>NC_083551.1:1200000-2400000 GCF_018135715.1 Danaus plexippus | reverse complement strand
CACTTAACCAACTAAACTATCGCGTTCTACTTTTATATATCAGTAAATTAAACTTAATTATACCTTTTTATTTATAATATTGAAATTAAATATAAAATACTATTCATACCCGCCTTCGACTTAATAGGTCACTGTGTTGTTGTCATTGTAATTGTAGAAGTATCATCAAAATCGACTTAGCATTTTTTGAGTTGACGTAAGAAACAAACACGAAAATATTTATATTTATTATAACGTAGAGATAAATGAATAATAGATTTTTTATATGTTCATTCAATTGGTATTTAAAAAGCGAGTAAACTTAGTGTAGTATAATCAGAGGATGGTTAAATATTTTTTGAATGACAGCTTCATTCATTTAATAACACTAAATGAATGATTTCATGGCGATTAATTTTTTAATATTTTATATAAAAAAATGCTTACCTACCTAATATTAATTTCGAATCACTAGGTACCAAATTTGAAAGTTGACGTGTAAATAGTTGTTGGGTCTAAATATATATGTAATAAAATTTTCAAACGACGAAATAGATTCTTACATACGAAGGTAACAAAGAATTTATATAGATGTAAAATTGTATGCTTATATGAGATAATTTATTTTTTAACAAAAGGTATAGACATGACAATATTTTATTGTTATTTTAAATATCATAATGATAATATAACAAGTGATCGGTTAATATGAAATTCGTTTTATTAATCTCCCCCCCCTCCCAACCCCCTCGCCCATCATCATAATCGTCCGTTATATGAAGGAGTCCCCTAGAGCCGGGCAATTAGCCGATGAACTATAAATGAAGTAAAGTAGCAATTTCTCAAGTGACAAACGTCAGTCCAACGCTAAATAATGCAGAGCCGTTGTTAGAGTCGCGTCTTCATCGCGGTAATTAAACGACTCCCCCCCGTCCCCCGACCCCCGCCCTCGAGCCCGGGGCCCGCAGCCCCGAGCCCTGGAGCTCGGAGCCCCCGTCATCCCGCCCCGCAGCTAAATTAATCACACCATGAATCTCGCCCCCCAATCGTGGGCCCGATTAAAAAGTTTTATTGGAGCGTCGAGTGTGAAAGCCCCGGCGTGTAGAGCTGATCCTTCCGACCAATCGTCGCAGCCGGCGGTCGTGACGCGTCTCCACGATTGGCGGATTCCGTTTCCGGTCCGCCCCCAGCGGAGTCTCGGGCCGCGGCCGTCTCCGTGGCCGTCAGTCGTGCCAGCCGCGTCGCCCGGTCAGCATTACCCGTGAGACATACCGAGCCACCCGCGAGCGTGTGATGGATGTGTGATGATGGAGGAGTCGATGTCCGGGAACAGTTCGGAGGACGACATCAGTGTAGGACGGCCGTCGCCGGCGCCCTCGAGGTCGCCCTCGCCGCAGGACTATTTCAGACCGCTCAAGAGACTGAAGATGGCCCCCGAGCCGGTGGAGGAGCGACGAGGGGAAGGCGTCAAGAGCTTCTCCATACTGGACATACTGTCTCACAGTCCGAGAACACCTCCTCGAATAGTCCGGCCGTGGGATGCTTCGGGCTTCGAGAGATTGCAGCGGCTGCAGCGCTTGGCCGGAGCTGCTCTATTAGACGGTGAACGGTGGAGGTTAGCAGCGTTGGGCCTGCTGCGGCCGAGGGACATGCAAGCGGAATGCTGCGACTCAGCCTCCGAGAGGTCCTCCTCAGCATCAGACTGCTGCTCCGAGCCCAGGCGACCTCAAGCATCGAACGCCCCTCACACGCCTCTAGACGCGCTCTTCCACATGACCAGCAAAACCTTCGAGGCCAACAACGCTGATAATGGAGGTAGGATATACTTTTGTACATTTTAGGGCCGAATATACCCAGCTGTCCTTAATACAAGCGAGTGCCGTGATCCCCCACAGTTATAATTGCTCTACTGTCAACAATCAAAACAATTCTGATCAGTTGCTTTCGGGTCACTAAATACCTACTTAATTTTATATGTGATTGCTTCATTTTATTCATAAATTCTCTTGATAAAACCGAAGGAGACGCTTTTTATGCCATAGATTAATGTCTTTTTCAACGTTTTGTCCAATAACAATGACGTTATTTATTTATTTGTTTATAGTAAATAACATTTTAAATATTAAACACATAGTTTAGAAATAGATATCTATGACAGTGACAATTTCATCGTTTAAAAGGGACTGGGATTAAAATTTATTAATATATGTGATTCCTAATTGTAACTTTAGTCGAGACTGCAAAAGTTAATCCCGGATCGTGTCTCCTCCATTCTACACGACACTGGCAGAATACACTGTGCAGACCTTTGCACGGATGAAGGCCATATTATAAAAAAAATATATATATAAAACAGGTTAATGATTTCTTAACTTTTATGGAAATGTTAGAATACCTTGCTGATAAAGTACCTACAATTTAATGGTAGCATGTCATGTATACATAATATAATTAATTCTAAATCACAAACATATAAATTAACTCCTATATTAATGACTATGATCTTGATTCTGGAACATTCTTATTATAAGACAGTCATTACAACTTACTCACAAATATTATTCCCGACGTTGTTCAATATAAGTATATTCGTCGTGAGAAATTTAATACATTAATCGACTTTGAATTAATATATATATATATATATATTGAACATAATACTCTATGTATAAATAAATATAATACCTAAATATTGTGTACAGTAAAAAGTATTTCGATAAATATCGAATTAGTACGAATGTCGTTAGTATTAGAATTGTTGAAGCGTTTACAGCCAATACACAGCCTTTGATGGGTATTTTTTTAACCAATATATTAAATATAAAACCGAAGGTCCGTCCCGTTTGTCCGCATGACAGTAATTTGTATCGTTGCTATTTGTTTTCAATAACTAATACGTTTTTGATGACTTCGATCGAATTTTACATTGGACTGACGAACGCGACCGTTTAAAAGACGTACCTGTACATTAAGTTAGGGCTCCAGGAAGTGAGCGGTGCTATCTTTTAATAATCTAATAGCCAAATATTAAAACTGTTTACTATTTCGGTTATTTGAAAAAAAAAAACGATGATGATTTCTAACAAATACAAAATAAAATTTTAGATTATATCAATTAAAGAAGCGCCTTTTATTGTTTTAAAATATTTTTCAATATTTTCATCACACTCATATATCTGTTCCTAGATTAATATCGTTTAGAAATTAAATTAAACATAAAAATTATAATTAAGTATGTGAAATTTATTGTACATATAAATACATCAAACATTAAGAGCCTGCTTTCTTTATAGAACCGTTCATTATTTACGACTTTATATAGATTATTTGTTTCATTTTAAGTATAAAATGAAAGTTTTTATTCAATCAGAAACTTGGATAATTTTTTCACTATAATATACATAACAAATACAAAATAATATGTAGTTATGATACCATCGCTAGTTTACTCCATGAACAAATCTTTTCATTCACATAACATATTTTATATTTCAATAATATATATAATCTACTCATTTAATATACACCGAACTCTATACTTTAGGTATGCAGTATTTGTTCCGTTTGATTGAAATCAAATTAGTTGAATTAGAGTTGAAAGCCGTCGTTAATTTAATGTTTTAAGGACATGGATGTTTATAAACAACGCGCATTGGAACATTTATATATAAGTATATAGAAAAGGTAGCTCAATACACGTACCTACTGATATATATATATATATATATATATATATATATTCTCCTTATTCTCGCCTCAATGCATTCTTACACTCTCTTTCTATTACTGAAGATCAGATCATGATCCTGTGAAGTATAAGCATCTCGCATAATGAAACAAATGAAAAATAGGATAAAAAAATTTTGATAATGGTCAGTCATTTACAATAGTTTCTATGCAATTTAACGAATATAATATTTTTCATTTGAAATAAGCACCGTTAGTTGTAGTTATTGTTTATTGAAGAAACTTATATATAAATTAATTTGTGACAAAAATATGAGTGGCATATTTTGTTGTGATTTAAAAAAGAAATAATATTTTTGGAAATTATTGAGGATAGTGAAGTTATGAAAAGATACCTACATATATTTATAAACTATAAACTACATATTATAATATCGCTGTATTTACTATTTTTATTATAATACTAAAGATGTTAATATTAAGAACCGAATACCTTCAACCAGTATTCACACGCTGATGACATTTTAGAATGAAAACATACTTACTCTCTTATTTAAACCGGATGCCGTCATTGTATTAAAATTAAAATATATACATATTCTTAAAATATATCATTAGTAGAAACTAGAAAGAAAATTTTGTATAAAAACAACAACGGTCTTGATTTAATAGTTTATGTTATTCGATATGTTGATTTCAGCGAGTTTTTTTTTGCATTTTCAGATTTTTTTTTTCTCTATACAATACGTTATATTTCTGAATGTTTATTAAAATAAATAAGGAGACGGCAAAGCATTTGTCTTCGGTGCATGACATTCAACAATTAAATACGTTAGAAGATCGCGTGTAATCAATTAAATGTTACAAAAAAAATTTTGATTATTTAGATACGTTTGTCTTCTATGTGTTAGTAAGATATACATTTTTCTTACCCTATTTTTATCGACAACCAATCCTTCTATCATATTTTATTAATATGTATGTAATGATTATATGAAATTTTTTATTTATAACATGTGTTAATCGTCCTCATGAGCTTAACGGTGCCCACCGCTGGGCAAAGACCTCTTGTCACATGGAGAAGATTAGAGCATTAATCACCACTCTTGCTCATGGCGGATTGGCGATTTCAAACTTATAATTTGATAGTATAAGTCCAGGTTTCCTCACGATATCTTCCTTCACCGTCTGTCAGTGGTGTCTCAATACTCTTAAAAAGTACATGAGTCGGAAAAATTACATTGGTACTTGCCAGATTTCGAATATGCACCCTCACGTACGAGAGGCGGGCCTTCAACCTCCAGGCCACCGACCTAATGTGTTAATATATTTTGCGATCATATAGTTCATAGGAATAGGTTGCTAAATAAATTAAAGTAAAGAAAAATGAGAGAACGCAAATAATAAACAATATAAAAAAAATATCTTATATAAATTAAAATCTTATAAAATTTTTAATATTGGCAATAATAAAAGTATTTTTGTCAATTATCATATCGTCATGTCAGTGTCGCAATACTGTCAAACAGTAGGGTCAATGACACTTACAGTCAATGCAATTAATATTATATCCAATTACAAAAGAGTTTTACTATAAATTGCACATCGTTTTTAAGTACGTGGCTTAATACTGCGGTAATATATCAGCACTTAAATAGACACTAAACATCTAGAATTACTGGGCATTCTAACACAGATGGACCGTTTATGTAAAAATGTCCAACACTAGCTCATTACTCCGAAGGTCTTATGACGGCTAACGATTTTACAATTATATTCCCATCGGTAGACATAAAAAATAAATATAAATGAGTTTGAAATTGCACTGCATTAACATTTATTGTATATATAGATTAACATATATATGTTTAATGTCTTCGATATGAAAGTTAAGTTTTAAAAGTTAAATCGCTATTTTATATCAACGTAATTTCTTTTCGTTTCACAGATTATATAAGTAACTGATTATTTTTTTAAATTATTTGATTTTTCGGGATTATGCGGTTAATGCGGACATATTTTTATTGAAGAAATGTCACTTGTACGAAAGTTATGTAAATTATTAAATTAGTATTATTATTAATGCAAGCCTACTGTTATAGGGAAATGTAGTATTAATAGATAAATTATATATGTACATATTGCCTAAAGCATAACGATAGTTTGGACAAATATGTATATTATTAAATATATATATATACATATATTATTACGAAGTTTTATAAAACTGTATTTTGTTTATTTATAATATTGAACCATTGTAACCTAAATTTTATTGATTTTTTATCAACTAATAATTATTTAACTTTAAACCGCGTTTGGCACAAAAAGGCAATAAAATTTATAAACCTATAAAGGAGATATATGTTTATACTGCTTAGGTATAGTATCAACACGGCCTAAATACCTTAAAAAATATGCATATGTCTTAGACAATTACTTAAAGAGTTATGGCAACATTAAAAATGCGATCTAAAAGACAATGTTGCCATTGTGCTGAATCGATGATCGGTCGTGATAAGACGTCGGTTCATGTTAACATTGGTAATATATCTCGTAATGTGTTATTATTCTCTGATTACAGAGCGGCGTCTGTAATTGAAACATTTCTGAACATCTGCCCTCGCCCGCTTATTATTTTGTGCGTGTTTTTTTGATTGTCATCGGTTATTTTGGCAATTCCTGAGATCGTGTTCCGTATTTAGTTATTAGAGATGCGTCGTTTGGTGTTTAGCGAAACGAATTTTGAGTATTCGTTACGAAAATTTGAAAATTTGAATGCGATATTTTTATGTTTAGACATAAATATTAAAATTAAAATACAAAGTTATTTACCAACGTGGCTTCCAGTTTATAACACAACATGTATAATAAAAAAGAATCAAAAAGGCAAAATTTTAAAACCACTAAACACAATGAAAGCAGTACAAAATTAAACCACTTAATAACATAACAGAGCAAATCAATAAGCTCTTAAAGACCCTCGAAGTTACACGCAGTCATTCAAGCGTCATTGAAAAAAACTCCAAATTGACTATATAAGTGTAATTTACACGGACATTGCAAAAAAGCTATTGTTGCTGGCACAAAAGAAGACATCACAGCCATTAACAATGGATGTTACAAACGTCAAAAGGAAAGGCGGGAATTGTCTATGGTCCATATGCTACATTAACATATTAAACGACTAAATCATTTGTCATTGGTATTGCGCTTGATTGAGGAAGTCATTTCTTGTGTTTCTGAACGGAAATAATATTTTTTTAACATCCCCTATGAGTTGATTATTGTTAGAAACGTCTATATCATTACTTCTATATTAGATGTATCACGATGTTAATTATGTTTTTGTTATCAGATTTCATCAAGGTAAGAAAGAGTTGAATTTTTAAGTAATATCCATTTATTATGAAAATGTGTTGAGCTACATTTTTATTATTTTATTTTAAATACAAACTATATATAATGAAATATTTTTTATTATTACATACGCATCATTGTAATTTTATATATCTAACTCAAATTTTCCAGTCGCTGACAATTTTTAATATCTATATACAAGGCCATAATTACATGAACATGTACGTTGGAAACTAACACTGTTAAAAGTCACTACACGAGTTGTTGTGATGAAATCTTAATAATGATTTATAATGCATGCTTACAATTTAGTAATTTTCCCACTCAATGTAATGATTATGGCAACATTACATTTTATAATATTAATAAAATTTATCTCAACATCAATAACTATTGAAGTCGTTCAGTGGATTCCCGAATACACAGAACAATTTAAATTATATTAACTCAATTGATTATACCGTAAATAAAGTATCAAAACGTTACCCCCGATACATTTGAAGTACAAAAAAATACATTTGTCTGTGCTCCGTCAACTGTTCGGGATTATTATATTTTATTACCCCACAAATTGTGCTATACAACCTCCTGTGGGGTCCGCAAAGGTGTCAGAACCGGCACGTTTGTATTACCACTATTATGAAAAAAAAAAGGAAAAAAGTAGCGGCAAAAAGCCGCTCCCGCCATTATAAAACGTACAGGGTGCTTTTAACCAATAATGTAAGTTTTAGAACGAAATCGCTGACTAATTGATTGTGAATGGTCATATTAAATTGAAAATCGATAGGGTGTAGTTTAATTAAATTAAACATAATTATACATATAATTAAAAGCTACTTTTTCCGTTTGCATTTTATGTTTAAAGGATAACTAAGCTATATATTCTAGATTATTGCATTTAATTTATTGTTATTGATAATTCTAAAAATAATTTTTCAGAAAGTCCTTTCAAAAATTAATATAAATCTTACTCCATATTAATCTGTAAAGTACCATTTACATCAAAATTATAAAACAAAAGATTTTTTCTATAACCAAAATTCAAAATAGATTACTTACAACAAAGAGCCTCCGAAAGGTGTTCTTATCCTTGTCACTCCTTAAAGGCATGAGCGAGGCAGGTGCATCGATTAATTTAATTATATTATTCGGACTCCTTCCCTATCTGATCTTTGGATGATGACACGATGCTTTCCTGTATATATTTTTTTGTTGCATATTATTCTTAAGTTGGTACAATGTTAATATGAAGTATAAAAAGTACTGTCACATATAAAGAATCATAGAGATATGCAGTTTTATGGTGGGTAGGTCATTACTTTTCATATAAATTCGGTGTTCAAATAACATTCAAATAATTATCAAAATAACAGCAACAGCTCAGCTCAGGCCTATATTAAAGCAGGCAGCGTAGTGCGACGGTATCATATTACAGTTCATTATTTAATGACCCCATATTTGGACACCCCGCCGAATTATAGGCCCGTTCTTGTAAATGAACCGACGCTAATCTAAAAACCTGTTATTTTAACTCATTTCTGAACCAAATTTTCCTATGGACTTGATTAGTTATCTAGATAGGTTAACGCATGAATATTACTACTTCAGAATTATTAAAATAAAGCTTAATTATAATTTTTGTTCGTTACTCAACAAAACTAAATGCAAATTTCTAATTAAGTAGATGCTGCTAAACTCACAATTGTTATACGGATTAACCTTAATCCTCCAAAATCATGAGAGAAAATTAATCTTGATCTGTTATAGTGTGGAATGGAATAATTTTGTCCATTATTTTATTAATTAACGAGAAGTAACATTACATTACAAAATAACGTATTATTTAATATGAAAATTCTACTGCAACAGTAAAAATTTTTAAACATATATTTGCAATCTCGTAATCATATCTAATTTACATATAGATAATCTCGGAACATATTATCAACAATAGACAAAAGGTTATAAAATAATAAGCAAAATTGCTAGAATCCGAGTCAATATAAAAAATAAAAAATAAAAAACTGATTCCCGCCACACACCTTTCTAATAATACGTCAGATATTGATTTAGATAACTTAATAGATGGACAATCGATTTATTTTTTTTATAACTATGCTTCACAATGCTTTTATCGTTGGTTTGTTTATAGAAGTGTGTAATTAAATTCAATAGTGTTGTAGCAGTTGATACTATACTTCTATATCGGTAAGTTGTTTTGATCATTCATATTCACCTGTAGATGTAATCGTTGATCTTGGATTTAGATGTATTTCATTATGTTATAATAAGATTTGTTTTAACAAACCTTAATATTTTAATCTCTGAAAGCTGTTTGCGTACCTATTATTTGATTTGATTTGTTTAAATTAGTTGCATATAAGTTCGTTGATTAGATGCGGCGCGGCGCGGCGCGGCGGTAGATAATGTCTCATATATTATTGAGTCAGGTACTCTAAATCTTTTTTCTAACTCCCAGTTTTACAAGATTCCCGGACTTGAAGATGAATTGAGACGTAGGTAAATCATTTTATTTATAAATCTTGTAACTAGTATCTGTCTACGAAGTAGGGTATAGTGAGAAATATGAGACAGGTACTTATGAAAACAAACTTGAACCGAGTAAATACATTATCCTTAGTAAGGGTTTACATCGTTAAACTAAACTCGGACTGTTTCATGGTTTTTTATTCGTAAAACATAATATATATAAATATCCTTGAGGATATATAAATTAAAGAAACATCGTGTAAATAAATAAAACCGTTTCTTCTAAGATTATGAAGATTCAAAAACTTAGTAATTTTACGTAGAGCGTATTTCCTTTAATTACTAAAGAGAAAATAATATACATCTTATTATATGGAAGAAAAATTCTAATCAAGTTAATTGTAAGACGATATTTATCGAACGTAAATACATCTCGGAACACATTAACAGTGTAAAGAAATATTCGTTACATATTGTTTACGTAAAAATGAAGAAGATTCAGCAAAATTGCGATATTATAACTCGTCACGACTTCAGCTCATTATTGTAAGAGCGTATTTCAATATAACCACGAATTTGGGTCATGAAATTTATTATGAACGGGAATATGAAAGAAATATAAGACATTGGCATAATAAGGTTCACTGAACGGAACATCGTACGAGGTATCATAACATCCTCGTGATTGTATGTTGAAAAAATATTTTTCAATAAAAGGAACGTCTTTCGAAACACAAAGGTCCTCGCCAATTGAACTCACGAACGAACCGATTCAATATTCACAATTAATGTATATCTGCGTATGCATTTACGTTGCAAACGGTCCGTACGATACATCGCGTATTCTGTATTACGTTATTCATACTTGATAATGCCATAAATACGATTTGTTTCACCTAATAACGCTCTGATAAGGAACAGTTCCTACCACTTAATTGGATTATGTTTACACAAACGTTAATATGTCACAGCTATAATCCACGAATTCCTGATTGGCTGTTTCGAAAATATAATGGCCGCCTGATCTGTCATCTGATGAAAAAGCTCGTGTTTATATATTCATGGTTATCATATAGTTTTATATAATTAACATAATTTCTTATTTACTATTAACTGGATAAGGTGAATTCTCTACGGTTAATTGTAATTATATGACATAAGCTCATTACCGCAGCTTTGCTAATGTGTGATGGCCACGAGAATTATTCGCAATTAACAAAAATAATTCGTGATTCTAAATTCAAATATCAATAGACTAAAACAGACGGTTGACAAAATCTGTTTTATTATATTAATAGTATACATACTTATATAAAATAAAATTATTTATATTCTAGTATTGACAAAAAAAATCAACTAACTCTTAACAAGTTAAAAAACCTCTTAAGTAGGTACAGGATTTTAAACATTGAAAAAATATTTTGATTTGTTTTCCGTACTGTCAGCATAATAAATTTTAGATAAACATGATGTAGGTACATTTTAATCTATTCCAAAAAAAATATTTTAAATGTCACTGATACTGACTTAAAACGTTCGTATAACTTTAATCTGAGTAATTAACATATAATATAAACTAAAAAGGTATTATTAGTTACATAGTTAAAGTAAATATAAGTTCATTAAACGTGACCGAGAAGTCGTTTCGTAATGTTATTTATAAGGCAGTACAGGAGCCAGAGCCGAGTTTCGATTTGCTCGTAGTGGCTACTATTAATACAAGCTATTGTTCAGTTTCTAACTAATCGACATGATCTTCACACTGACGGCGTTTTATTAACGATTTATTATAGAATCGTATGTCTCGACAGTCTTGTTCAGTCTTGACTGAACGCAACTGTAACGATGTTATATATGATGTGCTTATGTTATTAACGATAAGAATGTTTTTTTTTTATATAATCCATGCCAATTTCATTAAACTTAAAAGTTAATATTCTGGTTAAGAGAACTTTATTTTATTGTATAATTTAAATATAATTCTATGTTTCATATCATAATATAGGAATAGTTAATAAAAGTACTCGTACAAATGAATCGTTAACCGTTTAAGGTCGCTGCTATGAAACTGCGCAATCCCAGCCCTCAGTGTGAAGAGGCCACGATGGTAATCAGCGCTGGTAATACCGTCGGTAATTAAACGACCGGCTGTGATTCAATGTGCCCAGTCTCCAATAATACTCGACTTTATTTATGTTTACTGTTACACCTAGGGCCGTATTTACCGAACTTTCTTTTTTCATTTTAACGGTTTTTCTACGTTTATTTAATAACTATTTATTATGAAACAAATAATAATTTATATGTTTCATAATAACTAAAAAAATTTATTTAGTTTAGAAAATGCTTGATTTTATGTATGTTTTTTTACATACATAGTATTTATTCCTTTTTTTTACTCTGGCAATCTGTGAATATAATTGTAACCGACCACCAGAGTTGTAACATGTGTGAAACCGGTTGGATTCTGAGCAATGAAAGGCGCGAATTTAACAAGATGGCGGATAAACTGTCAAATTAAGTGGTCTAAAAGATGTCGGTGTAAATAAATACATCCATTATAATAACACCAAATAAATATAATAACGATAATAATGAATTGCATTTTCTGACATTTATGCTTCTAATGACTATCCTTACTTCCTATTCTCTATTACAAAGATTTTTTTTACTTACGTCCTAACCTAACAACTAACAAGCCTTTAGGTTAGTCGATGACGTACACCATCAATTAGTTTGTTTCCTCTAGTTGTTTTTACTGATATTTATGTCACATTTAATACACAAGGCACATTATTTGAATACATTCAGTCGTGGCCACCCTACAGAAGATTGAGCCATTTCATCGCCGCCCGCGGTCGGATGCTATCTAGATGCATCTTATTATTGTGCTTAATTTCGATGCAACCGCTCATTATGAATTAGAACCGCTTTGCCGGCTTGAGCGTTTAGGAATGTTTAGTTCGAAATTTTATTACCATTTTTATTTTGTTTTTTTTTTTTTTTTATATCGCCAGTACACTGTAATGTGATTACAAAAATTGTTTTAACAAAAAAGTATTTATGATAAAAGTGAAATTAATATAAATGTATCGACTATATTTAAGACGTTATAATATTTTGTAGTTTTATATATTTAAATGGCGATACAACAGATGTATCTTCGTGTTTTATCTCCACGTTCTTGTATTAGGTCTGCTGAGTTGTGTTATAACGAAGTAATCCAATTATCGTTTTTTTTTAATACCAACAGTTAATCCTATCAAAGGAAATCCGACAAATCCAGATTTTATTCCTAATAGTGTACCTTATTACATCGCATTAAAGACTTGTATTTGACACCAAAAACTCTAGACACCGTAACTCTACCTTAAGTTAAAGAACTAATAGACAAATGAAAATTTGTTATGATACTCATCTAGCGGCTATATCAATTAAAATGGCCTTTATCTTATTGTGTTTAAAGGTTATATTTCTGTGTAATTGAGGCGAGACAAATCGAGACTTAGTGTCAACGCTTCACGCATGGCCGATGTAAATGGGGTTATGAACAATGTCACCTCTTTGTCTGAGGGTTTTACGCTCATTGGAGCTCACTGACTTAAAGGAAAGTGCAATTTACACTTGAACTATGAAGCTAGTTGATATACAAGACTTTCTACATAGCTTTATCTAATTTTATTGTGTGTTAGTAATAAGGATTCCCTTGATACTGTACAAGGATGCATGCGGCAGCTTATACGATCCTCGTAAGTGTTCTCCGAATGACTAAGACCTCACAAACCGAGGGTGACCTCAACAAAGGCGTACTAATTGCCTAGCGCGGATCAGTGAAATTAATCAATCCGCGCTCGATTCACGTATCGTGTGTGATTCTTACCTTAGTATAAATAGAGTTCGGTTTCCAGCGAACCGTTGTTTGGTACCTGTGGTCACATATACCTACCTAATATAAACGTTGCAGTCGGCGCGCTTTGAAGTCGTTGTGCTCTCCAATTAGCGCTCGCCGCCGCCTTTGGCGTCGCCGACCTGTCTCCGTCCTCCTCTCGCAGACCTCTCACTCCACACTCCAGACACCATGCTTCATACACCAACACCATACACCATGGATGCCATCGTTCAAACGGAATTCACACACCTTAAGATCATTATCGGCGTAAAATATTTAATTCGATGATAGACTAATTAAACTGTTTCTATTATGATTTCCGGTTTTTATTTATATTTATTATATTTTACTGTTGATATTGTCCGTGTGTTATTTTCGCAGCATTGTTAAAACTCGAGCAGTTATCCGAGTAACGCGTTTCATTATAAACTTTTAGACATTACATAGACGGAGAATTTAAATTATTTTCAATACATTTGTTGTTAATTTATATTTCTTTAACTTTTCATTTCATCTTACGATGTTTTGAAAAGTATTTATATGTAATATTCGTAGTAATTTAAAGGATATATATTATTAAGTGTATACATTAAAAACTTCAGATAAATATTAATGCACAATTATAGCTAAATAAAATTATCAAACCTCAATACATATTTTAAAAATTTTCTTAAATGTTCTTGTTGCAAGCTAATAGAAAAGAGCTGAGACATAGATGGATTGCCTACAACGCTTGTTCCGTCGGATACTTAAAATTTATATAATAAATTAAAAACAAAGTTCTGGTATTTAAAATGTTTGTACTAAAACTAAATTTACACATACATATTAAGAAATCGGATGTAAGTGAATCGGAAAGTAGGTAAAATGATAGAAACATATACACAATATCACATTATAACGCGGTTTGGTAAATGTTTCTCGCTCTTATTAGCTGAGCATTGATAAAAATCTGTTAAGACGTATATCATAATATTTTGTAACGAAACAATAAGTTAAACGCTACAATAAATCATAAAGAGGATATTATTTTGCATAAATAAAATCCGTCGGATCAACCGGTAGCCGGTATTGTAACGAATAACATAAAAAAAAAATAACGTTTTAGAAAAAAAAACATCTCACCAAAGAGCGCCGCGGTCACGTATAGTTATGACTTGGAAATTTGAAATTATACTGGCACCAGAAACGGTCTCCGATTAAATAGGATTTGGATTTAGCTTTTAATTATATGGCGTTGTTATATATAAAATTGAATTTCCTTATGTATGAATTGCATTTATATACACTGGCAAGTGTTGCTTCGTTTAATAATGTCATATATTTAGTTCAACACAAATAAGTATCTGCCATATGAATGTCAATAAAATATATAACTATAAATTCGATAAAATTTGTTATAATTAAATTAATAGTATGTTTATACTATAATGAATATCACACGATTATATGTTAATATCTAATAGTATATAAATATACATAAAGTTTGGAGAATAATAAAGATTAAAGAGTGATACAGAATGAGTGATAAAATTGTTTGTCATACATTGAGTTTATTGAAACTATTCGCACACACACAACAAACATACGCACACACACACATATATATATGTATATAAGCAGTAGAAAATCTTTTTGAAGAGTAAAGTTTTTATCCAAAGATATTTTAAAGTAACTAGGCATCAATATTGTTCTAGATTAATATGCTTACATGAATCTATTATGACAGTTGTTGAAAACAATTAGAAATATGTCAATGTCAACGTCAAAAGAATAATATGTCACACTGACGTGACGCGCGCAGATTATAAATGTATGTAATTAGCTTCAGGACGTGTGTTTGTAACAGTTCGTCCAGTATCGCGAGTCCGTGGACTAGATATAGTTATTTTAATAGTCATAACCATATTGTTAGACGCTTCCGAATTCCGACACGAATGATTTGAGAATCTCTTTGAAGTCGCCGCGGCTATTAAAGCACGATTAACTCGGACTCCGAAACGAACGGCCTCTCAATTTTACAACTATCTTAAATTAAACCTATTCTTTATATTGATGTGTACGTGTTCTTAATATGGGAGGATTATATGTTTTTTTTATATAAAAAATTTAATGATTTAAAAATTTTCTTTTTTAAAATTTTAGTCTTATTTTCTTTATTTCTATTGTAAAATAAAATTATTCAGATCAAGTTTGTTTTAAATTAAAAAAATATCGATTATTTTTCATTTATCATAAGTAAATATATAATTTTAGGAATTTTACTTAACTTTCAAATTTCGTATGAATCTCAAAGGTAGTTTTAATCCATACGTAATACAGCAATAAACGTTTATATTAAAGTATGATTTATAGTTTTTATCGATACGAACAACTTTCCAAAACATAGGTAAGTTAATTCATAAAATTTTGCTCATTTACATTAAGCTCTTGATGTATTAATACTGACCAATGACCATTTATATTAATCAGTAGCTTACAACGAGTTCGCACTGTCAAACTGAGAGTATATTTATCATAAGTTTTTATAGTCACAACTTATACCGAAGTTTTCAAGCCTTTCATTCATAAACCTTTACACACTATAGTATCGACGTACCCATGTATGTTTATGAATGACAAAGTCTAACGTCTAAACTCTCCTTATGTAGTTATGCTACAAACTTGTAGTTATTTCCGGTTTTTCGTGATGGTATCAACGTAGTTTAATGAGTGACAAACTGTGTACTGTCTGTGTTTAGTTTCGAGATTCGAACTGGTGCTAACTTTACTTTTGATTTATGTATTCTGTGTGTTGAAATCGCATAAATATAGCGGGGATTAATTTGTCCAAGCCGTCTCATTTGTCGTTGTGTTAATATGATGCGTTTTATCTAATTTGGCATATTTTAATAGGTTGGCCTAATATAGATATAAGCCGGCACACAAAACTACTCTACAAACCTGTTTTGTGTATGTTTGTTCGTCAACTTTTTAATCTGTCCGTTTAAGATGCAATCTATACGTATAGGTCTAGTTACGGATGAAAAATTTTCAGTAATTTTATTCGTATAAATTTGTTCTTTTTTTTGCATTTTGAATGTGAAAAAGTACGTAAAAAACTCACACAACGTAATATCGAGTATTTTGAAAAAATAATTTAAATACATTTTCAAAGTCGAGTCAAGAAATATATATATATTTAAATCTACATTTTTAAAATCTTATTATAATCTATAATTTATAGTTCCTTAATTTAATTCCTCCATTGCTTGAAACGTCCATAACGAACGACTGTAAATCGACCTAGAATCTAGATAATAATTCTATTAATATATTATTATTAATTGACACAAATTCTGACCATAATATTTAAAGCTATTGAAATATTATTTTATGAGTTAGGTTTCCTTTAGAAGGGATTATAACAAAGAATCATACGTACCAATAAAAAATAAATTAATATTTAGACGTTAATTTTCAATAACTTTATTTAAATAGTTTATTTCGATAAGATTTACACGAGTTTGAATCCATTTTAAAAATAACACTAAAAGCAATTAAGTTTTTTTTTTGTAAGCGCCGTATAAAGGTATAATGCGTTGGAAATATTAAAACTAACTCTATTGTCCACAGAACCTGATTTTTGTTGGTTATGAAGAAAATGTAACAATATACAAACACACACACACAATTATTATTTAAATGAAACTAGTATTATTCGGATATACTACGCGGATTTTATTATTTAAAAACTACATAATCCCGACGTTTCGGTTACTTTGCAGCAACCGTGATCACGGGCAGACGAGGTGTACACCTGTATGTAGTGTATGTAGTTTTTAAATAATAAAATCCGCGTAGTATATCCGAATAATACTAGTTTCATTTAAATGAATAGAAGTCACGAAAATCTTAGATCTCATTACAATTATTATTATATATGAAAATTTTTATTCAAGTTTTACTAACTCTATTTCTCATACATTTTGGTATAAACAACAAAACGAATACATTTTTTAAAATTTCTTTCTAATATAGTTCAATACAAATCACTACGATTTCCTAGTACGATTTTATTTTGTATGTCTCTCATAATTTAATTTATAATTTGTATATTGACTTGTTAACCCGCCTCGAGCTGGTTCAACTATTTGTATTGCGACAGAGCTGTAGCTAACTGTCTCTATGGTCATTAATAGAGCCATTCTCAACGGCCAGAGCTCATAAACCGAACTATTAAACCAATGAATTTATATAAAATGATATATAAAAGAAAAAAAAACTAACCAATTAATTTGTTTATTGCCTTTTAATTTTCATTCAATCAACTAAGTCATCTATCATGCGTCTGATTGATGATAGACGAAACAAATGCATTACAAATATGCTAGTATTGATTTTAAACGTTCAGCTTGTATCTGTATGTTGTATAACAAAAAAATATGTTTAAATTAAACTAAAGTTTTCTGATACTACGCGGTTATTGTTACGTAATTACATCAACAGAAAATTTCGTTTCCTTTACAGCAGCCGTAATCATTGGTTGACGAGATGTAAGTGTTCACGTTTACTCCAAATGAAAAATAATAAGATAACGCATAGCATCCGAAAAACTCAGTTTCATTTAAATGAGTAAAAGTTAAAATCTTTGATATTATTAATGACATGTTTGTTACGTGAACTGAGCCTGGTCTGCTGATTACTACCATTATTAGATCAAGCAAACGATGCGATTTAAACTGTTCTGCCAATTACCTACATGATATTCGATTCGTGTTATTCTAGTTAAACAGGCCTCCTTGTTAATTCCACATTCATTATCTATATTTATAAAACAAAATAATATATATAGAGTATAAATAACTCACTCTTTATAATATCAAATATCCGCCAGTAAGGGTATCCAACAAAAATAATTATCAAATGTATCAAAAATTATCAAAATGTATGACAAGTTTTATTTTGGTACGCGTATATAATTTACTAGTATATCATTTTATGTTTTCTACCATAAAATGTTGCCGACTATTCAACATCGCATGACGTTTTACAATTTCCATAGCTTTAAAATCCGTCTCGTTATATTTATCAAAACAATTTATTTTATGCCGTAGGTGTTGCTAGCTTTTAATTATTGTATTAAATACGACGGCTGAATGTCGTGTCTGTCAGTTTTAAATTAATTAAAAAAAAAAAAACAAACTGAGCTAACAATGTCGTTATAGAACTGTCTTATTAGTGCCATTTGCTATGTTGATCGGTAATTCTCCGTTTTTAATCACAACACCATAAATAGAATTAAAGATGCGGTTAAATAAATTTATTCATAAAAAAAAAGGTTAATTGCGAGTAATCACTGGCCAGTTAATGTTAACTAGATATTTTCTTTAATAAAAAAGTCGAAGGCTAGAATTAAACAGGATCGTTAGCTCTTAAACGTTATTAATAAGACGACGTCGATATGTCGAAAATAATTGCCGGCCGCGAGATTATTGGTTCTGAAACGAATCGATATAATTAAATTTTTTTTATTTTTTATTTTGTGCTCAAAATCGTCAATGTCCACGGTTTGTGTGATGCCTATAAATATTCAAAATTTTTTTAACTTATTTTTTAACTTCATTTAGTATAACCTTATTGTAATCATAAGCAAGAGAACATTCACCTTTCCACAAATACTATAAAATTCTAATATAGCACAGGATATCCGTTTTCATATTCATATTCGTTACCAATTTGTAAATGTATAACAAAACTAATTTGCAATATCAACGTAACCCTTAAAGTAACCTCAACTCACATCAGTTTAAGTTAAGTGATGTAGCGATTTTGTAATATTATATTTTTTATATTAATATAATTAATGACATCTGTGTTATTTTGAAACTATCTGTTTAATAGATTACATCATCTTGGACTTTCTTTTGTTTATAATAATGACAAATAAAAAATATTATAACAAACAATAATCCATATAAAATAACTTTTTTTTTTATTCATATGAATTATATATATTTTTGAACGTACCGCCATTTTGACATATTAATTTTTCGCGCCAATACATTCCATCTTCCGTAAACACCGGCCATTAACAAACGACTAACATTATTAAGGTCTACACACACGCGTCTTTAACAGTCGAGGGTCTACTTACCGTGTTACCAATTTGTAACGAGATTCTATCCTCGATCATTAACCCGCATCTTACAGTATGTTATACGGATATTATTGTATAAAAGCAATTATTCTTTTGTTTTGGCATAACAAACATACGTTCAGTTAATTTAATTTTGATCCATTAATATTACAATGATATATTTTCCTTTTATTTTAACACATGTTACGTAACAAAATTTAAAAAAAAATATTGCTTCAAAGTCATTAATTTCATTATGATTAGTCTAAAAAAGGCTACAAAACATCGTCTATGACTTCAACTGTTGAGAAAAAAAGTATTTTTTTTTAAACTCAGTAAAGTTCAAGGAAAGGTCAGTAGTGTGTCTGTGTGGTCTGTGTTATAAACAAAACTAAAGTGTCACGTAATAAATAATGCTAACAATTGTGACGGATCTCATTCTAAATATGTTTGTTTTGTGCAAACAAGTGTCATGTTACGATTTCGGTCTATGGTGAATTATTACTTCCTATGAATGAGTTGGATATATAAACACATTTTTAAATTTAGAATGTTTTTAAAAAAAAAAACTTGACATATAGTATAATTTTGTACTTTAATTAATGAGGTTCGTGTAAGTAGGTTTCAATAAAAAAAAAAACACTTGAACATCCGATACCGCTAAAGAGGTTTGTTATCTGTACAATGAGTTGTATGTCAAAATATTATGTCCCTCATACCACGCCGGCATCATACCCGGCGCCAGTAAATAAAAAAGTCGTTTTTGTGCATCACAAAACTTTATGAAATACGACGACTTTGATTGATTATTATTATTATTTAATTTATGTATTTTTTAAACATTCCGAAATATATTTCAGGTTTACGTAGTTCTGACAAAGGCAGGTAAAGTTCAACAAAGGGGTAATCATATTTAATAATTAGTCTAGGTATAACTAATAAGAAAATAAAATGATTTCGATCTCTCCTTTAATAAACAAAATGAAATCCACAATGTCATTCTGTTTTTGTTTGAATTATGAGAACTCACGTTCAATTAATAGTTAATTATGTTTTAACTAATAACCTCCCCGGGAACAAATGGAGCGCTCTCCAATATCAGTGGTGATTGTTCTTTGTATTAACAATATCCTGGCGCCTTCTTGTAATGAAGATTTCCTCCATCCCTTTTTGTCAGCCATGTCTGTTTGTTTATCCATCAGTTATTATACTATTTTAAATTCACCGGTAAATCGCCGTCTCTCTCTAACCCACACTATTCATATATCCGCGTCTCTCTCACGGCTGTCGCTCGAGTTTGTTTTGTGCGTGACGGGCCCCGCCTGTTTCTTTGCGGCAGAGCGGCCGCTTTGACCGGTAGCACTCGTTATCTTACGTTTTTTTAACCGGCCCGTGTGTGTCCGGCCTAATATTTGTGTAGGGCGACCGAAAAAAGTCAATTTGTATGCAGTGGGAGGCGCAAAAGGTGCTGTTGCTTGCTGTAGCTCGTTTATTGCCATGCGTTAATTACTCTGCGAGTTGAAAAAAAAATAAAATCATAAAACGTATTAGCCTTCTAAGTTTCGGTTCATTGTTATGGGCTCACGCGGCCCGGCGCGGCGCGGCCATCAACTCCGCATAATAAAATTTTAGTAAGTATTTACTGTAATTCTTACATTTCTATTTTCCCTTCAAATGTGATAGCTAATGAGACTTCGTAATTCTAGTGATTTGTCGTCGTTCCGTGATTTAGAACTATTTGGTCGGCTCGCGATCTTTGCTCGATACGCCAACACGCGATATGCCTCCCGTTAATAGTTTAAAACTGACTCACAAATATAAGCCCTACTAACTACCGATATCGACCATAATTGCTTACAGCAAATTGAAAGATTCTGTGAAACTTTGTGGCCTATTTGTAAATGGCATAATATTGTATACGGTAACTAGAAATAGAAGTGACATAAATATTCGGTCATTTCAATTTGTACCTTAAATATGATGTTGATGAATTTAAATTATGTTAATGTTTTCAAAAGGAAATTCTCCTTTAGATTTTTTTAACTTTATTTGTCGCTGCACTCATTGTATCTTATTATAACTTTTTGCCTTTTTCGACAAATAACTAATGACTACAGGTAACGCTTTAAAATAAGAAAAATATTGCTCTTATTTAACAGAATCTATTAAAAAGTTACTAAATATTTGAGATCTAAGATTTTCGTGAGTTTTATTCATTTAAATGAAACTAGTATTATTCGGATATACTACGCGGATTTTATTATTTAAAATAAAATCCGCGTAGGATTATGTAGTTGTTTAAATAATAAAATCCGCGTAGTATATCCGAATAATACTAGTTTCATTTAAAGACTAAATATTTGGTTTCATGAAAAGAACTTTAAAACGTTTATGAGATAAATAATTATATAATCTATCGCTGTACACATATGTACATCTGCTTCAATTATAGGGAATTCAATTTAAAAGGAGCAATCTCTATAAAAAAACACTAAACCTTTGTAAACGGAAACTGTTGATTTATTTATAATAGAATTATCCAGCGGTGAGTAAATACATCTCGCCCTTAAAGTTATGTTTGATAAAAAGCAACACTTGCCACCCTCCTCGCAGGCGAACGCGCGCGAACAATCGTTTTCAATGTTGGCTACACTGTTATTCTGTCATTTTCCGTTCCACTACGCAGACATATTGCGTCCTTTATAGCCTGTTTACCAATTCTATGCTTCCGTGGTTTAAAATGGTTTCTTTTCACTGCAATCATATATTTTCTATCACAAATATGCTCCTAATTTTCAATCTATTATATACTATAACGGAGCTAAAAATATATGACTTTAAATCTGATTTCTTCTTACGTATAAAGTTTAATCAATCAATTGTAATTCGTTAAGTCGCAACATTAAAGTGAATTCGTTTTAAAACAGACCCTGTGTCAAATTAGTATTAACAAAACTGGCAATCTGTGCTGTGCGCGACGAATCTCCCCCTCAATAAGCATGAACTATAAAACATTAGCGGCAGATTACTCGGCTTTGTCTGGGAAACGAATACCGTCCGGTATTATCTAACACAGTGCACTGATCGTTTTATACAACCACCTCACTGTTTACATTCGACACCGCGGTAATGGAAAGGGTGCGAATTTTGTACGTCGCTACACGATTGTCTGAGTTATTACATCTATACGCCCGTGAAATTAATTGTTCCCTGTCTTTTTTGGTGTTGATTCAATACATTAACACACGTCGATGATTTGTCATTGATTTGTTTTATTATGTTAGCAGGATTTAGGGACACAGACGTCGGTTCGGACGAACCAAAACAAAATTATCGCTTTTTCTATAATAAAAAACATATTATTTCAACAAATAATCTTACATATACTTTTAAAAATCGAATAGAACAGTCCTGAAACCTTTAAAATTTTAAATAAATTACAAATTATAAAACCTTTTTCGAACTCAACCCAAAAAAAAAACATATAGGTGCCTATTAAACCATGACAAGAAGTTTTTTATACAAATATTATAAATTGATTTAACATGCCTATAAAGGAACAATTACCGAAAAAGCAGGTGCATCCATGTTAATATAACGCTGGCAATACATAATTACTTGTAATTTTGTACGATAGACCGCTTTGTTATTGTTTATCTAGTCACATGACATTACATATATCTACTAATATATTGATTAAATAGTTAAAACTGTGTTATAAACTATTATTTATTTCTGATTTTCAGTCATATATTCTTATTTTAATAATAAAAATTGTCTAAATTTATCTTTATTATTCATTTTGTTTTATATTCGCGATAAGATTTTTGTTTTATTTTTACTTTTTTGTAAATATTTAATATTTCATTATTTAAACATTATCCATATTATGTTCCATTCTGAACAAGTCCGATCAGGTTTACCGATATTCAATCAAAATCGTCTAATTTAAGCTCGCATCTGTTGGTGTTCTGCCAGAGTTTATCAATTATTTACTTACAACAATTTGGCAACAATCAATTTCGTTTCGGTTTAACATTTATATAATGTGCCTTTACTTTTATGTTATGTATACAATATTATATGTGAATGAAGTGATTAGAAGTTATAGAAAATGTAAGGAACGGAGAGTTTTGATCAATGCTTATTCTATAAAGAGGTTGGGTTGCGGAATGTGTTGATTGTAGTAAAATTTAATTTAATCCTAATGGAGAAAAAAGAGAAATGAAATAAAGATCTTATTAGATATTAATGGATGCATTAAAATGCTTTGTTTCAGATGTTAAATATATTTTTCAACCTATTAAAGTTATATATGATACAAAGTAAAAAGAAATTACGTCGTCAAAACTACAAAGTAACACGTTAAATGATAAATCTCAACGCCAGGATGGCAATGAAGAGATAAAGACAATTCAAAACACAAAAATTAACGTAATAACACATCTTATGTATCATTCACAGGGTGATTCACAAACGTATGTTACAAAGAACCATCGGAGCGTGGCTTACGAAGATAATACATGAATATAAAACTCCTCACATTTTCATATCAAACACCATTACATGCTCTCTTGGTACTTTGATTAAATATTCTCTAACACTTTATTTATACGCTCAAAACGCTAATTTGTTACGCCTGAAACTTGCTTTTAATATACACCCACTAACACGATTATCATATACCTACCTTATATTTAAATTTTAAAATAGTTTCTACCTACTATTCTTTTTTTTTTAAGTTTGTTTTGAGAATATTTTGAATATCACTCAAATAATACTATTTTCAAAAACTTCTACTGTCTCTTAAATTGTATGTGATATTAAAATTTAAATACAATAAATATTTCTTTATAAAATCGTGCCGTGTGTATAAAAATTACTTTATTATCGTCATTGATGTAAAATATAATCACCATAGACAACAATAAATCGATTGAAGCGAAACAGAACGCGATCGTCACAAATAGGAATAAAAAAATATTGTCAAGTCGCGTTCCATTTTCAAATGGCATCCACCTGAGCTTGCGCCCTGCCGGGACTGGAATCGATTATCCGCATCGGTATTATAATCGATATATAACATAATGTATTAGATTTTATGTAGCGGAAACCCTGGTGGAAATAAAATGTGGCTTATTTAATTGCTAAGTTTAAATATTATGAACTACACATAGATTAATATTTTTTCTAATTATACTTATAATAAATTATGGTTTAAATTTTTCTGTTTGAATTGTTTTATTCTGCCAAAAACAAGTTTCGTTATCATAATCCTATCATATGAACCGTAAACACTCCCGTACGACTTCATTATTGGAAAACCAAAGTAAAAAATCATAGAATTTATTCCAGTCATAGTCGACAGGTCGTTATAGGCCTAAACGCAAAGCTACAATCACAGTAACAATATAACAACGCCGCACAAAAAATAGAATCGATATGTACTTGTCGATTAACGAGTTCTCGGTACAGACTATAAACAGAAGCACGCGCTGTTAATAGCTCAGGTGGACAATAAATGCATTTTTTATCTGTTAAGGTGTTGACAGTTAGTTTTTTTAATAGCAATGCACTGTCTATGATCGCAGCCTTTGTTCATTCCGATTTCGAAACGACTGTTATTTTTTATTTCATTATTATGATGCAGTTTTAGTTATTGTGACAAGAACATGGAGATGTATTAACGAATTATCTTTATCTTTTTTATATTTCTTTAAACATTTATCTTTTACGATTTCATTTTGTTTTATGAGACCCGTTGAATTGGGTATCAGCTATCATTGATTAATACGAAAATTGGAGTCCTATTTGTGTTATTTATACTTTGTGCTTGACAACAAATATCTACACTCGTATATAATCTGTATTTAATGGTATTGTAAACATATATTTTGCTCATTATTGTCTTATTACAAGGTGACGTGAGTAATGGCAGCTTCATCAGTAACAATGTTTGTATCTATTGTTTACTAGTGACTAACAGACGGGCAATTATCATAACAGTTTTACATGACATCGAGATGTATGATATGATTTTAATGTTATATTATTTGTAAGGATACAATCTAGACGATAATAACATATACCTACATATGCGCATACTTTGTATTCGCTTCAAACTTTCTAATAAAAATTACATTATTTTTTTATATATTCCACCTTTTTATATAATAATATAAACGTAAACTGTCCAAGGAAACCTTTTCGGTGTAAATATTTTTAAATTTAGAATGTACAACTACCTACAAGATGGTTGACTGTTAAAGAGTATTAATCCGAGCGACAGTTATGACGGGGCGTGTTCATTTGTCGAGCCATTAGGCGGGCGGAATGCGACGTCATCAGGAGCCGGCGGAGCGTGAAATGGAAAACGCCCTGACAATATCACCCCTATCCCCTATCCCCATCCCCATCCCCACCCGTCCCTATCCTACTAAGCGAAAATTCTTCGACAACTCGCTCCGCTGATATGATGATTGCGTTCCGGATTAACGTTTATTAACAGACGTGATTTTAAGACGGGTCCCACAAAATAAAGATAATAAAATACATCATATATATATATTTTTTAATTAATACCGTTTTTACTATAATAAAGGTTTATTGAATTTAGGAATGTTAATAGAAATCATGAACATACTATTACAGCGGACTCATCGTATATATAATATACAATAACTGAACAGATATACCTACAATAGGCATAATCAACCTTAAGAAGTTAGACTGTTTAAACCTGACGTAGAACTATCGAACCCTGGAAAATTTGTTTTAATCAATTCATGGTAATTGTTGTAAATTGTAAGTGATTCCGTGTCAAGTGATCCTAGCGCCCTCCGGAGTTTGCTAAGGGGATAACGTCGCTACGTGATTTGACACTTTAAACATATACCTGTTCATATAAATATTCAATTCATTGAATTTAGTCAGTTTCAATTAGAGTTATAAGGATATCAATTAATATTATTGAACATTGTCATTTATTTTTTGTATATTACGGCAGTATCGCCTATCGATACAAATTAGATAAATTAAGTCATAATACATATATATCAGGCAACATTTATTTAACATACCAAAGCCATGAAAATATAAACAATAGAAGCGTAATCTTAATAAATCCAAAGCTACGCTTAATTTTAATTATTTATCAAGTGATTTACTGTCACATTGAATATAGACAAATCACGGTCATAAGGCGATCCCGGCCGCCCGGCGTGTCCCCACCGAGTCGGGGACGATATAAATCGACGAGGAAATAAATCTGAATCGGTGGTGACGTTTTGATTGTTGGCAGCATTGTTTCCCACTGTTTTCCTTCATGGCGGAAAGTTGCCTGTTTATTATAGAGTTCGGATACACGTAGCGGCGTTTTATTGGACCGCAGGATGGATAAATTTAGATTTGTGTTTAACCTTAGCTTTTTGTTTGGGTTGCAAAGACATTTATTGGGATTTAGGGAAAATATATTTTAGTAGGCTAATATATTCTCTTCATTAGAGATGAATTATTAGCACTTGTATTAATGGACCAATAAATGTTAAAGTTGCTATTTATACCAGGGCACCAGACGTCTGAATTAATGTCACTAGTGACGGATGTCTCAATTAGTCTTGCTCTGTTCATGTGACGACTACCAAACTCATTGCTGGTTAATACAGCGCTTTATTAATTGTTAATCCGATTAATTAGAAAACAATTTTATATTCAGATTAAATTAATTTCGTTGTAGAAAAACTTCCCGACAGACCACACAGATTCGACCGCCCACCGATCTCATTTCAACATAAGGTTACGATAGCTATAATTCATATTTACTTAATCCTAAAATTATTTGCTTGTATGTGTACAAAAGCAAGTAATTCTGGATATTAAGAAACATTCGCCGGAGACAGTTTATTAAGTATGAAACAATCATCAGCGCTGTTACCACTAATATTAGAGTTTTAAAATATTTTAATCGGTACCAATGCATTTCATACCTTCCTTCTAATAAATAGAGTGTAAAATACTTTAAATTTGGTGACATAAAAACTTTTTTTTTTTTATTCCAAAGCAATGTTACCAATATTTCTGTCAGCAAGGCGTTTTGTTGTCTGTCGCTTGACACATGGCAGTAATTCGTAGACCGCACACAAACATATAGCTATTAGCCGTTGATATATTTGTTATAGTTTTAAACGTTCACGTAATTACGCCGTAAACGTATTAAATATATTAACATACAACGTATAAATAGCATCCATTCATATGTGAATATATCTTAATAGAGTATTGAAAGCATTTTATTCATGTGTTTCTCGCATAGTTCATCTTAAAATAAATCATAGTCAGAGCGTAACACTCTCACAGCGACACTATTAAAAGGCCATAATCCCTCCATAAATACAAACCCTCGCTCATATGTCTTTATTCCACTAATAACAGTTTAAGCAATTATGTGACAGGAGGAAGTGTTTTCGGTATCCCCGGAGGGCCACATTATTGCCTGATAGTGATTTATATAGAAAGACGGTATTTGATGATGTGATAAACGATCCTCGGCAAGGAATGGAACGTTGCTTTTGATATATTTATTGACATTTTAATATATTAAATAAGATTTGGTTGAAAAAAAAACTTTAAAGAATCTATAGCATGAAACAAGACGGCACTTCAAGTGGATTCTTAAAAGGGACTCTAATGGTTTGTTTTGACTACTCAGGTTTGAAGAGGTGGTAAAAAATTATCGGATCGACTGAAACTTCAAAGTATCCGAACCAAAACACTCGTCGGATAGAGAGGGCATAAAAATCGTATTATACAATACAAGCTGGCTACAAATTGTAAATGTCATATATGAAACGTACTCGTCACATAACAGCCGTGCAGTCTGTGAAATAACCAGTCATTCTACTCGCCAACGACTACATTTGTTAGAAAATAACAACTAACATATTATTACAGTTACAACTAAAACTAGCTCTCGGTAAACGGTCCGATGAAAACTATTCATTAGTATTACAAGACAGTCGACATTACTGAATGTGAGCTTCGGTAACGATAAACATCGGTAGTTATACTGTCACGGACGATGCACTAACTGCCGCTCTAACCCACGCGTGCACAGTTTTTGTTCCGTGCGTTCTTTTTTCAAATCTAGGAATGCAATGACACGATTATGTTGAATTTCGAACGAACTCCAAATTTTGGAATACCCTCAATATGGCGCCATTAATTTATGCGTTCGGATATCCACTCTAGCATTTTGGCGCCGTTTTTTATCTTATCTGTCTGCGAATGTGGAACTAAGCCTGTTTTTTAGGAGTATGTTTGTTTGTATAAAATAGTTGTTTACATTTTATGACTAATTTACTTATAAAGTAAGTCAACCACCATAAAATATGAACAGCCGTACCTGAACGGTCGGATCATTGAACGATTATTACAAAAAAAAAAAAAAAACAATTGAATTGTAACACCAGGCCACTGAATCGAATTCTCAATCGTTTGCGGCGTTTAAAAAAATATGAGTATTTCATAAATCGAAGTACAAAATGGTTCCTAGGTGGTGGCGGTCAACGGGGCGTTAAACCAAAATGTTAGCTGGGTGCGTGTGAACAGCAGTCGTGAGAATGTGGTTTTAAGATTTAAGGTGGTGAATTTAAGGTATTTTCATAAATTTCACTTACCGTTAGCAAACGTATCGTGATTCTATCTAACTGAAAACAACTTGCATAGAACATAAGCAAACGTACATATGAAAAACATTTTAACAGGATACTTATCCTAATTAAGAAGGCGAATGTTCACGAACCATTTCCCCAGTCCCGTACGACACTTGGCGTCAATCGGCCGTGGTACGAAACCAGCCGTTCAAGCGACGCCTTTGTGGATGCCGATCAAATAATACTAATTTAGTATGGAGATGAGCGTAATATAACGTACACTGATAATTTATGACATATGAAATAATTTAGACAGCAAAGTCACATGTCACTAGCCGCGTAACAGACGTGATGTATAATGACGATTTATTTATAATCCGTGTTCAATAACACGTGACGGCGCTATTATTTAATATGCTGCTCCGGTTAAAGTTGAGATAGTAACTTCGTCGCTTCATGAACATAAGTAACTATTCATATATATTTGGAGTTTAATTCAACTTATGTGTTATGTTAATATTCTATTTTGTTAACTAAATTCAGTCTCATTGCTGAAAAGTAACCGAAACGTCGGGAGTATGTAGTTTTTTACAAAAATAAATCACGCGTAGTTTATACGAAAAATATTAGTTTCATTTAAATGAATGAAACTCGCGAAAATCTTAGATCTCATTAAATTCAGTCTATTTTCATTTACTCCTTAACCTCAAACTCGACATTAAACATGTCTAAAAAAACTAACGAACCCCACGTAGGGATGTTTCGCTACGCTTTTTTAAACTTAATGCTTCAAAATTCCACAAAATCGCCCTTTTCTTTGTTAACATTAAACTGGAATCAATTTGTTGGAACTTGGATTGTGCTCCAACTACTAATAACGCGTGATAGAGATCTACATTCTGTATATTTAATGGATTTCTCTTGTATTTTGTAACTATACGGCTTTATTATATATTATATGTGAATTGTGACCTTACTTACCCGTTAAAGATCAAGACGTGTTTTAAACATTTATAACATACATTGAACATTATTCAATAATAATAATGGCATATGAAATATTATATACGAAAAATTTTATGAGGGTAGGAAAATATTTTGATGTTTTTTATAGTTTCAAGTAAATTTTTCATATAAAATTACGATGATATATATTCAATTATATGACATTTATATATATAAAGCGTAACTCTTAAGGCTGTCAACAGATTTTTCTAAAAAAAAATATTCAATTAACAATCAAATATAATTTAATCCAGTTAAGTCACATTCATTCACATCCGAGCTAATATTGCAGACGTGCGTATCGAACGACCAAGACGTTCACCCATCGACAAAACTTAGTAACTAGAGCCTAACCATACAATGCTGTCACAAACATACACGACCCGCCAATCATCGCTTGACAACCGTCGATGTACAGCAAATGGAATAATGGGTAGCACAAATTGATTTCTACCGTCACAAAAATACACTCTAAAATTTGTTACTTAAGCATCACAGTCGCATCAACGGAAACAACTACGTGACGTTATTGAGCAGTTAATTAAGTAAGTCGTGACAAGTTAAAAAGATAACTAAGGGAAATCAATAAGGCGATCTTGACGGCCGAACGAAATCAAGAATTCTACACGATGAAACCTGAATACACGCGACTCGTTGAACAGGACGGATAAGGAACGTTCAGAAATCAATACATCTCTCGCATTCGTCTATTCCCTATAACGAACGTTATTTAACGACTTCAGGGAATTCTACTAATAATATTTCGGTGCATTCAACTCTGTATCCAATCAAAATGTCCCCGTTTCCATTATTTTGGGTTTGAAATGATTTCCTTCAATTAATTGAACATTAGAACGAAACATCAGGTGCTGGCCGTGACTGATTTGTTATTTTTTGTCTGACTAACAACGTTATAACATTTCCTTAATAAGACGATGAGTATTGCGATTTCTTGTATAATTAATACAAACGGCCGACCTAAAACACATTGTGTCTTGTGACCACAGTTTGACAGCTGATTTTATAATAAAACATATGTAATTACATTATGACAATAACTCAATCGATAAAATAATAACTTTGAAATCGAATTATTTAAACGTTATATTGAAAACGGTTCTGACATTTATAAATACATTTGATGTCATTTAGTCCTAATTGAGGTCTGAATCCGCCGAGGACGCGATCAGCTCGAGATTAATATATACGAACTCCTTTCTGTTATGTTTCTCTTTATTTCGACATTTAAATTCGAATGAATGGAATAAAGGACGATCGGAAAGATCGCGCCAATCTTTTTTAATTATAATTACTTATATGGTCATCGCTAATATGAATCATAAAATATATTTTTTTATAGGACCTTCGAGTTCTGGGACTGTCCACATTGTTCTGACTTTTTTTTTTAACAACACATTCATTCGATGTATGAAACTAATTTGCACTCGTTCGCAAACTGTAAATGATTTATTATTTAATATGTGGTACGATTGTGTGCAACAAAAGGATCAATCCACCAAACATAGAGTATTAACGACGCTCGTATTAAACTGTGAGGTTATTTTATTAATATCTGTGGTTTACCGCCATTGTGAATGATCTCACAACATGGCGGCTTATTCTCGATAATTCAATAATATAAAAATATAGCACAAATTGAATTGATATATATATATGAGCGCGATGGACCCGGCACCCGCACGAAGAATCCACGGCATGCTGAGAGGTTTCGTATCTTACGTATATATAAATATAAATTATTTGATTAAAAAAAAATATTTAAAAACTGAAACCTCAGGTGACATTACCATAAACTTAGCCTGAATCCATAAATTTAAACATTAACAAGTTAATTACAAAAACAATTACAGCAAAACGACTTCTGTGCGAGCGATGTTAGGTATCTACACTAAATAGAACAGTGCTTTAGAGATAACGACATTTCCATTTCCGTTAAAAGCGGAATATTTCAATATTTTAATAACTAAAAATAATTATCATTGTTATTACAATGTAACCACTGATTGCTTTCGGTCTAAAAAGATTTTACGAAGTGCCCGTATATTATTGTGCGCTCGTTAAAACACAGCGAGCTCCGGCTGCTTTTATTGTATACTTTATGGAGCTACGTTTTAGCGCTGCGGGCGCTTTATTGCAGTGCCATAGACTAAATAATGTTTTAGTGACTGATAACAAGTCGCGTTTCCTTTCATCGTAGAACCAACTACCACTATCGAGTTTTATTGTTAATTAAATTATTTATACAACTGACGTGTCAATTGCGCCTATTTAGGTCGACTATACGTGTACGAGTATATAATTTAAAATTTTGTTGCAGACGGACAATCGAATCACCTGAACCTATTCAACTCGAGACCGCAGCCGAAGAAGAAGCGGAAATCGAGGACGGCGTTCACGAACCATCAGATATTCGAGCTGGAGAAGCGGTTCCTGTACCAGAAGTATCTGTCGCCGGCCGACAGAGACGAGATCGCCAGCTCGCTGGGGCTGTCGAACGCTCAGGTGATCACGTGGTTCCAAAACCGAAGGGCGAAGCTGAAGCGAGATATGGAAGAACTCAAAAAGGACGTCGAGAGCGCCAAGGTGCTGTCGGCGCACAAGAGTTTCCTCGAGAACGTCACCGACCTGGGCATCCTCAAGAAGAAGGCGATGAGTATAGGCGCCAGCGAGGAGGCCGCCACCAACCTAGTGGTGAACGCGTCCAAATGAAACGCGGCGGCGCGCTCGCTCGCGCCGGAAGTATTCGGACGACGATTCGATTACTAAGTGACGATACGATTAAACTCTATGAATCGATTAAACATCGATAGTGACGGACACGAGTGACATTAGATGGTTCTATATTATCTCCACTAATCTAGTTATAAATCACTATTTAATATTGTACATAGATTAGTATGAATTGTAAAAATTATAGCTTCGTTCGAATAAATGTGATAGTTTCTATTTAAGTACTTAATAGATTACATAAATTATTTATTGTCGGTTGTGTCTCCTGGTCTCCGAACGCATGTTTTATAATAATGTTGTTTTTAAATAAATAGCTGAATGTGCAATAATGAGAAAAATCTCCCCCCAGCCAGCGATACAGCCGAGTTGTATATATAGATCCATGTACCTATAGTTATAATTATTTTATTTGGTAGCGTTATCATAAAACTAATTTAATTTTTAATTAGTGAGCTGTTACTGATTCGGTTAATTAAATCGATATTAAACGAAGTGATGCAATAAATATTTGTGGGTCATAAACTTTGTCAGCGAGCGATCACTTTATTCTAGAAGTAAATAAAAACATTAAAAATGCTTATATGAAAATCATTCTACTGTAACATACAATTACAGAGAAGAAGCAAGAAAACACACTTGACATTTAAATGTTAATAATACCTCCTCATTGTTAAAGCTGAATACAATAAATAGATGAAACAATTAAAAAAAAAAAACATCTGACATCGGCTGTGTGAAATCGACAATCGAACAATTTTTAAACATTCAAAATTACTTTTAACCACTGTTTTATATCAGCCGTGATAACGACTCATTCACGACAAACAGTTCATAAACAAATAAATTATTAACAAGTCACGATACTGTTTTACCGATATATATATAATGACAGTGACAGGACGCGTCAGTTCAGTTGTACGAAAATTTAAGTATCATTACGAAAAAAATAATTTATAACGGTTACAAAGAAAAAAATTGACGCTACAGCATAAAGATTAAAACCTTTTACATTATGGTATTTATTTATAGGATTATTTCAAAGTTCACACTTTATACGAATCTATTATACGTTCTGAAATTACTGTACATTCTTGTCGCATCTGATACTCTTCGGGTCCTTAAGCATTCAAACTGTTCGTCCGTTCACACACCTAGTGATCGCTTGTACACAAACAATCATCAAATATATCAAAAATTCAAAACGCGTTTCTAGACGAATGGTCATTACACATGAGATCTGTGTCCTTGGTAACGATAGTAACAAAAAAATCTTTCACCGACACTAAAGAAACAATTGGTTTTTCATTAAACGATATATTACCAAGGATACAAATCTAATGTCATATAAATACGTTAAAACTTAAAAACAATACGGAAGTATGTCAAAAAAGAAAAAAAAATAATAAAAGTTTATATATATCATATGTAAACTTATACCTGATAAAGGAAAAAAAAATACACCGTTTTTTATCTGTTCTATACACTATACAAGGTGTTTAAATTTTTGACATTTTGAATAATAAAAAAAAAATGTATAAATACGGGAAAGTACATAGTTATTATAAAATTTTTACTTCGTTGAATACCATTATATATTTATATAATAGAATATTAAATTGATGTAGATATTATCTAAAGTTACGTTCCTACTGTAAAACGAACAGCACTCTCGTGCTTCAAGATTGTGAATACTTAATGCATGTAAATAAATAAATTTTATGTGTTCTAAACTATTGTTTGTTTTGACCCTATACGATAACCTTCCAGAAACAACTGTAACATACAGAGGACATAACAAGAAATATATAAATTACAGCAAACACGTAATATCAATAAAGCATTTATATTAGGAATCCGGAAAAATTAAATCATTTAATATATTACACTTCAACCTGACAGTGACTTGTGTGACAATAGACGATTATTATGAAACACAGATAATAAATAACAACTAACGATAAATACATTAATCTTATAGAAAAAAACCAACGATTTAAAATGAAACAGACTAAAATATATTGTAATAAAACAGAGTTAAGTGTGAGACTTATAACAAATACAATTAAATATGCTTTACGTTGATAATTTATTTAGTTTTTGTTTGCTTCCTTTTTTCAACTGTCCTTCTAATTACTAATAATTCTTGTTGTAAGACATTTAGTTCCTACATATAACGTAAGCAGGTTTAAAATTTATATTTTAACGATTCTTTTGAACATTTCAATTTATGTTCGATGAATATTTAAAAATATATATATATTTATGCAATTTCCTTCCGAAGGTGAAGGATGATTTCCAATGACAATCATTCTATAAGAACGTATGTTAAAAAAATATTCCTTCCATTTTACTTTGCGATGATATGAATAACAAGAAAAAATATGGATTATTTTTCATTTATTTTTTTGGTTTTAAATAACTTCTTCTGTCACACAATTCAACATATAATAAAACCTTTAGAACTAATTTTGTCAGATACACTGTCAGAATATAATACGTAGGTACTTTGTATGCGATGTCCATTCATTGTTGATTGACGTCTGCGCTCCGATAGCGGTTGTCTATGGTTTGTTGTTAAGACATAAGTATAGGAGCACTTAACCTTCACTAGACTTATTGAGATAATAAAGATGGCAGAACGGAGATACTATTGATTATAATTATTTAGGAAGGAGTTGTTGTGAGAAATAGTATAACGGTACATTAAATAGGCGCTTTTTAATATCGCCCAGTAAAGATCGGGAGAACTCTTTGCTCTTACTGTTAGGTATTTTTTTTTCATTTCAATTACTTCATTTAATATTAGTAAGGCGTTGAGGACATTTTTTTTTCGTATTTTTTTATTTATTAATATGAAGACAGAATTTTCACGTATTAAAAATTAGGGAGATGGCTTATAATGAATTGTCATCTTTCACGGATGACATTTAGGAAATAAAATGATGAAAAAGAGTAACAGAGCATTGACTCAATACTTTCAGTTCTTCCACTCGTAGAACAAACGGCAATTTTCAGCCATGTACCTACTATAATAGGTGAACACGGGTCATCTGTCACGGATTATTAATTTAGTTTATAAAAACAGAATAAATCTACCTTATTGTGTTTCGTATTTTTCCTGTACGGACCCGTCATCTTCAACTATCAATAATTTCCGTATATTTCTCCGAACACGTAAAGAATGTTCAATAATATTTCCAAATACAAACACGTTATATCAATTCGGCCATACGTTTGATGTGCGCGTCGCGTGCCGGCCATGTAAGGCGCGGTACACTATCAACATTAATTAAACTATTACCATTCTACGTCTACATCATTTCGGTAATGTAAACATTACTTTTGAGTGCACTTTTAGTTTTTTTTTTTTTGTTTGTTGCCAGTTAGTTCATAATTTAATTTAAACAACTAAGCTAAAATTAATAAACACGTAGGATATTTTTATACATCATAATATTAGTATCTGAAAAATACATTTGTATAAGCTAATTTAATTTTCATAAAAAAATATAAATCTGTAAACGATGTGATAGAAAAATAATAAAAAAAATATATGTGTTTAAATGTGCCCCAAACCTAAGTCGTTGTCAAATTACATAAAACATTCGAAATTTAAATGGTTAAAACTGTACGAGCATTAGTTACGGCCAGAGTTTGTTATACGTTAATTGGTCGCCAGATAGTGTTAGCAGCTAGCATAAAATGAACTTCCTCACAGCATAACAATCACGCCGAGCGGGTTCTATTAGAATTAGCTGAGAGGTCGCCTCGGTCACTTTTAAATATTCATTTGATAACTATTCTGTACACACGGACGCGATGGACCGTGGAGAAATAAATAATTGCCGCCATAACGACATAACAAACGTTTTCCTTTTTATTTTGCATAATAGCAGCAACACAAAGTTCCTTGATTTTAAATAATATTATACTGTCATGATTTCATCAGGAAATCAGTTAACAGGAAGAACAAAACTGAAATTTACATAAATATATATCTTATAAATAATATTAATACAATCCCGTGATATCTATAGAATTGTTAATAAGCGACCCACAAACACGGCTTTGTTCCTAAATACAACTGTAACACAAAGTAACACAAGAGCCTTAATTATAAAAATTAATAAATAACACACAAAAAGATACAAACATGGTTATGTACAATTATAACACCATTAATTGTTGTACAAAAAAACTCGATGCCGCACAAAAGAAACCGCAAAAAATAAATTCAAAACGCTCCAAAGAAACATTCAATGTTCTAAAGTAATTAGTGCTAGTGATATTGATTTCGCGGCTTGGGAGTTTTTTTAAACAAAATTTTTAAAAACTTTCGACCTCTTTGTTAGTAATTTAATACTATAATTTCGTGGGGTGTAACGCAGCTTTGTGAAATGTGACCAATATAACTATACCTCACGGCTATACTGGCTGAGACATAAGTTAAAAAAAATATACCAGAATGTGCATTGGAATATAGAACTAATTTTTAATGTAATATGGTTTATTTTTCTGCGAACCCATTGCAGGATTATGAAACAACATTGTCGCTTGAATTCTCTAGAGTCATCTTTTAGCTAACCGAAGACGCCGGTCTTAATACAGTGGTATTAAAAACAGTTGTTGATTTCGAAAGCAATTGAAAATTCATAATAATTACTGAGAACATGTAATTACGCCACATTTGTTTTTTAAAACATGATGTCGGTACGTGGGTGCTGTAACTACAATTATTTGTTTTTCACGGTTTATTATATGTTATATTAATATGCTAAATGTTTTGTTAGTATTAATTAATGTAGTAAAGTCGTTTTGTCACACCTTCAGTAATATAAGTATTTTATTAATAAAGCAACACTTAAAATGCTACCACTTAGGTTAAATTGAAAAATATTATAATGTAAAGAAAGTAATTAAGACACGCCTTGGTGACAATGACAGCGCAGTTTTTGACAACTGCCGTTCAGAAATATTTTTTATAGACCTATAGATTAATTCGTTAAAAGATTCAGAATTTTATATATATTAACATATTTAGCATATAAATTATAGGAATGCGATAGAAACGACCACCAAAGAAACATTTTTTTCTCAGTCTCTGTGACGAATTAACAAGAGAATTCGTTTGTATGATAAATCGTTTTGCACATTCGTTTTGAATCTGACGTTTATTAAGGCTGTCTATACATTATATGTGTATGTATATATTAAGTCCAACGTTAAAGACGTGTTTTGGCTTTGTAGTGTATTCTGTCTTGTACATTAAAATTATTAAAAAAAAATATATAAAAAGGAAAATAAATTGAAGACTTAGAAATTGTAATAAAAATTCACATTGCTTGTAGGATTTAGTTTACAATCGCTCTATATTATTTGCAGTTTAATAGTTATTGTTGATTTTATAATACAATACCCTTATAGATGCCATGAATGACAAGACCCATGGGTCACAAAGGCGATTGGAAGTGGATCGAAATATCAACAATGGTGTCATAACGAAGTTCCGTCCTCGTGTGGGTTTATTAAAACACAATTACAATATAAATGGCGTTTTGAGATATTAGTTGTGAAATTTAATTGTACAGTCGCCCACACAGGTTTACATATAAGGATGTTTATTATTACCTTATATTTTATAGATGGTTTTCATTTTAGTAAATTGTTTTCTATCTTTCATATACGGTATTATATATTTTTTGTGACTTTGGTTTAAGGTCAGATGTTTAAGGACACGAGGATATTCTTTACGACTTAAATATCTCCGACTAAATTAACAGTATAGCACCGGATGTTTTTCCTGACATTGATATTTGTTACATGTTTATTATGATTTTTTATTTATTTCAATATAAATATTAATTTTATTTTTTTGTTTGTTGCCCTTGTTGAGGTCGATATTTTTGAAATTGCGTGTATGTCGCAAATTATATAAATTTATTCAATAGAACTTATTATTTCTTTTATATATTAGGTGTTAATACCTTCCTAGTATTATAATTTATATATTTTTTTGTTCCTAAGCACTTTCCTGCTCGTCTGTCATCATGTTTGTCAATAGATAATTGTAATAAAATATAACCATAGGGGGTTACATTAAACGTGTTTTACAGAAAACTTAAAAAAATTAAACTGGTAATACAAATAAATTGATCAATTTAATGATAAGACAATTAATATTAATTACATTACGACTTATTTACTGTACCTCTCCAGGTATTTCTATCTGTACTAAAATTCAGATTATAATAATTATTGAACCCTTCCAGCTTCAGTCATTAAATTTTAAATAATATTATAGATCCACAAAGGAAAAAATAAAAAACGTACTTTTTACCATCATTTTTGTAAATCCATTCATTTAAAGTGCAATTTATCATTAATTTAATTTGGATTTCAATTTCAGACAATATTGAATTTTTTAATTAGATATAACCATATTCTTTATCTAATCTACGGATTCATCCAATCAAAATATTTGGCAATTATAGTAAATTATCTAAGATGTCATTGTCACGTGACATAACAACTTTGACAGGAGTGTCAAAAACCAGCTCAAACTACAGATTTCACATAACAATAGACATGGGTGTACAGTACAGATTATAAAATTAAAAAGTAAACAATCAGCCTACTTGACACAAATGTTAAATAGATAGCACTAACGTCTAATGTTATTATCAGCTTATTAATTCTCGATACGCAGAAACGCGATTTGAGCTTTCCTTAGTCTGAATAAAGTATATATTGCTTTATTACTACAGAAATTTATGTTTGTCAAAGAAAATCTGACGCGTGACAGATGATTAGCGATCAAATTGAACAGTTTGGAGAAAAGACAAGTTTAATTCAAAACAGTTGTTATCAATAATGATAAATGTGATTAAAATTAATTGTTATCCATACGTAATTATAATATTTTTTATAATTTAATATTCTACAAGCACTTTAAAATTAATAATCGAACTGTGATTTTACAAAATATAATTTTAGCGATACTCGTTGTATGTCTGACAGACAATCCAAACTTGTCCCTCATCCGCGGTCTCATTAATTTCACAAACGTCTACAAAATCCCGTACGACATCAGATTAAATAGTTGTCAAGAATATGGCAGAGCCGATGTAACTACAATGGGCGGCATTCGCTTGTTAGCTTAGCCGTTATGACGGCTGAACGTTAAATTATTTCCTTTAATCGATATCAAGATATTAATAGACAGCACTAGTGATGGCGACATTTGTTTAAGAATTTAATACGTCAATTCTTTCGGAAGTCAGCCTAATTATGTTACAACGAGATTGATATTAATGGATTATTACTTTTGCAATTTCTGAATAAATTTTCACGAAACAGCCTAATTTACGTACGTTTAAGTACAAAAGAATATTTAAAGGCGCATATTTTTTTAATATCTATAAAATATATTTCAGTAAGGATGTTCGAGGATTCTTCCAGAGAGTTTAGCTCGTAAAAGTGATCTGTGATAGGAACAAGTGAATCTGTGTTATATCCACTCCGCTAGAAACATCAAGTGTAGTGTAAGAGCTTTATCGATATTTAATTTCAGATAGATGTCGATTGAATTATTTGTATCGACATATTTTACTGACAACAATGTTTATTACATTATATTTAATTATAGTAACTTACTAACGGAGATTTTATGAATCAATCTTACATCGCCTACTGTAACTTATATACTTAAACTAATATCTGTATTTTCTGAGATTATCGCTAATAAAACAGACAAACATATGAAAATCGCTTACAATTTATATTATTAATTATGATATAATTTTTATACGGAAATATTCCATATTTATAAATGTACGCTCTTCGGCTAAATCCTTGTAAAACCGCTAGTTCTTAGATTCAATATAACAAACAAATCACATCAAAGCTGGGACATAAAACCGCGATTATTATATTCGTTTGATTTTAATTACTCAAAAGTAAGCTTGTAAATCTCTCTTAGCGTTTATGTTGCCCTGGTAACGGTAGTATACATTACTATCTTGATACTTCCTGTGTAATATTCAATTTATTTATAACTTATAGTTATTTTAATAATTGAACAACTTTATACTTTAGTTTAATAGATTTAATAAATTTGTCGTCATGTTAGCCTTCTGCGGATTTGAGTCTTAACAATAGTTTTATTATATTGGTCTTCTTTCTTTAAGGATAAAGTAACCACAGATTATATTTAATGCCAAATTAAACGAACGAACAATCGATTTTTTTTTGTTTATCTAACTTATGACTAGCCATAAATATAATAGATATAAATAACGAAACTTATTTCATATTATTTGAATAAACGACTGTATTTAAAACTATGCTTTTATATTTGTGCTAAGTACCATTTATTCAACTATCTGTAAATTCTGTACATAGCTTTAATACTCAATAGTACACTTTACGGTCAATCTATTTGATTTTATGAAAGCATTAGTAGATACCGATGATTGTTCTTTAATTTTCTTTATATCACTATTTTTAAGAGACAGATATCAAAGGAGTTTCTTAATAAATAAAAAAAAAAAAAAAAAAATAAATAAACCTGGCATAACAAGTGTTCTGAAATTTTAAAAAATATATGTCATCTTACTAAAATAGTAAAAATCTCGCTAAATATAGTGATATACTTAATTCACTTATAATTTGTTTGAGCAAAGAGCTGACAAACATTTTAATGTCGATTCAAGTGAAACATAAAAATATACAAATTGTGCACGTATTTACAAGGACGTGTATGCACGGATGGAGGCCATATTCAAAACGACTAACCAACCAACCAAAAATATACAAATCAAAACAATCTTGTGTTGATGGAAATGTTTTATAAATCGTAACCAATATCGGAGTAGGAGACTTGAGTAAGGAATCAGAGCTAGTATAAGCCAGCGCCCAGCAATATAAACTATTTTATAACACGATGCCTTTAGTAGTGAATGGTTCCTAATTATGTCGATACAGGCGTTAATAGGACACTTAATGGCTATTTTTATGGCCGAAATCCGCCGACAAAGAGGCAGCCATTGTTTTTATTGAACTGTTTTTTAGTCTTAAGTTTTTATGTCAACAAGGAAACCATGTCTGTTAATAAGACTGAGCCGCGTATGAACGCTGCCTCGAGTCTACTAATTGAAATTGAAGTGGAAATAATATAGACAAATTTAATTATATGAGTGTCATAAGGATTTTCGGTTTTATAATTAAATAAAAAGACATCAGAACCTATTTGTATAAAAGTTCACAAAGTGTCGTAAGTTTAAATATCGAATGATTTTTATTCTAAATTTAAACCCACCGGACTAATAGCAAAATTCTCAGAAGAAATGCATGACTAAGCAATTTTTTGATTTTTATTTTTTCACAAATAATTTCATCACTCCCAGTAGATGTGAACTTATAAAATTAATATATATCACATTAATATAGAGTCACCAATTAACAGTTGCGACATCACACGATGTGCCCAACATAATAATAACTGAATGGCATCGCGGCATAATTTATAGTATAGCTGGCTTTAACGTTATAATAGACTTTGAGAGAGAGCGGGTGCGAGCGGGACGGAGCGATTGGTGCGAGAGGGACGGAAGACCAGAAGCGCCGCTCGACGTCAAAATACGTGCTGGGTTCGTTTTATTGCCCTGTGATGTTAGTGCTGCGATTCATCGATATCGATATATCTAATAATCATACGTCGTCTGTTCTCCATTTGTTGTAACTCCTAACTAGATCTATTTTCATCATTATATTTTAGATGAAACGTAAATAAAATTAAAATGTAACTAATTTAAAATCATATGAATATATTTCCTATGCTCAAAAGCTGTGACTTGACATATTCATTAGCGTTGTAAATAATAAATCAATTATGCACGATCATGTACTGTAAACCTCTCATATGTAATGACAAACATTTAGCAACAAAACAATTGAAGTAGTAATATAATCGACCTTAGAGTGTGCATATACTATCGATATATAGTGCAACCCTAAACTCAACGCGGCATCATCAAAGAAGCCCACCTCTTTGATGTGGCCGCTGGCGCGCGCCGTAACGCCGTAAGCGACAAATCCATACGTCATCCTCCTGTCATTATAACGCCTTACAATCGAGCCGGGAATGTGAAATTACTTACGAGACAATATAAATTGACAAGGCGTTTTAATAGCGATTATGAGTGTCGTTTTGGTTGAAACTGATGTCAATTAGACATTTTTTTTTTATCTACACACTTGACACTGTATACTGATTTGTCAGATTTGGATTAAGTTTGGCTGTTTAATTGTGAGCTTCGTCGAAATTGAGATTTTCATTTGACTTTCCTTTGACGTTGACGTTGACGTTTATTTTTTTTTCCATAAGAGTAGTGACCCGTCGAAGTTAAAACTAAGTAATTTTATTCAAAAATATAGAAATATAAATTACAGGCTTGGATTCGGATAATTTGGACAACCCCTTGAATACTAACATCCGTTAATACCGAAATTACTAATGACTGCAACTTAAGATCTGGCCGTTTGATTAAAATAGATTACATTCGATCACTTTAAATGTGTTTTTAACGTCAATGCAAGTGATCGGTAAATTGTTTTCAAATAAATTTTATTATTTTTAGGTAATAAATAAAATCGATTTTTCAGGATTATTCCATAAAATGAGTAATAACATTCCATTGCTGCCATAATTTTAAAATAAAAAAAATTAAACGTCATTTTATAATAATAGAATGTGACGCGTATTGTAATAAAAATAATACCGTCCATAAATGGTTTGAGACGTGTTTTTTAATATTAACTAATAAACGATGATGATAAATGCAAACCAAAAACAAGAAAACAAAACTGTTACGTCTCGTACTGGACAAAAACTCGAAGGTCACATAACATTCAGCCACATGATCCATCACATTCAGCCGAAATCATATAATTAAATAAATCCAACAGATAACCATGCATAATTAGCAATGCCGTTCCGTCAACCTTTAATCTCCTAATTCACACCAATCCTGTCTAACAAAAGTCCATATTAATCAACAGTTTTGTAATTATGGCGTATTTTAAAAAATGTTTTCGACCGTAGCGACACAGTTTTGACAGAGGTGCTAAGATAAATGATCGCTAATTGCCCAACGGCTAGCGGGCGTGTTCGTACTGCAACTGTTGGCGATTTATATTATAAGTTTCTATATCTATGTTACACTATTATTTAAAACTAATTTGGTCGAATTATTAATCGTTCTTGTTTCAAAATTTTAAAGCTGTTTAATACCAACCGTCGCCTTTTGTTTTTTTTTTTTAATTCCTATATTGTATCTGTGCACTACATTAAACATTATCTGATCTCTTCTGTGAAGTTTCTTATTAAATTTAATTCATTTACTTCCCTTGTAACAAGCGAAGCAAGAAAATAAAAATTCTATTACAACTAATAAAGGAAGCGATGATACCAACATAATAACTTAATAAAAAAAAAAATTAACACATCTCCGCAATTCGTATGTATTATGAGAATTATTATTGCGTAAACTAAACGTTTTATAAAACACAGGTGTGAATTAATTAATGGTATATTGTTTAATTAATATACAGCACGGACTGACAGAAATATTAATACATTAAGACATACTTCGCAAATGCATTAGAAGTGAGAAGTTTTTAAAATTATATCTTATTTGCGATCGTGGGAACGCTAATTTGTAGCATTTCATATCTCTTCATGATTCAGCAATTGTGTGTGACCAGTGTAAGATGACACTCGCGTCATCTTCTCTTGATCGATTCCTCGTTCCCATTTCAGTATCCAGAGATCATTGTATCTGGTTGCATCTAATGAGTAGTTAGGATCACTCCTGTGAGTGAACGTGTCATAGATAATTCAATTTAATGGCTGGGACCTTATAATTATCGAATTAGTGTGAATGTTTTTTTTTTCTTAAAGAGAATTTATTTTTTATGTATAAAGCCAATGTCCAGCCAGCATTTTTAAAAATATAATTATATATATATATATACATATTTATATTTATATGTTTTATATTATAACATATATATTTTAAGTTATTACCTATTAAATATAAATTGATAAAATATGTTGTTAAAATAAGTCGTACTCTCGAAATCTCCGCGGCGTCTGATTTATAAACAATACGTCAATGACGTAAGCTTCTTTAGCGGCACAGATTTATCGCTAGTGCTGTCCGCTTCTAGAAATTAATATCGATATCGATTTTTGATAGTTGGAACTTTTATGTCAACTCAATTTCTTTTATTCATCTATTGTATATCGCATTTCAGTCAGCCAGAGGGTAGGGGTAAAGTGAAAGTGTAGTATTTATACGGTCAGTCGTATTTAAATAAGTATTGTATAATTACTTGCTTTTAATGTATATGTATATAAAACATCATAATCATATGTGGCATAAGCAAGATATTTAAATAGCCTTGATTCTTATAATCCTAATTGCAGCCCACATTGAAAAAATATTAAAAATTGCTTACAAAAAACAAAGACATTTATCATAAACATAATCAATAAAGCAATTTCATTAGTATATAGTTGACGTTTTAGTATGAACAGTAAAACATCTAACATTTATTGTATTATAAATATATTGAAATATATAAAGAATATGCCATTTTGTTAATACTATAACGCTATCGATACACATTTCAATCCCTATCCGCCATTCCGGTAATCTTGTATCAACCCGTTCCTACTACTACACACGCGCGTCTTCCATCCCTCACGCACACACCACGACGTTCATCTGCCATCCCTCTCCGTCACCAGAGACGTGTTCCTGTGTGGTATGCGGCCGTCTTTGAAGTACCACGCCCCCCGCCCTGCAGTTAATTCGTCACAGTAATGACAATAGTTTTAATTAGAATTATATTTTTCATTAAACGACATTAATATTTTCTTGATGGATTCCTTTCAGTGCTGATGACGTAATCACAGATCCGTTAGATGGCGTGGGAAATGCAATTCTGATATCGGCATTATGCTGAATGAAAGGCGTTCGGAAATCTGACATCTAATTATTATTATTTTTTTTTATTTTCATTCGATATGACATTTACGTATAAACTTTTTTATATTCATCTTCTTGTAACTTAATTAGAATGTTCCATTTTTAAATTAATGAAAGTTTTTTTTTTTTTTATTAATGTTATAGCTATAGATATATAAGTGGACTAAAATGTATTATAATCGAGTAACAAAAAGTATTAATATGTAATAATTATTTTTTCATTCTTATATTGTTGTATGACAAATTACATTAACATATAAAATCAAAATATACATATATCTCTGCAAAGTAGTACGAATATGTCATTTCAAGTCATATTTTCGGATAAAAAAAAACCGGCTTACAATTTGTCTATAGTGTTCGGACCATTCATAAGCACTAGGAAATCTAATTTCCATAGGAATCCTTGAATTTCTTTGATGTTAAACCAGAAATCCTCCGAACGTACGTAATTACAGTCGGCGGCATCAAAGAGACCGCCTCTGAGATCGGTGCTTTTGTATTCAAATATATGAAACTATAAACACCTAACAAAACACACCTTATACATATGAAGATAAAGTTTATATTCGCGTGTACAACATCCAATACCTTAACACTTCGACCAGTAAAGGGTCATATCGCTTAGGGATTTTGCCACGGATATGTCAAAAAGAGATTTTATTACGTCACTAAACGACCGCACGGGTTGAATTAGGTTAGTATGTAATTATGATTGTTATTTACAACTAGACATACTTCAATACTAGATGTAGTATATTATGTTTAACATGATATAATCATGAATAAGTCGCCTAAATGCATGTCTGAGTTGTCTAATTGTTGAGTTAAGAAGAACGATCAATTAATAATTAGGTATACGTTTAACCGATTGTACATAAAGGAGTCATGTTTTTCATTTCGATGTTCATAATTACGAATTCTCAAATCATATAACACGTTGCTGTTTATAATCGAAAAAATATTTTTTGTGGGTTATTATAAGTTGAGACTTGAGATAAGAAATATATTACATATTACGGACAAGGGATTTTATATTTTTAAGGAGGGGGTCCCAGGTGTTGGTGTCCGTGACCACACCACAGGACCTCGTGACACCGTAAGCGCATTCTGCCGGCATCCAGAGCGGTACGCTAGAAAATTAAGAAATCGATGGCGGTAGGTGATAAATAACAAGGACCAACTGACAGACATTCACATCTCGTCTGCCCGTGATCACGGTTGCTGAAAAGTAACCGAAACGTCGGGATTATGTAGTTTTTAAATAATAAAATCCGCTTAGTATATCCGAAAATATATTAGTTTCATTTAAATGAATAAAACTCGCGAAAGTCTTAGATTTCATTATAAGGTTTGCGTCTTCATGTATACGATCATCGGATCATATATAATTACGAAGCATTGCTCGTCTCTCATACAATCACCATCGATAGGCTGATGAACACTGCTGGTAAAGGCCTCTTTTCACACGGAGAAGAGCATTAATCACCATGCTTGCTCATGACGGATCGGCGATTTCATTCTTATAATTTGAAATTATTAGTCCAGGTTTCCTCAAGATGTTTTCCTTCACCGTCTGTCAGTGGTGTCTGAATACTCTTAGAAAGTGATATATAACTCGGAATAAATCACATTGGTACTTGCCAGGTTTCGAACCCGCACCCTCATGCATGAGAGGCGGGCTTTGACCTCTATGCCACCACGATTACAAAATGAAATAACCAAAAATAAAACAATTTGCGAATATTAATGAATAAAAAACTTTAACATTAAAACTGGTAACGGTCCGTATGTAGTGCAATAAAAACTCGGTTTAAAAATTCGGAAGGATAATTTTTTTGACAGGAAGTATATTAAAATTAATATCACTCTTATAAATTTTCTTACCTCAATGCTTGATTTATAATTCCTTTTCTTCTATGTCAATTATCAAAAACATTTTTCACCAAAAGTATCAATATAAAGCTTTCTGTCTTTTGTTTATTAAATCTTATAGTATTATACTATGTAACAAATTTTAATCAATGGTCCCTCATTTCCCACCATATATTAATATTTTTTCTCCTACGTCTAAAAAGCCGACGGTCTGAAATTATAAAGCCAACGTCATTTGTAGACATTGTAATATCTGGATGTAAAAATGCGACCTTTTTCCGATATTTTAAATACCATATTAATATTCAGATCTCTTTGAAATTCCATTCATGATGCCTATATACCTATGCTCCTCCATTTTGTGTAGCAGCTTTGAAATTTGAATAAAAGTTTCAGAATTTCAAATTATTGTATGTTGAAATAAATTAAATTTTAATGCTCTCGTACCCTTATAAACGCTCTTAAATTACTGCCTACATGTATTATAAAAAAAACTACCTATTTTATTCAATTTAACTGTTTAACTTTACACAAAGATCGGTATCTATTAACTTGTTGGATAAAAATAGTATATACTGCTTAATTGGAAATATGGGGATAGCTGTACAAAAATATCTTTATTTTATATTTTAAAATTACTGTTATCCCAAAATATTACAATTAAATTCAATAATTTTATTACGTCACACACCAGTGCGACAACATGCACACTATATTCAGCCAATGTCATGTAGAGTTGAGTATTTTTTTTTTGCTATGTCTTCATCACAAATCAAAGTGGAAGTAGTATTATTATATTAATTTATTACAAACGATAACTCAACTTTAATGTCGAAATTAATTGTCAATAATTATAATGTTATGATCAAAAATTTAGTTAGATATATATTAATTATTAAGTAACAGAAAATTGAATATTGTACATATTTATATCTAATACATTATCAACTTTGGTTTTTATTTACTAGTCATGTCATAGCCAGACAGAGATTCAAGGACAATCCTAAGATTTTTACAACAAAATATTTTTCACTAAGTTTTTTTAAGCATATAACTCAAAACTGAGTTTACAACATTATAGCAACGGCATTATACACATTATATGGATGTTCCCGGGTCGAGGTAGCTCGGAGTTACCTATATTTTTCCATACAACGTTACCATTTGATATTAATTAGGTAAATCTGAAACTATCTTGCTTACTTACAAACTATGATTATATATTCAACATATTTTATTTAATAAATAAGATGAATAATAGCTCTTACAAAATAATTTAATAAATGATAATCTATAAACCAAATTGATTAAAAATATATTGTCATCTTAAATAAAACATCCATTTATAAATTAAAAAAAAATAAATTTAAATGTGTATGTGTTTTTTTTTAATTTCTGAACGCATCTTTAATAAACGTCATGTGTGGTATCCGAAATCGATGCGATGCCGAAGTTGTTTTTAAAAAGATGAATTAACACGTAATGTTTCCAGACGCACGCGAACATAATTAGCAGTTGTAGGTAATAATGTAAGAGATGTCTTGTTTTATGTTTTTTAATTGTACGCTTTCAATATTAAGCCATTAATATTGCTTATGGATAAACGATATTTTAAATATATTTTCGTACACATAACACTTCAAGCTGTTCGAAGATAAATCTCAAAATTAGCTTGTAGCGACAGAAGACGGGAATTGAGTTGAAGAAAAAAAAATAAGCTAAATTGTTATATATTTATTAAAACGTACCTATTTAATTACGAAAAATTTCATGAAACTCATCTTGAAGTATATTTAGCAGATAATAAAGCTATGCTGTACCAAAAGCCAATCGCAATTAACGCTAGATAGAGACCAACTATCGTGCGCAGGCGCATCCTATTATTACAACAGGCCACCCACGTGTATTGCTATCTCGCTCGCACCTAACGAGACCTAAAACCGAGTATGAATATATTTTTTAGTCGATTACCACCGGCTTGTAATCAAGAATTCTTTACACAAATATAACTTTAATTTATCATTATATAAGTATCAATATCCCATGTCCGCTATATACAGTCAACAAATATATTAAGATATTTTGAATCTAAAGTATTTATTTTAAAAATGGAAGCATTTCTAATACATGTTACGGTTTTTAATAAAATCGATTTATATTGTAACGATGTAACGCGTTATGTTACAAGAGGAAATTTTTGAGGAAGATCCATATTTTTCTATCTGCTATTGGATCAATAGTAAAATGAAAATTATTAAAAAATACAAAAATAATTTAAATAACCTAAGTTTTAAATATGAAGTTTATTTTTGATCTGACAGTTTTATTTTTTTAAGGTATAATTTTTAATTTATTATTTGACCGTTACAGATTTTTTAATTAAAAAGTAATTACAATACCGACCCAATAAAAGAACATTGACACTTGATAGTGAAATAAAAGACAAATAAAACAACAATTAGCATATGAAAGACTTTAAAAATAAATGTAGTTTTCTTAGTTATTTCTCTTAATGTGTTGCGATAAATCATAACATTATAATTAAAGTTCTAATTTCAAATAACATAAATTAAAATTGAATGTAGCCATACCTAAAATCAAAATATTTATTTTTCTTAACTTCACTTAATCAATTACATAATATATGAAAAGTATTTTGCATACGCTACATGTTGTAATCGAAGGGACAGTATTAAAATAGCATCAATTTGATCTTATCCGATATCGATGCGTGCGATGCGTGGACGATTAATCACTCGATGAAACTGAATCGATTATCGTTAATAATTTCAGCTACGTGATTTGTGAAGCAATTTGTGCTGGCTATTCTCATGAACAGCAAAAACTTTCATATTGTTAATATAAAGTATGTTTTATATCAAGAACTATGGTGTTATTGTCTTCATTACTATATAGTATATACATAGGTAGTGTAGTAAGCAATACAACCTTTTTTACTTAAATAGTTATAGGTTTTTATAATCACTATAAATTCTATTTCTTCTGATGACTTTCTGTAAGGTACAATTTAAATCGATATGAAGGATATTTTAAAATTTATTTGTCAAAATATATTTAACAACCGATATATATTGTGGTTACGGTGAGAGTTTTAAAACTTTTAAAATCAACTGTCAAAAAAAAGACCTGTCATAATTCGAAATTGACGTCTGTCAAAATGTGTATGGCGCTACGAGTTTTTTTTACATTTTATTGACCTCTAGTGGCGTTAGATTTAAAATTCGCACGCTCAGCCCATCAGCAGATCCATTTGGTTGCATTGGGCCATTTAGAGATCATGTAATGGCAGTTTTGTGTGGAAAACGAGCGATCAATCATGCAGTCATGTGTTGAGTTTTATGTTGGCACAATTGCGCAGTTTTATGTTGGCAGAACCGTGTTTTGAATTACGGTGTAAGTAAATTATATGCCTTTATGTTTAGTTTTATGACTTTGAAAGTATAATATATTATATATAAGAAATGTTTCGTTGGTGCCACTTATTGTAAATTTAATGTACTCAAGATTTGTCTAACATAAAATGACTTTTTAAACTGTTGTTAATTTACTAACATTTATATATTTTGATAACAGCAGGGACAACAAGATATCAGTCGGGAAATGACCTACCCAGCATGTAATAAAATTTTACACATCAGTTGTATAAGTTTTTGTCGGCTGCTTACATTATTTTTAAAGTCAATCCCGCCCATGAAGTAAATTTTAAATATCTCCTTCACTTCAACCGCTTCGCAATCCTTTAAAGTAAAAATATATATTTTTTTCCCAATTAGAGTGATTAATATTTTTACTAGTAAGTATTTCTTTAAATGGTTTTTCGGACTAACATGTACACAAAAACACTGATCCGAAAAAAATTACCTGAATTCTTAATACGAAAACAAAAGTCAATAACGCAATGTTAAAAAATAAAAAAGTTTTACTTAAGTGTAAATTTTATTATTTCCTTTTAGGATTCAACAACTTTATTTATAATATAATAAAAAGTTTGACAAAATAATTAAATTTTTTTAATATAGTGATTCTTAATTTAAACATTAACAATATTTTTTAATTTTTTTCCGCACAAAGACGTCATCAGATTGCCATGCCGAAGTCGGTTAAATCCAAATAACGTTATATGTTTAATAAACATTAAAGCCACAGATTAAACAAACAATCAAAAACATGAAATCAAAACTTAGTATACGGTTTAACAACAAAAAGCACTTCAAAGTAAACAAACAAATTTAAATTCCTACCGGGTTACAATGTTATGTTATCTGTGACGGATAGAGACGGAGAGATTCGCTTTCCCGCTCTCGGGCGGAGTTATACCCGGCAAGGCCCACGTATTTAGACTGTATGTGAGGTCCAAAACGTAATTTATGAACGGGCCCCACAAATACAGCTTTCGAAATATAAGAATCATCTGAATTACGAGGTAACGCTGCAAAAATTCATATTATAATCGATGTGGGCAATAATATCTACGTTCTATCATGTACGGTGTACTAAATACGGTGTTATGTCAGACAAATCGTAACATTAGTGTTTATTAAATGTTTTATAGCCTCTTCGTGATTTCTAATGTTTGGGAAAGCTAATGTCCATTACTGTCAAAGTTCACGGTTTGTATTATTATTATATTTACGCTTGTTTACACATTTAATCAATTTAATGTTCCGATTTTTATGGAGTTCTAAAAGGAAATTATGACGAGATCATTACAATGCCACTGTTATTATAAATGCGAAAGTTTGTGGGGGGTTGTGGATTGTTACTGTTTCACCAAAAACTACTAAACATATTTTGATCAAACTTGCCGATCTTAAGAAACATATTTGGTTGTATTTATTAAAAAAAAAAATTGTCTAGTTTTCTAAGGAACATGGTATGAAGGTCGGATTTTGTATTTTTGTATGAGATCACTTTTCGCAGACTCAAGACGGAACTCCCATTTGTGGCATTTGGTTATACATTTATTTTATTTCCAATAAATTATTAATCATCATCACCATCATCATCAGCCTATACTGGTCCACTGCTGGACATAGGCCTCTCCAATTAAATTATTAAAATATTTAAGAAATCAATTCCAAAATCCTCGCCGACGAACACGGGGTATAAACTTGTACGTAACATATAAAGGTGTTGTAATTACACCCACTCGATAAGCCATTTAACATAAGATCTTTCCGCTAACGAGTGGAAGTTCTCAAAAAGATTGCAAACCCGTTAAAATATTAAAAGCTTTCTCATGTATCATTATCGTTTAAAGATTTTATTATGAAACTAGTTTTTATCAACGACTTTGACTCATTCGTGTGTTACACCGATACCTTAATAAGAGTAACGGGTATGTGCTTAAAATTTACAGCCATGTAACGTAAAAGTAATTTATATAGTAATTTACTAATTCAAGAAATCGAATTGGTGAATTTTTTTAAATAGTGTTTCAAATATATGTATTTAGAAGTATTTGTTTTATATATCAACTATAAGTATAAAATGATTTTATTAATTAATTCGATAAGACCAAAATAATATACGCTGGAGCGCAATTTTAAAATATTTTTTTGATACTATGTTATATCGCTTTAAAGAATATTAAATATCCGTGTCACAATACGTACTTATTTTCATATTTTTGTTGCTTTAAGTTTCAATAATAATCGAAGATTCAAATAGTAAAATAACTTAAGAGCCGAAATCAAATCTTTTTGAAATTAACTTGTGTAACTCTCAGTTCAATTTGACGTTTTTATAAATTAAATTTGTAATTTAAGAGAAACAAAAAATATGTATATTTTTTTTATTTGACATGATTATGTATAAGGCTTCAGCTCAATAGGGATATTATTTAAAAAGTTGGTCCAACAAACCTTGGATTTGTCACTAATTATTATGACAGCGGGCTCGACACCTGTCAACATGAAAAGACATAAGAAAGTTACAGATGTGTTTCGACTTTGTGTTCTTACAAGAATGTAAAATCGTTTTGTCAGTGATGTTAGCTATACAATTAAATTAGTAAAGATATTCTCTCCAGCTGTACGCTAAATAAATTTGTTTAAAATACTTTGAATATGAAATAAGATACTTATTTAAGTAATTTTCCATGACTGTTACATATATTCCTTTATGGAACAGGAGGTGACATCTAACGATAAAAAGCAGAAACGTATAATTTTGCTATTACTCACTAGATAGCACTGTACATTAAATTCGAAACATTTTTATTTTCAGTTATTCACTTTCTTTTTATACAAACATACACTTATAAACTTGTGGGATATAAATTATATTTTTTTTGTTAAATTAAAAATATATAGGGAAATGAGAAAATGAGTATAGTATAAAAATGTCTAGTATAAAACGAACGACGCCATAATATAAAGAAGTGCACCAATGTCAATGTCAGCTGTCAAATTACCTTCGCAGTCTATGATTCGCTGTATTTAAATATATACTGATTTTATTTATAAATAACATTAAGTCTTAAAATATTACAATGAAGCTGTTATTATTACAGATTTAGGAGATAAAAAAGATATTAAGTTTAAATATAAGCATGAACAATCAATTAATTGAAAAACTTATAGAAAGTAACCAACAGACATGCCCACAATTTATTTATACAAATCCAGCGCTTGATGTAAACGTAACACGTGAAGTATCGAAAAGCTTAGTGAAGTTGATTGAAAACACAAGGGACAATGAAAATCCCATATTACGTAGGTCTATATTGGAAAATATTCGGAATATGTGTAAGAATCAGCCTCCAGGACACGCAGATGTTGACGAAAATATCACCGGCTTACTTATAGACGTCTTCCAAAACCGTATTTCTCGTTCAGATGTTGATATTGACAAACAATTAGAGGCATTTTTAATCAGAACAACAAAGGAAGTTAGCCTCAGGACATATCCTGAAACAACAAGTAATCCGGAAGTTGTCAAAGCTTTGATAAATTTGAATCATGAAAAACACTTATCAGATGCCCTTTCTAAGAATTTAATTTACTGGAATACAGAAGACATAAAATTTGAAGGTATTTTAAAAGACCTCTGGGACCAATATAAGAATGGATCGGATATTCCTGAAGATTTGTCAATAAAAGCACGATCAGACATCGAGCGATTACTACTTGAAAACACACTCGCTCTACTTGAAGACACTAAACGTAGCACTGATGACCTCACATCCAACAATGATATTTTAATATTAATTAAATTATGCAGCACCTCACCAAACTGTTTTCAAATATGTACAAGTATATTGAATTCTCTGTTCATCTTATCACATTTCGATCAGAAATTGCTACAATTTATACACACATTTGTGTACAGTGTGAAAAATAAGAATGTGAGTTTATCATTTTCAATTTTGTACCCAACCCATCTCACTTATGTGGCAACACTCTTAGATTTTGATATCGATGAAATACAACAAGAGGATGTTAAAAATAAATATCTAATGACAACAATTAACTATTTGAATTCAGTTAAAGAAAAGTCCGAAAATGATCTTATAATGTTACTATCACATTTTCCAAAATGGTTTGAGGTTTATTGTCAAAAATAATAAGGAAAGTTAACAAAATCATTAAGATGAATAATTTTTTTTATGTTTAATGAAATAAAGAAAAGTTAAACTACACTCAAAGTATCTTTTCATCATTAATATAAACAAAGTTTATAAAAAGTTGTTAGTAGCTAAAAATTAGTACACCTTTATAAAACAATTCAAACATGCCTTTACGAAACGGGTAGTTTAAAAACTAAACCAAGACAACAGATTACATTATAAAATCAAAATATAAGTAACGTCGTCACGATGGGGTTTTAGAAATCATACATGAAGCGGTAAGATTTTCGGTGGCCAGAGCACAAAAAGAAACAACCACAAACAAACTCGTTTTGTGGGAGAAGCTACAAAATCAATTGTGGAGCCTTACTCTATCACGCCTTCGGATAGGACTTTAATGATGGATACGTATGAGAAGCAATATAAAATCCCAGACGATATTGGTGCGTTGGCGATTTTCTAATCCGTTAAAGCTTTATTTCTGTCGAGAATGTTCAAATGAGGGCAAGATTTTTATTGATGATTCAAATGAGGGTAAGATTTCTAAAAGGGTCAAATCCGACTCGACGACTTTTTATGTTATGTTTTTGGAGGGACTCCTTTACTGTTGTTACTTGTTTTTATACTGGATGCTTATTTAATCTCTTACACAACTTTTTTAATAAATTTATCAGATTTTGGGTGACATAATGTTACAAAAAGTAAAAAAGATGCATTTTACTACGTGATTTATTATATTACTTATTATACATTATTCTCTACGTTTCGGTTACTTTACAGCAACCTTTATTACCGGCAAATCAAATCCGTATATCATTGTTATTATAACCTAATCTATATTAACGATAAAGAATTTATATTTTTTTTTTTGTCAAACATTTACGCTTTAAAAAAATGCGAATGAATACTACTTAATATTTTTAACTTTGGTTTACCAAATTATCATTCTTAACCCGAAAATGTCATAGATAACGCACTACATTGACTCAAATATCATCTGTACTAAATTCATAGACAATAGTTATTGTTGAATGTTGTGCGTATTGATACTTTTAACTTTTCAATTAACGTTGTGAGTTTAGGCACATTTCAAAGAAAGTTTCTGTAATATAAAGAAATTTTATAATGACAAATTTTATTTTAGATTATTAATGTGAGTTTTGCTGTGTTTGAATTGTTTATAATTGTAAAATTGTTATTAATTAACTCATGTATGTCAATGAAGGTTCGTTGAATTGTAACAAATCATGAGTAAAAGGCGCCGTGCATCATCATGCGCGAGTCGAGGACCCGACGGTGATGATAGTGATGATGGAGTGGAGCTGAGTAACCCTGGACCTCCGCCGTCCAGGAAAAAGAAAAAGATGGAACCGGTAATTTCGAAGCATCGTTTATTTAACTGGGTCAATGCACTTAACGTTATTTTGAGTACATTAGTGCCGGCTTCTTAAAACGTAAACAACTGACGACAAAGTATCAGAAAGTTTAATATACTGTATTATTTGAAGTTTATGATTATTACAGAGTGAAATTTGCCAACAATTGTATGATATTATTCGGTCATATAAAAAGGAAGACGGGACTCTTTTGTGTGACTCTTTCATAAGAGCTCCCAAAAGGCGGCAAGAACCTCAGTATTATGAAGTAGTATCCCAACCAATCGATTTATTAAGGGTAAGATATTGTACATTTTAATATTTATCATCGAAAGCATACAAAATAGTAGTTAAATGCTTATTATCGATATTTTAAAGGTACAACAAAAGTTAAAAACAGATACCTATGAAGATATAGAAGAATTGTCAGCTGATATAGAACTCCTAGTTAATAATGCTAAAGCTTTCTACAAACCCGATTCAGAGGAATATAAAGATGCTACGGATCTATGGAAGCTTTATAATAAACATAGACAGACATTGGAAAATGGTAAGTTACTGGCAATTGATAGGTTGTATCTATATCAGTCTAAATCGAGGACCTGTGTTCCACAATTACTAAATAATATATTTAATTGATGGAATCAATGAGATTACGCATTATTTACCTTACTTGAAGGTCGGACCAAATTACACCGGCTATGTTCATAAGCTGACTGATCAATTGATCAAACCATCATATAACCATCCACCGGTAGACTAAATGACAAGTTTAAATAATAATATGTGTCTAACTACTAATAAATTACTATGGTCCTATGTAATTATATTAGTAGTATGAAAAAAGATATCCTTATAAAATTTTACATTGGTACTAAATGCTAAAGTAATAGTAATTATTTATTACGTGTTTGTGTCAAGGTGATGACATCAAAACTCCTAAACTATCAAGAAATGGTTCATCAAGCAGGAGGTCTGACGTCGCCGAGGATACTTCGGAGACATCGACCAACAACGAGGAAGACAATGTGTTTGAGGAGCTTTTCAATGCTGTAAGTGATTGGTTAGCTAAAACAATATTTACTATTTTGTTGTAGGTTCAAGTAAGTAAAGAATTTAAAGATCTATAGTGTCATATAAATATTTAAAATGATAGATTTAATTTATGTTTACTAAAATTTTGAGTTATATGTTTAGTGTGTATAGAATCAGAGATAATATGGAAAATTGTATAACCAGAAGTTGTATTTTAAATTTTACTAGAATTTTTTTTTGCTTACATTATCTAGGGACAGTGAAAGATAACCTCATTTTCTTTTTTCTCTGTCACGAACCAAATTTATCAAATACAGTATGTATGAGTCCCATAAAAACCTTTAATTTCAACAAATCTTTGATTACTACTCAATAGATTGACAACCAATGCTATTTTCCTTCAGGTCATGACGGCAAATATAGGTGGACGACCTCTTTATCCGCCGTTTCAGTTTCTGCCGTCGGAAAGGAGATATCCTGAATATTACAGTGTCATAGACAACCCCATAGACTTGAAAACCATAGCACAGAAGATCCAGGCCAGCGAATATAACACCCTGAATGATCTGGAGAAGGATTTGTTACTCATGGTGTGGAATGCCTGCCTGTTCAATGAACCAGGTTCACAGTTGTATAAAGACGCCAGGGCTTTGAAAAAGGTAAGACGCTTAAAACCTCCTTTTTAATTGCACGTTTTGTTTGTTTTTTTTTAATTAATATTATATATTCGGCTTTCACGAACAAACTCCGTCTTTTGTATGTTATCTCATCATAGTATACTTAGAATTGCTATATAATAAATATATAAAAAATTCTATAAAGTCATTGATGTGTAGATACCTACATAAATTTATAATAATTAAAAATTACTTCTATTTCACAATATATACAGCATAAATGAAGTGCATGTCTTAATATCCATAAGTTCCTTGGTCCTGTTAATCATGAACTCATACCACTGGTTACAGGTTATACAAGCTCGGAAGCAGGAAATAGATCAGCACGGACGGAGCGGTCCGGCCAAGACCTCTGAACGTATCCGCAGTAAGCGTACGTCACGAGTGGGGCCCGTGCCCTCCAGTAGGGCTCTCGCCGTCATGGAAGCCCCCGGTTCTGACACCGAACCGGATGTCAAGGTAAATTTTTATGGGACAAGCAATAATTACCTTTCATATATCCCATTTGTAGTGTCAATGAAATTTAAAAATTAACTTTGTATGAGCTTCGCATTGTTTTATGTTGAAAGATCATATTTTGCTCGAGTTATGGGCGGTTATGTTGTATATGTTATGGACCGAGTGATAATTTGTTCATTTATTATAATGACCGGGAAGCAGGAAAAGTACCCAACATGAGAGGGCAATGCGACAGTAATTATTGAAATAATCAAACTGACTGGGCATTATACATAATGTCCATTACCTTTTGAGCAGACTCGAACATTTCATTACAATTGTTTATATTATCGCAATTATTAGGTTAGGTTTACAAGTTAATATAGAAATTAATCACTTTGCCCAAAATGGCTAGACATTATGAATAATGAACGGCCATTGTTCATAATGCCCTAATTTATATTTGGTCAATAACATACATATATATTAAGAAACTGGTATATTTACGAATTTAATTAACGTGCCTTATTAAATTGGCTCTGGTTAGTTTATTTATAATTTAAAAGGTATTTTATTTCAGCATTCAGAAGACAGCGCTGGTGATAGCGACGAAGATAAAACAGATAATGAAGATTCTCCTCAATGGAAGCTTCTGGAAACCGTGAGAAATCACTTGGGACCAAGCGGTAAGGTTTTTGTAAATATTTAACTTAACTAAGACTAATTGCTCTAACCAAACAAGTAATAATTATATCCAACTTAAAATAACAGTACTTGTACCACAAGTTCCAATCGGGACACTAAACTGACAGTTACACGTTTTTATATGATATACCAATTTTGATACAATTATTGGTAAATATTGATGAAAAAAATTTGAAGACTGTTAGTCTCGGTTAGTCTAACTTGGAGAGGAGCTTGGAGGGTGGAGGTGAGCGTTTAACGCGCGTTAGATAGGGGCCCCTTACCTGCCCAGGTCGAGTCTCACACATCATCTCCGGCCCCACAAAGGCCGGTGAGACGGCTCGTAAAATAAGTTTCCCTGCGTCATCAAAAAAAAAAGGGGCCCCTTAAACCTACATCTGGGTCGCAAGTCCCAGGCAGTGTTGAAGCTCCTCTCCCTGCAACGATGGACCCGGCACACGCACGTTTCGTTTCTAAAAAATTATATAGCAACGTTCTCTCAACACCCTGTATATGTTACACAGGAACACCGATGGCGGATCCGTTCTGGAAGCTTCCATCGCGTCGCGAATATCAAGACTACTACAAGGAAATAAAGAATCCGGTGTCTCTGAATCAGATCAAAAATAAAATTAGACGCGGGAGTTACGGCACACTGTCCGAGGTGGCCGGGGACATGAACATCATGTTCGAGAACGCTAAGCAATACAATCTGCCTACATCCAGGCTGTACAAGTACGCTGTGAAACTACAGAGGTGAGGCGCGGGGTTACGGTCCAAGGAATGGTATCACATATACAGGGTGGATAAAATAAATAGCTGCTTGGCTGATTAAGTTTGGAATATGTTGTATTATATATATACATATGTATATGTTAAGCATATTACATAATTTTGATTGTTTAATACTTATGATATTTTTATTGGCTATATTCATATCCAGATTTCGCTTAAGCATTTTAGTTCCTTATATATACACTAAGAACATACAAGTCAATATGTTCCCTATCACCAGGTTGATGCAGCAGCGGGTCCAAGAGTTATTGGATATAGTCCAAAGTTCATCGAGCGATGATGAAAGCCTTTCTTCAGTTAAGAATCAGACTCAAGCGAACACTCCCAGACCCAGAGGTTAAATAATTTACTGCTATAATAAAATAATATATTTAATGATATGAAGAATGAATGAAGTTTAGCTAGTTAGAGACTCAAAAAAGTATTTCCAAAAAAATATATATATTTTTTTATATTAATTTGCTACTAATTGCATAATTTGCTACTAATTGCATTTGCAATTGTCAAAATATTATATATACGATAAAATCGATGTAATCATCCGAAATTTACTTTCAAATATTTCGTAAAAATCTCTTCTTTAATTTTTTTTCTCTGTAATATGTATATGAATATATTTAAAAAAAATCAATTCTTTTTTTAAAACCAACTAAAGATAAAACCAGTAGGCGGGTTACCAATGTAAAGTGGGCAAGACATGACTAGTTCGTGACGCGTATGTATTAGTGATGTAGCGAATATGAATATCAGTTGTTATATACTAATAGGTTATTAAAATCCAAATGCATTGATTTCTTTTGTTGTCAGTGACTGGAAAAGTAAATTAACCTCATCACATTATTTTTAATCTTGACTTTATCATTTGATATTATTTATTTATTTTACTTTGGGCAATGAAGCATAATGAATAAACGATAATTAAAAATTATAACACAATATATATATTGATTGGAGCGGAGAAACAAAAACGAATTCTTATTTGATATATTTTCCTCGTATAGTGCACCGAAAAGTCTTGTATTTTGATTATCTGAACTAAATAGTGTATATATATATATATATATATTCTCTTACTAAGGGCTCTTGCTTTAATAAAATATTTCCTTATAATGAAACATGCCAATATCTTTGTCCGTCCTCAGGCCGGCCGCGTCTGAATCCCAATCCCGTATCGTCGCCGACGCCGGCCTCTCCGATAGTTGCAAAAACTAATTTACCGCTGAAGAAGAAGCTACACTACGTCTCCAAGCAACTGGTGGAGTTCACGTGCTCGGACGGCAGGCAGCCCATGCTGCTGTTCATGGAGAAGCCCAGCAAGAAGCTGTACCCGGAGTACTATAACGTGATCGAGCGGCCTATCGATATGTTGACTATAGAAGCTAATATTAAGGTATACTTTCACTCTCTCTCTCTCTCTTCATCCCCTCTCTCTCTTTCCCCCTCTCTTTTTCCATATTCGTAGTGACCATATGAATTGTTTATAGTGTTAGAGCTACTTTACGTATAACTTTAATGAACTTAAATGTGATTTTTTCGTTTTAAATTGTCTATCAATCAATGAGGAGCACATGATGTATGTAATGTATGGTAAATGTTTGATATTATTTGCGATTAGCGTACATATTGTGCGACTGGCGCCAGTCATGGATCAGTGTTATAACGTGTGTGTGTCATCATTCGAGCTGCATACTGCGTGCTCGTGTAGTTATGTCCGGCCTTGTTTTTCCAGAGCGATCGCTACAACACAATCGACGAGATGGTGTCCGACTTCCGGCTCATGTTCTCCAACTGCCGCCAGTTCAACGAGGAAGGTTCCATGATCTACGAGGACGCGAACCTCCTGGAACGCGTTCTAAACGAGAAGCTGAAGGAACTGAACAGCAACTATGAGAGGAAAGTGCCCCCCAAGACGTTTAAGGCCGCCAAATCTAAACAGTTGACGCCGTTCGAACAGAAGCTACGTACTTTATATGACGCTATCAGAGATTACAGAGATCCTAAAGGTATGGTGTATAAGATATGTTATTAAGATTTATGTGATATATACCACAAATATATATAATATATTCTATGTAACTATATAGTATATATGTTATTAATTTTAAAAATATGTTATGATCATATCATTGAAATTCCTTCAATCTTATTTTTAAAACTACATACTCAGTTGACAGACATACTCATCTCGTGCTCACGGTCGCTGCTACGTAACCGAAACGTCGGGTGTATGCAGTTTTAAAAAAATGATAAAATCCGAGAATATTAATGTAATTCCTTCAAATTTTTAATTGTATAATTTTTATTGCATCATTTCAGTGAACAGGCAATTAGCTCTAATCTTTATGAAGCTGCCGAGCAAAACAGAATATCCGGATTACTACGAACTCATCAAAAATCCGATAGATATGGAGAAGATTGCTCACAAACTGAAGAATGGCCAGTACACGAGCGTGAACGAACTGGCCTCCGACTTCATACTGATGTTCGACAACGCCTGCAAATACAACGAGCCCGACTCGCAGATATACAAGGACGCGCTCATCCTGCAGAGAGTGTGTTTGCAGACCAAGCAGTTGCTGAGGCAAGTCGGAATGGCATTTTGTAAGAGGATTGTCCAATAAAACGTGTAAATGGCAGTCTGGTTGTTATCACACACACTTACTTCATCATACATGTACTTCCGGTTCCAGGGAAGACGAGGATGCTGTACCGGATGTAGCCGGTGCTGTTCAGGATCTGTTGTTGACTCTCTTCACAGGAGTCTACAACCACCAAGACGAGGAAGGAAGGTATACACTAGCATTGGCTTAATGCTTATATATATATATGTGTTATATATTAAATAATATGAGTCAAAATAATTTGAAGGTCAAACATATATATATTTTTTTTAATCCATATTCTTTGTGCCAACAATATAAATAATTTAAGAGACCTTCTATCTGTTAGATTTTATATCCTTTAACAGCCATGCGTCATATAGTAATTTACTTATGGTGATTTACAATTAATTAGTTATATTATTTCTGGCAGATGCTATTCCGACAGCATGGCTGAGCTGCCGGAGCACGATGAAGTAGCGAATGGCGAGAAGGTCCGGGCGATATCACTAGACCTGGTGAAGCGACGCCTCGACAAGGGCCTCTACAAACGACTGGATCATTTTCAACAGGATATGTTTGCTGTTTTTGAACGGTGAGGCGAAAAAATTTATAATATTTTTCTTCATTAAAACAATTAAACCTTTTCGTTTCTGGAACAACGTCGCGTCTAAGCAGGATCCACAATATTTGACAACAAACGATCTTTTAAGTAGCTTCATACTCTCTGCGTGCCCACAAGTATCTGATAACTGTCACGTATTACCGCGCCGTCTTCTCATACTCTCATACCCACCCTTATATTTCTATATAATCTATATACTCACTCTCATGCTATTAATAACTCTATAACACATGTCAGCGCCCGCCGCCTCTCCCGCACGGACAGTCAGATATTCGAGGATTCAGTGGAACTTCAGACGTATTTCATCGACCAACGCGACCAGTTGTGTCGGAACACGCTGTCCTCGCCGGCGCTGGCCATCACCAGGGACACGATAGCCACCAGCGTGGAACTGGTGAAGCAGTGCAAGCTGTTACAGGAAAACGACGAGGAGGAGGAGACGAGGTAACGTATTACTATCAAGATACTTGAAGCATAAACTCCCAGGCCTTCATATAATATGTAAAATTAAAAAATTCGTAAAAATAATATATGATTTTATTTTGAACTTCCTATTGAATTACAAGTCAAGTGATGTTTGAATTACAAGTCAGGTTATTGCTGTGATTAGACATTTACTAAACATTAGCAAATTATTTCTATCAATTAAATAAAACGATTTTCGTATTCTTCAGATCAAGTACCGAGGATACAATATCCGGAGCCGCTCCGCCCTCGCAGTACGGTCGGGGCGACTTCGTGTACGCCCCCGCCAAGGGGAGCAAGGAGCCTTCGATACTACAGATAGAGAAAATCGCCACGAACAGTGACAATGTACCCGTTATATACGCCAACGTATACTACAGGTGTGGGAATATTCAATAAAGGTGTCTTCACACTAACGTGAATTTGTCAATTTTGTCAGTCCTAGTCTAAGATTATATCAAAAGTACTATAAGTTTCAATATAAGCAATTTTCAAATTTGTGATGTCTTCAATTTTATTGAAATCATAGAAGCTTCCGACTTATTTTATATTGAGCTCTGTCTACATGAGAATTATTTATTGACTTCTACCTTACACACCTTTATACTAAGATCACAACAAGTAATTCCTACCTTCCATATCCAGGCCTCACGAGACCTTCCACGTGCGCACGCGCAAGTTCCTCCAGCAGGAAGTGTTCAAGACGGACACTCACCGCACGGTTCCCTTGGACGCTATCATAGGGACCTGTTACGTCATGAACGTCAAGGAGTACTTCAAGTATAGACCGGAAGGTAACAGAGCTCAATATACACTGGTCTTGGGTTCGGACATCTAATATTACACTCGGAATGTTATCAGTCAGTACTATATATATATAGTTAAACGTATTTAGTTGCCGTAGCCAGCACATACATACAGATACAAAGTATTTGAGTTCGTTTTAATTATATCTCTCCCAACGCTATTATTACTACCTCGCCCTGAAATGGCCAGAATACAAAACACAGATTAAGCCTTTATACTTGGCTCGCTAAATTAAAAAAGATCACCATAAAACCTGTATTGTATTTCATGAAACTTGTATACTTTGCTTCTATTGCGAAGGTTACCTCGACAAAGATGTCTACGTCTGCGAGAGCCGTTACAACACGAAGCATCGATGGTTCAAAAAGATCAAAGTGTGGGAGGGCGCTGAGAAGGAGGCCACTCTAGTGCCCAGAGAGGTGAGTTACAATACAGCCCGCCACATAACATAACTGTGACGTCATGGATCCCACAGATAAAAAATCTTATTCTGTGGAATTAGTGTTTCCATAGCTATAGTCTGTGCCGAACTTTATTACAACTTTGAAAGTTTGTATTATCCAACTGACTACGGAGAATTTCCAGTTACTCATTTATAAATATTCTCACATGTCAGGTCTACGAATGAAACTTGTGACGCTACGTAATTAGTATATATATATAGTATAGTACTGATGTATTGATATGATTCAAGGAAATAAAGTTATCATTACAAAAACACGCCCGACGTTGGTTAGAGGAGTAATCTATGTATATTATTAAAAAAATCATCTTTTAATGATCTGAGTTAGATTTACTCACAAGCTCTTATTTTATCATAAGATTTTTAGTTTATTTTCTTCACTATAAAAATATCTTTAAAATGATAGATGGATGTGGAAAGATTATTAAGATAAGTGTTTTTTGTATTCCAGGTGCCGCTAGAACCGAACAGAACGGTTTCAGTGTTCCGTGAAAGAGTCGAGAAACACAAGGACGAGCTGGCTGAGCTGGAAGTGCTGGAAAATGTACAAGAAAAGGAACGACCTGTAAGTATTCACAGGTACACTTTACGTGTCTGTATATAAAGTAAAAACTAATGTAATCATAAAGTAAAACGCCTGTATTCATTGACAAGGGTATGAAAATAATACTTTTAACAGAAATACGTTTTAAATTTAAATTAAGATTTTCTGTGTGTCTGTTTATTCCGGATAATGTTTAAAAAATTTAAAGTTGGTCTTAATATTTGATACAGTCGTTACATTTTGTTCCATTCGTAAAAATTTTATAAGATTATATAATGTCACCCTGTCACACAGGACGTGGTCATGTACAATCCTCTGGGCACCGACGACGAGAACACTTATTACGAGCAATACAACACGGTGTGCTCGGGGGTCATCAAGACGGGGGATTTTGTGTATGTGGTGACGGACGGCGGCAAGCAGATACTGGCGCAGGTCGACACTATATGGGAGACAGGAGAGTTAGTACGCGGGGTCATAATATATAACACGTATAATGATAGCTAGGAAAAAATGATCTTATGTACTCGATACCTAATGATTATAACAAAAAGATTTTATGTAGAGACATTATTTAAAAATAATGATAATAAGAAGTGATAGTTCGTTATGTTGGTATGAAAACAGGAAGGGGTAGAAATTGATTTTTAAGTGTTTCCTTAACACAAACTTTATTAACATTACTTACAAGTCACAATTGATTGCTGGCTGGCACTCCCTCTCGCTCTGTCTCTTATTGTCCCCTCCCCAGCAGCGTTAAACGCTCACCGCAACCTTGTTGGAATTCTCATAAGGACTGTCACTTCAAAAATGGCGAAACTCAGTCAGGGAATCCCCTGTCTAATTTATATCGTCATATAGCAACGAAAAAATATGAAAAAAAATCTTTATTGAATGCTCGGTACTTTTTTTCTTATATAGAATTTTGACTATAAATATACAAATATATGTTAGAAATGAACACTGTGATGGTTTAATAAATAAAATACTGATGGAAAAAAAAATGTGGGCAGAGCAATAATAACAAGACATTAACAAAGCTATTCGTTCACAGTTGAACTAAAACCTTCATTGATCGGTAATCTTGAATAAGTTATTATTTTTCTGTGTACATTCAACACATCCGGTATCCATTTATCAAAAATTTAAGTATATTAATATTAATCAACTAAATCCTTCCAGCAACAAATGTTATTTCCGCGGACCATTTCTCATCTTCCCATCTGAAGTGTCGCACATCATAAACAAGGTATAATATATATTATCTGAGGAATACTATAGATTCTCCTATAAACATATTTATGATAAATTATGTTTGTATGTTGTGTCCAGCCATTCTACAAACAAGAGGTCCTATTGACCACAATGCACGATACTAGCCCACTCGTGGGAATAGTGGGCAAGTGTGCGGTGCTCGATTACGACGATTACCTTAAATGTAAGTATATATGTCTAACAATTATACAGAAACCAGATATATTAGCTTCATATACGTTATATTATGTAAAATAAATTAGATATATTGTTATATTATCATATATTTTATTTAGCAAAATTGCAACTTCAACTTTCAAGTACAGTGAATATCATTCATATATCAATTTTAAGTTCCAAAAGTGCCTAAAACAAAAAGATCGTTAAAAAGCACATAAAATAGGCAAATATAAAAAAAATATTTGAGAATAATATATATTTTTCATCATCTTCTTAGAACAATCATTAAATTACTGACCATTTAAAGGGTTTTATACAGATTTTAAAATAATTACTGATTGTATGCTGTTATTCAGGTCGGCCGACAGAAATAGCGGAAGCGGATGTGTACGTGTGCGAGTCGTTGTATGACGAGTCCAATAGACTGGCGAGGAAGTTGAAGTCGGGGCTGAGGAAGTTCGAACACACCAAAGACGTTACTGTTGATGAGGTTAATGTCATATATACTGCTCATTAGAACCAATATGAAGTGACGAGCACGTACAAGCAGCTGGTTATATGTTCACACATAATACACTAAAAGAAATCACTTAAATATCTTAAATGAAATCCATTAACTTGGACATTACAGCATTAATTAACATTGTATAGACCAAGCAAAGCTAGAAGTCACTTAATAACTTGGTAGTGAAGTTAAGAGATCTGTTGGTAATTTAGTGGCAAATCTTTGTTAATATATATATTGATTTTTTTGGTACATGTCGACTTACTTAAGAAAGTTTTATTATATTTTATACGGCTTGTTTGTAAGGAAACCTGATATGTCATGTATTTCTTCTATATAATATGTATATATACATGTTCCAGGTTTATTACTTCCCCAAGCCGCTGGGCCCGCCGCCCCTCGCTTTGTCCCACGAGGTCCACACGTCCTTCACACAGAAGACCTTCAACCCGAACGTTAACGCCGATTCCCTGGTAAATATATTGAGTGTTTCATGTCATACTTATTGTGTCAGAAATTATAACAAGACAACTAATGATACAGGATGTTGCAATTAAGAACAAATCAAACATTGGCTTTCAAACAATTTTCGCCTTTATAAATGATTCAAGACTAACTGACAGTTCTATAGCAGAAGAGTCACTTTTAACACTCTACACTAACCACCATCAAAAACTTGTACATGGACCCTTATATTTTCAATAATTTTATATTTCCACCCTAACTTTAAACGGTTTTATTTTCGTATTTAACTAAATATTTATGGTAAAAATCTTACAAATCTATTATTCTTGAGCCAACATATTGTAATAGATTCTTAATCCTTTAGCGAATATGTGTACAGTGAAATGCTTATGTATTAGTTTGTATTGTACATGTACATATTGTGTACAGGACGGCAAGCCTCAGTTCACCAACTTACTGAACACAACCCTGGGCAGCCAGGACGTTGAACTGTTGTTGGAGAATTCATTGGACGACTCCTCGCTAGCCTCACCGGCTACACCACTGTCTATAGGTATTGGAAAAAATTTTACTCGTTACTATAAATACATGGTTATTATATGACTTGCTCATATAACAAATATATTTTATATAAGATACAGAACTATCGAGATGAGTTATAGGGAATTAATTAGTGTTAATAAGTAATTAGTAGTCTGAGATGTGAAAAAAAGATAAATAATAATAAAATTTTCTTTATTCTTACTTAGTGATATACATGGTGTTCGAATTTTAATAATATTCCAGGTGGCAACAGCAATCCATACAATCCATCGATGACGTCAAATCAAGAACGTTCCAGCACTACGACGGCAACACCGGCCAGCAGCAAGAAGAAGAAGGAGCAGAAACAGAAGATTGTCACCGGATACATACTGTACTCGAGCGAAGTTAGGAAGGCCATAGTAGCTAACAATCCTGAATCTACCTTCGGTTAGTATAGCGGTGGATGTAATATGGGTGGAGGTGTGCGTTTAACGCGCGTTAGATACCCCCCTTGAACCTGCACCTGGGTCGCAAGTCAAGCGAATATACTAAATATTATCAAAAATATATTATAATCCCATTATCCCATAGTCCCATTATCTCATGATCCCATAACAAGCTATTTCCCTGTCTCGCTACAATGCCCCCCTTTCAAATTAGGGCATGTTAAGTCAGAACCCTGGTCCAAGTTACCAAAGGCATTGATCTCTTGATTCGGTGCAAGTCCTAAGTCATGTTTTAAATATGCAACCATGTGCTATCTTCACATCTAAAGAAAAATTCTTTCGTTTCGAATTATTTCCTTTCCTGTACGGCTTTCAACACTTTATTGGTAACGAATAGATTTTAATGACTTGAATTAGCTACAAACTTACTTCATATAAAGCAGTCACAGTGAATGACAAAACGTTCAACAACATATTTGTGGTAAATAAGAAAACACAATGAGCAATGCTGATCACAGGTTCCAAATTCAAAAGTTTTGTTTATTTTTAATAATAACAGGATTGAGGCCAGTATACAGTATTGAAAACGATAAATAATCTAATATAAATATAATATTAAATATCCAGGAGAGATATCTCGTATAGTTGGCAACGAGTGGCGCTCACTCCCCGCCTCCACCAAACAGAGCTGGGAGGAGAGAGCGGCGCGCTGTAACGAGGAGACATCCGCCAGGCTGGCCGAAGAGATGCGGGAGCTGTCGCAACATGTGAGGACTATTGTACATACACACACACACGCACAAAAACATACCATACACATGGGAACATTTCCACACATGTACATTCTAAATTATATTTGTATATATTAAGTTGTGTTAATGAATTAATAACAACAAATACATATTGATCAATTTTATTTTATACTCTAGTTCATCGACACTAGTTATAGGAAACATTAGATTGACGCGGCAGGTAACGTCTGTTTTAATATAGGTATATCTTAGACCGATCTAATATTTTCTTGATAAAAATTTGTAATTCATTAATTACATTACTTTCGTACCAAATAATATCAAGCGAAAGACGCTATTAACTGATATATATATATATTCTAGACCCCTATGGAGATGACGTACGAGTGTGCCTGGGACACGTGCGACTATCAGTTCGAAGATCTGTCAGATTGTATGGAACATTGTATCGGAGATGGGGGAAATAGTAAGTATAATATAACCTACTGATGTTAGGAAATATGTTTTGTATGGATAATTACTATTAGAATAACTAGATGGCGCTGTCGGTGAACATTCATATACTGTTATAATAGTCTTAATAAAAAACTGAGGTATACAAATGAAGTCACTTGCTAGAGCTAGTTTATCATATACTAGATAAATAGGATTTTTTTATAATGATATTATTGTTTCTCTACCTAATTTCACTATGAATAAGTCTATCTTGTTATATTGGACTGTTTAATGAGCATATCTTTGAAGTAGCTGTGGCGTCTGTTACTGTTTTTCTATACAATAAAAGAGATAGTAAATTCTTTATAAAAACTAAGTATATATACATACATACAAAACATTTAACAATAAAATCTTCGAACACGTTACACAAACATAGATTTAGTTGTAATTGTGAGCTATTTTATATATATTTTTCCTTGTAACGCTGCTAGTGATTGGAACGTACATTGAAACGAAGAAGAGTAAGTTGGAGCGTGAGTATCATATACGTCACTACTTCATAAAACATGTCTACAGTCTAATGTTGGATTAGTGGGAGATATTGGTCATATTTTAGTTCTTGTAACTCCCAATTATATTACTTTAGTTTATTAAGAGAAATTAATTTAAACTCAAAGTTCAAACCAAGTGATACATAAGAGTTTCTCGATTAATTATTATATCTACTGATTGATTTTTAACTATCTCTACAACATTTTTTTTTAACCAACATGTTCATCAGCGGGTCACGTACAGCAGCATTACGTCCGCGGGGGCGGGGAGTTCCCGTGTCTGTGGAGGTCGTGCGCCAGGGTCAGGAAAGGTCAAGCGCCCTTCCCAAATCTCCCTAGACTCTTGAGGCACGTGCGTGACCTTCACGTTAATAAAGGCAACGGGAAAACTATGGCTGTACACGAGAGATCCAGGTCAGCAAAATTATATATGTATACTCATAATTGTATTAAATGCATATTATGTCAATATAATATTTTCGTCTAACTACGCGTTGTTTTATTATTGTAAATGCATAATACAGACGTTTCACGGACAGACGAGATGAGATATTAGTCTTATTTCAATGAGTACTAGAGAAAGACTTAGATCTCTTTATATTATGACTTCTTGTTGCATAAGATTCCCAATCATTCATATATATATATATACTTAAAATAATCTGACAAATATATGTATGTAAAAGATATTTACAATATATTATTTTTCTAATATTTTTATATATATTTTTTTCCTAGAAATTTCATTCCCTCATCTAAGAAGCCGCCTAAGCCGTATTTGACCAGTTTCCGAAGCGGCCTGATGTCTCCAGGAGGTGATATTGATGCACTATTTTATATACATAACATATTTTACTATCGATACAAAGAAAATGTATGAAAGAGAAATCATAAAGTCTAAAGCAATCCAAACACGACTATAATTTCAACAACGAATTTAATGTATCCAAGAAATCTTAGATATCTTAGCGATGTTATGTGAATGTTGTCATGTATATTCGCAGGCTCTCTGTCAGGGATGTCACCTATGGCGAGGAACACGCCTTCTCCCGGCCCCGAGTCGTCAAGGTCCGGCCTAGACCCGCTGTTCGTAGCTGCCCCGCCCCGGGCGCAGCGAGTCACGCACTCAGAGGCTTACATACGGTAAACAATACTAAACTATTTGACGGTTAAACTCATTTGTTGATAATCAAATTGTTATGCGTTATTATCATTATTAATTTTTGCCAAGTAACCGGAACGTTTTATATCAGAGGTTTGATTTATTGTCTGTATATAACGAGGTATAATCAGCATTATATTATCTTGCAGATACATCGAGGGTCTCCATTCCGAACAGAAGTATATAACGCCGTGGGAGAAATCCCTCACACCCATGCCGGTTAACCTCGACCCGTCGCAGTTTAACTTACACAAGCTGCCCACTCATTGGATGACGGACGAGGCGGTCAGCGGTTACTTACAACAAGACAAGAATCTCACAGAAACTGACATACAGAAGATGGATCAGTCTACTAAAGTATTAAAAGGGCTCTGCGCACTCAGAGACTTCATGATGAGGGACGCCTTAGCTGTATATAAGAGTTATTGATGTTGGAATGTGCTAAATAAATAATCATTTTTATATAACACTTTAATTGTAACAGGTCAGAATCAAAAGCAGTCTGAAGCTTAGCTTAGTTTATTATAGTAATATAAATATAAAAAATACATATACAAGTGTATTTTATGGCGTAATGGCTTGCTATTTAAAATGTTTAGGCGTTTTCAACTTCCTCTTTTAGGAGTCTTACGAGATTGTTGAACTTGTTGCCTTCGAAGATTAAAACCTGGAAAGAATAGAATTTTTAAAAAATCGGTAATATTTTTGATAAAACTATAATGCTTGAAATTAATGTAGGAGAATAGATAATAGATATTTTAAAATGGCTTAATAATAACTTGCATTACCTTTCTGCAAGGCGTCATAGCACCCCCATCATAATCCCATTGAGATAAGTCCGCTTGCTCTGTCACATCCACATCAAAACTGGCTACCGCTTCATCGACTAGCGGCTTTTCTTCTTGGTTAGCGAACAGAACTTCGGATTCATCATCTTAAAAAAATTTAACAATATTTAAAACATGATAAATGCCTAACAAAACCTATTTGCTACGTATTACATGCATAGATAAGATATTTCCATATAATTAATACATACCTCCCGTTTTGTATGTCTTACAAATCCATACAAGGTATTGGAATACATATGGCATGTTTTTCTTCAGCGCCTTGTCTAATTCATTCTGAAGTGACGAGAAAAGTGGAACACTTATAGCCGCTGGAATGTTTAAAATCCTGAAAAATCAATTAAAAATCATTTGATTAGTCAAATAACAAATCGTGTACATTCAAAAGGAGACCTATAATCAAATATCATTAACAAATCATTATTAAAGGCTTATTACAATTAGCGAAATTTAAATTAGATATGTCGGTGTACCTCTCATTTATAACTAGACCCACGTGGTTGGAATTATCGGATAGAATTTTATTTACTAAAGCCTTTGTTTGATCGTCGGCGTTGTCATTTGCCAGAGATGTCAGCAGAGTTCTGATTTGCGCGATGCTTTGTTCGTCCTTTAAAAAATAAAGTATTTGCAAACATTTTTGAATATTTCAGAAATAAGACACTTGTTTAAATAAATTTGTTATTTTTGTATTTTTATTAATATAGTTAAATCCAAGGTTTTTATTATGTGAAGACCAGAGATCTGGATCACTACATCACAAGGACTCAAAGTAAAGATTTTTCTTAATTGATTAAAAAAATATTTATATTACAGTTAAAATATATATATATAGTTTTCTATCTCCATGCACTATATATATCCAGAATATATATCTGTTTAATTAGAAGTAAGGGAAAAACTGGCTTTATATGTCATATATTTTAAAAGTGAGAAGATATACTTACTTTTCTCTTTGTTATATTTATAACTGTTGTGATACCAAATACTCCATCACTGCCGTCGTCCTCATCATCATCCTCAAGCCCGTCGTCCAGGCATTGCTTCACAACACTACCAATATAGTTTTGAGCTGCAAATGACATACAAGTTATATTAAATAATAAAATACCATTAAAATATATGTATATATATCTTATGCCACAATTCAGAACAGTTAATTGATATCTTTCAGTTTCTTTTAAAATTCTGTGTAAGCAATGGTAAAATAGAACCTAAATAATGATTTGAGTGCTAATTTAAATGAAAGCTAAGGTTTTCAGATAATACCAAGCATTTTTATTTTATGACTACATAATCCTGACGTAAAACCGTGATCATGGACAGATGAGATGTAGAAGTTTTCACAATAAAAACATTTAAAACTGACTTATCCGAAAACCTTAATATCATTTGAAAATTAAATTATCTCGAAAATTTTAATAGGTATACATTAATTTATAATAAATATGTCTGACATATAATAATCTGTGCCAGGCCGCCTAGATCCACATTTGATTTTAAAAACAGCTGTCTCAATAGTTGCTTGATTCCATGAAAATCACAGTCCTCTGGGTTTCTTCCTTCGAAATCAGCTTGTAATTCCTGTTAATCATAAAAACCATAGATTATTTCTTTTATGAAATGTGTTCGACATCCAGTCATAACTCAAAAATATCTGTTTGTTGACATAACTTTTCTTAAACACAGCCACAATATTAGCTTACATTTACACCATTACAATGAGTCGTAACAAGCTTTTATAGTAAGGATTACTTTTCACATTACTTCTGTAACATGAAGCTCCTTAAAACATGCAACTTTTAAAAAAATGAGAGAAGTAATTTATGATAATTTTTTGAAATTTATCTTAAATTTATAATAACCATGTGTTCCGGAGGTTATGTTATAACTTACTTTGTCGCCGACAAAGTTTCCATCAGAATCAAAGTCTGAATCCTTATCGCTGCCTGATTCCTGTTCTTCTTCACTTTCACTTTCTGGGTCTTGCATTTCCTTGTTTCTTTTATTAGACATGTTGTATGCTTTGAATTACTAACGCTATTACCGGAGAATGCGGAGATGTAGCAAAACACAACAGAAAACGAACTGCCAAAAATTTTGTGAACTTGACAGTTGACATTGGAAATAACAGATAAAAATAACATGTAATTTATATAACAACGTTTGCGTATTATCCTCTTTTGAAACAGTATTTTTCTCTTTACAGTAAAGTACAATTAGTAACATCTTTTGTAATTATATTTTTGTTCTGTTTAAATTGTAAGTCAGAGCTAGATGGTGCTTAAATATCACAAGCCGGTTTAAAAATTATGAAGCAATCTTATTAAGCTAAAGTAATATTTTTTTTGTAAAGAATATAATATTAATTTTATTTTGTTACTTATTAAATATTGTAGCTTATTTTCTGACTTTCTAAGATAGTTATAATTAAGATAATGAATTAGATTAAAAGAAATTTATGATTGATTATGTGTTATACAAATTAATTAGGAGAGTAAAGTAAGACCAAGATGTTTTGAGAATCTGAAAATAATACAAAAATATATAATTGCGTCATGCGTTGAAAAAAAATTTATGAAAATGAAAATTCGTTCTATGACCTCGGGGATGGACTCAATGAAGCGCTACCCGTGTGATATTGAAACTTACCGTTGCATAACATTCCATTGACACTGTTGAAAAGCCAAAAGTCGTTATGTGCACTCGCCTCTGGGATCTAAAATATTTTCCAAAGTTCATTACAGTAAAATATTCAGAATAATAATTTAGACGTCACAATAATGTTATATTACCTGTGGATCATAATAAGTATAGATTTCTTTATGCTGTTCGATGATACATACCAAGCGCTGTTATATAGAGCCTCCCCGACACCAGCGCTCTGGAAATGGTCAATGAGAATTAAAACTCTGTTTCAGTATAATTGAATATAATTTATTAATAGTAATACTATATTAATATATTAATATATTTATTTTTAAATTTAACCAAGTGAAATATAAAATAAACTAACAGTATCAACCAAATGCTGTCCGTACCAACAGAGAATCCATATCTGAGAAATGGCGGTTATGAAAAATATTTTGTAATTAAACTCGTTCCATTTTTCAACGAACTGGAAAATAATAATTATAATGAAACAGTAGGTTAGGTAATGGAATTAAATAACAATTGATATTCAGCTGATAGCAAAAGTGTGCTGAAATGTTTTAAAATAACAAGGAGATGCATCTTTGCAGTTTATTTTCTCGGTGTTTTTGGACTTGGGTTCCGTTTTTCCCCAAAACATGCCCAGCCCCAAAACCACCCGAAATAATTGGGCTATAAAGAAAAGAATCTCGACTAGACATTCGGTTGCCGAGATCATGTCCACGGATGAATGACCTGAGTCGTCAGTATAGCGTCCCGCTCGCTTCTCTCGCTTCTCTCAATAAACGCACATAATTAATAATTTTTCACGGTCTTTGTACTCACCGCGCAGCAAAATAAACAGAAGCATATAATTATGGAGCTGTTCAGGAAATTCACGAGAAGTGAAAACGAATACATGTTCTCAACGTCATTTGACAATCTGCAAAGAAGTAGGCAAGTTACAACATTAAATGAAATTGACAAAAATTGTTAAGTTTCTTTGGAAGCATTACTCAGGATTACATTCTTACTCCGGTCCACTAAAGTTTGGAATTCTCATTAAAATGTTTGCTTTTACTTGACTTCCAAGAATTGTAATTTCAAAAGAGCTTAAAAGTCTCGCTTTTGAGGTAATAAAGACAAACTCAAAGAAAAGACCACCGCCCTTTTATTAAACGTCAAATATAAAATAGTGTAGGTTGTAGGTAGGAGAGAAGTATACATTTGTTTTAAATGTGTCATATTTTGACTAGCTTAAATATAAAATGGCATAAAGATTTGAAAATGGATTTATAATCTGATATGGATTTTTTTTAAATTAAAGATATGTCGATATTGTATGTACAAATGGGTTTTAATTTTTAATTCTGCTGAGACGATATTAATAGTCTTTGGTAATATTTCCTAATATTAAATTCATGGCCTTCACTTGTACTGAACTCATAGCATATCCAACCGACGTCTCGTAACACGAAACGTCTATTTCCAAATACTCTACCGAATTAAAGCTTTATGTCGTATAACAATATTTTTGAGCTCCTCCTCTTCCACCTTGCATCTGTTGTTTGCTGTGTCCTGATTTGGATTATTTAATGAATTTTCTTTGTTATAATATCCTGTAACAATTATAAGAAATTAATATTAATACTAATAATTGTAGTGAAGAATTAAGATAATATAAAAGTTGTATATTTCATAATAATTTTAAGTTTTAATATCAGTGTAGGAAGTTAATTTGGTTTTGTTAACTCTCATAGAAATTTAGAATATCAGGTACTAAGTTATTTTTAAAGACCAAACACTCTCCCTTAGTAGAGTATACACACTTTTTTTGTTATATAGGAGTATATTTGAGAGATTTCCACCGATATATTAACTCATCGCGATATCTCTGGAACCATAAGGCGTAGAGAGTAGAAATTTGCCGGGAAAATTCCTGTCATCGAGTAGAGGTTAGCTAAGAACGGTTTTCATGAAATTACACTCACGACGAGAGTTGCGGAGGAAAACAATAAAAAAAATCAGTGTTTAAATATCTCTTGTATGCGCTAAATTTAGTAGGAATCTTCTATGATTGATGCTGAAATTATCTATAAGTGAATTTTAGAATAACTCATCCCCAATAATAGTTGCGGGGGTGGATGTTAATTTTTTTTTTATTAACAAGCTATAGCGTCTGTAGATTCCAAATAATGTAGGAATTTTGGAAGTGAACTAACAACAATTTAAAAGGATTTTTACGAAATCCCACTTCCCAGGTGGTTGTGAGGGTAGGTGCTAATAATGAAAATTTTAAATTTCCGTATTAACTGAAACAAAGAGGGCGGGTAAAGGCTCGTATATGTGTATATAATAACAAATAAATAGGTTTCATTCTCATGTAACACATTTTTATAGAACTATGTACCGTCGAGTTTAAATAAGGAATTAATCTAAACACATGCACAAATTAAAAATCAAGAATATTCTTATTGCACTCAAAGGATTTGAATGCTATATTCAATGTTTCTAATAAAACGTAAACTTGCTAAAAATCACCGAGTGGATACGACTCCGGTAGCTGTCCATCAATTGGAACGTAGAACATCTTTTGAATCCTGACAGCAAGTAAGGAAAATTGTGTAGTGATGTGACTGAGGAATACGAAGAACAAGAGATCTCCTGCTAACATGTAGGCTGCAGAGAGGAAACCTGGAAGAGACGAAACTTCTTAGCATTACATGGATTCACCGTGCGGGTGCAGGTCCATCGCGTTGCAGGGAGTCGAGCTTTAACAGCCCCGGGACTTGCGACCCAGGTGTAAGTAAGGGGCTCCTATCTAACGCGCGTTAAACTCTCCCCTACACCGTTCAAGCTCCAGTCTCTACCTAACCAAATTTGAAAGAACCTACTAGGGCTAATGTTAGTTCTGGATAGGCCCAAGTATTTTAGTAGGTTGTAGAGAGATTTAGTTGTTATTTATCTAGCTCCATCTTCTACCACGTACAAATCTACGAGCAACTTATTCCTAGTGAGTTCGCTAGTGAAGCTCGTAATACTTATTGATCTTGATGGCATGGTCTTTGGGGATGTTGACTTCCAAAGGAACCGTAAGCTCTATTTACACAACGCGCTTTAAAAATCGCGAATACATAAATATGTCTGGTCTGGAGGCTGACGCACAAATATCCTTAAGGAATTTCTGTCAAAAATATACAGTAATAGTGAATAGAAAATAATATATCAAATAAAAATTAAAAGTCCTTACGTAAATATTTATTTATAATGTTATCTTGGGATGTTGATTACAGAATTTAATTGTAGAATTATGGAAAATGTCAACAACTTACAATGTATGTTTTGCACAATGAGAACTACTTCAAAGACAACCTTCTTAGACGGATCGAATGGCATCCAGTAGACGAAAGGCAAAATACGCGGCACTTCGATACCAAACAGAGACTTTACAAGGTTAATGTTGGCCGGCAGGGTGAAGATGAAAGCCAATATTAAATTACAGTAGAAGTAAGCTGCGGGGAAATATTTTATTTATTAGAGTCGATATAAATAGTTATTATCAAATAATATAACATATTTTACTTTCATTCTATTCAGTAGGAACTTATTAAGAAACAAGATTTGGGGAGTGGAATCATCTTCCAAGACTAATAAGTAACACCTATAATTTTCTTACTTAATGACATGTTGATTTTCATAATATGTATAATATATTTTTAGGAACACACATTTAATTCGAATCGAACCTAAAAAAAAAAAACTCCGGAACGCACCCGAAGTGACATTTGGTTTGTTCACTTTTGCGCGGGAAAATAATTGCCGAAAGTGACTTGCGACTGTCTTTGTAAATTTAAGTTATTTAAGGTGTTTTGGTTTTAGATAATAATAAGGATAAACTGTTTAAGACAAGTTTGTTCCATTTAATGTTTGACTTGTTTTTTAAAAGTTGCAGGTTTTTAAGACTAAACTATATTTTTAATGATTTTCTCCCAATCCTAAATATATATAAAATTAATGTGTTTAAGTTTAATGAGATCAAAGATTTTCGCGAGTTTTATTCATTTAAGTGTTTAAGTTTGTGGTTAGATTATCAAAATATAAATTTCTCTTACTTTTAGTAACCAGTCGGAGTCGATTTAAGGCGCTGTTGATAATAACTTGTTCTTCATCAGTGACGTTGTTTTCCGGCCACATTTCTCTCAATTCACTTATCAGATTAATGAACACCGGTTTGTAGCGTTCTATTTTGTAGAATTTGGCTATTGCTAAATTTTATAGTAGAAAAATCATAGAATAATTTAAACAAACAATATTCTGTCAGTATCGTAATTCGAGTCTTGCAGGATGTTTATAGTCTAACATGAAAATATCTACAGTCTTATTAGAGCCAACTTTATATCGCAAAATTTAGATAATCCTTTCATTGGTAAATAAACTCTGAATAACCACTCACAAGAGAAGTCAAAAACAGAAAATTCTAGAAATCGCTAATAATATGATAGCATGAAAATAAAATTAATCAATAATTAATATAGTACAAAAGTAAAATAAATCTGTCGCCTGTTAAAAAAAAAATCCCTTAAAAGTTAAAGACTACATACTATTCTCAATATTTATATCTTTTATAACTTTGTATGATAATCAAATAATATGGACATTCGTTTGTTCTTATCTAGAGTCCCTTACTGGGACTTTTTAATTTAAATTTATACCTACCCACAAAAAGATACCCTACACATGGCATCATAGTAAACAAGTCTATTATGGTTCCGCTTGACGCAGTCGTTATTACACCGAGTGTTTCCAGCACTGTAGATAAGTATATATTCAGCATCAAGAACCAGAATGCCAGGTAACGTATTTTACTATAAGAAAATATTAGGTGTACATTATATACGTTATAAGTATACTATAAAAATGTACATAATTTGTTACGGAACCGTTAAATTGATTTTGTTTTGTTGTCATTATAATTGTAATTAACATGAAATAATAATGTTTTTTAGTAAAAATAATCCAAAGTAATTATGTTATTTATCTTTTAAATTAAACTCTTTGTGGTTAAAAACTTTTTGTTTTTATATTATGAATATTACCTAGTTGTATTTGATTCTTTTTCGTCTGTTAATTTAAGACAGAGTCCTCTTAATACTTGTATCGCCAGTTTGTAAGTTGCATCGTAGTCGTCCAAAACGAACTTGTGAACCTGTTGCAGTTAATTTATATATATTTATATATAGATGGAAATGACGTCGTAGGTGGCGGATGCACAATCACAGTATCACTATTCATCACAGTATCACCATTTTGAAGACAACCAAACTATAATTTTATAGGACGCAGGCAAATTGTTCCAATCCCTTGCTGTGCGCGTGAGAAAGGTGGAAGCGTATCGCTTCGTCCGGATGGCGAGGACAGTCTACAACGAAGTGATGGAGTCCCACCGTGCGTCTGGTTGTGTGGTATAATTCCCGTTCACACTCTTCAGAGCGGATCCTGTAGAAAACCGAAAGGCTGGCTACTTTTCGCCTGTGCTCTAGGCTGATTGGATTGGATTTAACCAAGTTGTGGTCACCAATAAGCCTTTTTGCACGTCTCTTCATTGAGTCCAATGAAGTCATGTAGCATTTGGCAGCGCCTGTCCAGATGTGACAGCAGTATTCCAAGCACGATCGGAACTGTGCTTTGTATAAACAAAAAAGCTATCCCTGCGTGAAGTGCTGCCGCACTTTTGCAAGGAACCCGATTTTCCTTGCATCTGCCCTAGCTTTGGACTCAGTAAATCGCCCACAGTTAAAGTTTGAGTATACCTCAATACCTCATATCTGAAGACGTTCAGAGTATTCCAAGGATACTTTCCTAAAAGTTGAAGTCAAGGTGAACGGACTCCTCTTGGCCGTTAAAAGACATTTTGGTGGCGTTAAATTTCACAATACTGGCATCGCCCCATTCGGAGATTGCCTGAAGTGTGAAATTAGTACGCCCCACTATGGCCTCTCTTTCTAACTCTAATTAATCCTGACTGGCCTTATTCCACTCTACAACTGTGCTGTCATCTGTCGAACCAAAAACATCCGGTAAAAGCCCTGTAAGACCCCCGAGGAACCCCAGCGTTGACCGCCATTGAGTCAGACAAGCAGGCATAAAAAATAAATGGAAGTTCACAGTCTCTCAGAAAGTCCGAAATCCAGGTAACTTGACCAGGGAATATGCCATACCCGTAAGACTATCATGCCAGACCCTGTCGAATGCTTTCTACATGTCTTGTGAAACTGTGAGAGCTTCACGATTATTCTCTAGAGCTCTCCCCGATAAATATGTGGCGTGTACCAGAAGATGCCCAGTAAATCAATTTCGGCGACACCCACATTGTCTGTCACTGAGGAGATCATTGTCTTCTGGGTATGCCATGAGGCGTCCGTTCAATATACGTTCCATAATGACTAATGAAATAATTTTACACTGTATCGTAGAGAGAAAAACATTTGATCTGAAAGAAAGACTTTCATCTTGTCTATTATTAATTTAACTAAAAACAAACAAACCCAAATAATATGGAATAAATGTGATGATGTGATTTTTATAAAATTTACCTGCTTTTAAATGTAACTAGTATTATTCGGATATACTACGCGGATTTTATTATTTAAAAAACTACACAATCCCGACGTTTCGGTTACTTTGCAGCAAACGTGATCATCTCGTTTGTCCGTGATTAACGTCGGGATTATGTAGTTTTTAAATAATAAAATCCCCGTAGTAAATCTGAATAATACTAGTTTCATTTATTATGTAGTTTTTTAAATAATAAAATCCGCGTAGTATATCCGAATAATACTAGTTTCATTTCAGTGAATAAAACTCGCGAAAATCTTAGATCTCATTAATTTACCTGCTTTTTTGGTGACGATGGTTTTGTTTCATTCAGCCGACTCTTATGTGAGGCAGACGCCATTTTGTATGATACAAATGCGGGAAAAACTTTTCAGAAATGATGTTTTATACGAGCGGCGTGAGAAAAGATGTAAAATTCATACGCAACCTAACCGACAATTACAGTTTTTTATTCTGTTTGTAAATATAAATTGTGTAGGATTTTAATTATGTTTATGCACCAGCCTTAATATCGTATATTTTCATTTTAAATATATGATTAAACTTATCTTTTTTTCATATTTCATGATGCTAATATTTTTAATACATAGAATAGGAAATCAATTATTGATTTTATAAAAAAATTATGACGGTTCCGTAAAGAAATAATGGTAATAAATAATAATATATAAACCAGAAATACAAATACGAAAAAAATTCTATTTAATTTAAAAGTTACATCAAAAGAAAATGTCTAAATTTTAGATTACAAATGAATTTTGAGTTGTCAGTGAAATATAAGACTATTAAAACATAAAGTTAGCAATTGTATAACTTTCTTTGGTCTTAAGCCTACATCTTAAAACTGAAAAGGTTCTCATTCAAGATTTCATGTACATATCTTTATAATTATTTAAGATTTAAGGTCTCAATTTTTATAAAGAATCTACTGCTAAACAGAATATGTGTGTATCATAGAATCAAGGACCGGTCACTTAGAGATAAATAACATATACCGCTGTCTCAGACGTCGGTTAAAGGCTGTTAAGTTGAAAGTTTTTTGTTTTTTTTTCCGTCCTTATCTCATTCATTATTCACATTGTTTGACCGTCACTGTTTATGCAACTGTGTTATTAAATTTCCGCAATAATTATATGAATGCCAATCAACTGAACATCAATTTGATTCGTAGGTCATTACATTGGAGTGTGAAAAATGTTTTTTTTTATAGCGTAATTACTACAATGCTTCTTCATAATTTTATTGTTTTTGTCAATGTTATAAAACCTCGATAGTTTATATATATAATAGTCCACATCGACATCGGAGTTGTGCTCTGGGAGCGATGTGTTGAGTGCATTGAAACTACATAGTAACGTTGCAGCCTCTTCATTTTTCAATAACCTAGTCACTGACTGCAAGCCATCTGCCGCGTTAGTGAATCTAAATCATTTGGGGCGAAACCCAAATGCGTACAAAAAAATTACAAATCGGTCCGTTAAGAAGGAATTCAGTTACATACACACGCACAGTAGAATTATATATGTATACACATATATATGTATACACATATATATGTGTTTAAGTATTTTATTTGTATAGGAAGCTAATTGTAACTGTTATAAGGGTTATGGATAAAGTTCTAGATAAAAACAGATCGTTTTGTTATGAACTAAACTGAGTGGATTTTAAAGTTTAATCACAAAACTCTTCACCATGATTGATGTTTTAGTTAAATTAACTTTTCCTTATAAATTTTAACTTCAATTAAATGTGACTAATTTTAAAGGGCGATTTTGAGGCATTCTAAGTTTATATATTCACTAGATACAAGCCCCCGCTTCGCACTTCTTTACAAAAAATATAAAATAACCTTTTTAATTTTGAGAAATATTAAACTTATATTATAATAACTTTCAAATGGGACGCCCGATTTAAATGATTTAAAAAGTAAATTACAGATACTGATGTAGGCTTGAAAACGAAGTAATTTATTTTGATATGACTTAGTACCGTATTTATGTAAATAGCTTTCCAATAAACGCTTTAGGAATGCCAATTTTTAAAAGTTGTAAAATGGATATAGTATGTTATCCTTAAGAGATAGACATATTCCATTGCAGACTTTTCTGTAGACCTATATAAAATACATAATTCCACGATACATTGTTTTGTTATATCTTAAAGGGTTTTGGCAGAATTTCCTTAAAAGCTGACAGACGGCTCATTTTTTCCCCACATCTTCAACAAATTTCGTTAATGTACACTCAAATCAATACAAAACCTTAACAAATTATATATACGCTATCGAGTGGAGAAAACCGCTTGACAATTGGTGCAGTAGTTTTTCTGTTTATTGCAAACAGACCGACAGACAGACGCGGCGAGGTACTTTATTTTATAATATGTATATGTATAGATTATAGCATGTTATTTTTTTAATAATTTCAAATCTTTTATTTATGTAAATAAAGAAGTGACGAAATTTTTTAAAACTATCCACTATAACGTGAAAGCAAATATCTGGTTTTTATTATTATTAAATAATTCGTATTTTTTTTTTAGCCAGTGACGAGATAGTTCGATGTTGCCTATCTAATAGGAAATAAGAGATGTATTGTTTGCCTTCACATAAATTTTAATAAAAAAGATACGATTTAAAGAAAATAGCGAATGTTCATAAATACCATTACGCAAAATGATTTACATCCAGAATGTGGTGATGGAAAATCGTTTCGTATGTTTTATAATCTGTGTAAAATAAGCTGCGGCCTAATTCGTTGTGAAAAGTTTAAAAACTAAGGACGTCAGGTGTTGTGTGTGAAGTTGGGCGCAGAAAATGTGATTGGGTTTGTTATGTCATCTCGGAGAAAAAACCTTTTTGTGTTGATAACTTTATCTTTTCCGTCGCGTGACATTTAATGATGAGAGAGTGTAATAATATAACATCTGGAACAAAATAAGAAAGCAAATAAAATCTCTGGAACAGAGTTTTAAATGATTAAATTTTACGATCGACGATATCCGACGTCAAAAGTTTTTTAAAGCTTACAGTTAAAGAGATGTTTTACGGCGTAACGAGAGTTCTGAAACTTGCTTGACTTAAGGGTTTTGCTAAATGTCACCGTAGTCCATGTGGAGTGGTACATGAACTACCTTGGCTTCATCTAAACCTGCAGATGGTACTTACAACATTTCACACTTCTTATGCTCCAAATTACCCAATCTTGTTAACATTAGAACAAGTTTGGAGCGTGGGCACGAGACCTGGCTTGCATTTATCCACTCGGTATTCTGCAAGGCTTGCCTTAGGGATTGTGACGGGGTACTGAATGGTTTTGATCCGAACCTTGATTTTCTTGAAACGAATTCTTACATCAGCCACAGTTTGACCCTGGTACTGACCGGACATGGAAATTTGTGTGAGCCGCTGAGTGAAACAGGAGGATCCTTTAGGGAGGTATAAGACAAGCTAAAGGGAGTAAATATTAATTTTAGTTTCCGGGTCTAAATAAAAAATTTAATGGTATGACAACCTACTATCTCATACAAACTACAACTGTTAGACCAAGCCAGCCCACTTGCTAACTCTTATTGCCTTATAATAATATCTAGGCTACAAAATAAGAGAATGGTAACAGTGTGTTTAAAGTAATCTGAGATATGATATGTAAAGCGGAAAGTGTAGTGCATTTAAAGTTAGCTGAGATACATATGAAAAATGTCCGTAAAAAAATAAGTCCGTTAGTCGAACTAGTAAATCTTAAAAGCCTGATTGCCTAAAAAATAAAAAACAATTTATTTACAACGATCATGGATGATATATATATCAACCATGATCAATAATTATATATATATAATTATTTAACCATTTTTCATTTTAAATAATTTATCGATTCCTACTATAAACACGACATGGTATCTTGTTGCACGAAAAAAATTTAGAAATAAAAGGCAACAATATCAGTTCCGCGAGGGTCGACGACTGTTCGAATCCCTCTTTTCCTATTTTAATGTCTACAATATCAATCCTTTTTTGATGCACCATATAAAGTATTTCCGTATTGGATATTAAATAATGTAAAATAAAAGTATGTTTAAATGATTATATTCACTTATTTCTTAACAGTATCCAAATTTATCATTCCATTTCTCTGCTCACAGCCGATCACTTAGTTGTTTTCTTATAGAATAAAATAGCAGAGTTAAAAATATAATGTTGTTTTGAAGGCAGCGGTTCATTAAAACGATGGTCACGTGGAAGTTCACTCCAGCCGTGATGGCGTTCCCTTGTTGCTCTTAATTTGCGTTAATGTTTTTAAAGTAACAACTTTTACACTTATATCTTGTGCGAGGGTTCCTATAGCGAATATTAAATGTGATCCATGTTCTGTCTTTTTATTAATAGAGTTATGGAAGAGAAAAAAACGGAACTGTCACGCTCGAAACGTCTAGAAGTGCCTAGTATTTAAAGTTACTAGATCTGTAAAAACTCGTAGATAATTAAAAGATTATATATATAATATTATTAGTTTTTAAGCGATATTCTTATTATTTTGTTTAGATCTTTAATCAGATCGTAACAAAATGTATGGATCTTACATATTTTTAGTATAAAGCAACAAGATTTATCAGTTTGGGTTTCCTTCGCGCAGTGTTCACAATTATATTATAATTCGTTCGATAAATAAACATGATATTGCACTAATAATCCACAATTTCAGTGTGAATCAAGCCATGGAATATAAAAATAATTGACCAAATCATTTCATGTACGTCCGGACACGCAAATATATATATACATCAACAATATCTAGGGATATTAAATTAAAGACTTCTTAACTTAAAAACTATTTAATATATAAAAAAAGTTTGTACATAAAATATTTTCTTTTTTACCACTTCTTTCCAAATTCAAAAAAAAAACATTTTGAAAAAAAAATAATATATATTATATTATGTATGTACACATAGCGTTACTATTATTTTTAACAACGATAACATTGTAAGATTGACTTAGGAATTTATTTATTCATATTATATTATAACATTCTAAAGGTAATTAAAAAAAAAAGTTGACAGTATCTTTACTACAGTTTACAGTTTGCATGTTTCTACATACGAATTTCAAATTTTAAACTCGTAATGAAAATACAGATACTTATTGTTAAAAACACAATTCGGTTTGAATAATATTGCAATAACATCTTCATTTAAGATTCTTGTAATGCTTAATTTGCGCACAAAAACCGCATTCAGCTTGTATTTTTAACAAACGATATTTATTTCATATTTAGTAATATGAACTTTATTTAGTATAAGTAATATATATGAACTTAAGGGGTATATGAATGTAATAAACACCGCTGTTAATTTTGTCAGAGTTTATTCATATAAACTATTTGTTGTAACACACTGAAACTAGCTTTTTTATTAGCTTTTTATTAGCTTCACATGTATGTTTGTTTGTTTGTTTGTAACCGACTTCTTTGGGTGCGATTTTGACCCACTTTATACGGCCAGATTTCGTTGAAACTTTGTAGATTTATCGAGGACCGATGACAATACACTAATTTGATAAAATTATTCCATTTTTCAATTTGCAAAATATGATTTTTGTTAATTTATATAATTTTCATCTATAGTCAATAAGGTAAGAAATTTAATTAAAATTAAAAAAAACAAACTATTATAAATAAACCAAACTAAAAAGTAGAAAATAAATAATAGTTAAAAAAAACAACTATTGTCAATAGTTATAAATATTTTATTGACAGATATGAGTAGAGTGATTATCATTTCGATAATATCTTAAAAAGCACCAAACGCTTTTTTTTAAATAAAATACATTTTTTTTTATTCACACTATTATTAATTTATATTTATTGAAATTTTTAACACTATTTTCTTAATTTTAATTTATTAAAATTTATTTTCTATTTTTTAGTTCGGTTTTCTATAAAAAGCGTGTTTTTTAGTTTTTTTAAACTATTATTTTTCTAGAAGTAACGATTTCAAGTTGCCCGAAGGATAAATTCGATAAATATGTTAGTCGAACTATGATGTATATAAAGGTAAGTAAATAGAATTTATATATATAAAATGTTCACTTAAAAGTATTGATTTTCTAATCTCAGTTAAGACCTTCACTTAGTTTGTGTTCAATTTAAGTAGACATTTCGACAAACTTCGTTCAAGTCAAGTAGCAGTCTGGTTCAGAGAACAATCACTAAGTTTCTCAATATGGCATCAAAGACTTTAAATTTATGAACACTTTTGTAATTATTCTGTAACTAATCGAGTAATCGATTCAACTATCGATTAAATTCAGATTGTATTGGCGTATTTCGACTATGATACGAGTACTGTATGCATACTAATGAGGACTAACTTCATATATATTAATGTTAGTGTATAAGTGATCAGCTTATATCGCATATCCATATATTATAATGTCACACGTTGAGGATTCCAATGAAAGCTACGACCTTACTATCAGCTGACCAGCTGTAACAGTTAGATGGAAACCAACATAGCTTTGGTTTCTTCATTATTAGTTTAGGCCTAGTGTTGTCAAAGTAAATTACTTTTAAACGTCCCTGGTAAAAGTGTGAAGGTTTCCGAATGAAAGTCTTAACAAATGTATTAAATATATATACCGCCTGTCAAACTTACCATTCCAGCTTGTACGAGAACACAATAGTTTCAGAAACATATTTACGAGTAGTGTGATAGTTTTCATTTATCACTCATAATAATATGTGTAAGATATGCATATTTAATATAAAATCAAAAGCGAGTGAAGTCAATTAACTAGGAACATATTTTGATATTATTATGACAGTCTAAATAATTCAACAGTATGCTTAGTACGAGTTTTCATGGTGAAACTACATACGAAGCGTTCAACGTTTCTTGTTCTATCAATTACATTAACTCTAGAGCATGTTAGGAATCATGAATGAAATTGGGAATACTTCGTATATAGCGTCACGTTGGAGACTCGTGGTAAACATCTAGATAACAAATTCCCGTTGTATTTCATTATTTTGTCATCTGTTCTACATTCACAACTCTTTGTTAGTGTTAATAATAGTCAATACATATTTTAATATAAACAGTACCCTAAATTCAAGTTGTTATAACCTCAATATAGTTTCGATAATGGTTTTTTAAACTTCCTTAACATGTGTTTTAACGTATTAAGTAATTAAGCTGAACTGTCTGACTTTTTCACAGATATATCCGTATGTGAATGTTTTAACATAGTAGTAAGTGGTTGCAGATTCAGTTCCTGCTCGTGTTGAGGAATATATCATTCTGTATTTTTCATAACAATTTTATTTTTAATGGTTCAGTGTTGCTTAATGCTGACAACATGTTGATATTAAAAGAAACTATAAACATGATTAAAATTATAAATTAAATTGTGAGAAATTTTTGTTATGCCGTGTGATTATCACTTATACAAATTAATTAGAAGTGTGAAGTAGGACCAAGATGTTTTGAGGATCTGAAAATAATGAAGAATGTGATATAATTCAAATAATAACAATAATTTCGAAAATAAAATGCAGATTATATTCCTTTATAATATTTTAAGTAAAATTGTTAAAGTGAAGCTTATAATATCGTGAAATAAATTTTCATCTTTCTATTGCATGTCGCTTCATACATGGCATCGTGGTGGGGGTAAAATGAAAGGCGCTCGGCTCGAATTACCTCAAGTCGCGTGAGCTGACAATATAGGTTGAGTATTTTTACTTACTAATGCAAGTACTAGTGCTTAAAATAAATGTTGGGCTAATATATTCAACATACGTTAGTATGTTCCAATTATGAAGTTTAAATTAGGGATTTAAAAGTATACACTTGCGTCATGCCTTGAAAAAAATTTACGTAAATGAAAATTCGTTCTAGGGGTATTTACATATACCTCAATGTATTCAAGCGCTCTATGACCTCGGGGATGGACTCAGTGAAGCGTTACCCGTGTGATATTGAAACTTACCGTTGCATAACATTCCATTGACACTGTTGAAAAGCCAAAAGTCGTTATGTGCACTCGCCTCTGGGATCTAAAATATTATCCAAAGTTCATTACAGTGAAATATTCAGAATAATAATTTAGACATCACAACAATGTTATATTACCTGTGGATCATAATAAGTATAGATTTCTTTATGCTGTTCGATGATACATACCAAGCGCTGTTATATAGAGCTTCCCCGACACCAGCGCTCTGGAAATGGTCAATGAGAATTGTTACCTTTCTCCACATAATTTACTTAATGTGTTTTTAATATAAAGAAACTAATAACAAAACTAACAAACCGTATCGACTAAATGCTGTCCGTACCAACAGAGTATCCATATCTGAGAAATGGCGGTTATGAAAAATAATTTGTAGATAAAGTCATTCCACTTTTCAACGAACTGGAAAACAATAGTTAATAATGAACCGATAGAAGAATTAAAGACCATGTTAAGTTAAAAATATAAAAAGTTCAATAAAATGGCAAAAGAGTGTTAAATCGTTTCAAATAGCTAGGAGATGCATCTCCGCAGGTTTTACTCCCTTCAGTCAAAAAAGTTTTCGTTTCAGGTTTAGTGAAGCGACCTCAGCGTTGCGGGACCGATTAGACATTCGGTTGCCGAGATCATGTCCACGGATGAATGACCTGAGTCGTCAGTATAGCGTCCCGCTCGCTTCTCTCGCTTCTCTCAATAAACGAACATAATTAATAATTTTTCACGGTCTTCGTACTCACCGCGCAGCAAAATAAACAGAAGCATATAATTATGGAGCTGTTCAGGAAATTCACAAGAAGTGAAAACGAATACATGCTCTCAACGTCATTTGACAATCTGCAAAGAAGTAGGCAAGTTACAACATTAAATGAAATTGACAAAAATTGTTAAGTTTCTTTGGAAGCATTACTCAGGATTACATTCTTACTCCGGTCCACCAAAGTTTGGAATTCTCATTAAAATGTTTGCTCTTACTTGACTTCCAACAATTGTAATTTCAAAAGAGCTTAAAAGCCTGTCGCTTTTGAGGTAATAAAGACAAACTCAAAGAAAAGACCCTTTTATTAAACGTCAAATAGTATAGCTTGAAGGCATGTATATATACAATGGATATAATTGATTTATATCTATGATAGTTTGACGGATTTAAAAATAAAATGCTGTAAAGATTTGATAATGGATACGTAATTTATTTTTGTTTTATTTTGATAAAAAGGTATGTACGAGATTGTTAGTTGTAGGTAATATTTCCTAATATTAAATTCATGGCCTTCACTTGTGCGTGATTCATAGCATATCCAACCAACGTCTCGCAGAACGAGGATGTCTACTTTCAAATACTCAACCGAATTAAAGATCTGTGTCTTTTAATGATTTCTTTAAGTTCTTCCTCTTTCACTTTGCTTCTGTTGGTTGATGTGTCCTGACTTAGATTATTTAGTAATATCCCTTCATTACACCCTGAAATAAATGTAACGAATTTAATAATTACGATCGATTATATAATTTACATATTTGTATTCAATTTGCGGCCATTATTGACTTCTAATTCTGATAATGGCCGCAAGCTTGCCTCACATACAAATCGTCAGATTATTGTAGGAGGGTTTTTTAGGTACACTTAATATCCCCTTGAAAACCTGAGGCGCTCGATTAATTATTTGCCACTCTCATACCTTACGTACGACTGCCCTCACCATGCAAACGAACAGTTTAATATACATACGTACATTACTTATAATAAGTAGGGCATGGATGTTTTCAATATCAGACGAGCTGGAGTATGTCCATGCAAAAGTTATTTTTACGTTTTTAAATTCTATAGCCAATCCCCACAACGACGAAAGGTAAGCGTAATATATTTTTATTTCTTGTCATAATTTAAGTTGTCAAACCAAAAGGTCTTCATGACGCTCGAGAAAATCTCCATTTAGCATCGTGGGCTCTCCTACTATAATTTTGTGGGCACGAAAAAGTTATGAATCGTGTAAGAACGTGTTTCACGTGCTGTATTTACTGTTACTAATAAAATATAAATTTGCTAAAAATCACCAAGTGGATATGACTCCGGAAGTTGTCCATCGATTGGAGCGTAGAACATTTTTTTAATTCTGACAGCAAGTAAAGAAAATTGTGTAGTGATGTTACTGAGGAATGAAAAGAACAAGAGGTCTCCTGCTAACATGAAGGCTGCAGAGAGGAAACCTGTAATAATAATTGAGAATATTCAATAATAGTTAATAAAAAATATACCTGTTATAAAAAAAAATATATATGAAAAGTCTATACAATATCCGTAAATATATATTTATTTATAACGTAATCTTTTGAAGGTATTTGACAGAATATATTTCGTTGTTGACTACATAGTAATTCTTGTGTTAAATAATATTTTTTACAAATAGTTGTCACTCAAGTATGAAGTTTAAGATGAAATGTCGTGTCAATAGATTTTTCCTAAATCTATAAATTGTAATTCAATAAGGTAAAAGATGATTAAAAATTCCGTCAAAAAAAACTAATAGATTTTTATGCTTACGGTGTTCCGGCACATCACTACTTACGATTAACAACTGAATTAGAACAAAGACTTAAGATGATTTATCACATGTAGGATGTTTTTAGGATTATGTTATACATGTAAAATACTTACAATGTGAGTTCTGAACAATCACTACGACTTCAAAGATGACTTCCTGGTAAGGATCGAATGGTAGCCAGTAGAAGAAAGGCAATATGCGCGGCGCCTCGATACCAAACAGAGGCTTTATAAGGTTGATGATAGACGGCAGGGTGAAGATTAGACCCAATATGGAATTACACGAGAAGTAGGCTGGGGGAGATGTTATATATGGAAATTTAATTTTAATATCAACTAAAATAACATATATTACTAACGTTATATTCAGTAGGAACTTTATAAATACAGGGCTTGGACAAAGGAAATATCTTTCAAGAGTAACAAGTGCTGCAACTATTAATTTCCTATTCTATGACATTGTTTTTTTTTTATATAATATTTAATCACAAAACGTATGTATGGTTTTTAAGTTGGTGTTTATCTTGCAAATTATATATTTCTCTTACTTTTGGTAACCAGTCGGAGTCGATTTAAGGCGCTGCTGATAATAGCTTGTTCTTCATCAGTGACGTTGTCTTCCGGCCACATCTCTCTCAATTCACTTATCAGATTTATGAACACCGGTTTGTAGCGCTTTATTTTGTAGATTTTCGCCATTGCTTAATTTGAAAGTAGAAAAAATATTGAATAATTTTTATAAAATTGATTTTGTCAGTATTGTAATTTTAGTGCTGCAAATAAGTTTGCGAAATATGCCTACCAATAAATAAAACAATTTTCCTAGTCTTAGACCTAATCTTAAGTACAAAATCTTCGAAAATTTCTATATTTTAAAGAAACTCTGAATAACTTATGAAGGAAGTCAATATAATATACTTTTATTCAAGAAACCGGTAACATTACTATAACTTAAAAATTACAAAAATTATCAATAATTAACATGGTACAAAATTATAATAAATCTATCGCCTGTTAAAAATATCATTTCCACGAAAAGATAAAGAGCATACTATTCTTTATATTTAACCAACATTTTGGGATATTTAAATGATATACATGGTGTGTTCCACGCGAGGGTCCGTCGTAATTGTTTTTATTTACAAGTATACCTACACACCAAAAGATACCCTACACATGGCATCATAGTAAACAGTTCTATGAGGGTTCCTCCTGACGCTGTCATGGTCATGCAGATGCTCTCAAGCACCGCGGCCGTGAACACGTTCACCATCATGAACCAGAATATCATGTTACGAATTGCACTACAATAAAATATTATATACACAATAAAACAACAGACGTATATTTTTAAAGAACACGTAAAATTTAATTTGTTTTGTTGCCATTCTAATTAACATAAAATAGTAATTTTTTTAAGTGATAATCATATAAAAGTAATTATATAATTTTAATACATTTACTTATTTGTGGTTAAAATTTCTTTTTGTATTTATAATATGAATGTTACCTAAATGCTCTAGACTCTTTTTCGTCTGTCAATTTGAGACAGAGTCCTCTTAATATTTGTATCGCCAACTTGTAGGTTGAATCATAGTCGTCTAAAAGAAACTTGTTAACCTGTGAGAATTAATATTCATAGTAATCAAATAACTTCATATATAATTAGTATATCATATTGTCAAATTAAAGTTTTTTTAAATAGCCACTGAAAAAACAATACCTTCGTCATGGTATGTTACTAATAAAATTACAAACGAAACTCATAAATATCACAGATTACAAATATATATTAAAAAAAAATTTTACTTTTATAATCTGTAATCTAATAATGACAACTAATAAACATGATTAATATAACATTCACCTGCTTCTTTGGTGACGAAGGTTTTGTTTCATTAAGCCGACTCTCATGTAAGGCAGACGCCATTTTGTATGATATAAATGCCGGAAAAATTGTTCAAAAATTTACTTTTATACAAGTAGCGCGGCGTGAGAAGAGATATAAAATTCATACGGAACCTAACCGACAATTACAGTTTTTTATTCTGTTTGTAAGCTCAAATTACATAGGATTTTAATTCATTACGATAAACTATTTACAACAGCACATTTTTTATATTTGACGTTTATATTTTTTATACTAAGAACAAAAAAATCAATGACATATTTTATTAACAGATGATTGCCATTCTGTATAGTAGATATAGTAACATATGTATAATAATATTTAAACCAGATATCCAAAAATTTAAAAGTTAAATCAAATATTAGGTTACAAATTAATTTTAATTAATAAAGTAAGCATTGTGTAAAGCTTTCCTTATTTGTCTTAATCTTATATCTTACAAGTGAAAATGATTCTCAAGGCTTAACGTTCTAGACAGATTTCACATACTTGTAGCAGTTTTTGTGTATCTCATAATCAAAGAACGGTCGCTTAGAGCATATAAATAACATATACCTTCGTCTTAGATGTCGGTTAAAAGCTATTCAAGACTAAAGTTTTTTTATTTTTTAAATCTAATTTTTAACGCCTCAGTCTTCAACCATTTTATTATTTATATTGTTCGAAAGCTACTGTTTACACGACCCTGTTATTACATGTCCACAATAATTATGTGAATGCCAATCACTTGAACACAGCTTTCATTTGTATGTTATTACTTTGTTGTGTGAAAAATGGTTTTCTTTGTTAATAGTTGTTAATGTGCTTTAATTCGTGAGAATGCTACGTGAAGTTGACCACGGGATAATTTTTGTTTCTTCTAAGTGTATTTCTGTCTAAGCTTTGTTAAAAGCTGCCGAACATGTTGATTCAAAACGAAGACTGCAGCTTTTTAAACTGGAATGACAAATCGGGCGGAATTATTGTGTTACGGGAATCGAATTTTTTCTCCATTTTAATAATTCTCCTCTCGAGAATCGTTGCGCAAATAAATAGTGCTAAGACAAAACGGGTAGCTAAAATACAGGTGTGTTTCAATTTCATCTGCGACGTATCCCTAGTAATAATAGGAAAAGTCTGTCTAAAGTTGCCAGCTGGAAGTTACACCATCTCGCCCATGATGTTCTGATTTCCTTTAATTTCCTTTATTGTGCGATCTACTCTTTTGTTGGTCATCGTATATTCATCCCAAATATATCTTATAGTGCAGTAACGTTATTCCGCGGCCATTGCTTTTGCTCATGTTACGTACATTTCTCATTGAAAATACTTTAGAAATATAAATTTCATATATATCGTTATAGTAGTTTTGACGTGAAAGCGTGACAAACAGATAGAGACTGTCGCATTTATAAGTTTGAGAATTGTCGGTAAATATTTAACTGCTACATTTAGAAAGAACCCCTATCTTGTTAGCTCATGATAATGAAGGATGGTGTTTGTGGAAGGTTTGTTATTACGGAATCTTAGTGACCAATTGATGTTGGAACATTGGTGGCGAATGAAAAGTTGGTGATACTGGTAGTTTGGTGGTAAAAGGCAAACATCACCTTTAAAATTTTAAAAAAATTAAGTGAAACGACTTATATTTTAAGAGTTTTCCTCACTTCTGGGTTCCTAATTTAACTTTCTTATAATGAGATCGAAGATTTTCGCGAGTTTTATTCATTTAAATGAAACTAGTATTATTCGGATATGCTACGCGGATTTTGTTATTTAAAAAACTACATAATCCCGACGTTTCGGTGATCGCGGGCAGAAGAGATAACTTTCTTATCTTCAGATAACGCTAAGGACATTTACTTTCAAACAAAATGTTGATGGAAATTTGGTCAGTAGGATAAAGTATAACCTGATGATGGCAGTAGTCATAAGTTGTTCGGTGCGGGTTGTTCAATAGTTGCATGGTTTTCTTAAATCACTGTTTTTTTAAGTCTGTAAAAAAATATCCTATGGACTTTCCTGTGGTCTAAATTTATCTACCTGAGTACTTAATTTCATCTAGATCCACGTAATGATTTTCGTATAAAAACTATGCGGAAAGACAGAGTTACTTGCACATTTATAATATTAGAAAGGATCTTGTTTGTAAATATTATGGATTGAATGATTTCGAATTCATGTATTTATTAAACAATAATAAATATTACTTTTATATCAGAAGCTTATTATAACTGTTTTAAACTTTACGGACTAATGTTCTAAATAATAGGACCTACGTGACGGACTTAAATGAGTGGATTTTAAACTTTGTACTCAGTACTATTCACTAGATGTTTAAAATAAATCCCAATTTGCGTATATATATATTTTTATTTCAAACAAATGAGATAATGATTTAAAAGGAAAATTGTTATTTATGTTAATGGGGTAGTAATAATGAGGTTTTTCAACTCTATACACTGTTTTATGAAATGACGTATCTGGTTTTAATTATTGTTACCATTATTGCCACGGATGACGATAGTTCGATGTTGACAAACTAATAGGAAAATGCCTTCACATAAATTTTAATTACAAAGATAGGTTATTTAGAGAAAATAGCGAATGTTTCTAAGTACGTATGATAAATGATTCACCTCCAGAATGTGGTGGTGAAAAATGATTTTGTAAGTTTTTTAATCTGTGCAAAATAAGTTGCAGCATAATTCTTTGTGAAAAGTTTAAAAACAAATGGCGTCAGTTGGGTGAGAATTTGGGCGCAGAAAAGAGAGATTGACTTTGTTAACGTCGTGTCGTAGAAAAAACTTTTTTGTGTTATACATCTAGTTGATAAGTTTATCATTTTCTGTCTAGTGAGATTTAATGATGTGAAATAGATATACTCGTATTAGATATACGTCGGTTTTGTCATGGACTGACCAATCAAACAATCTGATAGTGTTATATCTTGAACAAAATTAAAAAATTGTCTTCTTTTACCTTTAAACGTTACTGTCGAAAAACTTTTTAGGTTAGCTTTACACTTAAGTTAATGTTTCACTTTATAACGACAGTCTTAGGTGGTAGAGCCTAGCTGTGGTCAAGTTATTATAGCTCGAATATTGGCTGGTTCGACCGGGGAAGTACCACCCTTTTGCAGAAGATCCTCGTGAACTAGCCGTTAATGGCTGCGTTTCGTCTCATGAATGATGATTCTGAGGAATGATTTTCTTAGAATGAATTCCTTTCACCTGTAGAGACTGACACATCGGACTTAGATTTATGGGTGAGTGTTTAGGTCGAAGCAGAAGATCCCTTAGGGAGGAATTAGACAAGTTAAAGAAAGGATAAAGGTAAAACGAATTCCAAGTCAAATAAAAATAAGTTTAATTATATACAAACCTATAACCTTACACAAACTACAATTCTTAGCCCATTAGAAAACTTCTACATCATGTACCGCCTTATAATAATATCCAGATTCCAAAATAAGAAAAGACTCTATTTAAATTTGACTGAATATATATTCCAAACACAGAAAGTGTGACGTGTGTGTGAAAAAAATATGACGTCATCAAAATAATGCAAATAAAGAATAATTTTTTAAATAAATAAACCCAAAAGTTCAGTCCCGTAAGGGATTGTCCCAAAAATATAAGACTATGTATATACAAAGATAATAGATATGAAATACAAATAAATGGGCAGTTTTTCATTTTACAAAATTTTCTAATTTATCGATTCCTGCTATAAACACGACATAGCATCTTGTAACACGAGAAAAATGTAGAAGTAAAAGATACCAACATCAGTTTAGCCTCATATAGACCTGGAAACAAAAGGCCAACAATTGTTAGACTTATAAGAAATACATTGTTTTTAAGAAAAACAAAGCAAAAGACGCCCATATTCACTTATTTCTTAACAGTATCCAAATTTATCATTCCATTTCTCTGCTCACAGCCGATCACTTAGTTGTTTTCTTATAGAATAAAATAGCAGAGTTAAAAATATAATGTTGTTTTGAAGGCAGCGGTTCATTAAAACGATGGTCACGTGGAAGTTCACTCCAGCCATGATGGCGTTCCCTTGTTGCTCATAATTTGCGTTAATGTTTTTAAAGTAACAACTTTTACACTTACATCTTCTGCGAGGGTTCCTATAGCGAATATAAAATGTGATCCATGTTCTGTCTTTTTATTAATAGAGTTATGGAAGAGAAAAAAACGGAATTGTCACGCTCGAAACGTCTAGAAGTACCTAGTCTTTAAAGTTACTGGATCTGTAAAAACTCAAAAATAATTAAAAGAGAACATAAATTCTAATAGTTGTTTAAGTGACATTCTTATTTTGTCTGACTGTTTAGTCAGATCTTAACAAATGTATGTAACTTATGCACTACATAGTATGGAACAATGTCGCTTTCTCTGTCCTTATATCCCTGTGCATGCTTAAATCTTTAAAACTACGCAACGGATTTTCACGAAGTATTTCTTTTAATAGATAGAATGATTGAAGAGGAAGGTTTTGATGTAAATTATGTCCATTAAACAGTGAAGCAAATGCTGTTATTTTTGAGGTTTGTAAGTTGATGTCGTAAATTATAACATTTTTTCCGCTTCCATTGCAAATGCAGGCTGAATCGTACGAGATAGATAAAAAAAATGTTCCCAGTAATGTACACATTGAAAAGGTCTACAAAAAACTCCGGGATGGTATATGTCTATCTCATATGGATATTCCACAATTACATTTTTTGTCATTCACTTTTTATGAAAAATAATGGTTAATTTTCAGAGCGATTTCCACCAATACAGCATTTATTCTGTTCAATTAATACTTTTAATACATTGTCGATAAAATATAGATCTATATGGCCCTTTGCATATCATTGTTCACATATTTACTCTATATATATATATATATATATATATATATATATATATATAATTTTGAACAATGTGTCGAGAAAACCTAATTTTATAAATTTGTTAAATCTTGTTGCTTTATGATAAAATCAGCGACCCGCCCCGGCTTCGTATGCGTGCTATATTAATACTAAATACATATATATATATATATACATATATATATATATATATATATATATATAAATGATTTGATGACATTTGAGAGTACATTTCTATTATTTTGGGTTATATTTAATAAAAATATGGACTGCGTATGTAGTCACTAATATGAACTTAAGGGGTATATGAATGAAATAAACACCGCTGTTAATTTAGTGAGAGTTTTTTCAAATAAACTATTTGTTGTAACACACTGAAAGTAGCTTTTTTCTCAAAGAAACGATTTCAAGTTGGTCGAACGATAAATTCTATAAATATGTTAATAGATCTACGATGTTGATAAACGGAGGTAAATAGACCAAATATAGAAGAAATATGGCTGTTTTCTCTATATTTTACGTTAAACATAAATAAATAGTTTCTAAACTTTAACGACTCTTGTAACGAAAATTATATTTTTCATTTTTTTTTTTCAATTTAATAACTATCGTTTTTATTGTATTGCATCTATAAACAGGTTTTGCAAGATATTAATTTATTCTTTTTTTTAGTTTCCCTCACACGTTTTATTTATCATTTCAACTTAATAGTAATAAATTTTTTACATATATGAGATTTAATATACGTATATACACATATAACATGGCTATCTGTAAGCACATGTACACTATAATGAACTGTCTCGCTTGAATGAACACGAATTTGCCTGTTCAGTTTCTTAATATAAATTCAGAAAAATACGATCTCTTTTTGTAAAATGAATTGAGATTCAAATTAAATTGTAACTTAAAAATAGAGTTCACATAAATTTAAAAACAGAAGCATAAAGAAAAGTTAATAGAGTTTATCTCGTTTACAAGACAGTGGACATTAATTCTCAAGATAAAAATAACTTTCCTTTGCTACTTATAATTTTAAAATAAGACTTATTATTTCAAGTCCTAGGCTGTTTTTAAATCATTCGTCTTGACGGCAATAATATGTATATTTCAGAAATATTTTTCTCATAACCAATAGATTTCTATTTTTTTTTCAAAGCACTGAGTAAAATTTTTAACAACTTCTAACAAAATTTTGCGGTCACCAGACATCATTATTACAAAGAAATTAAAGAAAATTTTTAAACTCTAAGAACGTAAGCTGGTAATTGAATGCAATATTTTTATGTTATTTATAAAAAAAAATGGGTCGTGAAAAAAAATGTCTACCAGGCAAAATACGTGGATAAAACATGGATACCTTAAGCAAAAAAATAATGCCACTACTATTGATGTTAAATAACTTCAATTGTAATTAAGGCATAGCTTAAAGCCATCAGGTTAAATGTTGTACCAATATACACTAATATTTCAACCATTGTCCTTTGACACTATGTACAGTTGTTATTTACGACTTCCTTAATCAAGCCGCGTTGTTTTATATTAGGGCGGATACACCATGATATTATAATAATCTATATAAATTAAAAAAAAAAATACGATATTTTGATCACAAAGTGCTAGTTTCACCTCCCTTGGCCATTTCCCCGAAACGTTTTTAGGTCTATTCGTCAATATTTTATATTAAATTATAATTTAATATCTATGAATTTGAGTGGGTTTACTCTGGGGAAATTATTTAGAAACAGGCGGTGAAAGTGAGTTTCGTATTCGTCGGATTAATAGATATCTTCTGATAGTTTAAACAGCAAATAACTTGCATTTATTCATTTATCTATTTATTCGTTATTAATTTATTTAAGAAGTTATTTGTCGTACGCACCTCAGAGGAATCTGTTTATAGTATTATCGTCCAGTTATGGAAAACTTATTTTGCTTTTTTTTTTTATCTGTGTCGGTAACGATGCCCGCAATTTTATCTGTACGTGTTATTCGTGCAATAAAAGTAGTACTTGTTGTAATAGTAATATTTTTTAGACAAATAAGGAAAGGACATGCTTTTTTTTAATTTTTTTTACTTTCTTTATATGGCTATATCACAAAAGAAAACAAAATTAGCAACTATGGTTTAATTTATTATAAAGAACTACATATTATAATCTAATTGTTACTACAACAACAGTTTTTTTCTCAATTTTTTTTTAATTTAATTTTTTCTCCAATAATGATTAGTTGTAAATCTTTATTTTCCACTATATCTAGAGGAAAAATCTCTATTTGGTCAGTACGCAAAATCTATCAGATTAGGCCACTGACATATTGATGGAACTAGCATATTGTCAAGTAACAGCTCATATTAGTCTCGTCTGAAGGACCTAGCCAAATCTCGCTTTCGGTTCTTATAATGAAACATGAATACATTTTTGAAATATATTTTTTTCTTGTAGTATTTCGTATGTAAGCTGTGTGCACACACATTTACATCGCGTGAGTATCTATAGTCAATTAAAACTTGCCTAAAATGAAACAATGGCACGCCGTCCTTATACGTTCCTAACGATCACCAACGTATACTTCATAGTACAATTATATTTAATTTATTTCGTTAGGATATTATCTTTACAAGCAAATTGATATTTTAATGTCTTTTGTATAGTTATTTCAATAGAATATAACCTGTAATTAATTATTAGAATGTTTTCTAGACACTTGAAGTAATTTATAAGGATAAGATTGTAAAATATTTGTATCCTTGCGTGCGTGCGCGTGTGTACACATTATTATTTTTGATTGATATACATTTGTCAGTTTGGAACAATCAAATTCCTTTTGGTATCAATCCGAAAAAAAAAGTATAAAGGAATATAGTACTGTGACTTAAAATTCGCAGATAAATTTTAAATAAAATAATACTAAAGAATAATTATCTTATATTTTATCATATACATTCAAACTTCCGTCAAGAATTGAAGGTTCATACATGACCAATTTCAACCAGGGACACCTGTAGACACAAGTTCATCTTCAGGGCAGATATGCCAAAATATAATAGGTTTCAAATAGCAGGAAAATTGGTCTTAGGAATTTGGAAATTAATAGACGACGACGACTAAATGACCATTAGTAAAGTTATTACGTCTTAAAGATTATAAGTTGAAAAAAGGAAAGTGAAGTAACAAAGGAAAATAGGATTTAGTGCTTCTAAAAATGTTTGATTGCAGCTACTAAGGCTAGTGGAAAAGTTACACCACTTACTTATTTTATATGTACATCTGTAGAGTAAATACATATTCTAGCCTTGGGTGAATTATATAAAATTTCATTAATTATATTTTGTTAATATATTAATTTAAAAAATTATTATCTCTATTATATATATACATATGTTAAGTCAGATATCTTTCCTTCAAGCAAAAATATTACTTATTATGATAATAATTTGATATACATTAGAATAACACATGAAATATTAAACAAAGTTAAACTTAGCAATTTTTATTTATAAGCCATTGATATAATATAATTGATAAATGATAACAGAACTTCATACTCAACGCTCCGAAAGACGAAAAAATATAAAATAAATTCCAAATAACAAATTAAATTCAATCAAATATCCTAATATATTTTAATACCTCAATAGTTCAAAGTTTAACATATGTTACTTAGTATGAACAAATAGCGTTTAACGAACAAGATCAACCGTAACTTGTCCTTTCTCTGGTTATCCCGTAAAGCGCTTGCGGGTATATTATTACTCGGACAGTGTTAGTTGCGCGCTACACTCAGAAAGCGGCGCTCGGCTCAGGATGACGTTTATACTTAGAATCATTTAAATCCTCTACATCCGGAAAGTGTTTTGTTATTATTTGAAATTCAGTGGCCTCATATATTTTTTTGAACTGGTGTTTGTGTGTGGTTTTGATATTCATTCGGTTTTTTTTCATTTCGGAGATATAAATACAGGTAAAATTAAATTTTTATAATTGTTTATTTTCTATTTTTCTAATCGAAATATAGAGTGTCTTTAAGAGCTTTAAGCGTGGATTAATATAATTAATTTTCAATGAAAAATTAATATTTTATTACTTTTAATTTTTTATTTTATTACATATTATGTACATGACACAAATAATGAATATGAATAATTTTATTTCATGGTCTTGAGAAAAGTGTATTTGTAATATTCACATGTCTTAAATATATTTTAAAATTCGAATAACTATAAACTATAAAATAGATAATCGATCTATTTAAAGTACCTTTATTTAAATAAAAAAGTATTTAGATCTCACGATGTCTCAAGCTTCCTTCAATACGACTTATACTAACAAACAAAGTTATTAAAAACTTTCTCGTTCCATATCGACCTGAAGCGTATTTATAAAGTCATAAATAATATCTAGATCTCATACTTATTATTTATACCAAACAATTTTTTTATTATTTAATATATATTTTTATTAAATTCTATTTTTGAATAAATAAAGCTGGCATATTTGTTTTTTATCAAATATTTTTTTTTATATTTTTAAATTACAATATGTATAAATAGAGCTGGCATATAATAAAATGTGATTAAAAAGTACAAGAACACTCAAATGTAACAAGCAACAGATATCTGATGGCGGTCATATCCAGAAGGTCACGTACAGCCAAGGTTGATAGTAAAGGTTTGATTGTCAAAGATCATAAATAGAATGTGATGACCATAAATAAGAAGATATCTGACAATAATAATGTACACTAAATATATTATTATTAAAAAACAAAAAGGAAAAATATATGATTATTAAATATTTCGTATATTTAAAAGCTTTATATCAAGTGATTAAATTTTTGTTGTACTGATGCTGACATAATTTTTTTTTTTCAGAACGATTTAATTTTTTTTTTCATGGATATATTTCGTTACGAGTTTTTTTTATTCATGATTAATTAGTAAAGATTTAATGCTAAAAGAAAAAAAAATATAATCTTCATAAAGTTACGGTGGAAACGAAAATTTTTTATGTCATAAACAATAAAATTTCTTTTCAACAAGTTCAATTGTATTTCGTTTTGGTAAATCGAATCAAAATATCTATATATGAACCTCTTGATAATATATTATTCGACATAAAAAACGTACTTAAAAAAAATATTTGAAAACCTCTTTTCATAAAATCACTAATCTACAAAACATTAAATGGTTTGGGAATAACTTATACACTTTTGGGAATAACTTATACACTCGAGTCAATAGGGGTGAAGGAGGTGAACGTAGGATTACAAGCTTCCTAATCTTATAAGCCTTAAACGTGGTTGTTTATCAGCTGGTTTTAGGTAGGCGTTAGAACATTTTCCGTTTTAGTATTACATAAATTCTTGTTAAGTCGGTAATTGGACCATTTTTGTGGGATTCTGTTACTTCGTAAAGCATTTACTGACATTTATTTTACTTCTATACAATTTATAGATACTTTTGTTTTAAACATTATTTATACATATATAATGTTTAGAACAAATATATAATGTTTATATATATATATATATACATATACAAATTAATTTGTCTTGTTGATTTATATTTGTAGGATATTTATTAAACAGGACTCGGCAATTTCATATTAAAAAAATGTTCAAAATATTTAATCCCTGTAGTGACGTTTCTTAGGAAAGCGTCTTAGTCCGTTCCATCTGTCCAGCATCGCAAACACAGAAACAGGAAGTCAAAGGAAAATGTAATTAATCGTTGGATTTACTTATAATTAATTGCTGACATTCAATTAATGTAAAAGAAATACGAATGCAATGATAACTTATATCATATTAATACATTAACAGACAAATAAATTAATAAATTAAAATAATCTATTTTAACAACCAATTAAACCTTTTTATATTCTTTTGCCAACCCATTTGTGTATTTGTCCGTTTGTATCAGATAATATATAAAACGGCTGGTCCGATTTTAATGGGATTCTCATCGGCAGATAGCTGATACAATAATCAGTAACTTAGACTTTTTTTTTGTATTTTTAGTTAATCAATTATTTAGTTAGTTGATTAATATAAATAATAGTAAATATGTCATCCATACATTAGAGGATTAAATGCTGTGCTGAAATAAATTCTTTTCCATTCTTACTAAACTATTTTGTGAGAAAATTAACTAATAGTAACACACAACCGTTTAAATGATATTAAAGCCTACGCTTTTGGTTAATTTCATCACCAAACGTATACACACGTCCCATACAACAAGATTAATATTGCTATGAGAATTACAAAACACTTCTTAAACAAACAGTAATCAATTTAAGTAAAGAGCTCTGATAACAAAATTTTAAGGAGCCATGAATAGAAACGACGCGGAACCAATTTACGGTTCAATTTAGTGTTACCCAAAAAAAAAAATCCTTGTTTGTATTGGCTGGTCAGATACGCGATAAAATTTGGGATGAGAGTAAAAGAATCTCAGACTAAAATATATTTTCTTTCGTTAATTTTTTTTTTATTAATTTTATTTTATCACTTCTTATTTGGAATATTCATGAATAGAGAGTAGTGAGATTAATTTAATGTTTTTATATTTATTTATATACCTTTAAATTAATTTTATATGAATTACTATTTATTAAGTTTACACTGTTTCTGTGCTTATGTTAATTACCTATAATTACATGGGTCAGAGACTTACACGAACACGTTAGTAAGACAATAATATAACCAAACTAGAAGGCATTGATTTGCATTTATTCAGAAAAGTTGAAGTCGGTTCTAAAGTTGTTAATTTCAGGTTTTTTTTGGGAAAAAGGTTTCAAATATATTGCCAATAGTTAAAACAAACTCATAATATAATGAGATCTAAGACTTTCGCGGGCTTTCATTTAAATGAAACTAATACTTTTCGGATTATATTACGCGTATTTTATTATTTTTTAAAACTACATACACCCGACATTACGCTTACTTTGCAGCAACCATGGTCACGGGCGGACGAAATTTAAGTTCTATGTATGGTACATGACATAAGTTGTATGAGAATTTAAATTTAAATTAGAAAATATATAATGAAAAATTAATTGAGAAACGTTCGGGATATTATTTTCCAGTCGCTTTACCAATTAATCTAACGTGACCGAACACGAGTTGATTAATTCCGTATTTTCATATGTATTTTTAATTCTTATATATATACTCGACATTGCAACTTAATATGGGAATCTCAAATAAAGAATATTCTTGAATAAAATCACAATCAAAACATTCCAATAATAAAATAATGGACGATAGCGTTAAACCGCATAACGAAACGTAAATTCGTAAAAATTTCCATTTAATTTTTGTGGTATTTTGTAAATTGTGCGTTCATTTTGAACTATTTTCGATGTTTTCATTGATCTATAATTACTTATTGTTAACTGTGTTGTTGTAAATGAAAAATGTGTATCTTTCAACTAGTTTATAAAACTCATATATTCTCTAATATTTAAACCCCTCCCGAATCTTTGAAATTCTGTACCCTTAATACGTGTTCATCACGTCAAACTAAACACAGATAGTTTTCAGTTTTTTTTATGTCATAATGTAAAAATATATTTCATTAAACATACATATGGTACGAGTGGTTATTGAATATCTGATAATCAGAAGCGATTTAAAGATCCATTAATTTGAATTTAACTCCGCATCTACAAAACATGTTAGTGTAGTCTAATATCTTAGTTTACCCTTAAAGCTTGGTCGAATCATTAACATAGCGTCAGTAGTTTAAGTTTTTTTTTTCAATGGGAAAACTTCAAAGTGTCAGTTTTAGTGTATGACCAAAATATCTACTAAGGCTGTTATTAACAGCACAGTATTTGGATACATTTGAGAAACAAATGCGAGCTACTGACAGCTATTAAAATAATATTTTCCTGTATAAAGCCAAAGGTATTTTATGAGCTTCTTCTATCAATGATTTGGATATTTTATATTATAACTTAAGTGTTTATATATATTTATACATATATATGTATGTTTTGTTCCTTCTCTGTTACAACAAAACATAAGAAAAATACATTAATCTCATAATTTATTATTACAGGTAATTCGGCGTATTTATTCCAGAGTGAGTAACAATTGAAATTTAAGGTTAAAAATTAAATAACAAAATAACATATTAGAATTAAAGTACAAATCCAATCAAGATAGCTGCCAAAACTGAAATTATTAAAAACATTTTGTTCGTTACAACGAAATTACTTGATTAATTACCTGTTTATATTTAAATGGCATTTTTTATCTCATAAAATGTGCATATATATAATAGTACTAATGGCCAAAGCTTTCAACCAAATGTGTTCAGATGGAAATCGATGCCGTAGCAACATCGTAGCGTCGTAGCGTCGTAGCGTTTCGTAGCTGAACTCTACGTAAATCAATTTTAAAATGTTTCATTAAAAATGAGTGTGATTAATAAAATGATCTGATATTCTATATAAAATCCACATAAAAAAGAATTAATAAATTCATTTATGTGTAATTTTAGTAATAAATGTTTCCGTTGCTTTGTAAATGTAAATCTAAAAAAATATATATTTTATAAATGTTGTTTTTTTTTAGTAAATACTCGCTACCATATTTTTTAAGTCCAAGTTTTTAATTAAACAGCATAGGAAGCGGTAAAGGAGGTTATATTATTGAACTGATATATAATTTAAAATGCTATTAATAATCAGAATACATCAAGATCATAAAAAAATATTAAAAAAAAAATTAAATAAAGATATTATAAAATTTTTGCTTTATTTATATTCGTATCTTCTTTTCTCTTCACTTTTAGATTAACCCTAAGTATAATCTAATAAAAATATTGTGAACCTGTATTTTATACCTATGCATATAAATTTAAGATATTTTTAATATTTTTAATCAAAGAATTGAGTCATTGAGAATGATGTTAAGGCGAAGATGAATGAAAATAATATATCTAAATAAGTATACCTCCCCTTAATGCTAAATTTGATATATCATGTATAAAATTCGTAATTAGCACAAAGTCTGTGATCCCTTTAAAATACAACATTGTTAATTAATTTAAGGGAAATGTCATAATTTTATCTCATACACGATTATGTTTCGAATACTTTGAAACTTTCATAATGTAATATACGTTCATGTTTCACTTCACTTTTCACGTTATTCGGAAATGTTTAACTGAATTTTTTATGAGATATATTTCATTATAAAGTATCCCTTATAACTAATTTATAACTATCCTTAAGACATGTTCCAATCAGGTTTTCGACGGTTGTGTAATATTATTTGGATAGGGGCCTCTTAAACCTACACCTGGGTCGCAAATCGCAGGCATTGATAAAACCTCTCCCAACCTCTCCTGCAACGCGATGGACCCACGCTGAATTCACGGAATGCTTGGAAGTTTTCGTGTATAACCACGTAATTCCCTGTATTTAGTGTAACGTTCGAAACTTGTAAAAACAGAGAGCGGTATCCGAAAATGAACTAGATTTTTTTTTTGCATTTATTAAGTGGATGCGGTCATCATGGTTCAATAAACCTCGTGTTAATTTTATTATGTATTTTATATGAAGGATGTTCGTATATAAATAAACATACATATATTTATTTAAAATATAATAAGTGTATAGGTATAATAAGTTAATAGGGGGACCAAATAATATTATTTTTAACGTGGAAAGACTGTTAAAAGTACGGAGCTTTATTTAAGGTACCAAACGTCAAATAAAAAGGTTTTGTATTTTAGAAAAACGAACTTTTTTACGTACTCTTAAATATTTTAATGACGGTTATCACGTTTTGTTTGTGGTCCACCACAGATACAGTAAATAGTCTTTTAAGAGAAACGATGATTATGTTCGGGTCATAAAAATACCTAAACGACGTAACAGAAACGAAAAATACAAGTATATACGAGTTGTAATGCATTACAATTTTTATTCATTAGTCAAGGCTTCATGGAATATTAATTAGAAGCTATCAATGTACCGCTACAGGGATCAGAGTACAAGCAGGATATTTTTAGAACACATGGCAATGATTGATAAAGGACTGTCATACATCCAGATTGATCAAAAGGCTAAAGAATAGGGCACATGTCGGATAACATTCAGCCAAAATCATCTAAACAACAAAAGAGTTCCGAATGTTTTAAAACTCGGGCTTTAAAAAACATTAAGCATTTCTGAAAGGGAGGCATTAATCATTTGGAATGAGTGAAATTGAAAAAATTTTTCGCACACCATATGTTTTGCAAATATTCAAGGTCGCTTTTCGTTTAACAAGATGTCTCCTCCGTTACAGTCTGTGAATTTCGATGTTTAGTAGGTAATATTGTAAAAGTTACGATTATTGAGGAACAATGCTCTCGAAAGTTATATAATATAAACTTATAAATGTTACATATACATACACATACACACATAATACATTTGACATATTTAAATAGATCTCAGATACAGAACGTCAAATAAATAAACAGAGATTTAACATCTCAATCAAATAAAGCAACGGTACTGAAGAAAATCCTCTTTTAATGTCAATAGAGCTTTTTGTGAAGGTTTCGTTCAAATTTGCTGACTGCCTAAAGGCTTAATGTTGTTTGTATGTTGCGTTTGTGATTGCAAATAAGACTATAGGAATGTGAGGTCTATTTAAATGTGATTTAACGGAGTATAGGAGAAAACAGAATTTAAACTTTTGAAGACGAATTAGTGGTCGTAATAGCATTCCCTTGACGTGGTTTTAATAATCTTATAACACATTACGGCAAGTGTTGCCTTTGATTTTAAAATGAAGATCTTGAAAATATAAAATATTTTTTTTTTCTTTATTTAAGTTGTCTTACAATGCTATAAAATCTTTGTATATACATCTCACAGATAAGATTTTTTTTCTCTTTATATTTATTTATAATTTGCTGTATCAGTTAGGTAAGAAAGAAAAAAAATTCACATTTATTTGTACAATCAAACTTCATGTAACTTGTATTAGATACTCTTTTGTAGAGACAGTTATTATATTTTATGATTTTTCTTATAACGTGTCACCTTCAAGTGAGGAAAAATAAAGGATCTCACTTTGAACTTGTTACTGATAAAATAAATCTATAAGATTATTTGTGTCGGCCTCCGAAGCAGACATGTTTATGTATTAGTGAATTTTAAAGCGCGTTGTGCTAAAAGAGCTTGAGGTTTCTTGGGAAACCAACATCCCCAAACACAATACAATCAAGTTCAAGTTTAATATGTATTACGAGCTCACTAACGAACCCACAAGGAATAAATGCGTCGTAGCTGCGGCACGAGAGATGTACCAGCTAAATCTCTCTACAACCTACTAAAAGACTTGGGCCTGTCCAGAACTAACATATATTCATTCTTGGAACGTACTTTGAATGCAGCCCTAGTGGATTCTTTCAAATTTGGTTAGGTAGAGAGAGGAGCTTGGACGTTGGAGGTGAGCGTTTAACGCGCTTAGATAGGGGCCGCTTAAACCGACAAATGGGTCGCAAGTCCCAGGCAATGATGAAGCTCCTCTCCCTGCAACGCGATGGACCCGGCACCCGCACGGTGAATCCATTGAATTGCAGTTTCATATCAAATTAATTACAAGATTTGGTCGTTCAAAATATTGTAGTGAGGCTTTTATTTATAAACGGAATGAGTAGAATGAGTTTGATTATATAAAAATTACTCTTTAAATCCCGATCCAATAAGAGACGTGTTATAATTTTGACGTTGACATCTGTGTGCGTGTTTGTGGCATTGTAACTTTAAACGGATCGACTGGTTTCGATATGGTTTCTTCCATTTGAAAGCTTCCTTACAGAAGAGTAAGAGTATGAGCTCTTTTCCAATATAACGCTAGACATTTTTGACTTATGATAACTCGATTAAGTGCATAACGCTCATACAATATAATTGTTTAATGATGATTCGCGTGTTGTTTTTTTTTAATTATTCTAAAAAAGTATCTCAAAAAGTTTGTATACTTTATGACTGAGGCTTCACGATAAACAATAAGCACGATATATCAATGCATTCAATGAATATAAACTTGCTATCAAATGTCATGACATTTACGGCTTGTCACGTGATAATATATGTTCTAAACCACTTTCAGAGAAATGTTGTTGGCTTTACAATACAGCGGCCATATTCTTACCAATATATTGTGAGTTACCTTCTCAGATTACTTATCTATTTCCTTTATATGACCTAATAGTTAAGTACTAACTGGTTCTAATTAAATATCATTAAAAGTTAAGACATATTCTCCATAATTTTTGATAAGAATATAATGATTGTATTTGTTTTTTTTTTTTACTTCAATAATACGTAACTAACTATACATAATACTTTTCAACTTTCGCCTAATCGTTCGATATTCAAATAATTTATTCGGAAATCTGAACGAATGTTGATTTCACAATTATGTTGCTCAGGGTTGATACTGTTTAACTATTGTAAAAATACCCTCCAAACTATTTACCCTAATTCATATGTTACAGGTGTTGTTAATTATATATGTGTAGACAGTAATGGGTCAGGAAATTAAGATTTTTTGGATTTAAATATTAAACAACACTAACATTACAAATTTTTGTATTTATTTCTTTATATTATTTTATAGACAAAATAGAAAGACATACTAACTGAGTTCGTGACTTCGTCGGCGAGGAATGGCTGTTTATTTATTTATAACAGAATAAACAATTAATGTAAGCAAAAAATTCGCATTACTTTCTCATTAGTTACATCAGATGTCTGTAAAAAAAAATTCTTGCTTTTGTTAAAATATATTTATAAATATGAAGTGATATCACTAGATACATTTAATAAAAAAAATATTCTTTAAATAATACAAACACACTTTAATTGTGTTCACATATGTATATATATATAAATTAATTGCTTATATATATCTTTTATGGGAAAACTTCTGTAAACCTAAACCGCATATTGTATGCCGTTGGCTGACACGAACTGGGTTTTATCGTCTTCAAAGGATAAAATGGAATTCAATAGTACATAATTTGGATATCTTCCAACGATAAGGGAGTTAAAAAAATTACATTAAATACTCTTTGGTGTTTACGAAACAAAAAGAGAAATAGGTGTTTCGTTGATTATAATATTTCACAAACATTATTTAATTTGTAAAATAAATATGAATACAAAATTTAATCATACAGAATCCAATGTTTTTTATATTAAGTCAATTGCTAGTCTTAGACTAGTAGCGATCTCTGTTACGTAAATATAATATCCAAGCCATTATTTTGAATGAAGGCGTATCATAGCTTGATACAACACAGCCTCCAACCTGTATTGATCCGATTTTCACTGGACATCCACGATTTGTAGTCAAACTTTGGTTGAATGTTAATAAGTAAGTAAAAACTCTTTAAATATAAAAAAAAAATATTTACTTCCAGAAAATTGCTTGCGCTGACATAATGTTACTATACGTCGAGCAATTATCTTCTGTATGTGATTCAAATTCAAATTATAAATAAAATATAATAATAAAATTCAAATCCTTTGTTAAATTTGAAGTTAAACTTATTTTATCTCACTATGAAATATACATATGTTGATTTGCTGTTGGTAATATTTAAATCTTGTTGAATAAAGAAGTGGTAAAGAAATGTTCAGTTTGGAGTTTTTATATGAATATAACTTCGAGACTTACTTTGTCATAACACGCTGTTATTAAATTTCTAAGCAGATGAACATAAACTGTTCTCTCTAGTAGAAACAAAGTCTATGGCACAACGACAGTGATCACAGTTGAACGTAACCTGTTCCCTATAGTACAAACAAAATCTGTAGCGACAGTGAACGCTTGAATTTTTACATAAATCCAAAAAATAATATCAAGTTAAAACTTAACAATAATGTTGTCAAAGAATATCCTCTATCCGTGAGTCTGAAAGCTTCAATGCAAACCATTTATAACGCAACATTATATTTACTAAACTCGCACTTGCACACGCAAAGACACACAAATCGTGTACCTCAATATAAAACCTCCTTTTACTTTGTAGTGTAGGGTATCTATTTGAACAATTTTCAATATTTCCGAAAGTTTCCGCTAAGATCGAAAAAAATAATAATTTGAAGGATATTATTTGGAAAGCTAAACAACTGAATTCTGATATCCCAGAGGTTGCAGGTTCGAGTTCTGCTTGAAAGTTAAAACATTACTGCCATGTTAATAAACCTCTATCATTATATATGTTGCCAGCTATAAAAATTTGTACAAGAATTAGTAAAAATATGAATAAAATTTTATTTTTCACATTTTTTGCAAATAAATGGGTCAGTATGTCATAATGGTCTCGCGTTGTCGCGTGCGTCGTTTTTTATCTCTGTTATGATAGTGAAACCTTAAAGAGGCCGTCGTTTCAATCAGCGCGACGCCGGCTTCACTGTTTATTTTAATTTTAAATAATTATCACAATTGACTATAATGAGATCTATACATACATGCTATAAAGGCGCGAAGATTTATGAATGAAACACTATTAACGCTCCGTATGTAGTAACGATTCTAACTAAACTTAGACTAGACATACACATCAGTTATATACTAGAATTGTTTATATACAAGTTAAGACCGTTTAATTGTTTGACAGAAGAAGAAAACATGTAAGAGGATTTGTAATACATAGAAAACTTTAAAAACGCCCTCATTTCTGGATACTGATATCCAATACGGTAGATATTTAATAGGCTTCTAGAACCCTGCCTTATTTTATGAACAATGTTTTGCCTCTAGAGACTAGAACCTTTATATACATTCTTATTTCAGTAAAATCAACCTTACACAAATACATATAAAAGTAATATTGCATTTTATTCTTTCTTTTATCAACGTTCTTTATAAAAAAATATAAAATATTTATTTATTTGTATAAAACATTATTTGCACAGATCCTTCATAATGTGTTTATTTTCAATTTTCTAGGTAATAGTTAGGTGCGCGTTCTCGTAATACTTAAACTCAGACTCGTTCGATTCATTAGTTATTATAAATGGTTTAAATATCATCATACAAAACAAAATTGCTTTTATGCTCTATACAGCCTCTCTTCATATAAAATCATATAACTTCGAATATAGTTAACTTTGCTTTGTTAAAATGAAATAATTTGTCAAATAAGACATTATGATATAACAGAAAAACTAGCTTCAACTAACATTATCTTATCAAGAAGGTATTAGGATATTCAAAAATGTCGCATTAAAAATTCCTTCATAACTATACTTTCAAAAATACAATATAAATAAAACAATATTATTATCATATTAATATGAATATTACTATAAAATGTTATTTCATAACCTTTTTCAAAATTAATAATTAATTCTTTGGATTATTTTAATTTCAATGTCACAATTTATGCTTGACATAAATGTTTTTATGAATGTCGAAAAAGATGTCTCCTGGTATGCGAATGACATTTGGAAGGTTGTCAAAAGTAATAATTATCTGAGGGAGAATAAAGTTACAATTCTCTACATGACACTGGCAGAATATACTGTGCAGGTCTTTGCACGGATGAAGGCCATGATATAAAAAAAAAATAGTCATGGTGTTGCCATGTGAATAGTTGTGTGGATTTAAAATGAGAGGTTCTTCAATAAAATGCTTAATAATAAATAAATACCGACCTCCTAAAGGGTACATTTATTTAGTGAAATAGATATATATCATTCCTTTTATTTGAATTTATTTGATTTGAAGAATATCACAATAAAATAATAATAATATATATATATTAATTATGAATGATAAATATGACATTATATATAAAGTTCATTTTATTTAATTCAACAGACAAGTTGTGGAATCATATAAAAATTCTCTTAAATTTACGTATCAATAAAATGATTAGCGAAGGCTGTAAGGGAATTGTTATATTGAATCTGTACATTATCAATCCGTCTCGATCATTAACTTTAGATTGAAAAAGTTGTAAGCAAAGATCTAAACATTTGACACAAAGGGGAGTTTAAAATGAACTTTAAACAGAAGTGAATGACAAAAAGCCATTGTCACTTCACAGACCTATTAAGACGTAAGCGTTCTGTTCAAAGCTCCGACAGTTCAACTTTGATTTTTAATCTATAGCCATTCGATGTTCAAGACATTATTTTGGATCGGTTGAGAATTTGTTTGCAAAGTAAGTATTTTTATCTTTATATAGATTTGTTTGTAGCTTCATTATAGTTGTTTCAAACACACTCAAGCCTTGATTTTAAATTTGTAGATTTATTTCGACTTAGTTAATCTTTTTAATAATTCAACTGTATATACTGGAATTTTGAAAATGTCGTCTCGGCCCTTAACAGCTGATTCAGGCGCTTTAGTCTAGTTACTGTTTTTAAAACGTGCTTTTAAAAAAGTATGTATATTTTTTTATACCGGAAATAATAAATCACCCTTTTGGCGCCAATATATGTACTCAATTTATATAAACACGAATATATCTTTATTTGTATTGCTCTTTGCATTTAACTGAGATTTAAAGGTTCATTGACATTTTCCTTGTATTGATACAAAATGTAAGAAAGATTGTTATTTATACTAAAATGCCATTTTTATCAGGTCTTACAACACGAGAATATCGTGAAATCCCGTAATTTATTGCTTGCACAATCACATACGTGTAATTACTTACAAACACAGAATAGACTCGAATATCTAAACTTAACAAAGAACTTAATAAGCTATTATTTACTAAATAACTCATTAGTTTAATTAATATTTATAACGAGATCTAAGATTTTCGCGAGTATTCATTTAAATACCTCGTCTGCCCGTGATCACGGTGCTGCAAAGTAACCGAAACTTCGGGATTATGTAGTTTTTAAATAATAAAATCCGCGTAGTAAATCCGAATAATACTAGTTTCATTTAAATATTTATAACCTTATTAGGCTTACGTGTAATAATAATAAAATAAACGAATAAATAGCGTTAGATCCGAACAGTTCGAGTATTCCCAGGGGATGGGAATGTATAATGGAATTACAAAATTATGTTTGTCTGGAGTCTACATAGGTAGAGCTTGCAAAATAAAACACATTACTAAAAACATTTATACAATTATGATCTTAATTTAATTGGACATAAGACGCAGAATTGCATAACGTAGTTGAATTTATTGGAAATTGTTTTTTTTTTTTAATTTAAAGTATATAATATGTTAGCCTTCAGCCGGTGATTAGTTTGCGAGGCGATGGTCAATTTTTCTAATTCCATTTCATGTTACTGACAAATTGAGGATTTAAGAACAATTTATGCAGAAGAATTACTCAAATTAATTAGATTTTATATTGACTACAAGGCATTTAATTTATCCAGTAATTTCAAAATTTTACTCGAAAATCTGTAGCATTTGTAATGGAAGTGTGCTTCTGCACAATGAATGTATCCTAGTTACTGTCATACGTGTCACAGAGCGAGAGTTGAGAGGAGATATGCACGAACAAAATAGTCTATATTTAAAGTAATAAGAATCCGGCAACAAGTTGCAAAACATATTTGTTTTATTGTTTATTAAACTCTTGCTATCAGATTTAAACGACACGTATGTTGTTTGGGTAATTTGATGATATATCTTAGCAAAGAAAAAGGATTTTGTAAGGGAATCCAATCACAATAAAAGCGAGGTGAATTAAACTACAAATGTATGCACGTAGTTATCGAAGATTTTATTTTTATTTTGTAATGTTTTTGATTCCAATGGTTACTGTGTTGTCGGTGTGACGAATGTTTTGTTTATAGATGGATCGATGTATGTCGAAGCTGGAAATATCACACCTCGCTGCATATTCTAAAAACTAATTTTGTTTTGATCATATATGATATAAATTATTTGAGCAAATAGTATATGTATATGATAGGTTACAAACAAACATGATTCTGCAGACGTGAAAGGAAATTGTATCCTTACAATAGTATTATTTCGAATGAAAGATTGAGATGAATGAAAATTTGTTAATTAACTAACATATTAACCGGGAAAAACGACTGTCCAGTACATTAAGTCGTTGATATACTTTACATAAACACTCCATTAAATGTGATTAAATGTTTTATTTTGACGGTTTTTTTTTCTCGTACTCGACTATAATAAAGAAGTTGCCAGTTATAAGTAATAAGCTACTGTTGACAATATATAATATTTTTCATATATGTGAAGATCTTTATTGAATAAGATTTAATATCCGGCTGAAACGTGTAGACCTTTGCTCATAAATTTAATTAAAAATGTTACGTAGAAACTTTTGAAATTACGAATATTGGCGGCATGTAATAATTTGTAGTCTGCATTCCAAACATGAAAAAATGTTTTAAGTTTCAAATCCCAACCAAAAATCACACTGAGACGTGGCATAAATTATGGCATCTTTGTAAATAATACCAATATTATGTGGATTGATGGAGGGATAACAACTTGTCGAACAGTTTATGACATAAGTTTTTTGGTTGAAAACAAACATCACATTTAGTAATATAATATTGGCTGTTTATATAAATGTTGGAAGTACTCACGCTTGATACATACGTCTAGTTATTTAGTACTTAGAATTACACGTGTTTAATTTATAATCTGTGCAATGATTTTATATTCACCAAGCTAAGGTACAACTATATTGTGTTTAACTTGAGAATAGGGAAATACACATAAACGGAATATTATGTCAAAATACATTCACGAAATATTTTGGTGGTAATATTGATATTATTATTTATACGTCTTTTATAACTTGATTTGCACCCACAAGATATTATCTTAAACTAAAAAGTTACTACAAAATATAATTAATTTGTATTGTATATAAATTTTAAATACTCCCAACGTTAATATCTTAGAAGCATGATCATTGAAAAATAAATGATATTTAAGAAGAAAGTTATACTCAGTAATGCTAAGAACTCATTTTAACTTAATAAATAAATCCGTAAAACAAAGGTCAAAAGCTCTCTCGTTGTCAGTATGACCTACATCTTCCACACTTGTACAATCAAGGGATATATTGGCATTGTTAAAGTATGTTTTTTCCTAACTTTTGTCAGTCATCTATGTTTACTTCAGGACTAAGTTAAAAGAATTTAGATTAAGCCTCAATATAAATTCTTTGATTCTTACTCTTTATCCTTGTGTTTTTTATTAACTTTCGAAAAAACATTTTTTTAAGATTAATCCTATCAAGGACACAGGTTTAAAGGTTGATAAAAGTGTCAATTTATATAGATTTTATGATTTTCGCGTATATACACAAACCTATCTTCGTAAACTTATAAAATGTATAACCATACAAAATCTTAAAATAAGAAACCAATAAAAAAATCAATGACGAAATCTAGGCACTTGCAAGTTTTTAATTTACAAACAAATGCTAAATTCTTTAATAATATAAAATCCTAATGTGGTCTATATAAAGCTTATTTAAGATTATTTTCACTAAATGAATAAGATTTAATAAGACAACCTACCTCCGTCACGTCATAGCAGAATGCTTAACAGAATCACTTGTGGTCACTGATAGCATTGTGATGAAATGCTACCCGCTGTACCACAGGGCTGTCTCAGTTTGTGATATAGATTAGAGGTGACTCTGTTATTTTTTACCTTATTGCGCTTTATGACAATATTCCCTTCGCTGTAGATATAACCTTTATTGCTTAGGTCATAACGATTGAGAACGAGAAGTGGATTTAAGCAAGATTTTGACAATTTTCCTCAAACGATTATATTAAAAAGTCTTTTAAGGAGCTACCATTACGTCTTTGGTAGGAACTTTGCATTAAATTAATGGACACGGTCATCGAATATACTTAAAAGTAGTGTCTAGCGGGGCCCAATGACGCAAGACTTATCTGGTATCATGGGTAATTCTCTAACTTTCCTTTGTGATATAAATTATGTTTTGAATCAAAGGTAGTGGAACTACTTTGTTCGTTTTGTGAGATAGTAGTGACTCTAAAAGGAAATTTTAGGAAAAGTGAACAAGACTATCTGTATTACCCTCACCTTGTAGAAGAGCTTACATGATAATTTTCATTCAATGAGATCTAAGATATTCGCGTGTTTTATTCATTTAAATGAAACTAGTATTTTTCGGCTAATCTACGCGTGATTTATTTTTGTAAAAAACTACATACTAGTTTCATTTAAATTTTCATTCAAGATGATAAACTTGTTACTTCTTTTGTTGTTATCGACGGATCATTTTTCTGATATTCCGTCTGTTTGTATACAGGAAATTGAGCCGTTGATGGTAAACGTACCAGTAAGAGTCTGTTCATTCTAAACTTTAAAACACATTGAAATTGTAAGCAGACACAGAGGTAGATAGACCAATCCAATTCTTTACTGCGCTCATGAGGAAGGCGGAAGTATGTTTCTTCGTCCGGATGCGAGGAAAGTCTACAAGGAAAGGAGGGAAGCTAGCCTGCATCAGCTTGTCCGATGATAGGAAAGGCATGCAGGAATTTAAGCGTGTGATTCCTGGGCACATTCTTTAGATTCTATCCTGTGGTTAACCTTGAGCCTGGTTACTTTTCGCCTGTACCCTAAGCTGAATAAATTGGACTTATCTGATATATTTTATTATAGTCCAAAACCCTTGGCTATTGTAAGGTGGATTTAAATCGTTGGATAATTGCGGTGGCAACAGGATCTTCTCAAGGTGTTCGAAGTTTTTATAATCACGCCAGTTTTTCGCAAACGTCGGTGTAGACTGCTGACTATGTGCCAACTTCACAACGCTCTTAAATTTCTTTATGACGTCTTAAACAAATAATATATAAGGATTCTGTTAATATATAAAACATAAAGAAAACATGAAAACAGAAATGTGCAATACGTGGTCATGCTGAATACTTTAAACCCAAAACTGATATAGGTGAGGCAATAAAATATGTATATAATAATTAAAAAATTTCAGCAATTATCATATATTAAATATCATCGTAAATGTATTTTCAATACTTTTCTAATACTTAAATTACAATACTCGTATTTTCTTCAATGGAGCCGGTTTCATTTTTATTTATCGCCTCTAGGAGTTTCAAAGCCTTTGAATGTTTATTTTCCGACGCTAAAACCTTATAAATATCGGAATCAAATTAAAGTTTCCATTGGAACTGGTATCTTGTTGCTGACTTTATTATACCTTTCTTAAATGATCTCATTTATATAAGATAAATCTAAACTATTTTCTTAAAAAGATACTAGTTTCTGTTATTGTCTTGCGACTTTAAATTTATGGATTTGACTTTTACATTATAATTATCGAAATTGACAATGGAAATATATTTGGGATTATATTTCGGAAAACACTGTACAGCAATTTAAAATAACATTATAAATAATATGTAAAATTCTCGTGTCACAATGTTCGTTCCCGTACTCCGAAACGGCTTGACAGATTCTCATGAAATTTTGTGATCATATTGAGTAGGTCTGAGAATCGGCCAACAAATATTTTTCATACCCCTTAGTGATAAGGGTTGTTGACACTTAAACTTTTTTTTTAATTTCTGAACGAAATTTTTTGTTTTAATTTTTTTATAACGTGGAATCAAAAAATACATACAACCCTAATTTTTTTTTATCACCAACCTAATTTTTTTTATGTATATGTAAACACAATACGAGTGTATGTTTGTTTCGGCTTATATCTAAAATGGCTGAACCGCGTTTAACGGGACTTATTGGCAGGTAGCTGATGTAATAAAAAGTAGCTTAGGGTACTTTTTTCAAGATCCCGAATGACCATCCCGAAATTATAACGAACGAGTGGGAGGCAGAGCGCATACGGGGCTTTAAAGTTTTGTAATAGTTTCTTATTATTTTTCTTACGCAGACGGAGTCGCGGGTAACAGTTAGTAAATATATATGTATATATTTAAAACCACACATAGGTTATGCAGTAATTAAACGATTAAAATAAAAGTTACGAAAGATAACATTAAAAAACGGATTTTAATACGAACTTCAAATTTTTTCAGAGTTTGAAAAAAAAATACATATACATTTTTTGAAAATTACATTTTTACATATAGAAATGGTAAATATAGAAAAGTACCAGAGATAATGTACATTAGTTATAGCAGATTTACGTAAAACGGGGGAACAAGGCAAGGGAGAGTGTACGGTTACATCTATGTCAGTGTAACAGAAAAAATCCATTTGTTGATATATCTATACGAGTTAAAAGAATTGTTGTTAGAGAATAGGAGTCTTAATCCGAAATATATATAAAGTACAAGTGGGAGCACGTGTAGTGGATTAAAATTATATTTATATGACATTCTAGTTTTAATAGATTATCTTTATAGATTGGGCGAAGCGAGAAATACCTTCATAGTTTACTGAACTTCACTTGAGTTATAATTTATAAACTAATAATGCTTAATCGAGCCTTCGAGAGGTAAGCCTGTAATTAGTACAAATCAAGAAAACATTTTCGACCATTAAGTCATTCCACTAGAAGTATTTATATAAAAAATTAATGAGTTATATTTATTTTTTTTATTTTTTTCTATTAGATTCCGATCAGATGTTTATCTACTAACCTCGTTTTGAATATCAAAATATTATATAAATACTAAGAATAATATTATAATGAACTTATAAAACTATCAACACAATAAAAACAAGCAATTTTTATTGTTTTACGAACTACCACATTCTTTTTGCATGTGTTTAATTCAACTATTTTAATTTATTATTCAGTTTTCACCAATATGGCCGGCTTTTAAAATGGCGGACCAAGCCTTACCACAAATTTGCATATTTAAAATAAACAGACAGCTTTCAGTTTTTCGTTCATAAATATTCTCTCACAATAGAATCGATGAAGTTTTATAAATAAAACTGCAAGCCCTTCGTGGTGAGTTTTAAGATGCTAATTCGTTATAAAACTACTATCATTTTGGCACTATGACATTGAGGATAAAAAGGAATTTATAATGATAAATAAAATAAAAGATTTCGAAACATAATATGAGACGAAACGTCTCAGCATTCTAGGAATCACCGTGCGGGTGCCGGGTCCATCGTTGCAGAGAGAGGAGCTTCTACAGAGCCTGGGACTTGCGACCCAGGTGCAGCTTTAAAGGGCCCTATCAAACGCGCGTTAAACGCTCACCTCCATCGTCCAAACTCCTCACTCTATCTTACCAAATTTAAAATATGGCATTGTAAGTAATATTTGACGTTTTAAATTCGAAAGACTGCTTTAAATTTTTTTAAGGATTTCTCAATTAAATTACGTCATGAAACTTACTTGTCACATTGTTGTAGTTTTGTCTGTACTTGTGTTTTTCGGTGTACGTATGGTTGTAACTTAACTTTTCTGTTTGACGGTTATTTATATTTTAAGGTACATTTTTTTGGACTTTCTAACAAACTCCTTTGTTATCTTTGAATTCTGTATCCAAAGAATTAAGAATCAACTAGATTTCTTGACTGTAGAATAAATTTAAAAAAATCTTATGTTCGGAATGAAGCTAGATTGTTTCCAGACTATTCTAGACTTTCAATTCATCATACAATTAACAAAACTAATATAAAGCAATCAAAATGTTATCACATTTAAGATGAATGAATCAAAATAACATTTTAATGAAACAAGTACTATTGAAAATGTATGGGAGCATAAACGTTTATTATGTAATCAACAATAACCATTAGCAATAGATTGGAAACTCAATATCTGTTGTCCACAGAAATGTAAGAAGCATTAAGTGAGATACGGCCATTGTTCCAGTTGTCATGACAACTAATATGTTGTGTTTGTACCCCAACACTTGTCTTGAGTACTTCAGACAAACAACTACAAATTTTATTAGCCTGAGGCAAAGAAGAGTAGGGTTTGTTTTGATGTGTATGTAAAGATAATTGTATTTTGATATAGCACATTCGTTTATAATGCTATATTTGACGCTAAGATGAGAAAATAGAATATTTTTTTTGTTTCTGAGGGCGGGAAGGTTACGTGTACATCCGTTAATATTATTTCGTCTGGCTTTATTATGACAATCGCGTTTTTAGGCAAATTGATTTCAACCATTGTTTTCGAATGGAATTTTTTTTTTATTTCAGGTTTTTCTTCAAAAAGTATAGGTATCTATTTTAACATGTCAGGTGACATACGTCGGAAGCGGATGTTAATTTTGACACAATTAGTTAACCAATTACCTAAAATATAGATACATTTAAGAAAATATTATAATGGTCTGAATAATAATAAAAAATCAAAAAGTTATCGAGAACGACGCTTCATACATAAAAGACAAGAAGATTTTTTTTTGTTTTTTGTAAACAAAGATCTTTATGAGTTAATAAATGTATTTTAAAAATATTATTTTAAATACTAGATATCTATTGATTACTTATATATAATTCTTATATTCCACAAAATATTAAATCATTAGAATTTTAATTAAACGACAATAAATACACATCCGACTTTGAACTGTTATTAACGTCACAGTACTTTCACGATTCATTTAAAACTATAAAACGTTTCTTAAAACTATTAATTTTCAACTATTTGATAAAAACCTTCTGTAAGTTTGTGTTTAATTTAAGTCGACATTTGGACAAACTTCGTTCAAGTCAAGTAGCAGTCTGGTTCGGAGAACAATCACTAAGTTTCTCAATATGGCATCAAACACTTTTGTAATTATTCTGTAACTAATCGAGTAATCGATTCAACTATCGATTAAATTCAGATTGTATTGGTGTATTTCGACTATGATACGAGTACTGTATGAATACTAATGAGGACTAACTTCATATATATTAATGTTAGTGTATAAGTGATCAGCTTATATCGCATATCCATATGTTATAATGTCACACGTTGAGGATTCCAATTAAAGCTACGACCTTACTATCAGCTGACCAGCTGTAACAGTTAGATGGAAACCAACATAGCTTTGTTTTCTTCGTTATTAGTTTAGGCTTAGAATCGTCAAAGTAAATAGCAATATAAATTTTCAATAATACTTTTAACGTTCTTGTAAAAGAGTGAAGGTTTTGTGAAATAGAGTCTTAATAAATACGTATTAAAGCCTCATTTCAATTGAATTTCAGAAACAGCTTGTTCTAATATGAAATACGATTAGATTAATAGTTTTCATTTGCAGTAAAATCTCGTACTTATATTTCTTAGTAACATAGTTTTATAATAAAATCATTAGCGAGTGAAGATACTTTATTCAGCAAATATTGTGGCTTTATTGTGACAATATAAATAATTCAAAAGAATGCTTAGTACAGGTTTGCATCGTAACTAAACTACATACAGAGAGTTAACAGTTTTTAAATCATAAATCTTCTCACATTATATGATTTCTTTGAGCGTTTAACGCGCGTCAGATAGGGGCCGTTTAAACCTACACCTGGGTCGCAAGTCCCAGGCACTGTTATAGCTACTCTCCCTACAACGATGAACCCGGCACACGGTGAATACGTGGAATGCTGAAAAGTTTCGTCTCCTTAATATTGGAGAAGAAACGGCCAAAGCTCCGCATGTAGTCTGACCGAGCAAACTTGTAATAAGCGTACTAACCGTTTATTTAACATTTCACACAAACTTTACCAATACGAAACTAGACTTCAGAGGCACACATGCATTCATCCACAGTTTATGAAACTAGTTTTCTAACTGTGTCACTAGACGGCTGAAATTCATGCCGGTTTCCGCAAAATTTAACAACTTTGAATTAACTTTAAATAGCTTGACCAGCTGTTAGTAGCTTAACTATTACTAATTATATCCTCAATACAGTTTCGACACTGGTTTTTTAAACTTCATTAACATGTCTATTAGTATTAATTAATTAAGCTAAACTTTCTGGCTTTTTCACAAGTACATCAATATGTATATATGTGTGTTGTGTTCTGTTGTGTGTGTGTTGTGTTCTGTTGTGTTTGTGTGTTCGATTCCTGATCCTGTTGACGAGTAATTCATTCTCTGTTTTCTATAATGATATTGATGCAAACATAAATATATTGACAATTAATTTAAACACACTTTAGTATTGAATTCATTTCTTCTTATTTTTTTATATACTCTCATTGATTGTTAGTGTGTATTTTAATTTATTGAACTTTTTCTGTGTTAGTTGTAACACAACAGTTGTCTTGTGACACACAGACTATACATGTCGTCAGTAGCTATATCTTTAATTATAATTTGTCAAAAGATTAGAGGAGCTTTTGTCTTGAGTTAAATTTAATTTATAATATATTAGGAAAAATATTTTGCTATAAATCTGATAAAATTTTATTTTTAATTTTACAGTCAAGTTGTCCAACAAGTCAACATTCAAAAGCGTTTAGGCATAGCTTATATACGTTTCGTGATATATATAAATTATTAAAAGAATTAAATAAACGTCTTTATTCCATTCAAAACAACTCCGTATTTTCTCCACACAGTACTCAATATAATACGTCAAAAAAAAGTTGACATTGGCTGTTGAGTTGATATTTAACGATTCCAGTGAAATGAAGCCAGAACATAACAAAAATTATTAACAGTATCCTGACGCGAAAAAAGTTCCCGTTATAAAACAATAAATAACACTTTACACATAATTTTATTCTAATAGAAGTTCCATTCCAATTGTGTTCAGTTAATTAACATTTCACACAAACTTTACCAATACGAAACTAGACTTCAGAGGCACACATGCATTCATCCACAGTTTATGAAACTAGTTTTCTAACTGTGTCACTAGACGGCTGAAATTCATGCCGGTTTCCGCAAAATTTAACAACTTTGAATTAACTTTAAATAGCTTGACCAGCTGTTAGTAGCTTAACTATTACTAATTATATCCTCAATACAGTTTCGACACTGGTTTTTTAAACTTCATTAACATGTCTATTAGTATTAATTAATTAAGCTAAACTTTCTGGCTTTTTCACAAGTACATCAATATGTATATATGTGTGTTGTGTTCTGTTGTGTGTGTGTGTTGTGTTCTGTTGTGTTTGTGTGTTCGATTCCTGATCCTGTTGACGAGTAATTCATTCTCTGTTTTCTATAATGATATTGATGCAAACATAAATATATTGACAATTAATTTAAACACACTTTAGTATTGAATTCATTTCTTCTTATTTTTTTATATACTCTCATTGATTGTTAGTGTGTATTTTAATTTATTGAACTTTTTCTGTGTTAGTTGTAACACAACAGTTGTCTTGTGACACACAGACTATACATGTCGTCAGTAGCTATATCTTTAATTATAATTTGTCAAAAGATTAGAGGAGCTTTTGTCTTGAGTTAAATTTAATTTATAATATATTAGGAAAAATATTTTGCTATAAATCTGATAAAATTTTATTTTTAATTTTACAGTCAAGTTGTCCAACAAGTCAACATTCAAAAGCGTTTAGGCATAGCTTATATACGTTTCGTGATATATATAAATTATTAAAAGAATTAAATAAACGTCTTTATTCCATTCAAAACAACTCCGTATTTTCTCCACACAGTACTCAATATAATACGTCAAAAAAAAGTTGACATTGGCTGTTGAGTTGATATTTAACGATTCCAGTGAAATGAAGCCAGAACATAACAAAAATTATTAACAGTATCCTGACGCGAAAAAAGTTCCCGTTATAAAACAATAAATAACACTTTACACATAATTTTATTCTAATAGAAGTTCCATTCCAATTGTGTTCAGTTAATTAACATTTCAATGCTAGCTTAGCAATTTTCATCTAACGTTTGATAACAAATAGATTGATAGCATGATAAAACTAACTGGCTCTTTAATTTCCCAGGTTACATATACATTCTTCGACGATAATAGTGCCGATAACATATTTAATTAACACGACTATTAGATTACACGTCAAATGGGTTAAAACATGACTTTTAGGTTATACGTCAAAATGGCTAATGCATTTTTTTTTTATCAAACAGTTAGTTTAAAATGCGCTGAGTTCACAGACATTCTGATTGTGTTAAATAAAATTATTATATGTGTACTAAGTACCAGCCCCTGCTTCGCACGGGCTCTTTACAAAAAATATAAAATAACCGATTTAATTTTGAAAATTATTAAACTTATATTATGATAACTTTCAAATGGTAAGTTCGATTTAAATGATTTAAAAAGTAATTTACAGATACTGATGTAGGCTTGAAACGAAGTAATTTATTTTGATAAGACTTAGTACCGTATTTATGTAAATAGCTTTCCAATAAACGCTTTAGGAATGCCAATTTTTAAAAGTTGTAAAATGGATATAGTATGTTATCCTTAAGAGATAGACATATGCCATTTTTTGTAGACCTATGTAAAATACATAATTCCACCATACATTGTTTTGTTATATCTCAAAGGGTTTTGGCAGAATTTCCTTAAAAGCTGACAGACGGCTCATTTTTTCCCGACATCTTCAACAAATATCGTTAATGTACACACAAATCAATACAAAACCTTAACAAATTATATATTAAAACCTTTCTCGGGAATCACGCTATCGAGTGGACAAAACCCCTTGACAATTGGTGCAGTAGTTTTTCTGTTTATTGCGAACAGACCGACAGACAGACGCGGCGAGGTACTTTATTTTATAATATATATAGATAAACAACTAATTCGGTAAAAAGATAGCCTCAAATACAAATCCATAAGTAAAATTACGTCATGTTTATGTTTGAACTAATCTTCTAACTTTTTTTACTATTTCTCAAACTAAAATTGAAACAAGTAAAACAATTTAGATAAAATAAAATCGACGAAGCCATTTATATTTTAACTAATAAGTTAAGTCATTTTTACGAAGAAACTATAATTTCGTTCGTCTTTGTTTAAACTATGTTGTAAAAAATAATCATTTCTGAAAAAAAAAATGTTCTTAGTAGCCAAATAGCATATTACTTTAAAAAAAATATATATACGTTTACAGTCGATTAAAGTAGACAGATAATATAAAGTTATTTGAAATAGTTGAAGGTCTCAATGTATTATTGTTTAAAAATAACAGTAATTTCCAGTCTACAGATAATATAACGTCATTTGAAATAGTTCAGCCATAGAAAGTGACAGAGAATACATCCAACTCACTCTAATATGTTTATGTTGGTAACGATTCCAGAGCATCATGCCACAGTAAATATTGACGCGCCATTGATATTAGTGACGAAAAATAACTAATTAATCGTTTACGAATTTTGCAAAACGGTTTTTGGTACGTTGCAACGGTTTTATGTTATTATGGAATTGGGACAGATTAAATAATTTGATTTCTTTATTTATTAATTATATTGTACCGGTTTATGTGATTGGTTGAAGTTAAATTTATTTTAAATTGAGGGGAATCAAATTATACGAAGCTTAGATCGTATGATTAGTGTAACTTATTTTTTATTAAATTATTTCATAAGCCTTATTACATGGAACAAAGACTTAACCTGACATTGACTTTGTTTTTGGAGGGCAAAGATTGTTCAAACACAATTTTGATTTGAATTGCTTATTTTCCTTTGTCCCTTTTTAGTAAAGGATACGGCTAAGTCCATTGAATTTTATTCATTCTTATTTTTTCATGTATTTCATTTATTTTTTACAGTCAATATATATTTATTTCAAAAGCATAATGTTTAACTTCCTCGCAGACATTTATTATAAATATTATTGCTATTTTTAAAATGTAACTTGCAATTCCAATACTCTTCAAATACTTTCTAACAACTATCATAGTTCTTAAGATACTATATAACTTAAAGTAGTAAATTCTACAAATCGAATCAAACATGGCAACTATCCAGTTGTTTGAAGTTTTGATTTTGAATTTGGAATCAAATTTAAATTTCCCTACAAATTTTGAGAAGTCTTTGATGTGGCGAGCTATGAACTATTTCAGAAAAGCGTTCAGATTTTTCAGTTACCTTGCGATATTATTCAAATGTAGATTTTTCCAATAACTTTGGAATGAATCATCAATTTAGATGAAAGGAACTATGAATTCAATTAGACTAACCTCGTCTACTTGGTTAAACGAAATATAAGTTTGTAAGGTCATGTATAAGCTCGTCTTAATAATATTATCTGTGTACTGAGTAATGTGGTGATTTATAAAAAAAGAATTTGGACTATGTTCATAACTATAATGTCTTACAAAAACATTATATATATATAAGATTTAAAATATATATATTTATATTTTTACAAGATTTATAATCAAAATCAGTGATTTTTATATAGATAGTTTAACTGAAGGTAAAAAGAATATCTTGTAATATTTTTATTTAAAATTATTGATATAAATAATTAAAACGTGACGAAAATGCACTTCAATAGTTCGTTACAGAAATAAAGAGTTATTATTATTAAAAGATACAGAACAACATTGCCATGTAGTTGAATATTATATTTTTTATGGCAAAGGTCTCATTTTGAAAGCATTTATTTCTGGGCATTAATCTAGTGCTTTCTTGAATACGTTTCGTGAATGAGCCTGTTACAAAAAGAATTTGAAAATCTTACAGAATACCAAAATTGATCTCAGAATATAAGCACAAAATTCGTATTAAAATTACATTATTATATATATAAAATTACATCTTTTTAAACCGTTTGAAATTGCTTTTTTTAATAAATTCATAATTTTGATAATTTTGATTTAAAACTATTCATAGTTGAAAATAATATAGTATGATACAAAATTATTTAACCTCGTAAGAACGTACGAACATTTTACCAGGGAAAAAAAAACAAATAGAAAGAGGCGTTACATTGGCTGTATAATACACAACTGATGTCGACACTAACAAGCCTTGCTATGTCCAAAGAAACAAATAGGATACATCCTCGAACATTCTTCACCACAGTCGCATTTATGTTTTGCAATTAATATAAAATTCAAGAACTGAATTTAAATATGTCGAATAAGTATCAAAATAATAATATTGTGTATATGTGTATACAGTGACAACTAGTGTTAATTTAAATAAAAATAACTTATCGTATGTGTCATACTTATGTGAATGTTAACATTGAAATAAATATTTTTAGTCTGTGGCGAGCACTCAGCTGTTTTAACAAAGTACTACTATGCACAAGACCAATGAAATTCAAACGTCACTTAAAAGCACTTATATAAAATTTATGTTAATGCCAGAAATTTACCGTGAAAACGTCAACCGTAAAATTGTTCGTTCAATAAATAATTTCATGAAAGGGATCGGGTCATTAATAACGCATTAGCACGGCCGTTGTTTTATCCTTTTATGGCTCGTACATTATTATTTTTAAATCATATCACTTTTAATAAACATTATTTAAACAGTGTACTTACTCCCTATGATTTGAAATGTCAAAAATCTTATCTGAATACAGATGAAATATATATTCAATATTTTTAAAATTTTTTTTTAAATTAATTTATTAATATTTTTCTTGTGAAATAGTTGATATAAGTTTATGAGTTCCGTTTGGAGTGGCTCCCAGTAAAGACGGAAATTGAACCGTCTAAATTTTGAACTTTCTATTTTTTCTATTATTATTATTTATTATAATGATTATAATGGGAAAGACATATTTTCACAAAAACTATATATTTATATATATATATATATAAATAAAAATTATTTCTGTTAGTGAGAAAAAAATAAAATATCGGATATATAAAAAAAAAAAATTTTTTATATATCCGATATTTGTAGATATATAGTGAATTTGAGGGATCGTATTGTCCTAATCAGGAATCAATAGGAGGTTAACTGATCTGTTAATGTAATAATAGATCAGCTAATGGACAGTTTATCCTTTATAGGTTAAACCTGTCCTAAGTTGGTAAATAACTGTTGTACTTATAATGGTTTTCCTTATTAACAATGTGCTTAGATCTCGAAAGATATTTTCTTAAAAAAAAAATGTATTGAATAAAATATATAATATTGAATTATGTTGTTATAAACATTTTGAAATCTAGAAAATGAAAATTTCATTCAAACTATACCCCTACATATACAGCAATATACAATATCATATACCTTATCTTACACATTCGTATGAAAGAGTAATCAAATATAAATAATCTTGAATGATATATTCAAACATAATTATGTTTGGATTTGCACTACAATTTTATGATTTTGGTCTTCACTTCGCTACTTTATAGTAACCTAATTATGAAATCGTTGGCGGAAGATGACGAATAACAAGACCAGCTGACAGACGCTTCCATCTCGTCTGCCCGTGGTCACGGTTGCTGGAAAGTAATTTGAAAGGCGGTAAAATGTGTAAAAATATAATCGCATATAAATAAAGTATTATAATAGTCAAATTAGATATGACGATTTGAAAAACATTTTATGGTAAATTGTCTTAAACCTTTGCCAACTAATCGCTTTCATATTATATTTTATGTTAAAGTGAAGAAATAATCGTGGATCATATAACAATGCTACAGAGCTGATGAGTTGGAACCATCACCGACTTATCCTCTTTCTGCCGATATGATAAAAAAAACTAAACTGATAGTAAAAACAGGAACAAATCAAATCCGTCATTTCCAATATCAGTCACGTCGATCTAAGTGAGTATCTTATGACAATAGTTGATTTCGTTCAATTTTATTCAATCATTCAATTTCATTCTAACTATATTTCCATTCACTACAAGTCATGACGAATCGCGTAACACATTTTCGATGTGATTAAGTTACCGATGCGTTCTGATTTCAGGTTTAGCTCCGACATCAATTATATTCACAACAATTCTGATAAACACTGAAGTGACTCATTAATGACAAGTCTTTTCATCACGAGCTGATGTAACAAGCGTGTCTTTTATAAGACCAATTTATAAATGATACATCCGAGTAGATCCGATACGTTTATTAATAGAGTGGCGTTTTTGCTATAGCGTATCTAAAAATATATATTATTTAACGTTCCCGTATTCAGAACAATCGATTGACCCTAATAATAATATATTATAATCGCTTATTTATTTTTATTACAGCGATTGATGTTACTCTTAATATTTTATTATATCTAAGCGTATCAAGTAGCATTTTAAACGGTATTACAGAATGTTCTGGAACACGAATTGATTACGTTTAAAAATTTTCAAATAATATTTTATTTTTACCCTTATTTTTAATCTATTGATTTTTTTTTTCGTATTCTTTCATTATTATTATACAGTAAATTGAATAAATTATAACATTACAACATTCATATATATATAAGAAACTATAAAACAATGTTTTATGGCACGAAGTTGGACAAAATTGTATTAGAAGAATTCTTCAAACAGAAAATTGAAAGAGTCATTTTTCGTTGCATAGAATAAAATGAATGAAAACGCTGAATGTCGAAGTCACATTTTTACCGACGCTTTTATTTTCACGTTTAGTTATTGCTTACAAATAAATCAAATCATTTTAAACTCTCTGAATGTATGATCAGTCTAAGTCTCTAGGAGAAACGAACTCATATTGATATTATAAAAAATGTGTGTTCGTTTATAAGCAAATCTTTACAGTTTACGTCGTGACTTTTCAAAGAAACACTTATACCTGTAGCAAGGAACTGTCTAACAGCGAATTTGTGTTTTAAAATACAGAGTTTTAAATGTCATAATAGAATTAAAATACATTTTTTGCAAAGTACTAAACATATGTACATTCTGTAAAATCAATATCTCTAGAATTTGAATTATTCAAGCCTTCCGAACAACCAGTTTCTGTCCATAGAAGATTTATACGAGCCACAAGCCGGCGCTGACAATGAGAAAAACACATACCAATATTATAAAACAAATGAATCAAGTCAAAAGCAAACGAACCGAATTACACAGTATATGTATAGTACAGCTTTTGCATCTGAAATGTTTTCGAATAAACGTAATTATCGTCGTGTTTACATAACATTAACGTATAACATAATATTAATGTATGTATATTTAACGTATTAAGTTGTCATAATGAATAAGTTCCATAAATATGAAATAAATTTTAAGACCTTTATTCCATTATAATTAAACTCCCCCAAAAGATCTACGGAACCCCTAATTTTTGTTATTCTTTTTCATTTATTCCTTCCTCTTAAATTTTTTCTTCTCATTATTTCGTCTTCATAAAACCGCCTAATCAAATACAGCTTTTTAACATATTTTTATTCGTCTCAGCGGACTTTTAAGATCATACGAAGTTTACAACTTCGTTGTAACTTTAATGATGTTCTCTATGATTAATATTTATTAATATTCAAGGAGGTTTATTTGGTGTAACCTCTTTAGACTGTGCTTCACAATAACCACAAGCTTGCGTCGTCACTTCATAAGAATCTTTTCTCGTGTCTCGTTCAATAAATCTATGATACTATGTGTTAAGATTGATGAAAGTAAAACTGTTTACTGTTCGTGTGTTGTGTGACGATGCAAACTCGGACTAAGCATACAGTATTAAATAATTATAATCATTACGTTTTTCAGACAACGGGTACATCCAGAAGTTTTAAGTTTCCCACCTACCTTGTGTATAACCTACTTTAATCAGGTAGATATTTAGACAAAGCATTCCTGTACCAGCAAGGATAACCACCTACCTTCAAGACAACTTTAGCAAAATTTTACGAATAATTCGACTTTATTACGTCATATCCACATATACACATCTTAAGAATCATTTGTACTGTGAAAGCCTCAAATTCTTAATATGCACATAAAAAAATCACCAAAACTGATAATTTGATCGTGAACAAACACATAAAAAGATAAATGATTTACAAAAAAATACTTTACGCAAATTTGTAATAGTGCGAAAGTTACGAGATAAGGAATTAAATAATAAATAAAACCGGAGAGAGAGATATTGATATGAAGTACAGAAATAAAAAAATCTTTATGTCTCTTTACCATTAATATTGCGTTACGCACAATGAACTGAATTCACTTCTAGAAGAACAGCCTGTTTTCGCTCTCTATATTTGGAAGCACTCTGTACATTCCTGAAGTCGTTTAATAAAAGGATTCTATGTATATATATATATATATATAAGTATACATCTAATATATGCAGGTTGTGTCGCAGGGTATATGAAGCGAATACCTAATTTACGTTGTTCAATAACACTCACTGATGTTATAAATCTTTACTTATAAGATTTTCTTCATAAAGTCACTTATACACTAGAACCTTCCGCGACTCTACCTATATGTTGTTTATTTACTATATCGGTTTATATAAAGGTTACGTAAAACTACGCAAGTTAGACCATATGTAAATTGTATTTTTTTAAAGATCATGAAACAACAAATAAGTAATGCTTAACAGTCAAATAATAAGATTATCTTTCACTAGTTATTTAAAATATTTGTAAATAGGAATTGTAGTAAACTTTCTCTAACGATTTTATGGCAACATTACTATAGAAATACAAAGGTCTGCTAATGAAAAAAGAGTTTTATTAGGCTTAAAATTTTAAGTACATTACTATGTAAATAATAGCTTTCAGGAGTTTTCTTTATTCAAACTGGACTTGAGCATGTATTACAATATCACATAGGTGGTATCAAACGTTCGTTAACAATACCTAATAAATACTTTTAGATTATTTTTTAATGTGGTATTGTATACACAGACAAGCAAAACCCACTCATACAAATACAAATACAAGAAAATACATATTTGTACGTATATATGCACACCATTCTTTCAAATATTTTTATACAAATTACGTTAACGTAAAAATCTTAAGTACTTTCACGTGTTTACGGTAAAAAGATTGGCACCGTATTGTAGGTTCCTTTTAATATTCAGCCAATAACCTTTTTTGTAAGGGGATCACAGAGTACACTTTTAAAATATGTAACAGATAAAATATATGTATTAAGATTAAATATACAGATTATTAAAGCGGATGAGAATAACATTTTTCCTAATTGGTGTTTTAGATTCAAATAAATATAAGCCATAGTTTAAATGAAACTAGTATTATTCGGATTTACTACGTGATCACGGTTGCTGCAAAGTAACCGAAACGTCGGGATTATGTAGTTTTTTAAATAATAAAATCCGCGTAGTAAATCCGAATAATACTAGTTTCATTTAAATGAATAGTCGCGAAAATCTTAGATCTCATTATATAAGCCATAGTTGTTCACAGTTTTATGTTACATTTTTTTCAAGAAAATCGATAAACTCCAAAGGAAATAAATAAATGATAAAGGTAATATTAATTAAAAATGATTCGATAACATGTATAAATTGTGATAAAAATACTATATTTATTTCAATACATTTGTATAAAGGTAACAAAGATATTTATAAAAACTTTCACATGACATCGCAAAAAACAACAAGCATCAAAACAACATTATTAACATGACACAGCCGTCACTGTGAAGAGATTCATTAGCTGGCAACTTGTACGCGAATTGAATCGAAATTGATTGTGTAATAGAAAATTACATATACTAACTTTATTTTGGGGTTACGTCAAATATTGTCACACAATGGCAACACTTAATTAATAATTAATTTCATAAATTATAAATAGTTTCGTCAGTTTTGCTCTTTTATGAGATGACTTTTTTTTTTACTGAGCATCGGTCTATGCTACGAAGGTAATATTATAAAAATGTAATGAACCATAAATCAAATGTAAACATGAACAAAAGAGGTTTTAATTAAATAAAAAATATTTACAAACATAAACACGGTGGAATTTAATTTGCGCGTGTATGTGACTAAGGATTTGATATTGTTTATCCCTGATGTATTTTTAGCTGGCCTCAACTACTGTTTGTTATTCGTTATCACTTTCGCTATTGTCAAATTGACGTGAGCAGCTTGTGTGATGACACCTCTCATTTCATATTAATTCATGGATAGCACAACTGATTTGCGAATTCTGTTTCACGGCACAGAGTCCAAAAATATTTGATAAAGGCTATGTAGTTCGAGATTGTGATAAAATATTCCTTGTCTTTTATTATCATAATGAATAAAATCTTAGTATTCAAATAGAAAGTATAATAACGCTCTGAAACTGTAAGTTTTGAGTTTACTAAGTTAAGTGTAAACTGATATGAATTTTGCAGGAAAAATATATAAAATTGAAAATACGACACCTTTTTACAGTATATTGTTATTAATTATTATTTAAAAAAAACTATTAATTGTATTATCACAGCGCTTTATTATTGTTCGTTATAATATTTGTCATTTTCGTTACGAGTTGCTGATGTTTTAAATATGGAACATACAAAAAAAGCGTACCCTTAGTCCAAGTTGGCATTGTCACACTACATAATATGTATCGTTAACAGTTTTCCATTCATAAAGCTACTCACATTATAATATTAAAACAGGTTATTGAATGAAAAACGGGAAACTATTCGTATGAAGTGCGTCGGTAAAGAACTTGGTAATTGGACTAAGTTTACTGAAGATCAGATTATGTCACTATTATCTATATTATATATATAACAAAAATCTAAATTAATTTTGATATAAATTATTTAATTCCAAAATATCTCTTGTGTACTCTAATTTAAAGTTCATTATTAATTCACTCTTTATATTTATTACAAATATTTTTACAGTGTTCTAGAAATAACAATAAAAGTTTTCGCTACACTGTGACACGCCTGATAAAGTTGGTGTTATACGGTGGGCAACAAAAGTTTAAATTTATATACATAATCATTCATTGAGTTAACGTTGTATTACTTGGTTATGAATGGTTTGTTTTTTAAATAAAGAATTATCAAATTTGATATTGATTTAAAATCAGTTTTAATTTTGTATTATTTTATATATTCTATGAATAAAATTTATGTTAGCCCTTTCACAATATCTCCTTACTTCTTTCAAATTAATATTATATTTCTTAGTTATTTAATTATTAAGCTTTAACGATATAATATAACCATTCTGTCATTGGTCACTAGAGATATATATAAAAGTTTGATTTAAAAGGGATTCCTGACTGCCACCATATCAAAAAAATATAAATATTATATTTAATTCATGTATAATATGATAATATTATTTGTCAAACTGTTTTGTGGACAGTACTTTTGATTAGAAGGTCACGCAGTAAGGTCGTGACGTACCTTTTATATTTTGATCATATTATGTCAGTCGGCGGTAATCGTAACGAATATTGTATATATACATATAATCGAAGAAATCGAAATCGGTAAAATAAAACTTTAGAATCGATTTCGAATTTGCTAACTTTTCTTTTTATGTCAAATAGGTATGTTACAAATATTCTAAAAATGAAGTGTGTTTTAACGGTCGGACACACTGAATATAAATTAATTCTAAGACTTGAAATATTCTTTTAGTTTTAGATAATTCATCCGTGGAAGAATGATATAGATTCATTGCCATTACACCCATAGATAAAAAACTTGGATCAGAAAAGTTACAGACAACAAAAATAATATAATCATGTATTCCATCCATAAGATATTCAGAGATCCTTCTTCTACAATCTCTTACCTAAATCCTTACAATCCAAGGACGAAATCCTTAAAGAGGCTTAATTTACAGGTGTTCCAAAACTACGATAGCTGCATGTCAACTACTGAACATTCTGTTTTATTATGTTTTAAAATTAGAGCAGAAGTTACAGTTTACAAACGTAAAACTACCCATATATCTTGTTTCTTTCTTATTATACAACCTATACATAACAGCTATGCAAATATATATATATATATGTATATTTGTATATATACGAATTTAATTTATCAAGAATACCTATCTATATATAAATTCTAAATATGTAAACTTAATGGATGTTAATTCTTGTCCTTTGCTATCTATACCTAATTTCTAAAACCAAAAAAAAATAAATATATAACTGTCATATGTCAATATTGACACATCTATAAATATTGTATAAGGAACAAGCTCTTGACGTATGTGCGGGACAATTCATTAATTCTTATGGCCGCCATTTTTGTTGTATATATGGAGCGTGCGTGGAGCTATCAGAATTACAATATATAGTGAGGATAATTTTAGCATCATTGTTATGATGTGATAATAAATGTTTGTTGCTAACAGTGTCCCTTGTCAGGGATTTTAGATAATACAAAGAGAATTAAATTAATAAGACTTTTCTTTGTTAGATATCACTTAAAACCTGTTTTAAAGTTTCTTTTAAATTTTATTCACTTTTTTATTCTCTGTACAATATTTATATAATTTCTATCGTATTTAATTCAATAATTAATTTGTATTAATCCACACCTCAAATTAAATCCACTTTTCTTAGAGAAATACAAAAATATGTTGGTAAGATTTGATGTATTCTAAATTTGAAAATGAAATTTCAATCGGGTCTAGCTCCAAATTAAGTTTCTTGATTAAATGCAACTTAGCTTTTTTTAAGTTAAATAAAAAGTATTTAAATATAATATACATGTGACAATCATATTATAATCTTCAACTAGGGAAAAATTTCTTGAGAAAACACTTAAATTCCGTTAAATAATAAATATGTATCGAAATTTGAACGTTCGGCAATTTATTAATGAGATAACTTTCAAACTGTCAGATAAGTCGATGAATCAAATAAGGGTACTCTTATCTCATACTTATTAATTCATTTTAACAAAAATTTTAAGAACTTTTCTAAAGTGTCATTAATTTTTGACAATAAAATTAATATTTTTGCTGTTTTTCCAGTTTTGTCAAGATACCTTGTTATTTAAAATTTGAATGCTCATTTTTTTATCTTGGTACCTATTAAAGTTAGTGAATAGCTATTTGATACTCGTGACTTTGTTCAATTTGTTTGATATATTAACAAAGTTTTAGTATGTCAAAGAAAACATCACTAATCCCGTAGCACCCATAACATCTTTATTTCAATAACTACTTATTTTAGTTTCTCGTTTTTCATTAAATAATTATTCAGATCAAAACAATAAACAACCTATAGGGATATTATATTATATATGCAGCCACTACTTTCCTAATACTTTTAGTTACTTTTGTTTTTTCTGAAATAACGGCCCTTGTGGACGCCATCTTTATATTGTCTATGCAACAAGCTGAGCCACTTTGCAGAAAAAGATAATCATATTACCTTGCCATTGTTATAATTTATATTTTTCACTATATCACTTACATAGCTTTTTATTATGATGAATTGAGTGACGTAATTTACTAAAGCGCTCGGAAAAATACCCAATTTAACGTAGGTTCATATAAATAAAATATTTTATATCGTCAGAAACAGTAATATTATAACGATTCCAGTAGAATCATTATATATTCTGTAGCTTTTTCTTTTTAATCTGTAACCTTAAGTCGTGTGTTAATAAAAAAATATACAACTATCGTACTGAATATGATTCTAGTGCTATTTTTGATATCATACGTCACTAGCCCGTATCTGTCAAACTGTTGCGTGCATTGAATCAATATCAATTCATTTGACAACGACTAATGACATTCAAATAGGAGATCGCCCATCCTTTTATAATATACTTAATATACATATAAGATAAAAGATCGCCCACCTCTTTAGATTATACATTATACCGTATAAAATACAGAACGTCACTATAAAGAGATTGAGCTAATTACCTAAAAAATTATTCCCGCGCTCGCTGTAGTTAGATCCTTTTTTGTTTCTTTTGGAAGTTTTCTTTTTTTTATTACGAAAGCAAAAATAAACTTAACCATGCTTGAGCTGATTACAAGATAAGACAACTTGGGTATTAAGTAAGTTTAATTATCTTTATACATATATATATTTTTATACGTTAATTAATTAAAACATCCTTACTTTTTAAAAGACACGATTACTACTTGTGTTTTTCTCGGATCTTTTCAAGATTTGGGAGGAAATTGGTTTATTTTATTTTTGAAAGTGTTAGTAAAATATTAACAGTAATATTATGAGATAAAAAAGTTTAAAAATTTTACTGATGAAATTAAAAACAGACATAAATATGTTATCTCGGATATAACAAAAACGATTTAATTAAAATATTTTTGAAATTTTATGAAATATTAAAATATCAAAATGAGTTTAAAACTTTAATACTATTTTATACCTACTGACAAATAATATCTAATAAAATTAATTGAATTCAAACAGAAGAAAAACTTTTTGTGACATTACATACGAAAATAATTTTATTAAAAAAAACAAAAACAATTTATATATAAGTTTCATGACAAAGTTACTATTTAACTTTACCTACTGTATATACACAATTTTACTTTAGTTAAGAATTGCACCCATAACATTAACACTTCAATTTAAATGAATAAAGTATTAAATTAAATATAAGAACATGTTTATAACCTTTAAGACCACAGGCAATAAATTGGATTTGTATGTTATTTATTTGCTAATCATTTTATGCAATCTGTGGCTACAATGTATATGTTTTGCGTCTGTATTTACGAGATATTACTCTGACGTATGTCAAATCCTAATAGCTACATATGACTTAAATTGTAATTGTTTTATTCTGCCATTATGCATTATAAACAAATCGTTTATAGATTTGCTTATGTTTCTGAAAATTAAAATGTATTTTACAAAGAATAACCATAGTTAATATTTAAAATACAATTCTTTTTTTTTTTATCTGTGTACTTATTTCAAGTTTAGATAGTCACACTACACACGGAGCGTTTTCAGTTTTTCTTTCGTAATCCTTCGCAAGCTATAGTATTAAACAGGTAACGATAAAATATTATGTTGAAGGACAAAGCGAACTTGGATTAATTATACAGACTTTCACTTCTTATGCCACATCATTGATCAGACATGAACATTAATGACGAACAAATTTCAAACTTAGAATCGATCCAATACAATCATGCAATAAAAAAAAAAAATTTATGGCCAGCCTAGTAAAATTCAAAATCTTTCTTAAAACGTTTCACGTTAATGCTAATTTTCATACAGATGTATTTTAATGATACCAAAGTTTTTGTAAATCAAATGAGACTAGGGGATTTATTATTTAATTTCCTTGAATCTGTCAATTATTGTAATGGCCAGTCTGAACCGAAGCTTTAATGTTATCCGAGTTATTTGATGTCCTGTAATATAACGCCATCGGATATAATTGGAAAATTTTTCCTATTTGCTAAAAAGAAGTGAAACTCGATATTGGTGAAAGGAAAGTGTTTGTTGGTGAATGTGTGCGTGTGTGTGAGTGTGTGATTGCGTATATGTGTGTAGGAACTGTTTTTTATTTTGCACAGCACATTCCAGTACTAATAATTTTGAGATTCTGACTTATCATTATTTACATGTAAATGATTGTGATAAAATAAAATCTCTGCTACTTTACATAGCTTATAAGTTTATTTTGTAAGAAAGTTTTTCTTCTTAATAAAAACATTAAAGCGTAATAATTTTAAGTTAAGTGGTAATGTTCGGTTGCTTCTGTAAGGGTTACGGGAAGCATAAATAAAATATATATATATGGCAAAACTTTGTATCGAAATATGGTTAATAATAACTTAAAAGCAGGTTTTACATTATAATAATTATGTCATTTACGAGGAGTTGCGGGAAAGAACTAGTATCAAGTAAAAATTATCGCCAAATAAATAAAGAATGCAAACAAAAAACAGATAAGTGTTCAAACAAAATAATAGATCTCTGTGGTTTGATGGTGTATGGGATAAGACGTTTTCATCTCACTGTGACCTCAAATGTTTGAAACGGGGTCACAGGAAGAAAAACATTTTTACAGTTTGGTTGTAATTTAATTATGTATCACATTTATATATAAAAAAATATTTCATAATTTAGAAGTATATTTTATTATATCCTAATTTTGCATCAGTTTAATTTAAAATGTTAGTTTATGGTCCAATAATAGTCTGGTAACATGTAACATCGAATTGATATCGGCTACCCTGAATTTTTTTATCAATTCTATATTACTATAAAAACAATTAAGTTCTACTAAAAAGTTCTTATATATATGTTAAAAATGAATATGGATAGAAGAATAATAATAGAACAGCTGAATACATTTTTTTGAATAGTTTTTCTAATGTTGAATTCAGAGTTAGAAGAATTTTTAATATCAAGAAATTAAATTTTTCTTCGATTAATCTCAGTTTTTAACATTTTCTTGCAACTTAGTAGTGTTTTTCCTGCTTCGATACACACTTATTATATATATGTATATATATATTTCCATTAAAACTCTATAACTTAGAGATCATTTTCATACAGACGTGAGACGGTAGATTGATTGATCGTACACCATATATAAATAACTATAATAGTTAAACGGACAAAGTTATATATTAAATTTTTTTTCCTGTTTACACTCAATTAATTTATGACTGAATTATTGGTGAACCATCACGTTGGCAGTATTCAGGAGTCCATTCCCACTCACACCTCTTTTAATTCCACCGTTTCTATTAAGAAAGGATTTCAATCTTTAAGATTTATTAAAGACTGTTAGCCAAAATACAAATAAAATTTCACTATTTCACCGACTTTTACTGATAACTTGGAAAAGAACGTAAGCTCTCAAGAGACCTATTTTGTATTCAGTTTTCACAACTCTTTCATTTATACCTTACACCTACTGATCGGAGTGAATAGTTGTATAAACAGTGGTCTTGACGATAAATAGGATAACAACGAAATTATTTATAATACAGACTACATCTTCCTGAAATTAGAAGGTTAACGCAACCTTTGTAAAATTAGAACAGATTAATTACAATTAGTAAATCTCTATAAAAAAAAATTAATTCGATTTGCTTTTACACAATAAAGAAATTATTGAACGAACTAACCAGCGTAACCGCTATTTAAAACTTTAAATACAAGTGTGACAATACATAGTTCATTATATGTACATAACAAAGAATTAAATTGATATTTTTTTGGATGTTACACGCTTTTTTTATTTTGCATTTTCTCGAAGTTTCGATTATTCTACAGCATCCGTGGTCACGATGTAGATTATTTTTCGTCTCATCTAACCGTGATCAACAAGACCGCGTAGTAAGTACATCCGAAAAACATAGTTTAAGTTAACTAGAAACGAAATATATATTGAACTTATCAAAACAAAGGGCACTTCTTTAGAATTAGGTAATAGAATAGTAATTCCTCACGATAAATAGAAATATTAAGAAAAAACAAAATTCTCACCAAATTACTATAAACTTTTATAGCACAATACTAGAAAATTTTGCTCATAAAAATTTTAATATCGTTTAATAATCAGCTTAATTAATTTAAAATAAAAGTAAGTAATCATGGACAATCTTTTTGAGAGGTTTTTTACATTGACTTTTTCTTTACTTCATTCCATTAAATAATTGAAATGGAAAGATTAATTCTAAAGTTCAATTATTTTATTAATAACGGCCTTTCAAATTAAAACAACTTAATCAATAGATAGAGCGGTTCAAAAAATATTTATGAAATATTTTCAACATTTTAATTGCTAAAGTTGAAGAGTTTTGCGGCGCGGCTCACAAACGAGTGATTAATTTATACATATATTACTATAGTTATCGGTTTTTTACTTTTTTTGGCTGTTGAATATAAAATTTTGCTATATTATTTAAGGTTTTTGAGTTGAAACGTTCTGAATGAGAGCCATCTCTTTTTAACATAGGAAAATTTTATTAACAGAGCCATGACGTGACTACGAAAGCTTTTGGTAAACATTATCCTCGTATGCTACTGTAGAAAGTAAAATAATAACAAGCGAAACCATGGCAGAATGTAGATGACATACACAGCTTGAGAGTTTGTTACGTGTACGACCTGAGAAAGATTACACAAAGATATTTATCATATAATTATTAATTGGAAAGCAAATATAAGGTATAATGCAGATACTATTAGCAATTTCTCGCTGTCCGACTGACTCCGGTGTCCAAGCAGCAGCCCAAAGTAATGACAAACTTGTCCAAACTAGAACAAAGGTAATTATTACCTAACAAATTTATCAACAGTTTTATTGGACGCTTCTTAAGTCATAATGAATTTTCTCCAAAACGCCAACAATGCTCATAAAACTCCAATGTTTGCTCGGTGCAAATAAGAAAATACTCCAGAACTTCTGATAAAGAAAATAAAAATTTACGTTCCAAATTATTCATTGGCGGTTTTGAACTACTGCCCAAAACACTGGCCTATTTAACAACTTTCATCTGCTTGTGTTAAATTAAAGAAAAATCGGGGCTAGACATTTAATGTGAAAAGAGGATCAACATCAATTTATTATAAATAATGAAAAACTAGTTCATCAAACAAAATAGAAACGAACTTGCTGTAAAATTTCGTTTAAAATATTCAATACAAGCGGTGACATTTTCAAAAACATAAAAAAATATGGGATATTATGCCTTATTAAATTTACGGAATTTCGTAAAAAATTCGAATGCATATAATATGATAAAAAAAAAGAAATTGTTCAAGTAAAAATTTACTCAACCAAGCTGAGTATTCGTTTGAATTGTAACGCCCGTTGTTTAGAAGTTAGTCAGTCAGTGAAGAAGGCAAGGCTGGATTGATAATGACCTCTGTGAAATGGACAATCCCATGGACATCACGATTGCCGTTATAACCTCTAAGGACGTAAATTGTTACAGAAATCAAACTAAACAGCTTGCCTCGTGAATAGTTTTTAATCGTTTCTTAAGCCACAAAACTACCTCTTCATTCTTTGTTAACTTTGACATTAATATTTGGAAATAAAGATAATTGAAAAAGATATCTGTAAACATAAAATACGACCATTCGTCTCTATAACTACTTACGATGAATACCTAATTAATTATTTAAAAAAAACACTTCTTGTCTTCAAAACTGACTAAAACAATTACACTACACTGTAATTAAATTTGGTAATTTAATTTTTTATTATGATCGCTACCGGATGTAACAGTTGAGGATAAAATATTAAAAAAAAAAAACGACAATAAATTCTTATATTTGGAAAGCAAAAGTTTTTAGTTAACTTCTTCTATATTTAAATCAAATCTTCGTATTCTACATAAATATTTAATATTATAGAACGATATAAGTAGATCTTTATATAAAGCAGTCAGTGAGCACTATTTAATTTTATATAAGTCAAGACCTAAATCATGCGTTATATACTCGGGTCCTAATGGGAATAAAATTAAAATATTATCAATATAAATCCGAATAACACTAGTTTCATTTAAATGAATACTCGCGAAAATCTTAGATCTCATTAAAATATTATCAATTGATTGAGCTACATTCACTTATCACTAAACCGAAAGATGTGGACTTTTTGACAATCGAAGAACTACTATCTTATTAGACGAAGTAAATTGTAAAAGTGAGGTTAGTTTCAATTTATATAAAATTACACATACCATGCTGGTTACGTATAATATTAGTTTATTTTATTAAGTGTTATATTATATAAGACGAATAAACACAGCCGAAACTGAGAACTTGAGTTTAATTACAGATTTTCCCGCTCATTATAACGACCTTCTGTAGTTACAATTGATCTGATACTTGATATTCTAATACAATATTATATAGGAAATTTCTTTTTATTCTTTTATTTGTAGGACAAAAACTCCCCGTCTGCTTTCGTAATACGAATTTGCTTATATAAATAATAAAGAAACGTTAATTATTTATTAAAATAATGAGACGAAACTTCTCAGCGTTCCATGGATTCGCCGTGCAGGTCCCGGGTCGGGTTATTTAAAAAAATATATACTTACATTTACCTCCAAAACATATAAACTAGTATATTACATTTTACAATATGTATTTGTAGTATTCAATGCTGGCAAACGAATGATTCTCGTTGAACGTAGCTAAATTTACAGGCAAAATGTACGGCTTGCTGTTGGAGAACATGGCGGAGTACATCCGTCAGACTTACGGAGAAGAAAGATGGGAGGATATACGTCGCCAGGCTGGAGTGGAACAGCCATCATTCTCTGTGCACCAAGTCTATCCTGAGAATTTAATTACAAGATTGGCTAAAAAGGCCCAGGAGGTTGGTGACAAAAAAGATTTAATTATTTTGTATTCTGTTTTAATAACACGTTAAGATTTTTATATTATTTGATGGTATATTCATCACGCTGTAGGCTTCAAACATTTGAATGACGTGAAAAAATTAATTTCATGGAAATCGGTTCAGTATTTAGTACATGACTGAATTACAGACACAAACATATAAACTTAAGCATTTATGATATATAATAGTATTCTAGAATATTCTAGAATTATACAATGCTACTTTTATATTGTGTGGATGTCTTATATATGTAATTCTAAGTGTTTTTTTATAATTCTCAAATTATATTTCCTATTTAAAAAAATACTTGACTTGAATTTATATAAAAAAAAATATTTATATTTTGATTTATTAATTTGGACTTTTAAAAGTGGGCTATAATGAAGTCGAAACTTAAAATCAACAAGATAATTATTAAATTACTACTTTAATATTTTACGACAAATATGGCAACATTGAAAGCTGACAAGATCAAAAGTAACAGCTACTTACGAGTATATATCCCACCTTATGTAATAATTATAAAAAAAAAAAAAACAAAATTATGTCACAGTTATATATTGAAATATTAAATCTAAAGAATATTTCCTAAGGCTTTAAAGTAATTAAGAATAAAGAGTTGTTTAATGTTCTATCAAGCAAAGGCGGCTGAATTAAACGATGCAATAATGTACCTGTTATAAAACACGAATGATTTATGAATCAGACAGAAATTAACCGCTAGATCGTAAACCCACGAGAAATAACAGGATAGAAGTTAAATTTACCCTCCTTTAGATGAAAATTTAAATAATATTAAAAAAAAAGAAGTTAAAAATTTACAATCCGCAAAGCAAGAATCAATATCCGAAATTAGATTACTAAAAATATCTTAAAAGATAGAAGTGTTGACGCATTTATAAAGTAATCGTTTACACATACGATGCTTTGATGTGACAGCTTTTTAACGAACTGCATAGTTATATGTAGAAAATGATAATTTGTACGTGTATTATTTTATATGATAGAATTTATATAATTGAATATTAATAAAAAAAAATTTCAATGGCCTCAAGTGCTGGATTTATTAAAGATTATGCCTTTATCAGATATTTTCACAAACAGTTCATCGGCTATTTTACTTTAACAGCAAATAGGTAATAATTATAGTATCGCTATTCGGCAACAAAAACTTGTTTTTATTAGTTTTGAAACTATGTGGAATTACTTCCGATATTTCAGCAGTCCATGCAACGGCCCATTAGCTCAGTTGGTTAGAGCGTCGTGCTAATAACGCGAAGGTCGCGGGTTCGATCCCCTCATGGGCCACGATCTTTTTTGAATTTTAGCCAAAAATTAGTTTCTATTAATAATATAGAATATATAATTTCATAACTCATAAACCCAAAAATGTATCTTAAAAAATATTTTTTTATGACATAACTACATAACTACATAACTCTACCTTTTTTTTTCTATTGACAATATTCACTCAACACAGTGAAATGGTATATAATGAAACTTTTGTAATATTTAAGATACTTCTTGTAAAAAATTGGGATTATACAAAAAAATAATTCAAAAGATTAATTTGGAGGTGCTGGGATTTGAACCCAGGACTTTCAGCATGCGAAGCAGACACTCTACCACTGAGTTACACCCCCTGATATTATTAGTTGCGAAATTGTGCACCATTTACGGCTGTTTATTGTATTTTTTTATTTTTATTATCTATATAATTGATAACAAAACGATAGTACCAAAACCATTTTTAAAATAGCACAGAAAATATAATACGTCTTATTGTATTGATAGATTCCGTAAAAAAATTTCATTGCTAATAATTTTTATTCAGGCGTTTAATGAAATAATCTTTATTACAGGTGTTAGGCATATCAGAAAGAGAATTTATGGATCAAATGGGCGTATACTTTGTAGGTTTTGTCTCACAGTACGGCTACGACAGAGTTTTATCAGTTTTAGGTCGACATATGCGGGATTTTCTGAACGGTTTGGATAATTTACACGAATACTTAAAATTCAGTTATCCAAGAATGAGAGCCCCGAGTTTTATTTGTGAAAATGAAACAAGGCAGGGATTGACACTACACTACCGATCCAAACGGAGGGGGTTCGTTTATTACGCCATGGGACAAATTAGAGAGGTAATTTTTATTGTTTTATAATTTATTACATTATTTGACTTTTAGGATAAAAAAAAGATTTGTTCATATGCAATCAATATTATGAAACATTGTTTTATTGTTTTGTTAACATTCGTAAACATTGCTAATTGATGCGGTGTTTCAATAGGTTTCACTTTCTATAGTTTAACATTGTGCATTACACTTGTAGTTACTTTAAAATTTGTAAACTAAAAAAATATTTATATGTAATAAACTATTATTTATATTCAAACAAAACGACACGTAGTTTCAATGTATAGTTTTTGTATTTATTCTTGAAACTTGACACTGCACAAATAATTACTCTTTTCAATTTTACTTATACTAAACATAGATTCTCTTCTTCTTTTTTTAATACATTATATAATATAACCGACGACAAAATTATTCCAAGTCATAATTTTAATAATAACAAATTAATAATAATTTTTTTTAATTATTTTGTCAGCGCCATCTATCGTCTACTAGTAACAACAACATGTAGAATATTATAACCTAATACAGTCATGCTTTCAGGTAGCCCGTCACTTCTACCATAAGGAGATGCGTATAGAGTTGTTACGCGAGGAACTCCTTTTTGACACAGTTCATGTAACTTTCCAACTGACGTTCGACAATCGTGCATTCACCCTGGCCTCGCTGGCAATGACAAGGGAAGAAAAACATCTGCCTATTAGCGCTTCGGTCCTCTTTGAGATATTCCCGTTTTGTATTGTCTTTGGGTAATAATTAGTTACAATGTTTGAGAAAGACATATCCAAACTCTTCCGTTTTTACCTCTTTACAGAGCTGAAAATTTTTGGATCTTTAATCGAAATCTTTAACATTTTTTTCAAGAATCAGCCATTTATATAAAACCACATTTTAGTATGTACTTATTAATTATTATACTTTGTTTTGTTGTTTACTACCTTCATATTAAATAAAAACATCATTGAATAAAACAACTAATATGTTTGGATGAAATAAAACCAAATATTAAATATTTTATTTGACACTTTTTATATAATCTGGATCATAGTTCAGTAAAAAAAAATATATATATAATTAAAGGCCACGATCCAAAAATTTAAAGTTTTGAAACACAATATTAATAAATCTTGTTGTTATAATAAAAAAGTAACTTGTTAAAGCTCAAGTCGCCTGATCAAAACAATATAAACTCGAAAGGAATTCACTATAAAAGTAAACAGTTGTTTATTTGTTTTTAATATATTATTTCTCTTCTAGTTCAGACATGGTAGTTCGCAGCATCGGCAATTCCCTGATGGTGATTTTACCAGACCTAGTGGGGAAGAAGATCACCAACTGGTTTGATCTCGTGCGACCGCTCATAGCGTTTAAATTTCAAACCGTAAGACATGACATTATATCATCAAAGATGAAAATACCCTAAACTACCCTAAATACCAGGTCTATTAAGTTGACCCTAACTTGTGAATTCGACAGTAACTAATTTTCTAGACGCCGTTTGCTCGTTTTGTTTTGACAGCGGATTCATTTTTGTTCCAAAATATTTACAGCAAAAGTTAAAGAAACTTGTTAGGAACAAACGAAAATTATATTTAAATGATTTGATTGGAATTAAGTCTTAGCTTTTTGTTAAGCAGTAAATGTGTATAGTCGATTTTAATATAACCACAATGTCAATATTTTTCTGTCAGATCCTAAACAGGACGAATAACATCTTCGAACTGGTGACAGTGGAAGCTGTTATGCATGAGAAGGCGCCTGACAAACGTAACGAACTCATCAGGCTGTCTGATGAATCTGATACAACTACTGAAAAGAATTTGCGGCTCAAAGGTAAGAGAAGTGTCATTTTAATGCCATTTAAAAGCACGTTCAGAAACATTATATATGTTAATATATTTCTGGCATAATAGCAACGCAAGAAGACGTTAAAATTCTCATAAACGCCTAATTCGACTCCGTCGATATTTTAATAATAAGAATTTTTGTTACAACTTTATAATAATTACCAATAAAATTTTATACATCGAAAAAATTTTCAACAGAATATCATTTCAATATTTATGAAGACTGTATATATTACAGAAAATTAAAAATATAATGTAAGACCCTGACACAGATCGCTCGTGTGAATGTTGAGACGTAAATAAAAATGAATGAATCGGTAGCAAATATTTTATCCGCTCATTGAGAGATGTATCCTTACATTCGTGTTATAGAAAGAATTTGTATGAGAAAATTAATTTTATCTTAACATTCCGTTGAATCTCACCCTCTTCATGTTGATAAGGGTTGGTTTATGATCGTCCGCTGACATTTCGATGTATTTATTTATAGATTACTGTTAAGTAATCGGGGTTTTTTAGAAAATTGTTCAGAATTTATTAATTTTATAGACTTACATATTGTACTTTAGAAGATTTTGAAATGGCTGCCTTATATGTCTTCGTCAGCGGTTCTTCTTATAAATAATCTGCATTAAGAGAATAACTATAATATTTAATTAAATTTGTTTGTTACCGCTCGGAAAACATCACGATTTTAGTAAATAAACGGTAAGAAGGCGTTTGCTCTATAAATTTTTCAGGCGCCATCTCAAAGAAACGATTTGCATATGACGGAAGGCAGTTACCCGATGTTATAAATTTACATCTCAAAGGTATTTACGTTAGTGTCCAGGCTTAATATAGCCAAAGGACATTCACATTAGGTGCACATTATGTAGTTCACGCTGATGTGAAATACCTTATAGCCGCACTATGTAAAAAGCACCTCAAAAGATCTGCCTTGAAGGCTTCAACAAATGTATGGCAATTATAAAAATTAAAATGTTAACTAGTAAATAGCAATAAAATACATTTAAGATATTATTTTCATTTATTTCTGGACGTACGATAAATAAATTATTGCTACTGAAAATAAAAATAAAAAATGTATTGTATATAAACTTTTTTATCACGGAATTCTTACTTAATTGATGAAGGCCTTCAAAGAAGTTTAACGGACGCTTTGATAGACGTATTTTTTTTTTGATGTTAGAAGTTTTACTGTAGGAGTTTTTTCATGTTATAAAACATTGTTTTTAATCCAGGACAAATGATATACATGGACAATTGGCGCATGATGATGTACCTTGGCACGCCAGTGATGCCTGACCTGGCAGCGCTTGTGTCAACAGGGCTATACATCAACGATCTCTCGATGCATGACTTCAGCAGGTACCCTCAAATTTGTACACATCGATCAGTAAATCAATGTTATCAAGTAAATACTGTAAATACTGGCCGTTTTATTGGTAATCTAATAACAGTTTTCAACTAAAAAATATGGCTTGAGATGTTCAATGATATATCATTTATAAAATTCCAGAGACCTTATGTTAGCTGGCACACAACAATCAGTCGAACTAAAGCTAGCCTTGGACCAGGAACAGCAAAAAAGTAAGAAGCTCGAGGAATCCATGAGGAAATTGGATGAAGAGATGAAGAGAACGGATGAGCTGTTGTATCAGATGATACCGAAACAGGTCGCTGATAGGTTGAGAAACGGAGAGAATCCCATTGACACTTGTGAGGTGAGCTCGTCATATTTACAATTACAAGACATCGCTACTCGTCCTTTCTCGACCGTTAGTCGCCTGTTTTAATAGGAGACTTATAGCAGACTTAAAGTTTGATAGTAGACTAGAAATGTCATTATGTTTGACATTTAATGACATTACACACATTGAGGAGTTTTTACGGATTAACGTTTTATATATGTGTGTGCGTGCTTGCGTGCGTGCGTACGTGCATGTGTGTGTGTCTGTGTGTGTGTGTGTGTGTGTGTGTGTGTGTGTGTGTGTGTGTATTAGAGTCATGATGATGTTGTAGTGTTTATTTCGAAAATTTAGCGTATTTTAATATTTTATTATAAAAATATATATTTTTGCACTTCTTATCAACATAAACTTTGTTTTAGTCCACGTTCATCCACTAGCGCCATTCTCTTAGAGACGGAAACGAGATGTCGCTTCACGTATTACTATGATAATTGAAATAGTGACTCTTGCGATCAGTACACTATGAGTTTTTATTTTAAATATGACAGAGAAAAGAGTATATTTAATTACAAAAAATATTAGTATACCATATAATGGAATAGTTAGAGATTTTTTTTAAGATATCTGTTAAACTGTCCTTTTCTTTTTCTTTTTCCTTTTCTTTTTCTTTTTCGTTTTCTTTTTCTTTTTCTTTTTCTACTTATGCTCTATAAATATCTAAAACTAGTGATAGTAAACTTAAACGAACGAACACAAACAGCCAATCAATAATGTGTACATACATCACTATAGCGTTACTTTTATCAAACTAGACAAGGCAATTATGCAATTCTGCAATTATTTAATATTTAAAGATTCATAAAAACGATTCAGTGATTTGTCCATAAAATATTGTATTATATCCATAGTTATAGTTTTTTGTTCATAAAATTATTAGTACTAATAATTATATTTTATAACTATGAAAGGTATCGGGAAAATTTATTGGTATTTTTACTACTTTATATATATTTGGTGATAATGTATACTTGGTTTCCAAATCTCATCTCAGTGAACGTATTTATAAGGTTTATTCAGTTGATTTGCATATCTTTGTGATAGGACGATGAATACCAGATAGGCATTGACTTGCAATAAGGCTACCGGGAAATTGTGGACAAATTCTTTTCTTTGGTAGAACTTTTCCTGATTTAAGATGGACTGAATAACAATGAAAGACTTTATAGTTTGGAATATCAGTTATTATATTAAAGTATTAAATATGGTAAAAGTTTAAAGTTTTAAATGAAAAGCTTATATAACAAGCTCGTTATGGTAAACTATTCTGAAAAAATCTTTCACTTTTGTTTTAGTTAAAATTTAATTTTATATATTCTTTATTTTATTTTGCTTCCGATTTGCTTAACAAAATCAGCGAGATTCTTACGAGATGAGAAGAAAATACCTAGACTAGCATTTTACTTTTAAATTAAAAGACGAATTTATATCAAAGGATTATAATTTTGATTCTATTTCAGATTAATGAATCAAATTAACATATAGTCTTTGTATATAACTGTTTTTTATTTAGCGTTCAAATGCGTCACTGGTAAAATTAATTACAACTAATGTTCGAGGTACAGTATCAGATTTGTTTTTGAATGTTCGGCGTCACTTCCAGTAACGTCTTACAAAACGGCTGAAGCCAGTATTTATAGTTTTCAAATAAGGTCGACATTTAAGTGTTGCCATTACTATATTAGAATGGTTCAGTAATAAAAATAATTCTAAGGATTATATTATATAATAAGTGCAGAACGGATGTTGCCACTTGTAACACTATGTCCCTATCTCGCAGATGTTCCATAGTGTGTCCATATTATTCTCCGATGTTGTGACCTTCACGGAGATCTGTTCCCGCATCACTCCGATGGAAGTTGTCTCGATGCTTAATGCTATGTACTCCATATTCGATACGCTCACAGAACGTAATCGCGTTTATAAGGTACGTATGAGTTTACGAGAAATTACTTTTATTCATTAGGCAGAGAGAGGAGCTTGGACGGTGGAGGTGAGCGTTTAACGCGTTAGATAGGACCCATTAAACCTACACCTGGGTCGTAAGTCCAAAGCCTTTGGATTGTTGATGAAAAGTTGTATCCATTAGTAAGCAGCACAAAAAAATATTGATCAAAATTATTTATCTTGGTTAGTTATAAATTAATGATTTTAATTCGTTCAAACTTAGTAGTGATAATTTTTTCTAGCTTCCCTAACTGAGAATGACTTTTTCTAATACATAATATTTTTTTATAAACTGGTGATATTTAGCAAATATGACTTTATTTAAACTCTAATTTAGGGTAGATCGAATTCTAAATTAAAATTGGTTCAACGTATTTTCTTTCTCTCATAGGTTGAAACAATAGGTGACGCTTACATGGTAGTGTCAGGGGCACCAGAAAAAGAGGACAATCATGCTGAGAAGGTCTGCGACATGGCACTTGACATGGTCGACGCGATTACAGACCTTAAAGATCCCAGCACAGGTAATAAAATATATTAAACATATATCTTAATAATATTCATAATCTTGGGGGATTTAAAAGAATTTTATATATATTTCCTTGCGCTTTGAAGATTTCTATTTAGTTGAAGATAGCTAGTGACAATAACAAAAAAGTTATACAATACTTGCTGCGACTTGAATGCATATTTTTTAATTATAATTCAGATATATCTGAAAGGAGTGTTCTCATACTTATGTTTTATTCTATAAACACCATGATGCATGGAATATAATAAGAATAGGAAGTATTCCTGAACCCATATAAACGTCACAGGTTCCCATTTATCGATTCGGGTGGGAGTACATTCTGGTGCAGTGGTCGCAGGCATCGTTGGTTTGAAGATGCCTCGCTACTGTCTTTTCGGGGACTCAGTGAATACAGCATCTCGTATGGAATCGACGTCAGAGGCGATGAGGATCCACATCTCACAGACAACGCAAGAGCTGCTGTCGCCATCCTACAAGGTCACCGAACGAGGCGAAATACAAGTGAAAGGAAAAGGTAAAAACAACAAAGGTAAAATAAAAACCACAAATATATATTATTACCCTTAACCGCACCATGAAAACAAGCCCATTATTTCTGTTATGTATATTATTTTCTTTAAATTCGCCAACAAATATATTTTTTGTCTTCAGGTGCTATGAAAACTTACTGGTTAGAGGGACGTGAATCTAGGCCATCGCTGACTAAACTAATTTCATCCCAAATTCAACCAGTATCAGAACTGGAATGGGAAAGGGCAGCCGATGTACGAGACAGCATCGCCGAATACTCAGCACAGCAACTGAATAATAAGGAAACAAATATCCATCTTCCCAACGCAATCAATTTTGGGCCCAATTCACTTAGCAACAACAACGCTGGTAATCCAACATTCCAACCATCCACTCCGACTGTCAAGAGCCCTACAGCCCCTACTATGATGTCACCAGCTGAAGAGAGACGGATGTATTCTCCTGTCACTTTCCAGGATGTCGCTAGACGGAGTATCGCCAACTCACCGAACAGAACAGAAAAGGATAAAGGTAAGTATGTAGACTTTTTACAGATTCATGTCTAGAAGTTCCTATTTATGTAGAAGTAACTTTATAAGTGTCTGTTCTAGAATCAAGATCAACCACAGCGAGTGTGGGAGGTCAATGGACTGATGCGGAATCTTTGGACCCACAACGCACCCTCGACAGTTTAAACTCTTCTTTCTGGTATTTTCTTTAATATTTATTATTAAATTTGAATTAAATCTAAGTTTTGTATGTGTTGACTGAAATCTTAATTTCAAGTTACAGTTCAACGTCCCCTTGTAGGGTCGGTACAGCACCAGCAACCAAATGTGATGACTTCTTTACAGAACCAATGGTAAGTTTATGCCATGAGGGATTTAGAGAATCTAAAGATCATAGGCCCCACTTGATATAAGTATCTGTACTCGTCAGTAGACATCAGTAGGGATAATTCCAGGTGAATTGTAACCTTGGGGTAGGGACTGTACGAATATGGAAGAATCATTGGATTAGGCTGGGAAGAGACGTGTGTTAATAGTACTCGTAAATGTCTATCACATATAAAATCGGGGTCCATCAATAAATTATATTACAGCAAACAAAAATGTAATAAATGTATGACCATAATCACGTTTTTTCCCTAAAAACTATCAAAACCTTAATAGATAAACCTTAATATATTCTTGATGTCTGCCATTAAAAAGAATACGTGTTCATTTCATTGTTTTTTTAAATACAGACACGCGAATCTCCGGCACACTCTGCTCCAGTACTACCAGCATTACCAGCACCAGCGCTCATGAGAACCAGCCTCGACGATATTGGTACTTGTATAATGATTATTTTATAATGTTTGTCACCTGCAAACAATTCTGCCAATCAATAATGTTGGTAGCATTACATGAACTTTAGCTTGAACTTTCGTTTTTATGATGTTATATGTTGCAAAAATTTTTAGAAACTGATACAGAATATCAAGATGCGCACACGGATCACATCTGCGCTTCAGAAAACACAGAACCTCCAAAACAAGGCAAGGTCAGCAGGTTCCGCGCTCGAATAGTACCAGGGCAGCATAAAATATGTGCGTTAAAAAATTCAACCAAGGATTCTGTCAAAGAAAAAGTCCAACCGCCGACTAACGTCCAGCCACACGGCCATCATCACACAAAAAATGTAAACCATCACCAATGTTGCGGTGCGTTCGGAAATCCGCATGTCCGTCACAAAACCAGTTCCAGCTGTCATTTGATTTAGACATTTGTTTTTTTTTTTTTAATAAAGACAACAACGATCTTATCACTCGGCCTAAAAGGTTATAAGTATGGTAAGGAATCACTAAATAGTCATAGTATTTTTATATTAAGTGTAATAAATCGATGTTTAAATTTTTCACTTATCGTTGTAGTTGTTTTAAACGTTTAGTATTCAATTATAAGAATTATGTGGCTTCGTTTACCAAAGCAAATCTTAATATATTAAGGTATTTTTTTTTAGTTACAGTCAAACACGAACTTAAAATATCTACTAGATATCAACAGGCAACCCAAAGCTAATTCCAAAGATTTATTATTCAATTACAATATAATATCAATGTAAGAATATCGTAAGACAATATATTTTCTATCACAGTATTATTTTTTATATTTACTTTTGTACCAATATTTGCAATTTCACTTAGTCTGCAAAATGTTGGCACTATAATTAAGGCCATTTTCAGCCAGGAACTTTAAAAAAAAACTCAAGTCAGAATCTTACGGGAATTTTTTTTTTTATATTTTTATTTATATTGTAACAGCATTACCACAAGTATTATGTATACCAATAAAATTTTCCGGCCTTTGTCTGTTACAGTGATAGCCCATATTGTTTAAGGAAATATTATTTATTAATTTACATTTCAAAGTGAGCTTTACTAATGACAATAGATAAAAGAAGTTAAAATTTATATAGCACACGCTGTATGACAGTGTTTTAGGAAAATTTTGGATGTCATTATAAATTTTTTTAATTAATACTATTATTGTAAATAATCATAAACAACGTATGGAGATTTTTAAGATTTGAAATTAATATATTTAATTGTCGTAATATAAATAATATTATTTTTTTAAGTTGTACTAGACAATGGTTTCTAACGTTCACAATATCTTTATAAAAGTTACCTCGACAAAAACGACTTTTATCACTGATTTTCGTAAAAAACAGAAAGAAGTTTGTATATGTATTTCTTATGACAATTACGTATTCATATCAATGTACCTAGGTGGAGAACTTTTAGTTAAGCAACTTAAGGTGCGGTCGGACGTCGGATGGGTGGACAATATAGATAATGGGTACCAGAAGCCCTAAGCATCTGTACCCTTATCTCAAGTTGCATTTTAAATATTAACCGTTTCCTCTTTCATGTCCGAGGATTTATGAATGAAATATTCTCCGTATTTGTTTTGAATTGCAAACTTATGATAAGCGGGGAATATTTTACCACAACCTGCGCCACGCCGTACGATAGTTTGGTCTTTGGTAACATTTGTTAACGTCAATTAGCAATCTAGTCCTTTTTGAGATTATCTAAATGTTGTATTTAATTTTTTTACATGTTTACATTTGATATTTTAAATCGTTTATTAAATTTTATAGATATTTTGTTGCTTAAATAATAAACTTGGAGCGGCTCGGAAACGAGTATTTTTTTTATTGAGTGCAAATCAATAGAACGCTAAGGATTTAAATGTTGATGTTATGTACAGGAAAATATTGAAATATAAAATCTTGTCTATGGTAAAGAATAATGTTTTAAAATACATGTCAAAGTTTGTAAATAGGATATGTTTAAATTATATAAAAAATATTATACAAGTCGGCTTATGTAACTATGTATTTTTTTCGGTCGTGCGTTCTCACTATTGTGAAAATAAAAGACTATGAAAGTTTATGTTCGTTTTACTTGGCTTATGTTAGTAAGATTTAAATTTAAATTAAAAAAAAAATCAAAAGAAAACATGATTATGACGATTCCTAAAAGAACTTTTTACTTTATAAAAATCATTTGCTTTATTCACAACCAAAAAGTCGACACAAAGAAGTTTTTATTCAAAACTCAGTTCAGTGCCTTTGAGGTTCTGTTCCGCCCAATCGTCGAATCTTCTCGATAGCTCGTCGGACATGAAATTCTTCCAATCTCCAATCTCCCCCTTCCTGATGAACCTCAGCGACGTTTGCTCCAGAAAGTGTTTTCCGTACGATTTCTCCAAGATGGCCTCCAAGTTAACAGCGCGGTTCGTTTTCATGTTCGCAAATGACAGATAATCACATAATTTGAATATTTCCTCGTCGCTCAACGTTTTGTCTAGAAACTTCGCCGTCTTCCTGACAACTGTTGGCAAGTCTCGTTTCATTTCTTCAAACTTTATAAAGAGTATGTTGGGATCATCACGTCTGTTCCAGAAACCTTAAAAATAAATTTATTAACTTACAATAAAAACAAACAAAATATATGTATGATTAACATCCTACAAGTTGTCATTTTTAAACTAAACACAGAAAATCTAAATTTATTCAGTTAGTCTTTGAGAGTTATATAGAATTAGTGACACACTCGAAACTCTCTGTTTTCAGTTTTATCGTCCAAACTCTTAGTAAGGTAAATTCATATATAATAAATACATATAGAGTTTTTATATGGAAATTCATAATTAACCCAGTATATGATTCCAAACGGGTCCAAACGGCGCTCGATCTCTCATGAAGAGGTCGCAGAACTCCTCAAAGCTTCCCTTCATCCCGTGAACCAGCGAACAGTAGTGGTAGTATGATACCACCATGTCCTTCGGGTTCCGAGAAGTATAAATGACCTGATCCGATACAAAATAATTAATACTCTCTCATATCTTCACAATTTGAAGCCTTTTCAATATTCACCTCCTAACTTTCCTACAACTTAATCAATTCCGAGGATTTACGGAAACGTAATGCTAACGTAAATTGAAAATTAATATGAAAAGAGTTATTTATAAATTAATGATAAACATTTTAGCGTATTTGATAGGACTTAATAAAAAAATGGTTGCAATCTAAAACAATGTTCTAAAGATAATTATAATATTTTTTTTCGGATGTAACTAAAATTAGTGAATAAAATGATTTAAAGCTACCACCCTATTAATTTATGGACCTTAAGCAATTCCCACGTACTAAGATAATTATTAATGACTCACCCTTAACCATAACTCAGTAGGGGGTTGTCAACGGTCTTAAAACGTACCTTGGGCTTAACAGTGCCATCAGCGTTAAGTATATCCACAGGCAACAGGTCCCAGGGTAAATGGCTGCGAATGTAGCGAGGGTGAGGCACCCGATACTTCACCAGGTCGACCGAGGTTCCCCCAACAGATTCGTCATGCCATTGGGCGTGCCCATCAACCATGATACAAGATAATTCCACTAACGGACAACGAATCTAATGGGGAGGTATTGCTTGTTACGCACAGATAATCATTTTTTTAGCATATAATATAAAAAAAAAATTATATCACACAACTATAATCTTAAAGATTTATATTAATAATTATTTTTTTTATATAAATTTCTACGGAGCATAACTACGTGAAACGTTGAGTTTATATAAATAATCAAGAAACCTGACACTAAAACTAAAATATAGTACCCATAAATACATAGACGTATTAATAATCTCTCACAACGAATGCCTTTCTAAGCTCGAAACGACTTCGCAGCCACAAGCATTCCAAGCTTACATCCTCACGATACATACGAGTATAGCCTAACAGTTGTACTATTATAAATCTTAACATTGTAGTTTTAGAGTAGATTATTGAATGAGATAACGGTCAACGGTCCGTGTGTAGTGGCAATGCAAAGTTAGACTAAGCATACTGATAGTTTGTAGGCTTGCAATTAATCAATTTACTTTTATAATACCATTATTGTAATGACAAAGCTTTGAATGTTTCCTTATTGAGCAATAAAAAATAGTAGTGTGTTACCCTTATTACACGTTTGCAAAAAATGTTCACAACTGACAGTATCGACGTAGGGCTAGGCGGGAAAAACTGGAATTTGGGTTCCTGATTTCATTTGGGAGCTGGCGATAAAACATCTTTACGACACGTATTTTTGTGATATACTAATATTTGCTTTTCATTATCATTTATGGATAAGTTTCTAAAGATGTGTATTTTATATAAATGTAAAATAATTGACAATTGCTTATTGTTTTATATCAATTTAGTATTAACGAATAACAAAGAATAAAATTGCGTGTTTCGTCTAATGCAGTCAACGGGTGAAATAGACTATTTTATTATAATTCCGACGTTGCGCTTATAAATGTAATAGAAATTATTGTTAAGTGCTTGTGTAATTGCAATTATTTTAATGTGAATTAAAAATACATTTATGTTACGCACCTGTTGTAAAGACATTGCGCCTTCGTAGTCCAAGTCGTGTCCAATCAACCACACCATTTCCTGGGCCCATGTTGAACCTGTATAAAATAAAATAATAAATAAAATTTTCGGGATACAAGAACTAATTTTATATGTCAATAGTTTTATTTAATGCATCTTACCAGTTCTTGGATAGGAAAGCATCCAAACATCGCTTTCCAAAACATCCATATCCAATATATCCTGACCTATCGTCATGTAATCCGCTGGTAGAATAACGCGGCCAGGATTAATCTCGACCATGCAATCTTCTTTCTCGAACATTCTATCCAGTACATCTCCTGTTTCCTTATCCAGTTTGGAAAAGGTCAAATTAGGTTTAGTCCTCATTTTCGCTATATATTCAGAATGTCAATATTCTAGAACCTCATTTGATTTTCGATGTAAGCGACTGATTCCTTCTAGTAGACAGTGCGTTGTGATCGCGTGCTGTAGTCTCACATTTTCCACAACTCTCTCTGAACAGGAGTGTTCACTTTCGTTTTCCTAGGAGTTTATGCATGCAATATAGTAATATTGAGCAATAATTATATTTACTTTTGCCTATTAAATTAATTACTTACATAGGTAGTAAACAATCAGGCATGGGTGATAAAATTAGTCCTTGTAGTATTTAAATTATGAATTGATAATTATATAAAAAATCTCTGCTAATTTTCTAGAGCTACCTAAAGCGAAACACATAAGTCAGAATTTATATTTAAAAAAAAATTAGGCTAAAGAAGATATTCGAAAAAAAAACATGGAAAAAATTATGTAATAATTTATTAATAATTATAATAACTTATTTTATATAACCCCCCTGTGTACATAATGTTTGTTTCCGCGATAATTTCCTGTCCGACGAGTGGACTAGGTAGCATATAGATATGCATTGAAGGGTTTTGATATATTTATATAAAAGTAAAGATCACCAAAGCAGTGGACTTAACTAATAAATACGCCATAAAACTGTGTAGATTGTTTTGTAAATATATTATATTCATAATAGTTTATAAAAATAAATTTATTGCGACTTATGACCAAAATATAACTGGAGTTTCTTATTAACCATTTGTAATATCAAAACAGTTTTTTTTACACTATCTCACCCTCTAATTGGAGGAAAGTTAAAACGTTGTCTCAATATTATTAGGACTAATTATCTTCAGGGAAACTTAATCATTCCTCGTTCTAGACAAACACATGCCTTCTATTAAGAGTAAATTTAATTACAGAATATACCTACAATGTGCTGTTTTGTACCACAAATATTCATTGATTTAAAGAGATTCTGCCAAAATTTTAAATAGTATAAATTTCTTTGGAATATCGTTCCGTCTTATGAAATCTCTTTTATTGTAATAATTCCTGAACGTTCTTACGTAAAGCCATGAAATTAAGCATTGACTTCATAGACTTTTTCATCCTTAAACAATTTAAAATCATATTTAATCAAAATGAAACAGAAATATATAAAAAAAAATTGCAGCAATCTTGATCCCGGCATAAAATATGTTCATAATGAACTAATTTTCATTTAACTCATGTGGCAAACATTTTTACATATCGAAAAAAATAATTGTGTTTCTCGAAATTATGTTCCTATTTTACAACCGTCCTCGTATTTTTTTATAAAAAAAACCTTAAATATTTTTGCACAGTATTCATTCTTAGATAGAAAGAAAACATTTTATACTTTCTAGTGTTTACACTCTCATAATATGAACCTAATATATTACCCTTTTCTTTCATTTTTTTAACAGCAAAATAATTTAAGTACCTACCTATAGCTTTCCTCTTAAAAAATTAAACTTGTCATTTACGAATTAATAGTTTGTAAGATTTAAATAAAACTTTTAGTACATATTTTCTCCCGTCGTCTTAAAATATTAACTTGATCCTCTTAAATAATATTTTGAATTTGTAACTCCAAATAAATCAATATTCGTATAAAATTTCTGCTGTCATGTTTGTCGAGTGGCAGTACTGACTAGGACTCCACCCCTTGACACGACTTCCTTTACCGAAACGTCACAAAGACGGAAGATCTCATTGGTTACGAAAATTAAAATCGTAAACAAATAAAAACTTGGAACGATGTCGACAAAAATGACAAATTTCAACTCCAGCTTGGCGTATGAAATATTACTTTACTTGAACTCTTTTTATTTAGGAATGTTCTTCGTCTGTGAAATAGCTATGGGAATTTTAAAAGCCATAAATGTATCATATCCCGAAAACGCGCTATTAACCGAGGCTGGAATATTTAGTGCGTTATGCCTTCTTGAAGTTATTCGTATATTTTTAGGTAGACGAGGCAATTTAGCGAGCACAAGTAAGTTCTTTAAAATTAATTAAATGCTAAATATTCTGAAATCTTTAAAAATGAGTGTAATATATCAATTTTCATTCCAGAACTTCCAGTTTTCTTCTCAGTGATATTAACAATACCTTGTGCGGTCGGAGTTTGCTATTTCTTAATATACCAGACGTATATTTTACGTCTAGAATATATCTGGTGTGCCGTAATGTTAATATTCCATGCCTTGGAGTTGACTTTTGCCATTTTATTCATTTTTACTGTGTGCAAAAACCAACAGTACGAATAGAACAGGTTCAAAAGTACCTCCTTGCCAAATAAATACTAATTGCCAAATCTATCGTCCTATTTCTACTATAGTTCATAAAGGAGAGTGCTTATAGACTACTGTAGATGTATTGTGTCGGTGAAATTAAAAATGTGTGGAATATATTATTGTTTATTGTATAAATATAAAATTACACAAGATTCCTAAACGTATCTGTATATTACATAGAATAAGATAAATGTAATTTGTGTTAGTAAAAAACTTTTGTTAAACAGAACTCTTTATTCTATAGCTACTTAATTATAAATTAAATTTATTCCTTTGGCGGTGTCAAATGTTCCGGTAAATTCTGACATTCAACTTTAGTGACTTTCAAAGCGCATCCTTCCGGAAGGTTTCTCTGTATGTATTCTAAATATGTGTCACAAGTAGATCCTGTCAGCCGTTGTAGGTGAACAAATCTAAAATATGTCCTGATTTCATATTGTACTCTGTGTTTTTTGTAAATGTGGACACATCTTAGCAGCGTGTGCCTTTCTTTCTCTGCTTTCCTTAGCGCCCAGCTGTAACCATAAAATTTGTTACAATTGAATTCCTCACTCATCATTACATGTCATTTCATATTGTTTGGTACATATGATAATGATATGATAACTGTGTAAATTCACATTTTATAATTCATTTAAGTAATGCTACTTGTTCTTTATAAATACTGTTGTTTTATTATTACCTTTTAGTGACTTCTATGCCTAAATGAGAGGCAGCAGCAATACAGAACCAGGAGTAGCTGAGTAAGACAGCGGGATCTATACCCCGCATTTCTAACTCCACTCTCTTGTAAAGTTTGTCAAGTTCCACTGGACTTGGTACATCTTCAATAGGTTTTATTGGAGTTATAGTGGCAGTGGCAAGTTGCCTTGTGAATGTTTTGTTATTCACTAGTACATTTCGCACAATAGATGTTGTTCGCCATAAATGCTTAAACATTACATGATTGTTTAGTCTAAAATTGTTTAATGTACGTAACATTACATAAATTATCACATAAATATTAACTTACCCTTAACGAATTCATGGTAATCGAATAATATTTCTTTAATTAATATAACTGTTATTATTAATTATATTAAATATTGAACAATTTCTCGCTGGTTCCTAATGCTTATTTCGACAATTCAGAGATTTAGTTAACCTATATTAAATTACACCAAAGCATTTTTTATAGGTGCTACTGAGACTTAAGATCTGAGACCGACATGTCAATATGACAAGTATATTGAAAGATAAAATATGTTTATAAAAACCGTCCAAAAACCAAAAGAAATTAATTGTATACCTCTTTCTCCATATAAATAAATGTATTTACTAACCAGTAATAATACGCTATAATACAATACTCAAAAGACAAGATAATAATAAAAACTATATATTTTTTGTAACTAATAAAGTGAAATAGCTTGTTAAATTAAAATACAATAAATTAATATTTTCCTATTTATGGACTTGTTTAAGAAATAATAAATTAACTGTTAAAATAAATGACAGTTAAGTTATGTCACAAATTGTTTGTTTATTGTTATTGAACTGGTGTTCCTTACTGATTATCAAAATATTAGCTAAATATTACCAAAAAAGAATAATTTAATATAATAAGAGGGCACAATGGTTGGACATTTAATGCTATTGAAAATGTTACATTGCAAAATGCATAAAAAGAAGCGAGCTTTAGGTAATGGGAATATAACCGAACACAAAGACCCACCTGAATCTGAAAAGTCAATCATTAAAAAAGAAATCAACGACTTTGATGAGTTGGAACCGACCTGCAGAGTATGTTTAAAACCAGGCAATATATTAATATTTGGTAATGCTGATTCGAATGATATTTCTGAAGCATTATCGACATTTGGCGGCATAGAAGTGAGTATTAATGATAAATGTCCCAAATTTCTTTGTCACTCATGTCATAATCTGCTCCAAGGCGCTATATTACTGAGAAAAACAGCCCAAAAATCTGATGAACTATTAAAGCAGCCCATTGATAATTCAGATGTTGCAGAAACCTTGCTACATACAAATGATAGCTACAATGATTTTGAAATTGAAAATGCGTTAAAAAGCCACGAGAATTACCACTGTAAAAAATGTGATTTAAATTTTGATACATTTGAACAGTTGAGTGAACACAGATTGTCCGAAGAACATGAGAATATGAGACAAACATGTTCAATTTGTAACAGATCATATGCAACATTATATTTTAAAAGACACATGTCGTTACACAATTTAGAAACTCCCTATATGTGTGATATTTGTGGGAAGAAATTTGTTATTCAAGGACAATTTAATCGGCACAGAATGACACATTTCCATAACCTACCATTCAAATGTGGATTATGTCCCTACAGAGGTAGATTTAGGGAGTCCCTAAAAATGCATATGAGGTCTCACACCGGCGAGAAGCCATACCAATGTTCAGAATGCTCGTCTCGGTTTGTCAATAAGAGCAATCTGAATAAACATATGTTGACTCACAAAGGCGACCATGACTTCAAGTGTGAGGCGTGCGGACGAGGGTTTTATACCAAACGAGATCTCGACTTGCACTTCAAAGTTGATCATACAGGTATCAAGGATCATTTGTGTAATGTGTGCGGAAAAGCTTTCGGTTACAGAAAACAAATGATGAAACATCAATTGAAAGTGCATAAGAGAGAAAAACTTAGGAGTGGCAGAATGCCCTTGTACTTGCAATTTGAAACCAATAAAGAAGTTTAAATGATAGTAATCAAGTCTACCTTAAATCTCTACTGTTATAGACTGCAAGATATTTACATAATACAATCATAATGTGCTTTTTATTAAAAAGATTCTTTTATATATATTGTATAATTTTGTTATTTTTATTTTATAAAACCGGTACTTTGACTGTTTTTAAAAGTTTTCCTGAATTAAATTCAAAACAATTTTTATTGAATATCTTATTTTTTTAGTGATTCATATTTTTTGTATGATTTTTTTAAACAACCAATTAAAAACTAAAAACTAGTTTTACGTCTCTATGATCTCAAATACAATTTTCCCATAAAAAAAATGATTATGAACTAAAACCTCATTGCTAACTTAACCTATAACAACAAACTATGAAGCGACATATTTAAAAAAAAAACAACTGTCATTTACAACAAATTTTAAGTCATGGCTAATGAGGCTGAGGAAACTGTCCGTAAACTCTCAACGCATAAAGGGGTTCTGGGTGTAATCGTTGTGAACGGAGAAGGAATACCAATAAAAACCACTTTAGACAATCACGTATCAGTGCAGTACGCCGGTTTGATGAGTGCTTTGGTCGACAAAGCCAAGTCCGTCGTAAGGGATTTGGATCCAACAAACGATTTGACATTCCTGCGTATAAGAAGCAAGAAGAGCGAAGTAATGGTAGCGCCAGATAAAGATTTCATCCTAATCGTAGTCCAAAGTCCTCTCGAGTGATCTCGTTGGACTGTGTTGCAGTGTATTTAAATTTGATCACGAGATTTGTTAATAATCGAGATTAATAAAACAAATTGTTTAGTCAAGACTTTCTTTTTTATTAAATTTATATTTTTAACTGAATCACCATCTCCCTCTGCCTCTAAAACCTCTTTGGCCGTAACCTCTTCCTCTTATAGAATCATATCTATCATCAGTGTTGCCGTAAAAACCTCTACCTCTGAAACTGCCTTCAAAACGAGGTCTATTTTGGTTGCCGAAACCTCTCTGATTTCCGAAGCCCTCTCCCTGGTTTCCATATCCGATCCCATGGTTTGAAAATCCTCTGCGCTGACCTCTAAAACCTACATTACCAAAACCACTTGGCTGGTTGCTGAAACCTGCATGAAAACCTGTAGAGCCTCTTGGTGCATTAGTGCCCCATCCTCTTGTATGCCCTCTCTTGTATTCGTTAGGTCTGTAAGCTACTGTCGGGGTCTGTCGCTGAATATTATAGTCGCCAGCATCCATGACGCACAGTTCTTTTAAACAATCTATTACCTGAAAATATTTAATTTTCATATTAGAGATGAAACTTTTCAGGATTTAATGGATTCACCGTGCGGGCGCCGGGTCCATTGTTGCAGGGAGAGGAGCTTCAACGGTGACTGGGACTTGCGACCCAGGTGTAGGTTTAAAGGGCTCCTGTCTAACGCGCGTTAAACGTTCACCTCTACCGTCCCAGCTCCTCTCTCTACTTAAAATCTAAAACGTCTCCTACAGAAAAATAATCTTTTTATGTACTAAATATACTTATTAATTTAAAATAAACTCGCAACAACTATTTGATGGAAGTCTACTTACAACCAAAATTTTATTTCATTATATATATGTACCTGTATTTCTTGAGGTGAGAATTGTAATGCTGCATCCGGTTTCGCTGCCGCTCTCTCCACGATGCGTTCGATGGCTGGTCGGAGTGACGTCACCAGGGTTGCCGTGCGAGGTGACATCTCCAAATTCAACCAATTATCTAAACGGACCATGTTGTCTATCTGGATGTTAGAAAAAATTACATTTATTATATATAACATATCAACATTGTTTCAACTATAGTTATGTCCTTAAAAAAATCACTAAACATAGCACAGCATATATCAAAATTTAACTTTACTTAACTTTTAACTTACATCACAATAGCTGTTTAAAAAAAGCAAGACATACAATAATTTTATAAGTATATTAATTTATTAAGTCAAACTTTTCAATATTCATTCCTTCATATAAATAATTATATGAAAAACATTTAAAAGATTTAAAGATTATGTGGAAATATATGACAAAATTTAATATATATATATATATATATATATATATTAAATAATATATAATAACATTAACATATATTGTTACTCACCCATTCAACCTTCCTGCTGGCGAATAACAGCAGATGCAGTGGCGCCACCATGGTGGTCTGTTTACAGCTAATCGCGCGAGTACGAACCTTGAAATATAGTATATTAATGCAATATTGGATATTTTATTAAAATCCCTCCATACATTAATAGTACTAGTTTCTGGCCGTAACTCCTCTTTTTACTCTGTGTTGAAACAATACATAGTGTGTGTGTTATGGAGCTATGAGTATTTAAATATATTAATAAAGTAACTTTCTTTATTTATTACTGAATAACACATGTAATATCAAAGGTATATTATATTTTGTGTACACAGCTAAATACTAACCTTTTCACCGAACACAAACAACGGAGACTGGAAACATTGTTCTTGATTGCTGCAATTAACTGATGTCTTATGAATCAAGGCCGGCTTACCCTCTGTTGTTAATACCTGGTGTGAAATATAAGGTCTATAACTAATAATTACTTAGTAAATTTTAAAATGACAATGAATTTTTTTTTTGCGTTCCTTATTTTCTATCCAGAAGCAAGTCACAAAACAATTAAAATAATGTATAAGTGTACTCGAATCTTCTTCTTCCTGGCAATTATCCCAGCATTAGCCAGGGTCTGCCTTCCTGCTCAAACTCCTCCACTTTGCACGGTCTTTAGCATCCGCGGTGGTAAGTCCATTGGCTCTCATATCCTGCTTCACGGTGTCCAGCCATCGCTTTCTTGGGCGTCCTGGGGGTCTTGCTCCAGGGACCGACATATCAAGGCAAATTTTTCCGACGTAGTTCTCAGGCCGGCGTGCAACGTGGCCATACCATCTCAGGCGACTCTCTTGAAGCTTATCCGCTACGTCTCGGACTCCAAGACTACCTCGGATAAATGTGTTACGTATACGGTCAGCCCGCGTTACGCCACACATCCACCTCAGCATCTTCATCTCCGTGACGTGAAGCTCCTGAGTGTGCCTGGACAGTGTTGGCCAACATTCGCTTCCATATAAGAGAACCGGTCGGATTATGCTCTTGTATATTAGTCCTTTGAGCTTGGGCGGTATTCTGCGGTCGCAGACCACACCTGTAACCTCACGCCATTTCGCCCAAGCAGCGCTGATCCGGGCTTGGACATCGTGATCGATGCCTCCGGACTCATGCAGAATAGATCCAAGGTACCTGAACTTTTCCAACTTAACGGCTGGTTCAGGTCCTATATGGATAGTGCAAGAGTCCGGGCTTCCGCAAGCCATGTACTCGGTCTTCGTCACATTTAGTTTAAGACCACCGTTCTCAAGCGTACCCTTCCAGAGGTTCACTCTTCGCTCTACCGTCAACCTGCTCTCATCAATGAGCGCTATGTCATCGGCATACATCATCAGCCATGGAGGCTGGTCCTGGATGTTAGCCAAGACAGTGTCCAGCACTACATTGAATAAGAAGGGGCTAAGAGCCGAGCCTTGGTGAACCCCTACTGAGATCGGAAAGGGTTTTGTATCGCCAACAGCAGTCCTAACCATTGAAACGGAATCGCGGTACATGTCTTTGATGATGTCAATATAGGCCTCAGGGATCCCTTTGAATCGCAATGCCCACCAGATACATTGACGAGGCACGCAGTCAAAGGCCTTCTGCAGATCTAGGAATGCGACATGCAGAGCTCTCCTTTTTTCCCTGTATGCCTCCATCAGAGTTCTGATGGCAAAAATGGCGTCCAAGGTGCCCGATCCTGGCTGAAATCCATATTGACATTCCGAGACAGTACACTCTCGGCGGAGCCTGAGGTCGATCATACGCTCAAAGAGCTTCGTGTATGACTCATGATCTTAACGCCCCTATAACTACCACAATCTTGAACACTGCCCCTGCCTTTGTATATAGGGGTAATGTAACTATAACGCCACTGATGTGGCATAGTCCCAGTGTTCAAGACGCGGTTAAAAAGGTCCGTCAGTATGAGCACACCAAGAGAGCCCAATGATTTCCACGCTTCGATCGGAATATCGTCAGGTCCCACCGCTTTCCGATTCTTCATGCGTCGAAGACAATTCCGAGTTTCGTCAGGTGTTATCGGGGCAATAAGTCCAAGATTAGGAGGTATTTCGGTTGGAAGACTGCACGGGTGTTGAGTATTTAGCAACTCCTTGAAGTAGCATCTCCATCTCTCCTTCACAGAGGCATGATTACACAGCAACGTGCCTTGGGAATCTTTGACGCTAAGACATTTTGCGATATCTTGCGTCGCCTTATCCCGAGCTCGTGCCAATTTGTAAATGAGCTTCTGCCCCTCCGCAGTTTCAAGTGTATCATATAATGGTGATAACCTATCACTGCGGGCTCTGGTAACAGCCCTTTTACTGGCACGTTTCGCTGCTATGTACTCTAGTCTGTCTTCAGGAGAGTTTGATTGCTGCCACTTCTTAAAGGCAGTCTTCTTTTCACGAATCAACTCCTGCACTTCGTCATTCCACCACCATGTCTCCTTGTCAATGACCCGTCCTCCCTTAGAAAGGCCTAGAACTCGTTTACCTGCTGTGATAATTGCTGACTGGGCTCGATCCCAAACTTCCTGAGCAGTTTCGGTATTAGTCGACAGATTTTGACTCTCAACCTCTGCCCGAAAGCTGGTCTGCATCGTTCCATTCAGCAACCACCACCTGATGCGAGGCTTACGTTTCTCGGCCACTTTCTTTTTCGGGGTAACGACATAGTCCATGACAAGAAGTCGATGTTGGGCTGTCAGGCTTTCACCAGGAATGACTTTACAGTTAGTCACCTTGCCGATATGACACCGTCTGGTCAGCAGATAATCTATTTGGGTTGAGTGGGACCTGCTCTTATACGTGATAAGGTGCTGTGGAGTCTTTTGGAAGAACGTGTTCACGACGGCTAAGTCAGACGCAATACAGGTTCTGAGAATATTTTCTCCCTCTGCATTGCGGCGACCATAACCAAAACCACCGTGTACACGATCAAACGTTTCCGCAGCCCTACCTACGTGGCCATTTAAGTCCCCCCCAACTATGATTACTTCAGCAGCTGGTATAGCACGTAGAACCTCTTCAAATTGCTCCCAGAATGACTCTTTTTCGGACCCGCTACATCCAGCCTGAGGAGTATAAGCACTGATCAAGTTAGTAATCACTCCCTCGATCAGTACCCGCACCCGCATCAGGCGGTCGCAGCGACGATCGACTTCAAGAAGATCATTCCGAAGCTCTTCAGATAGCACTACCGCTACACCAGCTTTACCCGAAGGCGACCCAGTGTATATCAGCCGGTAACCCTGTCCGATGTTCCGAGACTTATTGCCCTTCCAGCGAGTTTCCTGGAGGAACGCACACTGGACCCGACGTCTCATGAGTACATCTGCGAGTTCTCTGCATCGTCCGGTTAGAGAGCCAATATTCCACGTTGCAAAGCGGAGTTTCCTTTGGGGTACTAACGTCTTTAGCCGTGCCCGTACTTGACACGGTAGCCCTTGCCCACTTATCGCAGGTGTAGGGCGATGTGCCTGCGCGTCGTTTATCGGCGACGCCCTAGCCGTACCCAGTCCATAAACTTTTGCAACCATAAGAGTGGCGGGAGTGGTTTTAACGGAGCGACTGCCGTCTGACCTCCAAAACCCCGTTTTACGGGTAAAACCAGGAAAGGAAAAGATAGAGAAGGGGGGAAAGAGGTTAGGAAGGGGAATGAGGGGAGGTACAGGACACCACCTTCATGGACTGAGGATAGAGGTATGAAAGTGGTGGCTCGAGGATCCGGGGTCGCGTACCCGTATGCCCAAGGCTAAATATCGGAAAAATACTTAGTAGGACACCCTCTGGATATAAGTGTACTCGAATATTTCATAAAATTATGTAACAGTTGATAGGATGAAGATAAATTAATAACTATCAAAACAGAGTATATATATATAAAATCACATATATTCATCAAAAACCTCTAATGATTAATAGTTTCTGGTATGGGAGTATAATATATCTCACCTTCCGTTTCCCTTGATGCAAACATACATTAGGGTATAGTCCCATACAAAGCAGTGCTATAACCAGGTCCAGTTCAGGATCTGATACGTTGGGAAGCCACCTCCTCGGTGGACAACATTCCTCGGGAAAACCGACTGACGTCGTGAGAATATCTGAAAATGTTAGACGTAATTTTAATTTATATTCTTATAATTTTTTTTTTTTAATTTTATATATTCTGTATTAAAATTAAATCCAACAAGTCACATACATTAGTATGAAATGTGTGTATTTTTTATAAATTTTAATTTTATTTATAAGTTTCGTTGCTTACTTATTAACTGATATTTAGCCTCACAGGTGACCCTCAAGGTTGTTTGTTGGAGTCCCTTCCACTCACACCACGCAATTTCCGCATCCTCCCCCTTAGATCTCTCCCCTTCCCACATCTATAATATATAAATATATACACTTGTTGTATAAAATAAATTTCGATATTACACGAAGGGGACGCCAGATAACTTTTCGGTTGTCTGTCGTCGAGGTGACATCGCTCGAGGCTATAAAGTGTTAACTTTGTTCAGCAATCAGTTGTATGTTTACGTATAGGATATTACTCTGTAAGTAGTTTATTTGTTGTACTGGTGTTTGCATTTCGTTATTTTGTTCCTCAATTTAGTTTTTATATTTGTTCATTTTAATTAAAATATCATTATCGATTTTTAGAATGTCATAGTTATTTTCTTATTGAAAAATCGAACGAAATTCCTATATATATATATATATATATATATATATATATATATATGTAAATGAAACTCTTTGGTTCGTCATTTAAATTTACCGCGCATTCTCCATATATTATCTGTGGTGACGGCAAAGGCAGGTTTTTTGCTGGATTGTCTAATATGGAGATTGCACTTAATTAATTACTTACTAATAAGTTAACTAATAAGAAACTATAAATAAATAAGATTGTTTGAAGCAATAGCATTTAATGTTGTTTCTCTTTACAGGTTAGTATTTACATTGTATTTCTTTAAAATATGTTAAGTTTATTAAAAAGTGTATGGTAGATGATTTGTGACACGTTTTCTGTAAAATAAATTTCTCTTTACAGAGCAACAACTTGGCAATTGTTTCTCTTATTACATATATATAGGAACGAAATTCCTATATATATATATATATACATATATATAATACCTGGAAGGCATTCAACATAGCTATATGATCCGAGCTTCTGTGCCCGGCGAGCGCTCTCTGTTGTCCCGACAACCGCCTCCGACCCTCTACCACGAAAATCTCGGGGAAGGTTGTCGAGTTAGCCGCCATCGTGGTAAGGGCGTCACCCACACCCAGCACGAAACCCAGCACCATCATCTTACCGAGACGAGGTTCTGATATATAATATTATTTAAACTTTAGTTGAAAAAAATAAAGATATACACAAGAGTAACAAGTTCAGGATATCAACGGAAGCAGCAATTATTGTGAAATGATATAAAAAGCCTACTTCTTTAAGCAGGCTTTTTTATATACGAAACCTGGCAAGCACCAGTGTGATTTTATCTGAATTGTGTACTTTTGAAGAGTATATAGATTTTAGACACTTCGACACATGGGGAAGAAAAACTAATAATTTCAAATTATAAGTTTGAAATCGCCAACCCGTCTTGAGCAAGCGTGGTGATTAATGCTCTAATGACTTCTCCGTGTGAGAAGAGGCCTGTACCCAACAGTGGGCACCGATAGGCAGACGATAATTGTATATATAGTAATAATTACTGCAAAATTTTGGAATGTCTCTGGTCAAAAACTTATCTCTACACCAAGTATCAGAGACAATTAACTTTGTAAGGCCTTAGTATACAGAAAAGCCCACCTATGGGTAGTTTCGCGAGTATGGTCCCTAGTGGAGTGATATTGTCTTTGGAGTCCAAACAGCCGAGTTCTCGGAGTAGGGCCTCCGCCTCTATGACCGCGTCTAGGGGCGGTGGCTCCGGCGCCTTGGACAGGAAGTGACCGATGTTACCCAGGCGAAGTAATTTGATACTGAAATATATATAAAACAACGTATTAGTCGTTTAAATTAAACTAATATTGTTCGAATAACTGATAACATGTTATTTTTTTAATTTTAAAACTACATACAGCCGACGTCTCGGTTACTTTGCTGCAACCGTGATCACTGTCAGACGTGTTAGTACACATAATCTATTTTTGTCTTGACACTTGACATAATCCCAAAAAAATTTTTAAAGTGATAAGCATTATGTAGTTTTAAAAATTATGTTATCTATATATATATATATATATAATATTTACCTTAGAGCGAGTTCGTGTAATGGCGTCCTGAACATTTCGGCTGTCTGATGTTGGTCGAGACGCGAAAATCGTCGTTTGGAACACAGAGTGAAACAAACACCGGCCCGGACTCGACCCGCCCGACCTGACCGCTGGAGGTTAAATACAACATGATACTGTGACTTCGCTTCGCACGAAACCGTTTAAAATACAACAATTCTATCGAACTACCCTCAATTATATTGCCTCTGTAATTATTACGTAATACCTGTTCTATATTACTCCTGCTCGCCCAGACCGTGGCGTATGACGTCATGTTGTTGTGTGAAGTGAATAGCTTCATTTTCGCCTTACACGAGTCTATGACGTAGACCACGTCGTTGATAGTTATTGACGTCTCGGCTATGTTCGTTGATACTATAACCTGGAATTATACATACATATATATATATATTTAATTTGAACACACATTTAATTTGAACCGAACCTTCAAATTCCCGAACGCACCCGAAGTGACGTTACAGCGCTAACATCTGGTTGGCTAACTTTTACGCGGGAAAGTATTTCGTCGACGTGTCTTGTGTCTTTGTAAATTGAATTTAACTTATTTAACGAGTTTTGGTTTAAGATAATAATAAGTTTGTTCTAGTTAAAGTTTTATAAGACAACTATATTTTTTAATGATTTTGTTAGAAACCTAAATATATATATATAATGAAAATTATTTTTATATTTTAGTACGGCTATAGAACATAATTAAGATGCATATATATCGTTAAGAAACTAACTATGAAAAAAACATTACGTTTATATATAATTTAATCTTACCACAAGTTTCCGTAACAACTAACGTCAACGTGAACGTAATGATGCCATCGTATTCGAAATACTAAAACAAGCTTAATGTCATTGAATATGTAACTACCTTCATCACCCCGGGCGGGGGGGCTACAAACACTTTCCTCTGCTCCTCCCGCGGTATCTGACTGTGTAGTGGCAGGATTAAACATTTCTGGGGATCACCGAACACGCTGTTCTTCATCAAATGCTTCATCAACGCGAATATTAGATTCCAGCCCGGCAAGAATATAAGCACAGCGCCCTCTACATCCTGACTGCTGATGTAGGTCAGTATCGCCTCGATCAGCTCGAAACTCAACTGAAAATATTATATATATATATATATATATATATATAATCAAAATATTCATAGATATGGATTTATTGTAATTGTCTATTGTTAATTAAAATTTTTTAAGTAATAAAATAATGCAATACAAACATCTTTTTCTGACAATTTAGACATGGCGTCTATAGTGTGTCGCGAGTACTCCGCCGGGCTGAGTTCGTTGTTTTTGTTCAAGTCCTCCTCGTCGTCGACTCCGAAACCTGCGATGATAAGAGAGATATTCAGAGGATATTTTTAACGAGAAATGATGTTTATAATGAAAATGTTTTGCCATATCCATTGGGAATAATTATTAATATAACCTACACATATATTGTGTGTGTGTGCGTGTGTGTGTGTGTGCGTGTGTTGTGTGACATTACACGTATACGTAACCCTAAACATATGTTTGTATTTAACAGAAACTATTTATCCCATTAAATTTTTTACAACCGATTCGGAATACGTGTGTATAATAATCATGATGGAAAATATTTATTGTGACAGATAAAAAAAAAAAATAATTTTTACCATTATATTAGTCTTTATAACTTTAGCACAAGTTTGCATTGTCACACTACATACGGAGCGTTTACGGTTTTCGCTCGTAAACCTACGTCAATACTATCATGTGAGAAGATTAATGAGTGAGTGTCATGAAACGCTCCGTATTGAGTGTGGCGATTCAAACTCGTGGTAACCTTCTAAACCTTCATCGTCGTCGTCCTCGCCAGGCTTCTTAGATGACAACTTCCGTTTCCTAGCATCCGGGGGGGGATTAAATTTGGTCAATTCGATACAATCTTCCAGAAAATATTGCTTCACTGGATAACTACGACCGGGCACCTGGAAAGTGCACGCTAATAATTTATATCACTCATAAGAAATGCACATTTATTAGCATTTAATACTTAAATACGTCCTATATGTATAACAGACATACATTATCTATGTACATATATAAAAATATAGATATTACTGATTATATAAGTTGAATTTCTTCACTAGCAGGCAAAAAATATATGACTATATTTTTTGGTACTTTCAGTATGAAAAATTATATATTTTTTTTACATAAGTTTATATAAAAAATCTTTAGCATTACCTCTATAACGGGACAATTGCCGAAATATTCAACAAAAAGCGAAGTATCGACCGTAGCTGACATAAGTATAACACGTAGATCGGGATACGTGTGGGCCATGTCACGTAGGAGGATGAGGGCGAAGTCTGTTTCTGCGTCTCTTTCATGCACCTGAGGGAGAGAGATAGAATTAGTTGGGGGGAGAGAGAGAGAGATATATAGATTGAATGCATTCCATTCTAGGATTGTGCATTATATATTATGTATTGTTATACTGTAAAAGTTTATATATAAATTCTATTTATCACTTAAATTATTACGAATAATCAATCAATCAATGAACGCTATAAACAGATTATATTAATTATAGAAAAATATTAAACTTTCGTCTTCATTTTAACAATGTCTGAGAAAATAAAATCCAACTACTAATTTTTAAATTTTATAACAGAAAAAATATGTCTGTCAACTTTAATAATATATCAATATTATAATATACTGATAGTTACATCATTGGAGCAAAATAAGGTAAAAAAAATCAAGGTTTGAATTTAAAGTAATCATTGGTACACCTCGTCGACTAGCACGTGGCTAACTCCCCGCAGGCCCCCCTCCAATCTCCTCAACAGAACTCCTACAGTGCAGAACAGTATGGAGCCGTACGGACGGGGCATCACCGACTCGAAGCGGACAGAGTAACTGAAAGAGTATTATTATTAACTTAGTTAATTTTAATAGAGAAGGATTTTTCTATGAAGATTTTAATTACTCTAAATATTTTCTTAGACTACCTTCAACAGTTCCATTTAATTCATTGCTATAAATAATCTTATATATACGTCTTTTTTTTTTTATTTATTGGCTGCTGGTCTATTTCGAAATTCTTATACATATATATTATAAAATTAATTTAACCAGCCCTATGACGTCGGAGCGTGTATACGCGTGATGTCTGTATCGCTCACCCCACGCTGTTCCCCAGCTCGTCGCAGCGCTCCGCCGCCACCCTCTCGGCGACGCTCACCGCCGATATCCTCCTTGGCTGCGTCACGCAAATGTTAGCGTACGAACCAGAACCGCTGGCTATGTAATCGTCCAGAATGTACTGGCAGACCTGTAACATAACATTGTAAATGAGGGTAGATATAAAAAAAAAATAAGTTTCATATAAACGATATATTTTATTCGAATATTTATTTAGTCACTTTTTACGTACATTTTATGAGAACGAGGAATAATTCAAACAAGCGAGGATTGATGTGCGCACCGTTTTTAGTGCAGCGTTTGATTTGATCAATCATAAAATATTTTGAGATGAACTACTATTTAATGTAATTCTCAGTAATTTCTTCCTCAGTTGTAAATTATATGTGATCAATGTAAGTGAAAGGTATTTTTAGAGGATTATTTATTTGAATCTGTTCACAATACGTAGCGGTGTTCCTCAAGGGGCGGTGATGGACCTCTACTGTTCTTGTATTTTATTAAAGATAACAGAATATTTGGTACTACATATCTGCTTGCTAGAAGGAATTACACCTAACAATATACAACGGGATATAAGGAGGGATATTTTATAACGATTCAATATTTGTGGTTTTAGAATGTATAAGTGTGTGCGTGCGTGTGTGTGTGTGAGAGGGAGCTGTTACGACTAAGGATACCACATATAGAACAATTATATATGTATATAAATGTATTTTGGAAATTTTTAATCCCTTAAATACTAGCAGGAAAGCCTTTACACACAACCTTAACTGTTATTCAGATTCAGTACGAACCTATACTTTGATTAGAATTACTATATATATTTTTTGTTTGACTTATATTTTATACTATCTTATAAATATAATCAGTCACCTGAGTAGTTTTCCCACAACCAGTGTTGCCACGTATTATGACCACGGGGTTGTCATTAATCGCCTGCATTATATCCGGTTTCATGCCATACACTGGCAACTGTTCCCTTTCCTTGAGGATCTCCTGACAAAAATATAATTTCATAGTTTGCTTATAAAAAATATATTCTAAAATTACCTGTCTAACTCACATACCTGGTAGATTTGACTGTTCTGACACAAATCACGATGAAGCCTTTCCAAATCATTTGAAATGCTATCCAAAGTCGCGGAGGCTAACGGCCCCTCATCTAGAACAATAACAGAAAAATATATTTTATAAGAAAAATATCCTAGCAGACAGTCATATATTGAATTCCAAATGAGAATTTACGTAAAACGATGTGAATTTTTGTCATAAATCATAAACAAAAGAATCTACAAAAAAATCACTACTGATTCAACCCAACGAACTTATATACGTGGTTATATTGAGGAAATCATCTATTGGGTGAAACAAAAAAGGACTTTAATGAGACAGATATAAAACACATATTTCTCTGAATAGAGAGACAGAAATACTCAGGAATTACTAACCAATATTAAATCCCGTCCATGCGTTCCAGTTGGCTTGCGGCGGCGACCAGGAGATCACACCGGATGTCGCGTGTTTGACTTCCTTCATAGCCTTCACAATGTCGTCGTGTAATAATGTCACCCCACAACCAGCATCTTGCGCAACCTTCGCCTCTACATCAACTGGCTCTATGTTCAGAGCTAAGGAAACGAAATATTTTTGGACCTTTCTCACTTTTATTTAGGAAATGATTTAATAACTACCAGTTGGTATAGACGAGCAGAATGAGAAGAATATTTGCTGGTTTACGCGAAAGATTTTTGATATCAGAAATATTAGGTTGGGGGATTCATTAATACATTAGCAGGACGAACCTTGAAGGCCCGAAAATTCTTTAGACCAGGAAATATTGAAGGTAGGTAGGTGGCTAGGAGCCAAACATTAACTTACTACCTTCAATATTGAGCGGTTCTTTAGGGAAATTCACACTTAAATGAAACTAATATTATCACGCGTATTTTATTATCTCGTCTGCCCGTGATCAGGGTCGCTGCAGTGACCGAAGCGTCGGGAGTATTAACGAAATAATCTGAAAAATATTAGTTTCATTTATATGAAAAATCGCGAAAATCTTAGATACCATTAAATTACACACTATAATTTTTAATGTTCACCTTTCAAGGTATTTTCTAGTTTCCCCTCTAACTGGGGATTGATGACCACTTTGTAGGGCTTCATAACATTTTCGGCTGATCTGATGATGCAATACATTTTATCACACACACAAAATTCACGCCATCAGTCAATATATTTAGTTCCCTATATGAGAGAATAAATTAAAAAAAATCTCAAATGTAACCTAGTAGTAACGTTCAACTGATGTTATGTAATTGAACTAAAATATTAGGAAGCAGAAATTGCTATTACGTTTGGATTGATAATTAATTACCAAAAGCAGCAATTAATCTAGAGATACTAATTTCTTTAAACCCTAAAACCTTTCATAGTGCCTAGAGAACGAATAGTCTAGATTGGGTATCTAGGTTAACTAATTACCTATCCTTTTTGAGTGTACCGCTAAAGGCTTCAATCACACCGAGGTGATACAATTGCCGGACTATCGACAGAGCGCAGGATTTGCTCGCTGTCTGTTTGTTCGATGCGGTCTCACGGCCTGTCACATTACGTCCGAGCTGGTGCACGTATATAGTCTTCTCGCAGCAGAAACTCCTAGATTTCAAATAATATCGTATTTTTGATAGAGACTTTGATTACAAAGGTTTTATTTCCATACATACCTGGCTGTATATATGAGACACGATTAAAAAAAAATACATGTTATTTTTTTTTAAACATTAATCGATTAACATATTTAAAAGAATAAAAGATTAGTTAATAAACACAATTATGGAATTTAGCACAATTAAGATTTATTTATCATGCAAGTATAAGATAGTGTGATGTTGTAATACCTAATTCAATATTGGGACAAAAAAAACATACTTACTTGGTCAATGTCTGAGCCTTTGTTTGCCAAAATTATAGAAGTGTGGCCGACTTGTGTGACAAATAATGTAAACATCTGTATCCAAAACAATATGAGACAAAGTCAGTCATTATTTAAGATATAAATATATTATATAAATAAAAAAGGCATGAGTTTTTTTTTTCTTTCAATTAAAACTATCACACATGTCTCACAGCTATAATGCCAATGTATAAAATATTATAGGATAAATTATTTTAATGATAAAAATTTATATATTTATATCACAGTCATTGTCACTGGCCCAAATAGCATCCTGTCTTATATAGTTTTGGGATTTTTTATTCGAAGCAAACTTTGCAAGCATTTTGCAAATTATGCTTCAACAAAACTTGTATCCACCTTCGGTATGTCCTCTGGTATGGATAGGATCTTAAATTAAATTTTTTGCTTTTTATATCATATTCGAAAAAGTTCATAAAAATTTATGAGGAACAATTTATTTCTCAGTTCCACATCCATACCAGCTGAGAGAGTTTTACCATTATAAGTCCAGCCACACTTCTTTGTTTTTGTCAAAATTTAACCATTGACTGCTCAATCATTCAGAATAGTCAATTGTTAAAAAAAAGCAACATAATAACAGACACACACATGTATATGTCGGAGCGCCGAGCCCATTAGGGTCTTGTGACCCACTCATATTGCAATCCAATGATTAAAACTGCAATACACTTTGCAATAACTTTATTTCACTTGGCACTATTTGATTAACACCACGAAAGTAATTTACTATTATAGAATAGCAATTATGAATTTGAGCCACGTGGATTGGCGAGTGTGCGTCCAACACCGTGTCCAAGTGAACACTGCCCTTACAATGCGACTGCTCCCATTTATATACCTTGGTGACTGCTACGAAGTTGGCGCCACTAGCAACCCCACTCGACAATCTAACTGACGTTAGCGTCGGCTCTTAGCAAAATTAAAATAAATTGAGTGTCTTTTTAAAATTACATTTGTAATATTTATCAACTAAATATAATCACATAAATAAACGAACACATTTAAATATAAACAAAAGAAATATAATCAAATAATTTTCTTAAAATGAGGTAGTTATATGATATTTTCTTGATACGCCGTCACGGCCATCCTGCAACATCACACGTCCTCGTGTGTCCTAACAGAATCTAAAATCAAATAAAGAAATTTGATATTTGGTTACGCTCGGCTATTCTGACAGAAACCATCATAAACCTTTTAAAGACTGTCAACATTATATCTCATCTTACTATTGATATCTTTGACAAGATATAAACCACACAGATCTTTGTCAAGATATTAATCACATAGATCTTTGACAAGATATATACCACACAGATCTTTGTCAAGATATTAATCACACAGATCTTTGACAAGATATATACCACACAGATCTTTGACAAGATATTAATCACACAGATCTTTGACAAGATATATACCACACAGATCTTTGTCAAGATATTAATCACACAGATCTTTGACAAGATATATACCACACAGATCTTTGTCAAGATATTAATCACACAGATCTTTGACAAGATATAAACCACACAGATCTTTGTCAAGATATAAACCACACAGATCTTTGTCAAGATATTAATCACACAGATCTTTGACAAGATATAAACCACACAGATCTTTGTCAAGATATTATTCACACAGATCTTTGACAAGATATAAACCACACAGATCTTTGTCAAGATATTATTCACACAGATCTTTGACAAGATATAAACCACACAGATCTTTGACAAGATATAAACCACACAGATCTTTGTCAAGATATTAATCACACAGATCTTTATTTCTAATAATTAGAGAAAGTATAGAATTTTACCACAAAACATAAAAGTCAATTACATACTTTTGCCGTCACCGGCGCATCCAATAAGATTAGGATCTAATTCGAGTGGAACATAAAACTCGGGCAAGGCTCGTAAGCGATCATGGGCATATTTATATGTTCGCTTAGAATCTAAATCTTTCAGGAGATACCTGTCACCGCTTAGAAGTTGAGCTATCAGGTAAAGACCTTTAAATTTGGGGTCTAATTTGGTTTTATTGCGTTTATGGTTTTCTAAGAGGACCTAAACATCTACTTTAAAATGTTTAATTTTAACTTTTGTCTTATCAAACTTTACTTTATCAGTATTAACGTGAGTCAGTATTGATTGGGCCGCCCGCTCTCTTACCAAAGGTAAATCTACAGAATCATTTCTATCACTGTTTGGAATCATTAAATTTAATGGACGCGCCGTTTTCCCTATCAACACTTCTAATGGACTATATCAACACTTCTAATGGACTAGACTTGGTCACATGACAGAAAGTACAATTTAAAGCTATTTGGACTTCGGGAAGGGCATCTTACCAGGACCTATGGTTTTGAGTTTCAATTGAAGTAAGCATATTCTTAAGAGTACTCAATACTCTTTCTACTTGCCCATTGGAACGACTCGTACCTGTGGCTATTAAATGAAGTTTAATACAGTGCGAATCACAAACTTCTTTGAAGTCTTTGCTTGCAAAGCACCTACCCTGATCGGCAATAATACGACTGGGAACTCCAAGTAAAGAAACGCTGTATTTTAATGCCTATATAGCATTAGGAGAATCAATTTTTTTGGCATGATAAAGGATCGTATATTTTGTGAAAGCGTCTATTAAGACGAAAACATACTCTTTCAAGTCATTTTTACCCGTCAATTTTCCAGTTGCATCTATGTGTATAGTATGTCACGGACATGCAACCTTTGGGATGGTATGCAATTCAGCTTGGATTTTGCCAGAATGACATTTAGATAATTAGCAAGTTATACAATTATCCACAAATTTCCTGACATATTTATTCATATGAGGAAACCAGTAATGACAGAATACCTTTTCTAAAGTTTTTTTTTTTTTTTTCAACCTAAATGCATTAGACTTTCATGTATGTTATTTATTACTGCCAACTGAAAAGCACGAGGTACCATTGGTAGCCAGAAACTGCGATTGTTTCTTTCTATGCAAAACCCCGTGTCTCATCTCGTACGTTTTTGCTATATCCTTATCTAGGGAATTGTTGTTAAGTTTTGAAATTAAATCAAGTATTTCCGAATCTTTTTGTTGTTCCGCATTAACCAGTTTTCCGAAATTTCAGTAAAATTTATTTGTTTCTGATTAATTTTTGTTGTAATTTTATTGGGAATAATATTACGCGATAAAAGATCTACATGCTCCATTTTCTTTTTTTTTTTTTTTACCTGGTCGTTATTCTATATCGAAATCAAAGATTTGAAGAAAGCACCACCAACGTTGCACACGTGGTGTAAGGTCCATTTTTGTCTTAGAAGCTTTAATTGCATTACAATCTGTAACTACTAAAAATTTTCGATTCTGTAAGTAATGTTTGAGATGTTTAATGGCCTTAACAACTGCTAACGTTTCTAATTCGTAAGAATGATATTTTGATTCACATGGAGAAGTTCTTTTGCTGTAATATTCAATGACATGAGGTTTGTTATAAATTTTTTGTATAAGTATAGCCCCATAACCCTGAACACTAGCGTCTGTATGTAATTCGATCGGAAAATTAGGGTCAAAAATAGTCAATATAGGTCTTTTGGTTAAATGGTAATGATTCTCTGACGGATTTCCTCTAGTTGAGGATTTCAATCAATAACTCCCTTTTAGATGTAATCCTGTAAAGTGTGGCTATTATTTGAGAAAATCCTGGGATAAATTGCCGGAAATAAGAAGCTAACCCTATAAATTGACGAAGATGAGTAGCAGTTTTTGATGGAGGTAATTGAGTAAGAACAAAAATCTTACGAGGATTTGGTCTTATTTGACCAGAAGAAACGTGATATTCAAGGTAATCAACTTCTGTTTTTCAAGAAGGCACATTATTTGAGATTAAATGAAAATCCTGCTTTGGTCAGAGTGTCTATGACTAATTTAAGTCTCTCAATACCTTGTCCAATTGTGACAGACGGGATAATGATGTCATAAATGTAGCAAACTGCAAAAGATTCAGAAAATTCACCAAGGGTTTTATTAATAGCGCGTTGTTAAACAGATGGTGCATTTCGAAGGCCAAAGGCATAGTGACATATTCATACTGCCCATCTGGTGTTACAAATGCAGTACGCTCAATAGACTCGGGATGAATAGGAATTTAAAGTAATTAGCACCAACCAAATGTTGTATTTGATCTCCAATTAGGGGCAATAGGTATCTATCATAAACTGTATTAATATGAAGTTCACTATAATCAACGCAGAGTCTATCAGTACCATCCTTTTCTTGCCTAGTAACACAGGATTAAAAAGGAAAACAACTTATGACACATATTACACACACACATATGACCCGTATGACACCGGCATTGAGATCACGAATATTATCCCTAATAACTATTCGTTCATCTATGCTTAATCTATAGGGACGATGTTGAACAGTGCTACTTTAGTTTTATTAATAACTAGCCGTTCAGGTGATATTTCAACTGTAAAACCTAAAGTGACAAGATCCCGTCCTACTAAAATATCATTTTGAAGTGACTGATCAGGAACAACGTGAAACAATAACTCAATGTTGTGGGTTTGAATCAATAACGTTGACAAAATTTGTAAATGACACACTAAACTTTTCTTACCTATATCTTTCAAAAGCGACAGTATTATGAGATCGTTTACCAGAAAAAAAATGTTTGCTACGCTTTCTCATATTAGCACAGATATTAGCACTGAGCACCGGAATCAAAAAATAAATAAAAAGGAAATCTCTCACCCAGATTATAAAGGTCCCCTGAAGCAGGACTGATGGTGCAGATATCTACCCGTTGTTTGGTCAGATCTGGGTGTTCAAAAGTTATCCCAGATCTAGTAGGACACGAGGGTGCTATATGTATTGGTTATCCACATCGGTAACATATGATAGTCCTCTGTGATGGTCCTCCTCGCTGCATCGAAGGATATTGATAGGATCCCGATTTGTTACAGAAGAATTATTCGCTAGATGTCCTGTTTTTCCACAGTTGTAGCAAGAACGGTAAAATCTTGGCTTTTGGGCTTCACTCAATGAATAATTTCTTTCAGACACTGGCAAGGTTCTTTTCTTGTAGACAAAAGACAGTGATTCCTGTTGCAATTTTGTTCGTGAACTTTTTTTTCTGTGGTAAATGAAATTGCAACAATAGTCGCAATTTGTTCTGTAGTCAGATTTTTCCTACGGTTCATAAGAATATTAAAAATCCGGGATGCGTACGATGAAATATTCTCCCCATCAGTTGCGCGGCTGTTCATTATTTTTAGAAACGGCAGCTGCTGGTGTTTCAGCAGTGCCAAATCGAGCGAGGAACAGATTCTTCAGTTCGGGCCACGTTGCATTTTCATAGGAATTTGGCGCCAGCCATGTTGATGCTGCCCCTCTCAAGGCTTCGCTTATTAAAATTATCAATTTACTTCCCATTACGGTTGCACCACGCTTCCACATCCGCATCGATTCTATCCGGGTTGAAGTTGAATTCAGGAAAGGTGATTCTTGTTCCATCATCTTTGGACGCCTTCGTGTAATTTACTAACTCAAAAATGTTACGCTGTTGTAGTTAAAAAAGTTTTCTCCATTTGTCATGTTCCGCTGTTGTAGTTGACAAAGTTTTCTCCATTTGTCATGTTCGGTTTGGAGAATTGGACTCCGACTTCGCGTGTGCGTATCCGGGTGAATCCCAACTTCTGATGTCGGAGCGCCGAGCCCATTAGGGTCTTGTGACCCACTCATATTGCAATCCAATGATTAAAACTGCAATACACTTTGCAATAACTTTATTTCACTTGGCACTATTTGATTAACACCACGAAAGTAATTTACTATTATAGAATAGCAATTATGAATTTGAGCCACGTGGATTGGCGAGTGTGCGTCCAACACCGTGTCCAAGTGAACACTGCCCTTACAATGCGACTGCTCCCATTTATATACCTTGGTGACTGCTACGAAGTTGGCGCCACTAGCAACCCCACTCGACAATCTAACTGACGTTAGCGTCGGCTCTTAGCAAAATTAAAATAAATTGAGTGTCTTTTTAAAATTACATTTGTAATATTTATCAACTAAATATAATCACATAAATAAACGAACACATTTAAATATAAACAAAAGAAATATAATCAAATAATTTTCTTAAAATGAGGTAGTTATATGATATTTTCTTGATACGCCGTCATATATATTGAAATGCTGCAAAATATTTTATGGCTCCGTCTCCGGGACTGTATAGTGGGTTAAAACAATACATACAGTAGCCTGACTACAGCGCCATCTGCCAGGCTGAGTTGTGAATCTAAACTATCCGGGATACCACCTAAATGCATACAAAAAAAATCATTCAAATCAGTCCAGCAGTTTGAGAGTTGACTAACATATATACAGTAACTAACTAACTAACATATACACATTATATATATTACTTAATATTATTACCTTTTCTCTTAGTCTGCCTCTTTTCAATTATATGTTTGAAAGAATACAATGACTTATACAATTTTGACAAAAAGGTATACAAAGTCATGGATAAAAACTTTGATATATAAAGTAAACAGACATTGTCTATAACCAGAGACAATGTTTGTTTTTAATTACCTACATATTTACACTACTCACTTAGTATGATCTGGTCCGACGGCTTTATAAACATATGGGACATCAATTTTATTGATCTGCATGAATTGGTGCAGTTTGGACTTGGCATTTTCGATAGTCCAGTTGCCGTGGAGACCGGCATTCACATCAAGATCCTCTGCATCTTCCACATTCTTCTGTTGCTGAAGGCGGTCCATGTAGGTATAGTTTTCATTTACACCGCCATACGCTTGATAGGCCTGCCCCATCGTTTCAGGGCCAGTACCCAACTCAAAGAGAAGAAAATTAAATTAATACAAAAGAAAAAATATTTAATCACTGCATTTTTGAATAGCTAATAACCTTTTTAGAAAAATATAAAAAACATTACATTTGAGTAACTTCAATCATCTGTTTAGTTTCTTTCATATAAATAGTCTGAACTACAGTACATTTATGTTAAGCGTACCTGAAACACAGGCTTGATCTGTTGTGTTCCTGCCGACCCAGTGGCAGTGTCTTCGGAGACCTGAGATTGGAGATCTTCGGGGACATCCTGTTGCGAAATCTCACCAGAACGAATGAGATAGTTGATGAAATCACGGGATGCATTTTTCTGAGCCTCCTTCTTTGTTACCGAGTTCCCAGCACCGACATATGTATGGCCTTCAACACGAACCTCACAAAGAAACCGCTGACGATGTTTCGGTCCTTACAAAATAATATAATGAAATTAGATTTTGATTTCAGAATGGTAAAATGTCGCAATTTTATTTTTTGTTAATAATAATAAATACATTATGGGTTCTGAATAATTGATAAGATTAACAGTAACTTTAAAAGATAATGATAAAAGTAAACATTATTTACAATAACTACCTGTAGCCCGAATGTCGAATGTAGGTATTAGCGATTTTTTCGCTGCCCATGAAAACAAATAGGATTTAAAATCCATTGAAACTTTGTGATTTTCGTTTTCCGTATCTTAATTAACGGATAGTTAAATTAATAATAAAGAAAAATGATACTGAAGCAGTATTATAATTTACACCTCGCCGCGCCGGTAATATTTTGACAACTGACGGGAGATGTCACAGTTCACAAAATGTTCATTGCTGTGAATTGACAACGCTACTTGTAATTTTTTAACTGTCAACAAAAATATTGAGATCTAAGACTTTCGCAAGTGTTCATTTAAATGAAACTAGTATTATTCGGATTAATAAGCGTATTTTTTTATTTTTAAACACTACATACTCCCGACGTTTCAGCTACTTTACAGCAACCGCGATTACGGGCAGACGAAATGATCGAGATTGAGATATTAGTTTTATTTAAATAAAAATTTCGTCAGATTTAAACTATATCGATGTATGTATATTTCCCACAAATAATTTTCAAACTGCACGTACTTCACGAAATAAGATGACTTGAGGGAGGTAATCAATTCCTATTTAGAGTACATTCATAATTAAAGTTACATTATACGATATAATTCCAAACGTTTCAATGAAAGCTTATATTTTATATATTATATCTGGTTTTCTTTCATAGTCTTTACGGTTCACGCCGGTCGTTACACATGTAAGCGTCTTCATAATTTTCCTGTATATCAAATAATTAAAGTTATATAGTAATGAATAAAAAACTGCATATGTATAAAGATTTTTATTCAACACAGTACACACGTTACTCATCCACATTTACTCTTAGGGCTTGTTTTTTTAGAAACATATGGATATAGTCAGGTTGAATTCTAACACAAGAACATTCTAACTTTACATTAACTTGTACTTCAGAAAGACATACTGTTATTTGATTTATTTAAACATACATGTTACTTTAGTACTATTAATGTAAATTAAATAATTACACATATGAACATTTATTTACAATTACAAAAATTATTTATTTTTATTTGAAATGCCTTATATTCCAGATAAAGAATTTATTGCGTTATTTAAAAAAATATTCAACATGAAATTTTCATTAAATCCTTTTTAGTCTGAAATCAAATATCGGTTCAAAGGATTGAATCATCATCAATTAATAATACCAAAAAAAAATTTAATTATAAGACACTACAATATATGGGCGTGTAATTTTCTTAACTAGCTTTTCTAATATGTACGATGAAGGTTATTTTTTATTTTTTTTTTTTATTTTCAACATTGTGATGTTTAAAAAAAGCTACACATCTCTCTGATAGAATCGTTACTGACTTCATTACATGTATTTTTATATCTGTACTAGAACTTATATTATTTGAACAGTCTTATTAGGGGACTCGACAAACAGATAACTAAATTTGACACCCGTTGGTAAAGCTTTTTAGATTAAATTATTTAATAAATAATAATTACCAAATTAATAATACATACAAAGATAGGGTTGTCATTTATGAGTTATAATTTTTGCCACACATTTGGGACCTTTTATATAGTCTAACCAAAATGATATAACAAAGAAATAGGAACTCTTTGTAGTTATTAGTAAAGTCTCTTTCTAGAATGTTCTTGTCTTTTCTGGTACCACATAATGCCTAGAATAACTAGTACTATGATGACGATGGCAATAAACATCATCCAAAGGAAGGTTTTGAAGCCAGACATGGCCGGTTTAGGGTCCTCGGCTCTATCACGAGGCGCTTCAAATGTAGCCGCTGATGGTATTATATGGGATCTGTCTTCTTCCTTTTGCTGAAAATATATTTTCATATCAATCATATGACATCTTGTTCTATATCAAACTAAAAAAAATATTAACTATATAATAATTACATTGTAATTATGATATTTTAATATATGTCATGGCATATTGATGAAATAGATCATTACATATATGCATGTAAAGCTGTACCATTTGCATCTGATGGTAGAGTCACTGGTAGAGAAAATACAAATATATGAAGAAGTTTAATTAATTCTCAACTTATTACAACAAATTCTCTTTTTTATTTAATTTAATATAACCATTTACAAACAAAATCTGCCTCTGATATATCAGAATAAATATACTATATTTACTGACCGTATCAAGTAGGTCCAATTCGTACATCTTAATGGCTATTATGTCATGGTTGTCACTCAAGTCACCGGTGGTAGCCGATGCACCAAAGAAATAGCCAGTCGGCAGAAGTACATTTTCAACTGTGAAGCACTCCTTCCAAGCGTTCTTACCTTCTAAATCCATTGACACTGAAATTGGAACGTAATTTTAATAGTCTGTTATCATTTTTATCATAGTAACTGTAACTGGGCTTTATGTGTGTGAATATTTGTTTAATTCCGACAAAACTATTAAATTGATCCTTATTTAGCAATAATGTAACCAGTTTGGAATTAATTTAAGCTAATTTTTTAAATAATGATAGAAATACACATTTCTTTATATAATTGATGCAAACATGTACTGAATCGACATATTATGTCACAATTTAATCGTTATACTTAAGATTTGAAGTGACCAAAAATTATGAGGCACTTGTGGAATTAATATGCACATATACATGACTGTGTTGTGTATGGATTAAAAAAATTCTTTAATGAACATTACAATGTTAGTTTCAGTTACATAAATTTAATAAATTATTGGAAAAAAAAAAAACAAATAACTAGTGATTGTGCATATTTAAATATCATTTGTTGCTCAGTTAGTTATATAAAAAAATAATCATGACTATTATTAGAAGAATAAACTTTCACAAGCAAAAAAATATTAAATTAAACAAAAAGAATTATAATTACACTCTTATATAATCTATATTTTTTTTATAAAATTGTAAAAGTCCATTAATTGCTTCCATTAATAATAACATAAGTATAGTTTTCATGAAGGTCAGATTAAATTAAGATTTAATTAGTCTTTGTGTTATTAATTAAATTTCTAAACATTAATTTTGAGAAAAAAAAAATATATCTGAAATGATTGGATAGTGACACTAACATCAGACATTTTATTAGCTATCTTATGAAGATCATAATTTTATACGAGTATCCGAATCCGACGCTTTTCATATTCAGTATCTATATCATAAAATTTTGATTTTTTTTCGTATCCATATATAAATTTGACATTCCGTCCCTGTGTGTGTTTATAACTTTAGCTGGAACTAAGTAATATTTGCATATCCTTTACAAGTAACAACATACGTACATTCATCCGATATAAGATAACAAAAAGAACCCAGATCCGGCGTTGCTTATTCTAACTATCCCAATCCGACATATATCTCAAGTATCTCATTCCGACGTTATATATCCCAAAATATCTTAATCCGATATTAAACACGTTATATATATCCTTACCTTTAAGTGTGTCATCTTTATATATAATTGAGAGGTGTGTATCGTGATTGTAGTTCCTGAATTTTGCTTCACATCCCGCTAGTTGTGTGTGTGTACCGTCTCTATCATGGTCGTAGTGTAATGTGCCATTACTTATCATGGCCGATATATACGGATGTTGGTGCTGTGAAACATCACATCATTAATGTCATTAACATGTTGTGCATAACCTGTGGAAACCTAGCCTAGCTTAAAACAATATCAAGCTAATAAAAAAAAAAATTAAAATTTATTCATTTGTGAAATCTCTTGTAAGTTTCGAGAAAATAATTGTGCAGTAAAATTTATTTCAATAACATATCTTATACAATATTGTCTCAATTTTTAGAAAATAATATATGCGGTTTCATTTAAAACATGTGAAAAATTTGCAATTCTTTGTATTATGTAGTTGGTATAATTAATTTTTTTTTATGTCATGTTACATTACTTGGCATGTATAGCGGAGTGCCAGTAAAGATAATAGGATAATATTCTCCACAGATATTTTAACAATTTTTAATAAAAACTAACATCACTATGAAATTATATGATTTATAACTAAAAATATATATGGCTAATACACTGTAAAACAAATGAAATTTACATTTTAAAAATGTTAAGAGTTTACTTACGTTATGGGCGCCGTTATGGTTGCTATATGTGTCTAATATGATTGCGAGTCCTTGGAAGTAATCCTTGCTGCCAAAAACTGGTCCCGGTTGCATCCTATCTTTAACATACCAGAGAGCCAGACCATCACCAAACAGATCTTTACCGTGACCGTGCACCTTAAACTGCACTTGAATCTCCCAATTCCTTGTAATACATGGCTGGAATGATAAAAAAAATTGTATGTGTTAAATAAAATGAAGACAAATCTCGCTACTCACAATATATATACAAATCTAAGGTAGTTTTATTATATGTATATAGAGTAATGATGAAATAATATATGAAATAAAGTTTGAAAAGAAAGTGTAGAATTAGCAGGATTTTTTGTAAAAACACCTAATAGATGGCACTTTCGTCCGAGAAGACATTTAATTGTGTACAAAACTTATTCGGACAAAATTACTTTATAACAAACACAACAAGAAAGTAATATATTTAAGATTACAAAGCTATTTAGTAGTATCTATTTAAATAAAATATTTTTGAGATTTTTCTCATAATAATTTTACTTTTGCCATAACTAAATATCGAGGTATAAATAATTTTAACTTTTAAAGCACTTATATCTAAATAAAATAAATAAAATTGACAGCTGAGTAGTTTCTACATGTTTTTATAACATATATATACAATTTAAGGCATGCAGTACAATATACCTTATTTAGAAATTAATAATGAGGAAGAAATTTTTATAGTGTTTCAAAACTATGTAAATTCAAGTTTATTTCAAAATTAATAGCTGACCTTCATACAATGTTTGACGAGTAAATAGTAATATCATTATTGAAGTTGGCAACCACATTATGACCGTCATATATTTATTACTATGTAACATATGTTATAATATTACTGCGTAAATTCCACTTTAGCGTGTTAAGTATAGAACTTTAAATACAGTACACATGGATAATAATGTATATCTGCCAGCTATTCTTTTAATTGGATAGTGACTTATCTGTGACTATTGTGTAATAAGGTCTAAATTTGCATACCACGGTGTTCCAAATAGCGCCAGCCTTAGATTGGAGATCTGGCGTCAAACGGACGTAATTTGTTGTAACTATTGTGCTACCTAGGAAGTCCCAGTACGGAACAGACATACCGCTGCCTGTAAAAATTAAAAAAATGTAGGAACTTGTAATTGTTGAACGAACAAGGCCTTAACTTTATATATTTATAAGGCTATAAATATAAGTACCGCCGATAAAGGTAGCTTATATACAATTTGAGTAATTTATTCTGGAAAAACTTAAGTTCAAAGTCGATACAGGTCACTCACCTTGGTACGGTTTTGTTAGTGAATGCTCTCGACGTATATAATCTCTCGTATTCCATTCTGCTAATACGGGAGTTAATAAAAGGAATACGATAAGGAATTGGTGAAAAATAGTTCTTACAATACACAAACACATTTTTAATCGCTTCGTTGTCTTCAAGTCTCAGTGACAGGCATACGCCAAATCATGGTGGCTACGAATTATGTTGCCATCATTCTAGATTTTATATGACAACTAAATCTTTAAGGTCATCCTGTCATTTATTTAAACAGCCAGCAATGACAAAAGTACGTATAATATTTAAATTATGTTTTTAAAAAACTGTATGTTACATATTTTCCTTTCAAACTTCAACATTAAAAGCTATATAAATTAATTGAACGGATTATGGTTTAAAAAAGTCGAATCAGTAAATCAATATAACTTGTAATTAGCATAAGCTACCTTGTAAATTAGTTAAATAAAACAATTCATTATTACATAAAACAATACTTTTACAAAACAATTCACTCTCTAAAACTAATTAATGATCTAATTATCCAGAATGAAAGGCAGACATTCAAAATATAGCAACATGTAACCAGACCTGTCAGGGTGATCTGGAACCTCGTTCAACGGTAAAACAGTTAAGCGATTTTAGATTCCTAATGTCATCTTTACTTACAACAAAAAAAAATCTTACATTTAAGTAGTTGAACAGCTGACCACTAGATGTCCTAAATTATACAAAATCGTTAAAATAATTCGGATTACAAAAAATATTAAAATTAATTCTTTGTACCAAATTTGACTTTGCAAGCAAATAAAAATGTCAGTAGCGAACCTAGTAGAGCCTGGTTGTAAGCAAGTTGTATTTAATATGTGCTAGAATTTAGATGGTAGCTTACTCACATCAGTAGCTTGATAGTTTAGTAGCCTCATATGACACAAACAAACACCTGCTATACTAAACCGAAGACCTAGTAGATGAGAAATATTAAGTTATTATTCAAACTATTTAAACTTATTAAAGATGAAATAAATGAATATATTATATTATACATGTGATGAATTAATGACAATTAGCTGGGCTTCTACAAAACATAAGGGTAACGATATTTTCTTCGCGAACATGTATGGAGGTGAATGGTAAAAAGATCAATGCCAAGCTAACATATACAAAGCGCCTAAGGTCTATCCTTTGAGTTTATAGCCGTAGACAGAGCGGCGCTGATTGGTGCTATTGGTGAGGTCAAAATACAAAAGTGGCGAATGATACAGATTAAATTAAATCTTTTATATTTTCCCAAATTCCAACACTTGGATGCATATAGAAAATCATATGAATCACAATATAAAAAAAAAAGAAATACATCAAATTTCAAATACGAAGTAGCTTTTGTGAAGAAATAATATTGACAAATGCCTCAAATCCAAGAAACTAAAGCTATATTTTCTTATTATAACTCGTATTATTATACCTACATCATCTTAAGTTACGTTTTATAATTTTTGATGCCAAGCAACAAGACTGAGAGTCAAACATTATCGTATCACCTTTTAGTAATCACGGTTACTGAAAAATAATCAAAACGTCAAGTTAAATGTATAATAATGAAAAACGCGAGCTAAATCCGAAAAGTAAACTTAGATTTTAAAATGTACTCATGAATATCTAAAATATAATCATGTATCATATATAAAACAAAATTGTTGTAGCATAATGCCGAGAATTCTCTATGAAAGATGGTTTAATAGTGAATCGCGCACCGCATACGAAACGATAACATTGTGTGTCGTGATTAATATCAAATATACTCTAACCTAACATTTTAAGTCATTGTAAAAATATGGTGTTAAAAGTAGACTATAAATAGCTTCTCATTTTTGAGGTTGATGCTGAAATGTCAAAGTAGTCATTATTGTGCCATTCCGTTAGTTTATTGACTGCCGGAAGTGCCCGCCTTATTACCTTTCAAATCATTTTTCTTAATGAGGTCTAAGACTTTCGCGAGTTTTATTCATTTAACGACGAAATGACGATATGTAAATCACATCTGAAAAGTAACCGAAACGTCGGGAGTATGTAGTTTTAAACAAAAATAAAACGCGTAGTAAATCCGAAAAATATTATTTTCATCATTTTTCTTGTTCCCTCTACTTCTCAAATCTTCTGTACTCTTAGGATAACATAAGTTTCCGATGAAAAATTACATAATTATTCGATAGATAAGAACTAATCAGGTATCAATTATAAGGGATAATTCTAAAGTAAGAGGACATATTTGTAACTGATGACACTTTAATAAATTGAAGTACAAGCTACCGACCGCAACTAACAACACTGTTATAATCTGGGTCTACCATACTTTTAGCAAAATTAATTTAAAATGAAAATCCATTAAGTAGTTTTCGAGTCAATAAAAATGAAACGGGTATATTAATTCTCAATTTTTACACAGGCATCCATAAATCAATTATATTTGTATGAACTTTCTTGACACCTGTCATAATGCGTAGATTATAAAAAATCAAATTGCATAGATTATTAAAAAAAATTAACATAATATGAATAAGGTCGTAAATAAAGTTAATATTTGAAAATACTAAACTTTGGTAAATTAATTTGGAAAGTTGGTCTTATTATTAGAAAATAATAAAACAACTGATGTACTGAACTTAGTTCTTATGACTAAATACTATCTATTAGAAAACTCCTTAAATTTTTAACTTATTTTAAGTTTTTTCTTTTATCTTCTTAATATGTATTAATAATAAATCACCAATTAACAAAGTATAAAATGGAAATAGTGTAACAGTTTATTTTTTCAAGGAATAGGAACGAAAACCAATGTTTGATGTCTCAATACTTATAAAGATCTTAACTCGAACTCTTTTCAAATTATAATGATAATTAATATATATTCATAGTTTAAGACTTGCTAATTACATAATAAAAATTATTATATTATAATTTTGAAAGTAGTTCTGTTTGTCTGTCTTCGGTCCGTCTGTATATTTTATCTATTCAAAACAGAACCTCTACACTTATTTAGATGAAATTTGCTATGATATATCAAAATACATATTCGTTTTAGTGACATTGGCATATAAAATCATTTGAAACTCGAGTAAATTCAACTGTCAATCTTCAAGATGGATTCTTGTAATACGTTATACAATTAATATATACTATAACGAAAATTTTTCATCTTGTTTGTCCGTGATGGCGGTTGCTGCAAAGGAATCGAAATGTCGCTAGTATGTAGTTTATAATAATACAAAAAACGTCGTTTATCCGAAAATCTTAGTTTTATTTAATATTTATATATATTAAATAAAACTATTATATATATATGGACATCCATTAGGACATATCGAATGTTATAATAGAAGTATACAATGACAGTCGGAAGTTAGCTGTCAACACTAAAAGTCCAAACATACATAAGGATCGATTCAGCGATGTAGATCTTATGTTAAATCATTTTCTACAAAACCTCATACGTCAAAGGGTGCGCCTGCGTACTTTCTCTCATAATACTTTCACTTGCAATATAGAGCGTGAGGTCAAAATCGCACTAACGCGACGGTCAATGACATCAACTTTTACCATGGTGTAGGTGATTGTCATAGAAAACAGATGCGTTAGTTCTCAACACATCCACTGATTGTTTAGTTGTGGCGGGAATAATACAAGCCAATAATATAAGTTTAGCCAAAAATAACCTTCCATTGTTCATGTATTTGTGGCTATGATAGCTACCTATACATTATAATTTATATCTTTAAAGCAATTAAACAGTATGGTAGAAGAGAATTTTACTTCTAAGATTTTAATATTTAAATGGACTTTGTAACTCGGATTTCATGATTTACTTGTAAATTGTAATTACTATTTTAGGTTCTCATATTTTTTTGGGATTTTTTATAAAATGTCATTATATTTTATACATATTTTTATTAATAACGTTTACGTAAATTGTAATTTATTATAATAATATCCTCTGCCGACTCGATCTCTCTCGTTTAACCCTGTTGAACATTTACTACTCACAATATAACACCTGACTCGGCGTTTCCCATGAGGTTCACTCGTGCCCGTGAACCATGACCCGATTCCTGGCTTCCCGTGCGTCATAACTTTCATCGTCGAAGATTAATGAAAGTGACATAAAACCAAAAGTGGTATCATCCTGAAGGCCAACTACTCATCATGGTAAGAGAACCAGGTCGGTGAAAGCAGTGAAAGTATCTATTGGTGCATTCTCTTAGACATTTTTGTGATTTTAAGGGACTTTAAACTGTAACACTTTACATTTTGGGTTAGAATACAATGAGAACATTTTTCTAGGTCAGAGCATAATAGTTGTTTTGATGATGATTTCTTTTTAATAAAACTAAATCTGTGTCAACGGTGCATGTTCGACAAGTGGATTTTTTCACTTTAATATTGTGTAGATTAAACCGCCATAATTATAGTATCTGTCACTGGGGTTTCATGATTTTCTAAATGTCATAATGACAGCAAAGATAATAATCGTGGTATTGCCTTAGTAATAAAATAATCAAATGTCACATTTGCATAATTGTATTTGCACGTTCGTTTAATTTATTGATATAAGGGATTTAAAAATAGTTATATCATAGCATATTCTAACAACAATATTAAGATATAATAAATATTACATATATTTTTAATTTTTCAATTAACGTACATTGTAGAATTATCTAGAAATCGAAAACAGTATGCTATTAAGAGGAAAAATGCGTCGAAGTAAACATTGAGTCAGCACTCATTGGTCGTTTTGTTTCTCTATGTAGTGAAAGTGCTTAGAAAGTAGAAAATGTCTGCCTGCCTGATTGCAACTATGCAGTTCCTAAGTAATTTTGTATTAAATTACTTGTTATATTTTATTAAACTTTACACATTTATTTTATAAAATTGCCGTTCTAATATTTATGTATTACATATTTGTTATGATATTTATTACATATTTGTTTTTAACATGGCAAGACTTACAAATTTAATCTTTTTTTTTTTTATACATTGGGTCGGTGATTTTTCTCTTTATTCCAGAAATGCTAATGCTTCGGGTTTTAGATATTCAGAAATTATCGGTGTGTTCTTATTCCATGTTTTATTTGAATTAAAATAAAAAAAATATAATTCTCGTAAAAACTTTGTTCAGATTAACAGAAAACATTATAGAAATACGATTTGCTAATCAGTGTACAGTAATTTTTTTTAAAAAACAACATCCGGGTCCATGGACGCCTCGGAAAACAGCTAATATTGAAAGTTGTCTTATATTTCCAGTTCTATTTCAAACTTTGAAAAGTCGTATCTAGAAAGAAACAGGAAAACAAACTAATTTAAGTTCATAGAACTCTAAATGCGATCAATCAATCACAATAAATAATGTTTATAAGGATATCCAAGTGTAAATCTATTTATAGATGGCGTTTATGACGACAATATAATATGAGATTTTCTTACATAAAATAGATAGATAATTATGTTATTATTTATCACATCGAGATATTTCTGACAAATACATTTTAGATTTAGATCTTATTGGTGGCAATTAAAAAATTTTTTTTACTCTCATTTAGGAATTAGAGATACTTTGAAGATTTTTGTCTTGGTATAAGGAATGGGTATATATATCTTGTATGGTATTCCAATGGTAAGGTAAGGTAAGTAAAACCGTGATTGGTTGAATTTTATACACAATAGCGAAAGTCAAGGATCACGTCCCCAGACTTCTGTGGAGTAACCCACAGAACTTTACCTGGGCTAGTATTAGATTATTCTAGGAATTTATTGTTGTGGATCCTGGTTGTCTTTCCTTTCTATTGTCATTCGTTTTCCTTCTCACACTGTCATTTTTCTAAAGCACCTTTAACAAGAACAAAGCCTCTTCGAATTCCTATGAGACATCAGAAATGGCACTATTGGTATTGAGGAAGTGATTTTTTTTGTTCTTAATAACTTAAATACGAAACTCGATAGCAATATCAACAAACGCAACGATGCCAAAACGGAGAATAATGCTGTTTCTAGGTCATTCACCCCACCAATTATCCTTCTGAACAGTAATCACAGTAATCACTTGGAAAGACATTACGCAAAAAATAAAGCTGCGCTTCTGTGATCTCTTCCTGGAGTCTGGAGGGATCTTCTTTAGGAAGTTTTATGAGTTCCTCTGTTGGTGCAGGTATTTGCCAAAACATCAGGAACCAGCAGGGTTGTAACCGCCTTTTCCCTTCAGATTGCTGTCAAGGTCAGGCCTTATCGCCACAGGCAGCCGGCTTCAGGGCCATTCAGATGCTCCTTTCATATTCAAATCAGGACTTTGAAGGTGATTAATACATAATAGGAATAAATTCCAAGTTGTTGGCAGGGCGAAGTTTTCAAGTCTCGAATTAAGATACCCACGGATGTGGTGTTTTTGAGCGAGTCCTTCCGCCTGAAGCTACCAATGTGGGTGACCACTGAACAATATCACCGCCGTCCAGGATACCTCACGGTGGGCTCTGATATATTTAAGAACCCTCTGAGTTACATGCGGTCCGTCTCTACCTCAGCGTTAAACCCACTTTACGTAATTTCGTTAATTACATTATAGCCATATATATTTGTTTTGTGTTTGTTATATATATTTTTTATAATTTGGCTTTCAGAAGGTTGTAGAGCCTAGTTGTGTTACTACAGAGCGAACATTGCCTGACTCGACCGGGGAAGTACCACCCTCCAACAGAAGAGCGGCGTGAAGTAGCCTTGAGTGGCTGCGTTTCGTCCGATGAGTGAGAGAACCAGTTTCCCTTTCCCTATTCACACCCTTTCCTGCCGTTTCCTTATTCCCACCCCTCCCAACGTTGGCAACGCATCTGTAACATCTATGTCGCGGATGTCCATGGGCGACGTTCACTACTGCCCATGAAGTAGGCCGTCTGTTCGTTTGCCACCTTTCACATAAAAAAATATGATTATATATATATGTATATAAATATGTGTATATAGAGTAAAAAATTTAATTCTCTTATCGATCTTTCGTTGATTCTCTCCTTAAATTTTATTAAATTTGATAAACCTTTTTTTTGAATACCCTAAAAAAAATAACAAATTCACCATATTGGATTAAGAAATAGTCATCTTTTGTTCTATCATCACCTATATAAATGTATTTTAAAATTTGACTTTAAGCCTAACTATTAAAAATTTAAGGTTCTAAGTCTGATACGAATACAAATTAATACACAACCATTTTAATTTAATGCCTCTTATATATACATATATATATATATATATAAAAAGAAATGACTTCTAATACAAAAACATAAAAATGTCAATTAATCGAAGAGTATGTTGTCTTTCTTCTTTAATATAAACATATTATTTTATACTATAATATTTACTAGGGTATTTAACTATCTTTACATGTTGATTTTTGATCACTCATCAGCGCATACTTAGAAAAGTTTATATAACAAATAATAAATATACGTGTCCTATTTTGAAAAAAAATATTTTAAATTAAAATCACTACGATTGTTATGCACAATTGAAACATATATTGAGAGGTTCTTCATTGCTTAACTCTCGATTTTATCGATATCAAATCATCTTAGTTCATATTGTCCCTGATTGACGTTTATCAAACGTTTAAACTAATATCCAATGTCAAATAACAATACAGTCACCACAATGAATCCATTACTCATAGCCATATTCGATTCATAACTAGAAAAAATCTTTCAGTCATTTAACAGCACGTATTTCTCATGACAACAGAGAGTTCAATGACACTATCGATTAAAACCGCTAAATCTCAGCCAATTAATTGCGAGTGTAATCAACGTGTTTCCGCAATATCAAATGTAAGATTCTGATTTATTGTGTATTCAAATTTTTCGTTTTATGATGAGCGACGGTCGTGGACCTATGAAAGTGAGACTGCTGTCGAATTTGATCTCCAACTAGTTTATTGCGTTGTCTTTGTTTGCTTTGTGTTTGAGTATCTTGATTGTTTTGTTTGTCTACATATAGATGAGACCTCTGGTATGAAAAAGATTCCTTTAAATCATTTAGAATATACTAATCATTTTGTTTAAATATATCGTTGTCACTAAAGCGTTATTGGGATAATATTTGAAACAATATATTTTTTTTTTGAATGAATTTTCCCAGAACTTGCAGGAAATTTTCATTTTATAGATCGAATACAAATTAAAATTTAAGTAATTTTTATCTCAACCAATAATCTTTATGAATATTTATGGTGAGTTATAAAATTTGGATATAAAAATTAGAAATCTTTTAAAATGAAGTGCGGCGTGTCATCGGTCATCAGCGGATATCATCGGTCAGAATCGGTCAGCGACAGTTCACCACCGAATCTTGCATAATATTTTTACACAGGAAATCGCAATAAACCGTTTATTTGAGCACTGTTAATTTTGATTGAAATTCCTGTTTCAATTTGATAGGAATAAAGTTTTATTTTTTTAAATGCCGTCATAAATTTTGATGGTACCGATTGATTATAAAATGGCTTCTTATTTTCAGCAAACATGACAAATGTTGCGATTGGGTTCAATGATTTGCATATTGATTATTGTGTCTTGTACCAAAAACATGGCGCAATAAGTTTGGTACAAGTACATGTTCTACATCGGAGTATTTTTAAATATTTTCATAACTAACATAGGATTATAAACTCGTAATTACAGCAAGGAACATATAGAGGACCTCCTTGGTTAAACGAAGTATTAAAATGGAACAAGAAACTCTTTTTAATAACCTCATTACAATCAAGTGTAACATAAAATATTCATTATACAGCCGAGCAATTAAATAAAGTTATGTATCCAGTTCTAAACGACTAGTAGCGAAGCAAATATCCGTGTTCTTAGATCCTATTGGATTCATTTACTTATATAAAGTGGACGTCTAAACGCCCTCTAAACGTCAATTAGGAATGTTAGATAGCCATTATCGCATTGCCGGTAAACAATATATTTATATTATATTATATATATATGTTACATAGTCCGCGCATAGTTATAAATAACCAGGCAAGCAACAGAGGCAGGTGGTTAAGGTTAGGTGAACTCTGCGTTGTGTGACCGCGAAATTATTTTCAAGACTACAGCAACCTCCACACACACACTTACAAACGTGTATCTGCACACGAGTCTCGCTACGCTGTGTGCATGTAGGCGTACTCGTGAGAAACTTGACAGTTTATACCAAAACGACAGATAATCATAAGCCTGACAGGTGAATATGAACCTTATTGGCATCACATGTTGCTTATAATCGCATCTCTTTATGACGGTGATTATGATACATTGATGGTTGTTATGGAGTATGGTAAAGTTGCTATCTTGTTCGTAATGTCCGCGAACGGAGGTACATTCAACTTTTAGCCCAGTAAACTCTCCAAGTTCGTTCACCCAGTGCTTGTCAACTGACGTAAAGTGAGAGAGACGGTAAATAAAAACAGATAGCTGCATCCCTTTCCCTCTCAGTGTTCAAGTTTAGAAGTTTTTATTGAGTGTTCGACAACCGAAATAGTTTACTTTTGTCTAGTTTATGCTCGCCTGGTACCATTGACGGTTTACGCTGACTATATCGATAAATATCGCCGTCTCGGCCTTTACGATAAACAATTTCATCGATGTCTGGTTGGTTGGTTGGTAAATTTTAATTAATACCTAGATTTTTTTTATATTTGCGTAAATAATCTAATCTATACAGCCATAACGCTATTTGGTTATTAAAATAAAATTGCAATTAGTTCACTTGGAAAACAATTTCAATTATAAAATATTATTAACAATTTGAATTTGTATTATTATAACTTATCTTCAGTAATCAGTAATTAATTACTTATTGGGATTGGGAGCGAGAGGTATAACAGCTAAAGCTCTCTACAACCTACTTAAACTGGGCCTGTTCAGAACGTCACTTCAATTCATTCTTGGAACGTACTTCGAAGGCAGCCCTAGTAGGTTCTTTTCAAATTTGGTTAGGTAGAGAGAGGAGCTTGGACGGTGGAGGTGAGCGTTTAACGCGCGTTAGACAGGAGCCCTTTAAACCTACACCTGGGTCGCAAGTCCCAGGCACTGTTGAAGCTCCTCTCCTTGAAACCCGATGGACCCGGCACCCGCACGGTGAATCCATTGAATGCTGTCGTCTCAAGATTGGTAGAACTGTTACTTATTATCCCTGTAACCTTGATCAATAAAATTTTTATCTTGTCTATATTTCAAGATTCCTCGTGAGAGCAGAAATTTGCAGCAAAAACTACACGTAGCGTGGGGTACATACTTAGTCAGATCAACCGTAAGGCTCCGTCGCCTCAATAAAATTAAACACAAACCAATATATAATACTTCAACATTAAAAACTAAATAGGTATCTTTTATTTCCCTTTAGTTTTAGTTCTTATGAATACTAAAATTTTAATAGGTTCATATAATAAGGATGATTTTATACATCATAATATGTATACAATATATAGTATAATCTCAACCGAATAAGATAGTTTGTACACATTAATGAAAGGCGTAAATTTTATCACAAACAGTTTATGTTTGTTCAGCCGATACTTAAATAGAAAAAAATGAAAGCACTCACGCTAATACACGTACGATTACAAAATAACATCGCGTCTCCCATTCGTAAACGTTTTTAAGTATTCTTGAAAAACATTCACACGCCATGGAGCCGTCAATGGAAAATTGTTGAACGTTCGGCTGAATATTTCATTCCTTTGCCTATTAACAAACTCTCGGTCCGCAAACTACATTAACCCTCAGGGAGGTATGCGTCCCTGGTACTCCTCTCAGCTGGTAGTTCAGATTCGGTTTATTTTTTGTATTTAATAAAAATAATAATTATCAGTATGCAAAGAGTAACTAACTTTACTTGTTTGTTATATTGATCCGGAAACCAAATCTAGTTAGTTATATTGCGGTTGCTGTTTTCCGACTTCGTGAAAGAGATTTATTTTCCATTACGGTATTAATGTGTATATGTGCTTCATATATGAAGCTCTTACTTTAAAAAATATGGATCGGGTAATTTAAAATCATATTTCGCTGTGAAAATAAAAGACAGGAAAAAAGATTTGGCAAAAAATTTCCAATTAATAATTATTTGTTTTGATTCCGAAACGACTTGCCTCTCAATACTTGTTTAATCACGCCTTAGTTTTGATTTCCTCAGCAACCTTTTTATGGCAAATTCACACATAAGATACTTTTATTTTATTTGTACTATTTACGGCTTTTTAATTTAATGGCCCATAATTCACGCATTAAAACTTTTATATGTTGTTCAACGCCCAGAAACATAAAACCTTCTTTGGGCAACCTTCATACATATTTGTTGAATCGTCAAAGAACTATGTTACATTTATTTTTTATTTTATTTTATCCAATATGTGTATAAAATATTTTAATATTAAAACTAAATTAAAAATGTTATAATGGCCATGATTTTACTTTAAGCAAATAAATGAAAAGTTTATTATTAGACTTTAATATATGTTCCCGTCTCTAACATGATCATATATAAATCTATTAGGAAAATTATGTTTATCCCTTCATTCGCATTATACTACGACACATACAATGTCAATAATTTTACTCAGCAGCAATAAAATATAAACGTGGTACGGAACCGATAAATAATAAGATAAGAAGCATGTCACCATTGGCTGGTCGTTCAACTTTTAGCCCAGTGCGGGCAGACGAGCTGCGACTAACTCGTTCCCAGCTATGCTATCCTAGTAGGGCTGATACCTACCGTAAAATATTATAGCATTCCTACTTGGTAGCAGGATATGAAAGTAAAGCCGCCGTATCCACATTGTTTCAACATTTGTCAACATTTTGAATTTGACAACATTTGAATTCGACAAGTTTTTTTTTTATTTCGTTTAATCTAAAAAAGGTTTTAATTGAGTTTTGTTTAAATCTGTCAATTCAGTAACATTTGGTGTGTGTGCTATCAAATTTATACGATTACCGAGACGATGAAATTAACGAGATCTTTTTTTTTTTTTATTGTATTTGAGTTTACATTGAGTTAAGTGTTAGCGGTAATTTAAAAATCTTAACATTGTTTTTATATGCTGAAATATATTACTTTAACCATACACCCATACATGTTATTTTTTGGGAGATTAACAGAAAGTTCGTAAGAATAGAAAAGTAAGTCATGCAATTCGTTTCTGAAAATAACAAATTCTACTGCCATTTGATTGGATTTTCTGCAATCGAAACTATTGAAGTATAAGGTTTCAATAAATACATTACATTTCTCAAAAATAGGTTGACTGATTCACTTGCGACTTTTGCTTTTTTGGTTTATTAGATAAAAAACTTTATAACCAATGGCCAGTCACTTTCTGATGGGAAAATTTCTGCCAGGGAAAATTTTAAGATTAAACTTTCATCTCGTAAAAGTAGCCTTTATTATCTGAAGTGTATATTTTCTTAACACGTGTTATCCGATTAGAAATTAAAATTTTAATAGATTTATGATGTTTAATGCATTTTTAATTTACTGGGGTTGACGACTTTATAATTCACACCTGTCGGAGACACAGTTTCTAATTTGACATGTTTGAAAGTTAGAATAAATCTGGAATTTTCAGTTTGAAATAATTAAATTAGTTATGGGCTAATCAAAAAGTTTTCACTTAAAAGATAATTTATTAACTAGGAATTTACTAACTTGTCTACGCTCTTAATACGAGTTTAGATAACAAATGTATATTTAATATATTCAGCCTCAAACACGCATTTGTATTCAAAGTCCGTAACTTTAGGCGCGAACGACCGTTTTTTATTTTTCTCCACACGGAAATGCAGATTAAGAAATGGCTGTCGGGGCCGGTTGTTTGTTTATTTTGAAATTTAAAAAAAAAAACTCGTAGTAAAATGTATGCGCAAACCAGATTTGAAGTACCAGGCTCGCATAAACCAAAGAAGTCTGTCCAGTCACACGAGTTAGTATACACTAACGCACACATGCATACATTTTAATTGTTATAACATCTCTTTCTAATCTTTATTAACTTATTAAATACATTGTATAAAGTTAATCTTTCTCGAAGTATAAATGCATGTATAATTAGATATAAAAGTTATTTTATTACAATTTTATAATATATATACTCGGAAGTGACGATTGAGCTCACTAATGCAAGTGAGTTATCAACATTTCTCACGCTTAGTTTCCATTAGTGTGTGTGTGTGTGTGTGTGTGTTTGTGTGAGTGTTATCTTTTGTGTTTGTGTGTGTGAGCTGAGACAAGCTTCAGGTTCGTTCAACTTATGGCCTAGTAAACTTAGTATGTACTAAGTATGATGTCGCTTTAATTAATCATCTCGACTACAGATTGTATTTAATTTAAATGACAATTTGATATACATACACTTCCCTGTTATCACGAACAATCTTATCTCAAATATAATATCAATCGCAATAAATTTTATTTTAAAAGAATTACTAATATTTTATGTGTTCCTAGTACTTTATATACATAAAATTGTTTTTAAATTCTTTATTTAAAAAAAATAAGTTTTTTTTTTTCATATAGTAAGCAGTTTTTTGTATGATATATTCTGCCAAATTTTAAACCACTCGATAAAGATGATATTAATTTTTGGACTCCGCACGTAGGCGGTTCCTCGAATCGAATGCGACCATCATCACGTAAGCAATATAGTTTTTTTATATTACATATATACAATACATGTTTTTTGTCATTTAAAGAGGAAAAATTGCCAAAAAATATATATGTAGGTGTAAATGTTTTAGTTTATATAATTTGATTTAAATTATCTGTAGCAAATCATTGTCATAAGTTTATTTTCTCTCTGTTCACATATAAATTAGTCGTCACAGATTCTGCCTATTATTCTGCTTAATTTAATTAAAACCTCTTTTCTCTTGGATATTCTTCCATAACCTTTTACTTTATTTTTTACATTATATATATATATTTATAAATAATCATTATATATCGAGTTTATCTTTACGTATAAGTTTTAATAAAACGATCTAAATAAGATTTTTTTTTTTTAAACTTGACTAGTGCTGTAACAATAGGAATTAAATATATTTGGTTATATAATACAATCTAACCCGTATATTAAAGTGATAATTACTATATTATTTATAATAAATGGAAGAGAATGTTAGTTTTTTCTATATTTTTGAATTATTTTATGATATTTAGATTGTCAGTGGACTTTTACATGAACTTTTCGTTGAATGTTTTGACAGTTTCAAAATGTATTACTTAGACAACTACCGACCCAAAATTTTTAAGAGCATCAAGTATTTTATTTAGAAAAATTCAAAGTCTTTCGAGTCTTATTTAATATTAATTTACACAGATATGTACACTATATATAGGTATACATATAGAAATATGACGATAGAGGTCTTTTACGCCTCACAGTAAAACTGCTGTACGGATTTTAATAAAATTTTCGATGTATTGAATTTATTTAAAAATATTTTCGATCTCTCTAGTTTGTATAGTTGTAAGAAACAATGATTATTATACGCACTACGTGTTCAGTTACGAGTTTAGTTTAAGGTAGAAAAATTTTGTTAATATATCAAGCAGTCTGGACGAGGTAGCGTGTATCGTGTATTATATTATATTTTAATAAACACTTTCATATTTATATACATATATGTATGTGTGTAGATTTTTGTTTCTTCCGTATATTAATTTAAAAGAAACTCTTCTGCATCCTGTCAAGTATGTTCTATCTTATCAATGTAGTATTTGAAAATATTTGTAACAGCGCCATCTATCCGCGAGTAGTCCGTACTTGTGAATTTGAACTCTAAAACAGTGTATTGTCATAATAAAGCAATTAAATTGCTCGAGTTAAGTGAAGAGCAGTATCTTATACATTTTATTAGCTGCTCGGGATTCGCATTATAAGTCGTACATACTTATTCTGAATTGACAAATGCGAAAAAGAGTATTTTTTTTTCTTTAATATTAAGGCAATGAAAACAGAAATTAGAAAAAAGTTATATTGCTAATTATTGAATATTTTTTAAAAGATTCTTTGCATGAAGTGATTTTTTAAATTTTTTTTTAATAATATTTTTGTCTTAATTTTCAAATTTTTTTTAGTAACGTAATAAAATACATTAATTCATAAATAGCAAAAATGTTCAATTATATGAACATCATTATGCTAAAGAGTCGATAAAGAAGCGTACGATATGAGAATCAGAATGAATTTCAGAATAGGGGTGTTGGGTTCAATGACATTTTAGTTTTCGGTTGTTACGAGTCTTGAATAGATAAGTGACGTTGGAATATATGATATTTTTTTATTCTCTTTAATATAAACATTTTATAAAAATAATAATATTAATTGGGGACATTATAATTTTTAATATATTCCTTAAATTATAATAAACATCATTTATAACGTGGACATTCTCATGAATGTGTACATTGTCTTAGAAACGTTTTATTCGATATATTTTTATATTTTATTAATATCTATGATTAATATAACTAAATATAAACATGTCGTCTAATTTATAATAATAACAAAACCTAATTTAACATATTAGCTACAGATAATAAAAATATTCATAGACGATTGTCGTCATCTGTATTACATTTAAAATTTGCTTCATATTGTCTGCTACAAGTGAGTTTCCTATTATAATAAGACCTTTAATTTTTAAAGTAAATAATGGAAATGCTTCATACTTATAAACATTTTTTGATTGTTTCCTTAATGCTGTTGATAATTATAGTTTTTTTTTTCATTTTTAATGTTTAATTACCAAAAGCAGTTTGCCGGTTGGCAGGTGCCATAAGGGGGCTAGGACGGCCGTCGAACTTTGCGACACAGACGTACGTACAGAACGATATATATACAGGTTTTTATTACAAACAAATTTAAACTTTATGACCCATGTTATAAAATTCTAATTCCATGATTTGCGGAAGTGGGATCATTGAGCTTGGAGCAATTTAGCTTAACGAAACTGTAAGGTTGTATGTGTTGTCGTTTCGTTATTTGTATTTTAAGCCTTATATTGTTATGATAGGATCGGTTTTCGAGTATTGGGATCCTGGAGACGGTCAGGAGGTGTGTATTTCCTGGTCCGTATATCAATTAGGGGAATTGGCTGCTAATTTGTTACGATATGGGCCACATGGACCACGTTATATAATGAATCAAAAGGTTTTACAAGGCTGGCGGTAACAGCAACAATTTATTATATTTACATTTATTTAAATGAGACTAATATTTTCGGATGTACTACGCGTATTTTGTTATGTTTAAAAAAACTACATACTCCCGAAGCGACGTTTCGGTTACTTTGCAGCAACCGTGATCACTGATCTCGCTATTTACAATTATATATAAAATTATAGCTTCGCGATGTTTATAGCACTTTAGAAAATATTATTTCTATACTAAAAGGAATCATTGCCAACTCATATTTCGAACCGTCCTTATAAAACATAGTTAAATTTATCGCTTACTTTATTAATTAATAAATATTATATTATCGCAAACAAAAAATAGTTTATTGACATTCAAAACATAGATAAAGCTACGTTTTTCGGATTTATTTGGCCATTTTATTTGAAAGAAACACTTTGGAGGAAACACGATCATAGCAGACGAGATGAATCATGAATAGTGTTTTTTTTTACTTAGTTTTATTTAAATACATCAAAAAAACCAAAAAAAAAAAAATCAATCAAATTACTATGTATATAATTTTTCTGATGTTTTATAAATTTGTGCTAAACTTAAAGTATAACTATTAAGTAATCTTTAAATGTAAATGTCTTACCTATTGACTAATAACTAAAACACATAAAAACATTTAAATGAAACTAATATATTTTCGGCCATACCGCGCGGGATATCCGAAAATACATTAGTTTCATTTAAATGAATAAAACTCGCGAAAGTCTTAGATCTCAATACATAAAAACATTGTTTTCACTGTCATTTATTTTTTTATCGTTGTTTAATAAATAAATATTAATTAATTAAAAACTTTATAAGGAACAATCGTGACTTATTTTATACGATGAACGTTTCTTATAACGAAATTTTCATAAACCTCAATTAATAAACAATTGTCGCATGAAATGGAAAAATTAAAAAAAAATAATAATAATAAATTTTCTCAATAATTCTCTATTAATATTTATAGTAAACATTATAAAATTACGATACCTTAACAAACTATATGCTATTGTTTATATATATATATATATATATATATATATATATATATATATATATATATATATATATATATATATATATAAACAAATACAAATCAAAGCTATTCACTATAAGTATATACAAAACATAACAAAATTTCACAATGATTATCCGATACAATATCTGATACACGGAGCTGGTCCCAGTCCTAGTGTCGCAAGCCTAGATATTTAAATGGATTCATGGTATAAAGGGCTATGGAAAATTCGGTGGCACATTGATGACCACGTGATCGGGATGTACACAATACTTGTGGACTGTTACCCATCGTCTGCTTTTCACCGATTAGAATTTATAATACGATGCATTATTTATTTATTTCCATGAATCGTTCTGATGCCAATTTAAGCCGCGAATACAATGACGGGATTGTAACGACCGTTTCCGAACGAGTAAACGATGAAAATTTGTTTAGTTATTATATATATATGTATTGATTAGTTTTGGTTCAATTCCGTTTTTTTTTTATGATATAATTTCATGTCTTCAATGTCTTTCTTTCTCGTAAATTTATTATTTTTCTTTATCATAATTTAATTGTATTTGATGATTTAAATTTTTTTATCGATCAATATTAATTCTATTTAACCTTTGATTTATACATATGTATATAAAAAAACGATTTTTTTTAAATTCAATTATTGATATTGACGTATATTTATGTTTTATTAAATCATTCGTTCATTCGTCTATACATACATCCAATCTTTCTTTACTCTTGATATTCTCATTTCCTCTGCATGAAAATCTTTCTGTCCAAAATTCTTCTCCTTAGAATGAGCTCCTATAATAAAGATAGGCTTTTTATTTGTGATTGTAGATTTTTTTAATATAGCTATTATTATTTTAAAACGGGCCGCATATATATGATCTATTTGTTTTGAACACAATGTATATCCTTTTTGGTTGACTTTTGTCCTAAAAAAAAGATTCATGTAAGAAAATTTGAAAATGGAATCTTGATTCTCATTAGATTTCACTTCTTTGAATGAGATCTAAGACTTTAGCGAGTATTCATTTAAATTAAACTAAAATTATTGGGATTAATACGCCTATTTTATTATATAGTCTGCCCGTGATCACGATCGCTGCAATGCAACCGAAACGTCTGGAGTAGGTATATAGTTTTTAAAGTAATAAAATACGCGTAGTAATCCATCCGAAAAATATTAGTTTCATGACACTTTTTTATAAATTCAGATAAGAATATTATTTTTTTCACACAAATTAGTTACAAGTAAAAAGAATATATTTGGAGAAAATGACTATATTATACGGATATCTATGAAACTTTAAAAAAAGTTGGTTCTGACTAATAAGTTTATGCATTATTGATGTAAACAGTTTCTCCTTTGAATTCAGAACATTACATATAGTTAAGTCTTGTCTGAGATAACGAAATAAACTAATTACATTCCACCTTTATAGATATTATTTGTAATATATATACATCTCGAATGAGTTCAAGCATATTGTATCATCCTGTATATGAACAAATATGACCAAAAAAATCATATATTAATACGGAATTAGTTAATAAAATCTGATCACGTGTCCGGTCACGGCGACGGGCTTATAATTCGGGATTCGGGAGCGTTCAATTTAAATGATATCCGATATTAAGGTAAACAAATGAGATCGCGTCTGATACGAATCACGTGGGTCTTAAAAAAAAAGGCATATCGTTATAGCGTGTCCTTGATATTGAAATACAATCGAAAAATATAAATGATAGTCAGTCAGCATCTTCATCATAATGGACCTTCCATTAAAAAAAAATATTCTCCTATTTTAATATAATTAATAATTAATTGATTTTTGATTGTTTTGATTCTCACTGCGGTTATTTTATATAGTTTAACTTATATAAAATAAAATTGAACGTTCTGTTTGGTTGCATGTCACAGTATGTACATAGTGAATTATGTATATTAGTTAATTAGTATGTTATTAGTGTTTATCAATCAGCTGTTTAATTGGGACGGTATGGCAATTATTGCGAAAATCGCTCGCATCGTATGATATCTGTTACATGTTCGGGGTTACGATATACTTATATGAAAATTTTAATAGAATTTAAACATATAGGAAAAAAATCTTATTGGTATATATAACTTTGAATTGACATAAAAATTAAATTGATATATATTTATATAAAACGGAAAATTATCACCATGAGGCTATTTTAATGCAAGTTTTATGTATTAAATATGATGTTAATAATTATTGTTTAACTTCAGTTACAGTGTAGAATAGGCATTACAATAATATAGGCGTTAAGTTTCGTCTAACAGGAGTCCAAACTGCTAGGTTACTGAATACATTCAGAGGTTGTTGTCGCTTGTCGTTTATTCAATCAATTGTATTATGTATTAGATATTGATTAAATGATGTAATTTTCTTAACTTAATTTTAAATTATAAAGCATTAATGAAAGCGTTTATATATGTATATACAGTTTACATATTATATATTTCGTATGTGTTATAATAGCTATTAAAACTGTTACGATTGAAGCACTTTTGTTTAACGAACTGGAGGTAGTCATGTTAAGTTATTGAATTTTTTGTTTTTATTGTACATGTTGATCTAAAATATCGTATATTTGTCAGCTTCGTCTCATCTACCGCTTATCGTGGCGATTGAGGAATAATTTAAACGTCACTTATATGTTAGACATAGTTTTATTAATCTCCTAAAATACGTCATCGGACGGTTTTATTTTTAATATTATTTTTTTTTCGTTTAAAAACGTCCTTTGCGATATCATCGAACCTTCAATGGAACGCCCGGACTTTGACATAAATATTTTTTAAATTAAAATAGCATCACGTGCAGAAAGGATAATGAGGTCCGTCTAAAAAGGTTCTGTTCTAAAAACGTTTCTATCGAATATTTTCATTCAGCAAATTATATCACCGACAGCCAATACTATAGCGAATATTTTTTATCTGTGAATTTTATATCTTCTTATATACGTCAATTTTCGATGTGGTTTTCGATTGAAAGCCATAATACTCGTAGACAATACAAAACATATTTTGATAACAAGACGACGTGCGCGGCATCAAAGGGGTCAGCCTGATATAAATCTGAATGAATCAATAAATTGTTCGTTGTGAAATAAACCTTCGAATTATATTTATTTAAATTTATAAAGTCGTTGAACGCATCAAATATTTAGAGCGAGGATTTGCTGTTCGAGCTTTGTGTTATTATTTACAATGTCTCCCTATTTCACAATATTCGTCAGACATCGTTGGGATAGTTCTGATACCTTAAGACGGAATATAATTCAGATTCTTGGATTTTGACACACGGATGTATTGAACTCAGGACTGCATGAGGAAATGTGATTAAAGAAAAAAATACAAAAATACATACTAAATTAACCACGACTTTTTTCCATGTTACCAACTTAAAAATCCCAACGAAAATAATTTTCTCTTTATATCAGATTACTTTCAAATATATGTCAACATTTTGACATTTAATTTTTTTTAAATGACTTCCAAAATGTTCAAAGCACCGACCTCGCGATTCGTCCACAAACTTGACCAGGAATAATGAGGAAATGAAAAATTAAAATCTATGATGCTCTCATGCATGCATAAACCAGTTCATAATTCAATGGAGATTTGCCTTTGAGATGTCCCTTATTGCATAACAGCTGTTTTTAATTTCTAATCTAGGAATTATACTTTCTTATCGTTGCGATGACCTTTACAAATCTTCCTTTTGTATTTGATATTCTAGTTCAGTGTGTGTGAGGAGTGACGAATATATTACCTATTACATTTGAATTGTATTATGTAAAAGAAAAATTTACTTTAACACTCCAGCCGGACGCCATTTAATTGGGCACATTATAAAAACAACGAAATATTCCTTTTTTTCTTTAAATAAATGGAACGCCTTAAGAATTTTGTAATTAAAAAATTTGCTTCACACGTGCTTCACATAACTGCCCGAAGTAAGAATTTAAATTTGGAAAAATTTAATAGTTCTGGAACGTTACGATACATCATTTAAGTTTTTTTTTTGATAACAACGCTAATTTCTATGTATTTTGAATTGGCCTATTAAAAAATATATACAAAAAAGTATACTTCTGTCTAAGGAGGTTTTATATGTATATAGAGAGCTTTTTTTTTTGGGATGAATACAGCTGACACATTGTATTTTGTTTTAATAATCATAAAACCTTGCTTCGCCCGGTCTCATTTAGTTCTTAATTAAACAGCAAGATTATAATTTTATTAAAATCTATTTTCCTATAAGTTACATAACTAGGAGATTTAAAACAATTCATTTAATAAAGTTTTATATAGTAAACAAAGATACAATATCTATTCAACTTAACACACTTTACATATATACAATTATTTTTAAATAAATTTAAAGAAAATAAGAATAAAAATAGTTGACAAACAGGGATCTTAAATCATATGCTAATTATATTTAACCCAGTGAATGGGATAACGAAATATTCCACTGTTTTATAGTTAGAAAATATACTAGAAGGTGGAATAACGTATGGCTTATTTCTGTTCTGGGTATCGCTGATCACACGGAGCCATCAGAACCAGAAAAATTTAATTTCATTAATCAAGTATATTCGTAAGTTGTGATATTTTTGTCAAATATTGGCCGGTTATTTTATCATTAATATTAAAATCCATTGGTCGTGTAATTCCATTGTGTGTCGGTCCTGTCCGTCTGTTGGCAAGGTGAAAATTTATTGATATTTAACACAGGGTGTTCAATTTTGTTATGTGATAGAAATTTCAATATATATATTTTTTATAATCCTTCATTATAATTATATAGTAATAATCTTGGGAGTGTTAGAATTTTGTGTGGAAGCAGAGTGAGGTGTACATTTAAAGTTCAGTTTAATTATTTAATCAGCCTGTATATAGAAAGATGAGAGCCTGCGGACAATAGAATAAGAGCTTGTAATTCGCAAATCGACGTAATATTACGAGTACATCGAAAGTTTTACACGAAAAATGTTAAGTACATACACTAACTGCGGGAATATGTGTTTTGAGGTTGAAATTAAAATTATGTATATATATAATATACTATAATATATTATAATAAATAACAAGAAGTTTCAAATAGAACGTTTTATTGACAGCATTTTTTGTTTTTTAACTTCACACGGTCTATCCTTTGAAGGATATTATAAAATTATAAATTATAACACATATTTATATAATGTAAAACTTCCTCGTGTCCCCTGAATCCTTCCGTACATTTCGTCCACAATGTGGTCAAGCATTGTACGTCAAAAGAAATAATACAGGATTAAGCCTCACCATCCATTCTACTTACAGTTGTCGCGAACACGATTTTTTGTCATCAAAATTAGTTATGAATAAGTAGGCTTGAGTGTTGCCTTTTTGGATAGAGATGTCACTGACAATCGATATTTATATGTATATATTTTTTTTTCAATTATAAATATAAAATTATCTTTAAAACTATATTTAATTCACCGCTCTGTCGGTTATAAGTTTATCGATGTTTTTTTTTTTATTTATTATCGATAAGTAATCTAATATTTGATCATCGATAAGTCGCTTCACTATTGAAGCTCACGGAACTAGCAAGGTGGTTAAATGACCACCGGGTATTTGAGAACAAAAAAATATATTACAAAAATGTACTCGTACATATTTAACAATTGCATAGCAAGATGCATTGATGTTATGTGGAGATGTCTGTTGTCAGTTTGTATGTCTTTGTTATATGTTATGTTTCATTCAGTATTTATTTAAAGATAATTTAAATAAAATGAAAAAAATATATATTAATTTACTAAAGATATCTATCGTTTGAGATTTATACGACATTTTCTCAGTTAAAAAATATTATATGTTTAAAATAATTAAAGCGATATAATAAAAATGAAATATCAATATACATAAATACAGAACAAACGTTTACGCGAAAATTTATATCTAATATTGAAGTGACTTAATAAAATCGGTCTCGAACTATCTGTCATTGATTTATACTTATCTGTCACGTATAAAATATATTGTGATTTGTATGTTATTATAATTTTATAAAGATAGATAAATATATTATTTAAATACTTCAAAATATCTATGGTCATAAATACAGTTTCTCCGTTTTATATATATATATATATATATATTTAAATAAATAATTAAAATATCTTGATAATACAATAAATATTATATAACCGAAACGGCTTACAGAAGAAAAAATTTAACTTAAAAAAAAAAGCTTTAAATCTCACTGGGCATAAAAATGCGACGTCGCGGAAGATAATTGCCACCCAAATATATGACAATTACTATTTATTTTTAATCTATTGTAGGTAGCGCAAAAGTAAGTGAAGGAATTATTGTATTAATAGTGTCTTGGGTGGTAGATGTCGTGTTCCGTCCGTCTGAAGTGGTCTTTAGTGTGTTTGTCTAAAGGATTTCTTGGATTAGAGCGGCCTGTTTGGCTACTCGCTCTTCGAGTGCTAACAGAATACCTCATACACGGCGTGTTTAAATTTGATTCTGTCACTCGATATATGTACAACTTAAAAACCCGCTGAAGAGGCGGTCGTTTTTATTATTTACGTTATGATTTTATACCAATAGTCCTTAAAAAAATTAATGTTTTAAAAAAAAATTATAAAAGTCAAGAATGATATATACATGTATATACAAATAGTAAATATTTACGTGACAAAGTATACAAAATTGGTCAGAATATAGTAAAGGGAACGGCGCTAAGTTCCACAAAATTTAATCCCAACGGAGTAACCCTTTGCTAAAATGTCTCCAGCTCGTGTTATTTTTTTTGGTCTGCTAGTTTGTTGAATGAGGTCCATTGTGCGTGTGTAATGTACAGGAAGTTATTGGCTCCAATTGTCCACGCTTCGTCGGCCCATGGATTACTATTATCATAAGAAAGTGACCAGTTTATTTTGTTACAAGATAATACACTCCATTATAACATTGTGTTATTATGAAGAATGTCAAAAACGATGTAGAAATCTTGCCGATTAGATGGTTTTTTGAAGCGACCTGTATCATCGAACCTATATTCGGATACGAATACGTCTTTTAAACAATAATAATATATTATTGTGGCAAAAATATGCGTCGTATGAAAGAAAAAAAAACCGCGAAGAACAAACGTGATCATATAAAAAGCATCTTTGAATCATTTCGCGAGTTCATTGGCACAGATTTCGACAATGACTCATAACGATAATTCGTGTCTACTTATGATGCAAATTAACAACATATTTTTCCTTTAAATTTGTTAACTGTGTCAGTCAGACAAAGGAGGTGTGTTTGTATTCGAATATTATTTGTTTTTCGAGCTTTTCAGTATCTAGGTCGGAGGTATACTTGTTTGAAACGGTCGAATACACAAAAAAAAAAAAATCAAAATACATATACACATTATCTGTTATTATTTTAAACGTATTTTATATAATCTATGAAAAATTTTAGCGATCATTTATAAATCGAAAATTAATTTACATTAACAACTCTAAGAAAAGAAAGAACACCTCGTCTGCCCGTGATCACGTTTGCTGCAAAGTAACCGAAACGTCGGGATTATGTAGTTTTTAAATAATAAAAATCCGCGTAGTAAATCCGAATAATACTAGTTTCATTTAAACATTGTTGATATTAATAAAATATAAAAATGCTTTGATGTTGTGAGTAAAAGTCATTTGATAAATTGCATGAGATTGAACTCTGAGTCGCATTTCCACTGTAATCTGATCTGTTCCGGTCAGCTCTCTCTTCCGCGAATGCACTAGAAAATAGTTTTCCTATGACAACATTTTCTACAATTTATTATAACTATTAAAAATACTCAGTTCATTTGATATTAATGTATTGGTGTATTAAAATTTATCGCCAATTAATGTTGGCTGTTTTTATGTAAATGATTTATGATCTAAATTAATTTTCATTGTCTTTTTTTTTTATTAATTATTAAATATTAATATGTTGCCAGATGATATTATTAAATATTTCAAATAATTGTTGAAAAAAATATATACATTAGAATATAATTGTAAGAAAAATATCTAGGTTAAAACGTTTCTTATTAAGATTAATTGTATTTTAATAGAAACGAATAATTTAAACATTATAATTAAAATCTTTGATTTCATTTTAAATTTGGTTTAATTTAACTATGCACTCTGACATAGTGTACAAAATATATTGCTTAAACAGATTTTAAAAATTTTTGGATATATTTTTAATATACATAATTGTCTTGCTCAAGTGTGTATGTGTAAATGAGTATTGTGTTTAGTATGAAACTTACATAGACATGAAAAGTGAACTGGTTAAAAAGCGCGGGAAAGTCGGGCATTTTGTATAATAGCCCAAAAAAGTTGATCTGAAATATAAAGTATTCGTAGCACGGAAGTATTATAAGAAAAATTTACTTATATTATAGTAAATATTACAACATTTAAGGTTTAATATAATAATAATTATCTTAATTTAAACTTATTTATTCCAAGCCGTTTTTGTAGAGTTGTAAAAAAGGCTGTATAGTGATAGTCATAATTACCGCCACAGATTATATTTAAAATAAGCTAAAATATATTCATTATTTGTGTTATGTCCAAATCATGGGAACAATATGGGAAATTACTTTAAAAGCCCATAAAAATCAATGACGACCATGGAACACGTTAAAGCCATAGCTCATGACGTACAAGATGAATGTCATCAATTTGCTATAACATATATTTGGAAGCGAAATACGATGAAATTTTTACTCTGTGTACAATAATTATGAATGAACTATTTTCAGATTGCCGCTAAAATGATCGCCTTTAAAAACTAACTTGATGCGAACGCACTTTAATTTATTTTAATATTCATTGAACATCGCATTTTTTATTTAATAAACATTTATATTTTTATTAAGATGATTTTTTTTTTATAATTTCTAAATAATGAATATTTTTGTAACGGCCTTTCAATAATTACTTCGTTAGAATACTCAAAGGTTTCGGAAGAAAACATTCTCTCAAACCGCCTTTATTAAGTTAGGAAATTGCCATTTCATTTTCTTTAAATTTATTGCACGTATATATATTTTAGTGGCCTTACATGTGAAAAGAAAAATATTGTTTTTAAGCCATTCTAGAATTAACATTAGGCCATTCATTTGAACAGATCCAGGTAAAAACAAATCGCAATCTTCCACAAAAAGCATAGACTTATTATAAAAAGTATCAATAAATTAATACCCGAAGATGCATACTAAAAACTAATTACCAAAATATTAAAAAAAATATATGTTTGATGATGCCATATTATAGTAAAGAATCTAAGATGCAAGTACAGAGAAAGTAGCATTTTGTTTATGATTCACACGTTAATGGCGGTGCTAGCAATATTCCTGTTTATAAATAGAAAGTAGGACGGCCTACAGGATGTAGGTACACGTACCTAGAACCTAGACAGCCAACGCTTTACAACCTTGGTTATGCTTTCTAAGTTTATTGTTACTACTTAAATATTATTATCGTCTTTATATACATTTAAATATATGTAGTGTTTAGTCTTGATAAGAACAGTTATTATGAATTAATATTAATATATTCGAAATAAGTGTATATTGAAATAAAATTAATATTTTCGGATGAGATGAGAAAGTAGCCGAAATCTCGGGAGCGTGTAGTCTATAATAATAAAAATCATTCTTAAAATCTAAAATTATTAAATGTATACTCGCGAAAGTCTTAGATCTCATTATAAATATATATGGTTTTGGAAGTAGCCTTATTAAATAGGCTTTTATAATGTATATTTTGCATTAGTAGTAATTTGTTATATACATATGTATATGTGTTAATAACATATTATTAGCCATTAATAGGGGAAAAGAACAAGAGTTCCGGCTTCTTGGAAACTTCGTATTTATATGACATATAAAAAAATATATAATAAATCCAAACTGTCAAATTCGAATGACATTTAGTAACGGATAACTAAAACAAGCATTTGACATATGACATATGACATATGACAAATGACAAATAAATGACAGCTATAGACATTAATCCAAGTAATCCTAATTAAAGTACCTACGTTTTAGACAGAAAAAATGTCAAAGCGGACATTATGACGGTAAAATTTATTATAATGTGCATTCTCACGAGATACTCTACCATTCTGTCCACGGACATCCGCTGATGTAACTCATTAATTACCAATTTAATTTGCAAGAGCGTGGCGATTGAATGAAAATATGTATAAATTTGTATGGACTCTGAATGAACTAGTGTCTGTTATGTTGATGGAATTTTTGTATTAAACAATATATTTTTGCTGCATTCTCATAATATTATTCATATTTTTTAATTTACGTATGATGATATAAAATATGTTTTCGTTTTCTTTATTTTAGTTCGTATTTACGTAGACCTAGTTACAATCCTAATACAGGTTTTGTAACGTGAACTCAAGTACAAATCAGTATCTAAATAGGTATAAGCAAAGCTTAGTTTTTCTAAATTTTCTTTTATCTTTTCGATTTGTTAAAGATGAAATTGATTTGATTATAATCAAAATTAGCTCTAAGTATAGCTGATTTTGATTATAATCACAAAAATATCATTTTATATATTTCCACCAATGATACTATCAATTTCGTCATAAAAAAACAATTTACGCATTTTTCAATATCCAACAATATTATTATACAAAAATATATACGCCGCCATTTTATTTTAAATGTGTCAAATAAATAAAATGGCAGTCAAAACAAACATGTCAAAATTATCTAGATTATGTCATGGGATTACTGGAACTTGAATAATGGTTTGTATTGTCGGTCAACTCATTGTCTAGGCTCTACACAGGCTAGGTCCTATTTTAGGAGGCCTCTCACGTGCCTAGATCATTCTCTATGCTATGCACTTTCCTTGGCCCTGCACGCTTCCAACCTTGGTTAATAGTAGGTGGACTATGATTCTCGTTTCATGGTTACTAGAAATTTCGTGTCAAGGATAACGCGACACCTCTTTATGTTCGGTTGAAAGTGAAGCGATATCGAACATCAAAGGCATTATGCTTTTTTTTCTGGATATGCGTTTTAAGAAATAATTAATTATGATTAGTCAAATATATTGTTAATTAAATAGTTATCTTAAATGGTATGTTTATTCGAATTATATATAAAATAATAATAGTAAAGATTAAATTTATTTTTCAACGTATTTATTGTACAGTGTAAGCGTTTTGCACGTTTTATTTAATACAATAACAAAAGTAATTTGTCTGTGATATATGTAACAAAATAGGTTACTATTTTAAGGTTTTATATAATATTTAGGACATGATAGTAATCCTACGCAGGTTATTGGTGCAGTGGACTAGGCGATGCGTCCGCCAGCACTCAGCCAACTAATTTGCACACGACAGCCCAATGTTGCACAGAGAATAAATTATTGTATAATAATTTAATGTATGAAAGTTTTAAATGTAATGAAAAATTCATTAAAAAAATTAACATACTTTTCTACTATTTACCACTATTTATAAAAATATGAGCGAAGCATGTGACTTTATAGTTTATGCTTTAAAACAAACCTATTATGAGAAAACTTTGGCAGTTGATTTTGGGAACGAAAATTTTTGGTTAAAATATGTATAAACATATGTGTAATCGTTCTTTTTTTAATAATAAAACCACGAAAATCTTTTCTTTTAAAACTAACAAGCTAGTTATATAATAAATAAGACTTTTGAGCCAAATTGTTTCACATCATATCTTTATTATGAATGACGTGCGATCTTATTTTTTTTTTAATTCGTACGTTTTCCATTTCATTGCCCTTGAAAAAAGGAACTGTCAGTTGTATTATTATAGAATTAAACAATAACTTTTCAATTTAAATAGCGTCATCGAAAACAATTATCTTGTTTTCTTTTAGCACAAATCATTATAATTTTGACATTGACCCGTCCGTCTTGGATTCATTGATATATAATAAGATTGTTTTATTTAAAGAAACAATGACGTTCGTTTGCCATTTCCTATGTTTTTTTAAAAATTTTCCTCCCATTTATCGAGATAGCACTTATTTTTTTTGTCAAACTATTATTCAACAAAAACATTTTAGTTTCTTCATTTCTATTCGTTATCTGTAATAGGTTGCTTATTAATAGACTAAAAAAGCAAGGAATTAATGTTTTGTAAAATAAATTTAGATTGTGACGTATTTATAAGTCGAAGTGGCTGTGGAATTAATGTAATCAAAGTATTTTCAAGGCAACAAAAACAATTGCATTAATAAATTCCATCAACTGGTTTACTTTTTCTGTTCTATTGTTTTAGTTTTTTTTTTTTTTTTTTTACCATTTACGAAGCAAATTTTATAATAAAAATTAATTATTAGAAGGACGCCCATAAAGTATAAGGTCATGTGTAACTATCTTTATATTAATTTAATTAATTTAGTTTATGCTTGTCCGAATAAATTTATTAATTCTATCAACACAAATACGTGATTGTGATTTAAAAGAAAATATCATTTGTCTTATATTTAAATGAATAAAAAATAATATATACGACTATATATATATACTAAAGCAATCAATGAATTTTACACATTTATTGATACATTAAAATAAAGTATCACATATATGTAGTGCCGGTGAAGAAGATTGCCAAAACTGATGAACGTTGAATATAAGACAGTCAAAGTTAACTGGGAGAGAATTTAATTGGATATTTTTATAGTAAATTAATAAGAAATAGTTACATTAAATTTTTTAAAACAGACATTACACACACATACACACATAATACCTCAATCCGTAAAGATTCATCAATGTGTGTATTGTCATTAAATTTCAAACATGATATTTATATTATACTATTGAACCTGAAATAATCAATAAATTAATGTAAGGTGATATCTAATACAGATCAATTGAGAGCTGTAAAACTATAAAATAAATTATAAATCAATAGATCAACTATGTTCATATGCTATAATGTCTCTGTGATATTTTACTCTGTGAAAAATGTGTTATCCTAATCACGTGTTTAGTAAAAGTACTTTCATTCGGGGTTGCATCGCCATTCAGCGTACCTATCCTCGCCATCTTACATCATTGCGTGCATTTAATTTTAATTTTCTAGTACAATGTCTTTGTTAGAACATTTCGTAATATGAATTATGAAATAAATGTTTATTTTGTACGTGTATTATGTTATAAATAATTCTTATCTATACAACTAAAATTAATTATAGTCTATGTTTGTTTGTCAAAATAAATAAGTAATAAATTCATATAGATGTAATTATGGTACATATATATATATATATACACCAAAATTATATTTTTTATATTATATACTCTTGGTTTTTGACTAAATTAGGAAATGGCTGAATTGTGACTTTTATAGGCAAATACATGATGTAATAGGGAAAAACTTAGGTTTAATTTTTCTTAGTTTTAAACATATAAATAGTCAAAATTAACATGACTAGCGGACTATGTCACATTCACAACTAGTTATAGGTAATCCCTTAACTAATTATTAAATTGTCAATGTATAAAAAAAACTCGCCACTTATTAATACAATGGCGATCACAGGAAGTTACGTAACGTATTCTGTTGCGTTGAATTGGTAATAAACGTTATTAAAATTCTAGATCAAATTTAAGACCTAGTGAATTCATGTCTATTTTAGCATAACATTAAAGTTTATAATATGTTAAATCGATTATTGTGTACTTACGTATTATATTAGCTACACTGTCATGGATGCTTTAAAAATAAATATGGCGGCTTTGCGTCTAATGTGAAATGTCACCTGTCAGTGATGCGTAATTTTGTATTTGATGTTGTTTGTTTTGGTAATTAATAATTATGAGCGTGTTTGTCTTATTTTAGTTCAAATCTATCAATGTGTGTTGTAGTGAAGGCTCCAGAACATTCCATAATCGTAATATAAACATAATTTTCGTGGAATACGTCATCTGTCTTCATAACTTGGGAAAGGAAATGTATCAATATTGTGTTATTCTTTATAATTAATTCTAAAATATGAATAAATATGTCCGTTTATAACTCTTTACATCTGTGATATTAATCTTATACCTCGGAAAAAAATCACAAATTTAGCGTTTAAAGCATAAAAGGTACTACTACCTCTAACTAAATAAAAAGTCAAGTGTGCTTAGCACAAATTTACATCGTCACACTAAATACTTAGACTTTCGCGTTTCTCATTCAATAACACACGTTAATACTATAATGTGAAGATTTATGAATGAAATACTGTAAACGCTTCGTATGTAGTACGACACAAACTTGGGGTAGGCGCATCTCTTTAATTTTTGCGTGTATAACTAACAAACAAATAAAAATTAATATTAGTAAGAAATTACACAATATTTATTTAGTTCAATATAATTCAATCCAATCCTGCTAATATACGAAAAACTATAATTTTGTGAGTAGATATATATGTTTGCATGTTTGTTGCTTTGTCAATATAAAACTGCTGAACTGATGTAGTCGAAACTTTCCTGTGACGTAGCTTTGACCTCAGTTTAAGACATAGGCTATATTTATCCAGAAATAACATATGTATTCCTGTGCATTAAGAGGGATACATTGTATTGTGTATGTAGTCACGTAACACACTAGATGACGCTATCCGTCTGTTAACATATCTATTGTTTTAAAATACTTTATATATTACTCTATTAATCTTAAAAACAGAAGTGCAAACGGACAAAGTCGCAAGCAAAAACTAGTTAAATATAAATATATATATTTTTTAAATCGTCATTAATCTTAATAAATTACGCAATTTCCTTCTATCAAGCTATCTGTGACACATGAAATACGGCTTTAAATTTGAAGTCTATTTTTATTAAGGATAAGGGTAATTATTGGTTTCAAAACCTAAAACAAACAGACACACATGCATACAGACACCATTATATATACATATATGCCTCTTTGTTTTATATGAAAAATTATTTTGACATATACATTATACATAAAAAGTGGTCTCATTGGCTTTGTGTTTGTTTGCGTGTCGTTGCCACGTGCTCCGCCCGGACATCGAACCCAACTCCTAAAGGAATACACGTCTGGACAAAAACTGCACACGAGTACTTGCGCCTCACTTCTTATTTATATAAAGCGTTGGTTATATACTTTAAATTGCATACATAATGTTACCTAAATAATTTTTATACGCTACGAAATTTGTACAAATACGTATATATTATTATTTTTTGGCATACCATTACAATTTATTTGATCAGAGGTTCAATGACATCCAAAAAACCCTGACCTTGAAACGAAACAATTAAATTAATTATCATCGAACCACGTGCGAATAATCACGTGAACACGTAAATACAGCGAGAGTTAAATAACCTATAATATATTGACTTATTTAAAGTATTTTTGGTAAAAGTGTAAAAGGTATTCGAAAAACAATATGATAGTATGTGAAAAAATATGTAATTGTATATATATAAATAAATATATTCATGTAATCCATGAAATTGGATGTCTACAGAAATTTTGTATAAATATATATCAATTATAAATAAATAAGACGTGTAAATTGTGAAGGAAATTAAAAAAAAAATCTTATAATGAAATAAAAAAAAAATAAACAAAAATGGCAGCGGAATGAACAAAGTACCCGCCAAAAATTACATACGAAAATATTAAAATAAATTTAAAATAAACATCCACTTTCGATGAAGTTGAACGTAAACAGACTCGGCGAGGTCAATGAACTTATTCAGATGCTATCAGCCCGCAAAATTAAGATACACATTTTTGGTAAGAATAATATATATTAAGATATATGATAGTTTATAAGAAATTTGTTTTATAAGCATAGTTTGTAGGTATTGTGCAAATTGGTACATCTCGACCGGGCTAACGCCCGATAAATTGTGATGAAACACACGTACTATTTGATTAGTAATAGTATTGCTTCAAAAATTTGCATTGCCAAAATTTCCGTAACACACTCGAACATTATAAAATAAATATTTTAATATATAAAAGTTATTTTAAATGCGAATAACTCATAACATACACTATAAATAATTCCTTCATGTGTATTATGAGCGGCAAATTGTTTTAAACACACGAAATTTGTGGCATGAATGTCGATGGCGCGGAATATAATGGATTGCGATGTATCAACACTGTAATTATATAAAATTGGCATAACCCGAAGACGCCACCTACCCAACGTATCAAGTTGTCAGACAGCTTCATTTTGATAACCACAAATTAGTCAGGGACGTTGTTATTACGACGATTGCCTCTCATCTGTGTATTGAGACCGAACTCGCTGTGTGTCAACCGTCAGGGTTTACGAAGGACGACACTCAAATATACAATAACGATTAAGTTATACGTGATAAAACTACATATTATTGTACTAATAAAATTTTCAAATCGCAAAACGTCGACCGTATAAGAACTGTAGTATTTTATAACCCAACGGCTGATAGTAACATAAAGGCTATTAAATCAAAAACACAGCTACAAAATCTATAATTGCATTGTGTATAAATCGCGAATGTACGCTGAAAAACAAAATGGCTACCAAAATTCTATCAACGATGCAAGCCGAATTAAACCGCCGGACGTTCGTTCAACCCGCGACGTGGGCCGGTGACGTCACGTGACGCGGCTCGCGACGTCACAACATGGCCGCACGCCTTCCAGCTGGTCGCTATAATTTTTATACCTCAAGGTCTTTTTTTTCAGCCAGTGCTTTTGCTCACATATATGTGGCGTGGAATCTTAAATTTTTTTTATTTATATTTTTGTCATTATTTGTACGCTGATTATTTATTAGCAAAATTATATTAAGACTTGGTCGCTCACTTTTTTATTTGAGGCTATTATTTTACAGACATACAAAATGCTTTCTTTTTTGTTTATTGTATACATTTGGTTATAGACAAAAATAATATTTCACTAAGGTGGATTTAACAGCATGTTAGTAATTGTAAAGAAAGTTTGAGGTCAGTTTATGACATTTTTTTTAAATTTAGCTCTAAACATATTAAATCGCTTCAGTAATTTCTGAAATTATTGCGATTCAGACAAATTTTACAAAAGATATACATGTATATTTTAAAAGTTCCCCTTAACTATTCAAAAATAATTCTAGTCATATTCCAATTTTAAAACTATCTAATATTGCGTTCTAAAATGTGTTTCTGAGTTCAGGGGAAAAAGTGAGTTTGTCGTAGAAATGTTGGCACAGACTAAGTTTCTCATATGGTCTTAACAGATTACATATTAAATTAACATTTCTCAATCTTCCAACAATTTATTACTACATTATTAAAACAAATCTTTTACAGTTTTATTTTAAACAACTATATAAGAATCCTAATTAAAAAAAAATTTCAATATCTTGAAGTCAATTAATTCAAGATAAATTAATATTAATTTCAATAAGTTGTATAGAATTGTAGTCTTGAATTACTGTAAAGAATTTTTGATTTCAACAGCATAAAAATATTATTATAAATATTTACATACTGTTAGTGCAAGTTACACCCCTCCCATTGTGGAGGTTATTTATTCCGTCAAAACAATGCTATTCTATTCAAATACAACAAGAATTCTAACTAATTAGCATCCAAAGAAAGTCGCTTTAAACAAGATAATAACCAAACCTGCAAATACATATACGACCTATTTACCGCATATTGTCTTCTGACATTAGCGTTGTCTATGGTCTAACGATGGATTGGCTTTGGCGTGTACCATTATACGAATATAATATTTATTATAATAATATTAGGGTGTATAATTGTCTGCTGTTACTGAGGCGGTACTTAAGCGTTTGGCCTACATACCGTTCGCGTGGATATAACCTCGCTAAGTTTATTGTCAATACCACTGATTTGAATACGGAACCATTAGTTTGGATCATGAATTTGGTATGCATGACGCACGGATTTATGTTTTAGGGTTCAACTTTTTAAAAATTATATTATATTATTTTTATTTTACTGAAACAATGTCACCCAGTTATAATCTATTGTTTTATTTCTAATTGTTATCAATTCTTGCTTTTTAATTGTTCTGTTCCATAAACGTCAAACAAGGTTGTTTTTTTTTGTAAAGTATGCGAAAGCTTGATCGATTCAGGATGGAGTTAAGGAGGTTTTATATATTTATAAAATAGATGTTCTTTTTCTGTAGTCAGTGTTGACATTAAATGGAGATAGTAGTCTGTGTATTATATATTTTTAATAAATCTATCTATAAGAAGACTATGTTTTATGTTTGTTCGATTTAATGCATGTTGCTTTATTATGAACTGTTTGTAGATGATAGATGGTATTGGGTCTAAAGGTGGTAACGGTTGACCTACAAACAGATCTCTAACTGTCCATATACAGGGTGATGCTACAGACTATCTTCATATAAATACGATTTTAATTATAATTATCTCAACTATTATTGTTTGAATTAAAATAAGACTTTTCACTGTTTTATAAATTAACCAAACAGATTATTTTTAATGAGTAATTTAAATGTTTTTTTTATTAAGTGTGTTGAATAACAATATTTATATTAATTAAATATATTTTTTGTAGTATAATAAAATAGTAATTTAATTAATTAAAATTAAAATGACAGGCAGAATTTAAACTATAAAGTTTTTATATTAACTAAGTTGGAATATTTGTCTATGGTCATTGGTCATATCATTGTAGTGAAGGTATAAAGTATATCTATGGTATGTGTAACGGTTAGTTGTCACCCAACAGTGAGTTACATCGTCAATAGCACAAGTTATATAGTTACAATACATGTATGTATGCATGTATATCAATTCTTGTTCCCACATAGCTCTCGATTTCGTTAATACAATGATTATTCAATTTTAATATTCCGTACAGTATATTAATGTATATTTTTTCATATTTTTTTGACGTCATAAGTACTTCTTGGAGTGAAATTAGAAATATGTATTTGTTTTCAATTGATACAAGGTTCTTATGATGTATCGTGGCTGAGATACTAATGTGGATATTATTATTAAAATGAATATGAAGTCTGAGCGAGTCCAAGTAGTCTCTAGAACTGATTACGCTATTAGTACTACTTTTAACTTATATATAAATCATCAAGTAATATGAATTCAACGTTAACAGATCCAGGTTTTGTTTGACGATGAAAATTCGTCCTAAGGTTAAAGTGAATTAATTTAAGCATTTAATTTTATTCATTATATAATGAAATTATAGGCCATGATATTTTTTAATTGTAAAAAAAAAGCCTGGACATTTTTCGATGAGACTTCGTATCAATATACAGTGGGAAAATTTTATGTTTTTATTATGCATAGTGTTATTTTCTTAATATTCAAAAATAAATTTGTATTAAAGATATATATTTTTTCAATAACCGTTGTTAATTAATCGGTTTCAGTAAAGACGTTGTAGCTCAATTTAAAAAGCGACTAGAATGAAATCAATATTGTCGCAGGATCGCTTCCCGGTCGAGTTAAAAAAAAAATTAATATTTAATTCAAATAAAATATAAAACATTAGTAAAGAAAATATATATCGTAACAATTACTGAGTAATATTTAGTAATATCCGCCATTTATATTGAATTCCTTGAAGAACTGAAATGATTGAAACATAGTAGGCCTTAAAATTACTAGTTAGTGTCAAGTATGATGTGACTCATTATAATATTTTCTATATATAACTATATACATATATGTGTTACTATATATATATATATAATGCTACATATACGTATGTATTATTTATTAAAATCACAATAAAAATTCGTCAGTATGATACCATTCGATATATTTTGATAGTTTTTTATAATTCTTAATTTATCATAAATAACGAGCCGTTTAGGCTCTGGGACCTGCCAAAGAGATATACATACATACACTTAAAACAAACGTAACGCTTCTCGTGTCGCAGGCGGTTAAAAATCGCTAAACTACTGACATTAAACCCATAAATATTGTTGATTTACACGGGATATTTGAATGATAGCGGTTGACCCACATCGGTATAGGACAGGTATACAGAAAAGGGACTGTGGGGGGCTTCGGGGGGCTTCGGTGGCTCCGGGAAATGGATTGCGGTAACGGTGTAGTACCTTATGATGAGACGAGGGCTGGACTTAGACTGATGGATGATTTGGAGCTAGATGTATCCGTATGTGTTGATTGATCGTTTGTATGTGTGTGTGAATTAAATTATTATTTGTGTCATGCTATAATTCTAAGTTAAAACAAAACAAAGCAATGCTAAGATTTTTATATGTTATCAAATCATGATTTGAAAGGTATGCAACGTTGATGTATGTTTTTTTTTATTATTATGTTATATTTATCTGTGACCGCTGACGGCATTTCGCTTCCATTGAAACCGTTCTCTTTAATATCATTTATCGGAAACCTTCACGGATGCTTTGGATATTTTCAAATTGTCTTAATGTCTGATTACGGATGGGGAACTCTTGTTGTTAGTTTAGATACACACACACACACATTCACGCACACGCAAACATACACCACTTTGATATTAAACCATAACTCATTGATTATTTTAAATTATTACAGTCGATAAGAAATGTCATTGAAATTAATAATTAAAATTTATCTCATCTAAAAATTCAGTTACGAAAGGATTACATTTGATTGAAGTAAAATGGCATTTAAAAACATTTAATATTGTTTAAGATTTAACTAATTTGTGTCGATATTTGAGTTAGTACCAATAAAGCCTTGATTCTATATCCGTGTGAGTGTCATCCAATATAAAATGTGTGTCACTAACGGTCGCATAACATCCTGTGAACTAAATACTTTATATACACAAATAATATTTTATATAATATGGTTCCGTATGTATTTTGTAGTGATATTTAATTGTTCTAAAAGCAATCATGTCATAATTCTAAATGTATGGTTTTAATGTATTTTAAATATCAAAACGGATTTCTGTTTTGGATTCTTTGCAAATGACAGTTTGAGAAGCAGTCCCCTGTTCAGTGGTTGGTGGAAAAGAAAAAAATCTTTATCTTTAATATAATAGACTTGACCGTTTTGGATCTACGAAAGGAATTTCATATTCAGAAATCTTGAAATTCCAAATTCGAAATTTGAAAAAAGTACCAACATTCTAATATACAGATTAAGGGTGATACAGACGTTTTAATGTAGTTGAAATGAAATCTTTGTTGCAGATGCTCTAATTATGAAGGTGGATCATCTTAGACGCGTTAACATTATGTCACATCGTGTAATAGTAAACAATTTATGTACAGTTGTTCGCCATATATGTCATCAGGCTCGGTTCGATGGCAGTAACGGTCCCCGAAGTGGGTCAGAAGGCTTCTAATATCACATACCGTTAGTGATCACATCGTATTTGTATCCGACTTAAGATAGGCCGATACATTCTGGTCGTGTGAGGCTGGCTTAATTTATTGATATGTATGTCTATCTTATTGAAAGAATCGTTTTGAAATTGGAATAAAATTAGATCCATTTTATTTAAGACTTTTAGAGGAGATTTTTATATTATATATAAAATATTCTTTAATAACGTATATAATGAAAAAAAAAATTTTTTTTTTCGTCTTATTATTATATACATATCGAATGTATATTATTGGTAATGCTTTTATGATGTAAATTTAAACCCAAATTCTCACAACTGGTAAGTTCTGCGGAAGTGCAAATAACATTGGTTATTGGGGTTACCTAACTGTCTTCAACGTTTATAATCATTTACATGGAAGAACTGTAATTATATACAGCGAGAAATTATACAGATTAATATGTTACTAAAGTTATGCTTCTAACTTGTATGTCTGTGATATAGATTATCAAATCTTTCAATGTTTGTAGAACGTCACATTGGCTGTATAAACTAAACTTTGGGCTAAAGTTTTGATAAAATAAACTTAAAATTTACTTTCTATAGTTCTACTTAAATTTCTATCTATTATTCCGATATTTTGTCTCACTAAACTTATAAGAAAATATTGACATTTAAAATATATATAACCAAAAAATATATTACAATTCTAATAAGTATATAGAATTATTGTGATTAAATTTAAAAAATATAAATTGATTTATATTTGCAATACATTAAGACATTACTAACTAAAATGGCGGCAAAAAATTCATAATAGACAATATCCGTTTGACAGATGCCGTAATATCAGGAAACGTCAACAATGGCGACGGTTTTCCCTATAAGTCCTAACGTCATAGAAGTAGTACTATTTTAAGAATACTATTTAATAATTATAGTAGTAAAAATAAAACTATTTATCATTTATTATGTATTTTCTATTGGCCTGGTTTATATTTTAATTGATATAACAATATCTAGGTCCGTCTTATGGTTGGATGAATGGAAAGTATCATTCGTGAATGTAATTGAATACTGATTGAATATTTGCGGGATAAATATTATTTTTAATGCTCTTTATTATAATATTTTTTTTTAATATATATTTGTATATTTTTTTATCGCTAAATCTACTACAGGATATACGTATGTATATTCAAACGGAAATTTAGATAGCAATTAAATCAATATTATATTTTTTTTTTAGAAAATATATATCAACTATAACCTGTTATATATAACCTATTTAGTATTTTATTGTATAATGCGAATTAAATTGATTTTGCCTTTATTATAATATTAATATTATTTATAGATAATACAGTGATATTTTCACCACATAATTAGTATTTAATGGCTGTAGGTTAGTACATAACGCGGGTATTTTCAATTAAAAATCCCAAGGAGTGACGTATAGTTTATAGATTTTATAATCATTCATTCAGAAATATTTATCTGTGAAATGAATGACATTGAATGTCAGACCGAATGTTTTTCGAAAATGAAAATATGATATTATTATTGTGCACTAACATTTAATATTTTAAACTAAAAACGATGTTCATTAAAATAGTTCAGAACTTAAAATCGCTTCATTTGAATTTTATTTAATATAATTTCAGTCGCGCTGAAGAAACTGATACATTGGAATTATACAAAATGCTTCAGTTGAAATGACGTCATAAAAAAAATATAAACTAGCGCCATCTGTACAAAAAGAAAAATAGTTTGTGTGCATCTTGCAATGATTTTGTTTTCCATACAATCCGGATGTTTAGTTTGTTTATGAATATTTATGTGCAATGCATCACTTGCGCTGTCTACTGTATTATAGTCACACGCGAGGATACGTTATCGGTTATTTAACACGATTGACAAGCAATATTTTCATGCATACAAAATCTAATCGACTATGTTATTAGATTATAAGTAATATTTAATATAATTTAATTATAAAATGAAATAAATATATTTTAAATTCGTATTGTGATGGTGTAAAATTTATATATATATATTTAATGTGATATTAATATTACATTATAACAAACATGTCTACAGGCTGTATAATGTATTCTTGTGCGTGAATGTTTTATCTATGCTCGATGTAAAATCCGCCCCTGCTACTTATCATACCGGAATAATTAGAAAATCGATTGGCATTTCGCTTAAACAGCTTATTAACCAGCCAAGTCCGAGTCGTGATCTAGCATATGTGGTTCCGTATTATTATTTATAAAATATGTGTCCTAGGAAAGTTCAAATAAAAAATTTTTTTTTTTATGTTTTCAATACTTCTTGTTATAGCGGAGATAGAATACCATCTGTGAAAATTTCACGTCTATGTGAATGTTAAGTGTCATGAGATATATCCTGATGACAGACGGACATACATGGGAGTCATAATTACATACATAAAACTGTCCCTCGTATCGTTTAGGTGCAAAAATCTATACGCTTAGCAGATTTAATAAAAAAAAAAACCAATGAAATTTGTAAATTAATTTCACATATAATGATTTAGTTGTCCTCAATTCAGGCGAAGCTGAGTTCACGAGGATAATGCTAGCGAATGCTTTAAGTTCAACACAACAAAACCAATGAACTCGACCCAGTTTGTACAAATCGTTTCACCAGCTAGCAATACACCGAGCTTTCTACCGTGATGTTAAAATCACCTTTCTCTTATAAGTTATATATTTTCACCGGCCACATTCGGGCCATTTCTCATCAAATACCCGAAAAAAAGTTGTAAGGTCGTCGGTCTAGTTACCTCGGCGAGCTGGTACCGTTTGCCGACCTACCTTCACATGAGGCTGATGTTTTTTTTTTTCCATACAGTTAGATTTTATGTTACATTAAAATGCCAAGCGAAATTTGATGACAGGATAACGTCCGCACGTGACGTGTTACGATTATATTATAATAAACAAAAAGAAATACATATATAAAAAAAATCTAACAAAAAAAACTATTATTTCCTATCCAGCGGTAATTTTTTTTTAGTTATAATAAAGTATATATAAACAAGTTATTAAGGAAGGTAAGTTATAAGGCTTCGATGATAAAGATACCTTCAATGAGCTCTCGATACGATGTCAACTGTTCGCGGTCGATATACTTTTGGGCAAATTGGGTGAAAGGTCAACGTCCGAACATTTCACCGGCCGTTGACTCTCGATTAAACCGTAATCAATGTTTGTCCGAATTTCTAATGTGACAAATGATTCACGAACACATCTCACGTTTCCGCTCGGTTTTTACGGAAGCGGAAAAAAATATTTTCTTTTTAATAAAAAAAAAAAAATTAAATGAAAAATGATCGATTTTAAAATAGAGGTCATTGAATTTGTTTCGAAAGTCAACAATGGCGACGATTTTCAAACTAATTCTAAAAACAGAAGCGTAGTACTTTCTAGATGATGTTTACTAGGATGTGTTACATAAACATGCATTGACAGGAAAACTACATTTGTTTCTGATTTCTATTAAAAAATATCTGAATAAGATACACCACAATAATCACGGTAGGAGAAATTATGTACAAATAAATATATATAATTTTGAAATCGGAACTACGTAAACTTGCAAAAGCATAGCCCGAGACTGATTCTACCTAACAATGTGTTAGACTTGAAATTAGAAGATTTTTCACTGTTTTCAGCTTAAAATCAATACAATGCCACACACTAAACAGAGAGTTCAGTCTTCACAGTTCAGCAAGAACCTGCCTAACCTAGACCAACTTTTTCCACTGTGACTCTCATAAGTGTAAATATATATATATATATATATATATATATATATATATATATATAGTTTTTATTATAAATATAAAGTATTCTATTGGTTTGTTCTATACTAGCTTTAATATAAAAAAAAAATTAAAGTGTTCAAATTAAGTTTTGCCAATAAATGATACTATTAAAAAAAATAGTATATTTTATTAAAAATTTGATTATACTAGTATTATTATTATTATACTTTCGCCTGTTATAAACAATACAGTGTCCTTTAAATGCACTGATAATTCAATCATTGAAGATAAATACTTTAGTACTGGCAGAGCACAGGTTTGAGATCGGATTGTCACAGGTTTCTTAGCAAACGCCTACCTTGGTAACACATGTGATTATTTACGAATGATTGACTGAAAACGTTGAAGGTTTTGTCTTCCGATGCAAACCCGTGGTAGGGGCGGGGGTAATACTTCTACAGGTGACCGTTGAGTCATTGGATTTCACAATTTTATCTTTATTCATCTATACGGATGCTGTATTTGATTGTTGAGATCTGGGTCAGTGACGCATAGCTAATGACGTATTATAATTTACAATAAAAAACTGTCAAACATTCGATGTAAGACGTCAGTGTGACGTAGAGCAACCGGAAGTTCATGCATTTTCAGATTTAGCGCGTAAAAATAGATTTGTTATTCTGTTCTTTATACAATTTACATTTAAAATATGTAGTGCTTTTCTACTTTTTTCTTTGTAGTATAATGTAAATTTCATTATGTCTGATATTCAGTATCAATACACACATTGAGGGATCTTTACGTATTTATATATAAATATATTTATATATGTGTGTGTGTGTGTGTGTAATGTTTGTTTAAATAATTCAATGTAACTATTTCCAATTAATTTCATATAAAAAGTATCTTCGCGAATTCTCTTTCAGTTAACTTTGTCTGTGTTATATTCCACGTTCATCATTTCTCCCAATTTTCTCAAAAATGCACTCAATGTCAGTTATTAGCTTCACTTATTAATATTGCGTTCCATATGAGACGTACAATATTCTGGGAATACCTAAAACAAAGATTTTGAACCGGGAATCACATTAGATGTATATAGTGTTAGTATCAAATATCAATTTAATATATATATATACATATATTATTCATATTTCTGAAGTTTCATTCACATTAACATTCACATTGTTTAAAAATGAACTCTATTTATCCTACCAATAGGGTATAAATTAGTTTAAACTAATATTTTTTCGTACCAGCGGTCGGTCGACGACTTCTCCATCATATGACGGTGTCAAAATTTCAGCTCTATATAGTTTAAAAATGAATTTCTATAAAAATATATATATTTTTAAAGTTCATTCAACCGAGACGTAGAAAATTTATTAAAATTTTGCATTTTTTTTTTATTTATCAAACAGTATATTATAGTGTTTTATATTTAGGAATTTAACGTAGTTGATTATAGCGAAAAATTATTTAAAAATTCCAAAAATATTGAATTATATTGTTTTATGAATTTATGTGGAAGTAAATAAAAATTAATAAAATAAATTCGTTAAAACTTAATTTGGATAAATATATATTAAATCTATATTATCTATAACTTAATAATTGGTAGATAATTATAATGATTTATTTTAATGACTATAAATATTTAAAAAAAATCAATTAAAATTATAAAAAAAATAATGACTGAAAGTAATTTTTTACTTAATCTGTTTGAGATATATGAGTAAAGTGATCAAAACAGTTTTTTTTTTAAATTTTCCTTATATAAAAAAATTTGCCAGTTATAAATATTTTTTTTATAAACATTGTCATAAACCGCTTCAATCGTTTATTTGTAAGTAATATTTACACACGAAATCAATTAATTTTCATTAAGATGAAATGCTTATTCTTCTACGTAGAAGAACAAAAAACTACCTTCCACTTTAAAAGATAGCTATTTGGACACAGACGTTCAGAAATAAAGCAGATAAATAATGATAATAAAAAAACTTATATATACTTTTATTATATATCAAAACATTTAATTTTTTTTTTATTATTTTTCCCAAATAAAGTAGTTAAAATTAAATGCCTTAAAATATACCCACTGTAATTATTTAAACTTGTATTTATTAAACTTGTATAAACTAATATCTCTATATATTTTCTGTGTGGTATGTTGTATAGCTATCAGGGAGAGGTTGCAATTCAGGTCAATGAACCATCTACTAAGTTTTGGCTAGCTGTTACGTGCTGGAATTTTTTTTATTGCGTCTCTTTTCCACTTTAAGCTGTTTGTGTTTGTGTGAGTGAAATAGTACCAACAAATGTCATGGTTCATTCACTCAAGTACATAATGTAAGGTCGAGTTCATTAAGATGTAAATAAAATAATTATATATATTTTTTTCTAATATTAAATAGGCACAAGTACTAAGAACATAAGAACTAGAGAGTAAATATGAACGAATGATACTCACATAGTCAATATGGAAGTCGCTCAATTGATTGCCGTTTTGTAATTTCAAAATGGCTGTTTCATAAATGCTGTAAATATCACGGATCCAGGGTGTTTTCAGGCTCAGAAGTGGAACGCATTATCATCAGCCAACGTACCTAACTGTACTAGAACGAGGGGTTCACTGTATCACATTTGGCGGGTTGTTGTTCTAAAACCATAGTCATTTGACCAACTATGCACATCATCTGGCATTTTTATGTATTAAGTTGTACAAATATATATATATATATATATATATTTATTATAAATAGTGAACATTCTGGAACATATCTATTATGTAATCGAATTTGTTAGTTGACGATATACTTTCATCAATTTGATTGACCGTTCCTTGAACCGCTTTTGTATACATTATTTAAAACTGAAAATAACTCCGGATACAAATTTTTGGTAACATTTCACATTTAAATATTACGTAAATGTTTTTTTTTTTTTAAACATAGGGTTGTCTGTTTGTATTTTTTTAAATTTTTAACATAATGAATTAAATCGTTTTAAAAACGTCCATTACTCGTTCAGAGTCAGTTGATTGTCTGTTATTTTTTTTAGATATTATTTATTTCATAAATAGTTATTTACTATGAAATTCTAGAAAATCTTTTTTTTTATTTCGATGGAATATGTGAAAGTGTTGATAAAATTATTAATTTATATAAATATAAAGAAAATTAACTCGCGTCAACCTTGACCTTAAGAGGTGAATTTGAAAAGATTAGCTATATTTCATATTAATGGGGAAAGCGTCTTTTAAATTTGAAATTCATTAAAATGTCTGATGCATATTAAAACAATATTCAAAATGCACTTTATTATTATTTATATGCTAGCATCTGAATTAAAAAGCTCTCAGTCTAACAGAATTAATAATATATATTTTTTTCATTTACGTTCAGAAATATGTACCTAAGAATTAAAAAAACTTATTAAATATTCATACCCTTAAAGGACCGAAGCAAATGAAGCGACCGTTACATTTTGATTTACAGCCAGCTACTTACAAAAATTTACTATGAAAAGAATTTTGAGAAATGGCTACCAAATATTCATGCAATAAAAATCATTTTTAAATCTCTTGTTTTTAATATTTTCTAAGGTATTCTGTACCGCACAGTGTTCCCGCAGTGTCATAAATATCACAATAATCAACGGTAACATTTGTAGAACTGTTAAAATTTTTTTTCTCCATTTTGTTTCTTCTTTTTTTTTTGACAGATGACGTTTGGCGGCAAAATGTATTTGTTGAATTCCATCTTATTGTGATAGCCATAAGGGCCATATTGTTAATGTTTTTATTCATTTGTCATTCCGTTATTTGTTTTCTTGTCACTTGTCACTTGTTAACCCTTTGGTTTTGTATGTGAGTCATATTTCTGTTGTATTTACTAGTTTTTAGGGTATAAATGCGTTTTTCGTATGTTTTTCAATCATATTAGAGTTAAACTGTCGTCATACATCTATATAATTCCTATCATAACATATCTTATTTGATATATTCGTTTTTCAAGGTTTGTTTGGAACACGTGGTAAAATAAGACAAAAAAAAAATGTTTGTATTATTTTTTAATCTCAACACAGAATAAAAATTAAGCAGTTTTACCGCGAAGCAAACAACGCACTTCGCTACAATAAACTGACTTAGGGACAATTAGCTTGAGTGACAATAGTTAAAAGTGGATTACAATGACGACGGTAGCAAGTCGTAAATTAAAGAAAGGGTGTATAACTGTATTGAAGGCAAAATTTTTGTTCTAACCTAAATTACGTGCTAAAATTGTGGCCTGACACTAGATAGGCTTTATGACGGCACTAAAATATTAAATTCTCACTTTGTAAACTTTATTAATATTGACTTATTGATTTGGAATTCATAAAAATATAATAGAAAAATGTTTTATTTTTTTTTTTTTGGTTTCACAGTTTAGTATTTATAATTCGGTAGCTGTGTGTCATGGACTGTTGTCACTTCCGCATATTCGTAGCTTTGAAACATATGAAATTAAAAATCCTCTTTTTATCAATAAGCAATTTTATTTGTTAACTTAAAAAGTCATCAACCAGAATTGATATTATTATAATATATTTTTTTATTTGTATTTTTATCACCTACTTCTCTCTGGCGACTAACTGACTGGAGAATATTAGATGTCATAAAAATAATGGCGAATATTTCCTGTCATTTATGAATGAAACTATGAAGATTTATTTTTGTTTTGTAACTAACATCTATATATACTAAATTATTTACATATATATATATATATATATATATATATATATATATATATATATATATATATATATATATGCAATGCATAGTTTTTAAATGCAAAAACACAATATGTTTATTAAGTAATTCCCATACGGATTCGTATTTTTTTCTCGTCTACCAAATGTCTGCGACAGCGATCTCGTTGTGTCTGATAGTTTATGAATTTATGTTTAATTTATATTGATTAAGCATAGATTAAATGTAATTTTCTCTTCATCTACGAAATTTTAAATAAATACAGATGATAATTATATATATATATGACTTGTTAAATATATTTAGAAAATGTATATGAATGATAGGTTTGCAATACTTTAAGTGTTTAAATAAATGTATGTTAATTTTATATTATTTAATGTTGTTTTTTTATCAAGAACATTTCCAGTAAAAAGTAACAAAAATTATGCGCTTTCTCATGTTTGTGAATGAAATATTTAAAATTTTTTACTATATTATTTTTCTCACAAAAAAAATTCTTCACATACGTGTGCTAATATAACATATACCTATATATTTTTGACAAGTTTTGTGTAGTCATATATTTTATTGTTAAAATTAAGTTTAATTCGCTGAAAGTGAGATTATTATCATACCGAACGTGCCTTATTGTAAATAAACTTAACATCACTCATATTATAATACATATTGTTTACATAATTTTGTTGATAATTTAACACGGTGTCTTATAAAAAAATTAACATCAACGCAAGTAACAGGAATATTGAATAATATATAAAGCTGAGTTTACATTTCATATGTTTATTTAAATGAACACAATTCGCGGAATACATAAACCGTTTTTATTTGCATGCCATTGTTTTTTAATCTATTTATGTAGACGTAAGCTGACAGGAAATATGGCGTAAATAAGGTTTTATATATTGGCTGAATGATTACTCGGCTGTTTAATCATAGGTCATGGCCTATGTTAGATTCGATGATATAAAATTATTTAATATATATATATATATATCGTATTGACTAAGATAGGATTCAAATTTCTTATATGTATAAGTAAATTAAAGAAATAAATCACTCCAAATATACAAACATGTATAATAAATAGTACGGAATAAAATAAAAAGTCTATTGAGTCATTATTTAATAATCATTTAAAATATATATCGGATCCAGGAAACAAAATAGTTCATTAAAACTATTAATTACGTTAAAGGTCATAATATTTTTGAAAATTATTATGATCTGAACTCTGATAAATGATTCGAGAAGCCTCAGGGTGTATACTCTTAAATGTTGGATTAGGTATGCTTACCCCTCACATTTGTTCAAATAGTTTTTATTATATAAAAGTCAAAGCTATAAAAATATGTTCTTAAAAAAATATCTCAAATCGAAGCTTTTATTTTTGATGTAATTTATTTTTATATATGTACATATAAACGCGTCAAAGTATTGAAATATAATTATGAAAATAAATATTTCAATGACCAAAAAAGTATTCGTAGCGAGTTATATAAAAAACTGTCTACCTCAATAAAAATAGGTAGAAAACTAAACGCCGTCAAAGGGTAGTGGGGAGGAATAAAAAATGTGGCCATTTGACCATTAGTTATTTTCTATCTGCTAACATGTTTGCATAACATAAAGATGTAATTAAAAAAAAAAAATTCAACTCAATTACGTTAAGGGTTGCCGGGAATAGTTTTTATATGTTTTTTTTTTTTTGGTCCGTCTAAAAAGATCTATATAACCTTTTTACTCAATTGTTTCTTTGCACATTAGTTTGGAGAATTTTTACGATGTTATATTCATATTCCTTCGCTTTCCAGCCATAAAGCAGTTTAAATTTGCGCAACGTCAGACAAAAGATTCGCAATAAAACTAAGGCGGGCCTATTGTTGATTATATTTTTTTAACAAAACCATGTATCCTATACCTGTTGTGTATATTGAACTTTAAGATAAAAATTCCTAAGAAATAACTCGAAATAAAAGATATCTATCTTCCATTATCTTTGGTAATTCACATGTAATAAGTATGTATACAACCTCTTTTCATTTTTTTTATATAAAATTCTCTTTACTCAAACACTTAATGTTTTAGGTGATACAATGAAATTCATTTTATTCAAATTAATAATATATATGTAAGATTAGTCTAGCAATAAAATTAAAAAAAGATCTATAAACCTTTGCAAACTATTGTAGAATATATTACAGAAGCCATAGACAAACGAGAACGTTGATTCGCTTGAAACCTTTTTAATTTAATCCTCCTTGGTTTATTACAGGATTTGGACTGTAAACAGATGCATTTGTTTCATTTTAAATCTTCATTGTACGAATGTGGACATTTTAGTTAGAAAATGTCGCACTTGTATGTTTCAGACATAATCTGGTTATTGTGTCGGAATTTTTATAAGATTAAAATATTTCTGTGATTTATAACACTGTTAGTTGCGGGGACAGTGGCTGTGTACGTTTGTGCCATGTAAAGGAACTGCTTCGTCATTGCAAACGAAATATCTCTAACTACCAAAAAGGTTTTATATTATATAATTTACTGGTTTATTTACTGACATGTCCGAACATGTCTGAGTTTATCGTTTTAGGAACTATTTTATTTTAAAAAATATATTTTATATTCCAATCGTATATGGCATGTTTTATTCAGTCATTCATATGGAATTTCATTCATAAAATGACGTCCACTAATCCTCACATATTTGGTGTCATATATATATATGTATATAAAATAATTCAGTTCAATGACATGCCATTTTCTGAATATGGGTATAACGCTTCATATAAATAAAGATTTCAGTCATTTGTATGTAGAGTTTTGTACGAGCTATCGTTATTTAAAATTAAATTTTAGATACGTGTATAGCTAAGTGACTCGTCTTGAGTGATTGATTTTATTAGCTCCGATTATACTATCTGATTTATGTATCGATTTTATTTAATTTAATAAATTATAGATTTTTTTAAATTTATCAAATAATTATATATATATGAATATGTATATACATTTCTTTGTGTTTTAAATGAGTAGGTGATAATATTGTTATCAATCAATAAATATTTTTTTTATGATAACACGTTAAAATTTTTTGTTTCAAGGCTATGTAATAATTCAATAGTTATGTTTAAATCATCATGAGAAATAACTTAAATGAATATCATTTCTTAGAAAGATAGAAAGTCGGGCCCTTGCTTGCTTTCGAATCGTAAACATTAAAAAATTGCAATTTTTACGCGTACCTAGCACATTGTAATTTAAACAAACAATAATATATATATAGTTTTTTAGCAATAAAACATTAAAAAAGCCGAGTGCCGGGTATTGCGATCTGTTGTTAACATTTGCGCAACCTATAAAACAATTAGTTTGAACCTGCGTCCGAGTCATTTGGAAGGTGGGTCGGGTGTAGCGGAACTTTGACAAACGAACAAATACATAGAAATCTAACGAAATAAATCAATGAAATGCACAAACAGATAATCATTAATAGCTTTCACACCACAAATTACACATATAATTATATTGTGGTCACAATGATAAGTTATCTGAATTAAATTATTCATAAACTGATGATTTTCCTAATTAAAAGGGAATTTACGGAACAAACAGGCTCTTAATAATATTATTGGCAACTTTGAAACGATCGCGCATTAAATGTGTCTGAAAGTCCATTACCAGACACCATACGAAACCGTGGATCCCAAATGTTTATATTACAATTAAAATAATGTAGAATATTGGAAACTAATTATATAGTAATAATTAATTAAAGTGATTGTATTATGACCGATCACGCAACAGCAAGCGAATCCTTAATGAGATGTAAGACTTTCGCGAGTTTTGTTCATTTAAATGAAACTAATATTTTTCGGATATAGTACGCGTGCTTTATGTTTTGTTAAAACTACATGCTGCCGACGTTTTGGTTACTTTTCAGCAACCTTGATCACGGGCAGACGAGATGTGAATGTGACATTTACAAAAAATAAACTTGGGTACCTAGTATATCCAAAAAATATTAGTTTCATTCAAGTGAATCTATTTTGAAGGAATTTTATATGTTCCCTTGTTAGTGTAATGAAAAGACGTGGTGGCCTAGAGGTTAAAGGCTCGTGCATAAGGGCGCGGGTTCGAAACCTGGCAAGTACCAGTGTGATTTTTTCCGAGTTGCATGTATTTACTAAGAGTATTTTGACACCACTTATAGGTGGTGAAGGAAATCATCGTGAGAAATCCTGGACTTATAATTTCAAATTATAAGTTTTAAATCGCCAATCCGCTTTGAGCAATCGTGGTGATTAATGCTCTAACCTATTCTCCATGTGAGAAGCCTTTACCCAGCAGTGGGAACCCGGAGACTCATGATGATAATTAATAGAAAACAGACATCAATCAATACATATCATAAAACAAAGTCCCTCGCCGCGTCTGTCTGTCTGTCTGTTCGCGATAAACGGAAAAACTACTGCACCGATTATCAACCAGTTATCATCACTCGATAGCGTGATTCTCGAGGAAGGTTTTAGTATATAATTTGTTAAGTTTTTGTATTTTCTTGAGTGTACATTAACGATATTTGTTGAAGATGTTTGAAAAACATGAGCCGTCTGAGAGCTTTTAACGAAAACGCTGTCTAAAGTCTTTGAGATATAACAAAATAATATATGGTGGAATTGCGTATATTATATAGGCCTACATAAAAGTCCGCGGTGGCATATGTCCATACCTTAAGGATAACATACTATATCCATTTTACAACTTTTAAAATTTGGCATTCATAAAGCATTTATTGGAAAGCTATTTACATAAATACGGTATTAAGTCTTATCAAAATAAGTTACGTCGTTTTCGAGCATACATCAGTATCTGTAAATTACTTTTTAAATCATTTAAATCGGGCGAACCATTTGAAAGTTATCATAATAAATGTTTAATAATTCTTAAAACTAAGTAGGCTATTTTATATTTTTTGTAAAGAACCCATGCGAAGCCGGGGCTGGTACCTTGTATATATGACTAAACTACATTGTCAATTTAAACGCAGATAAATCCAGTCGTTGAAATTTTACAAAAGTTCTTAAACAGAAATGTCATTGTCTCAATATTATTTATTACGTATTTTTAAATAACAAAAACGGGAGCTGTTTGAATATTAATCCTAAATATTGGCCCGCATGTTGAAACGGAGATAAATCCACAACAACCACCGGCCGAACCTAATCCTATAACCGATGTAATTAGCTTTGACTAACTCACTAACTAACTTTAATAACTTAAACCCCTTGTTAAATACGTCGGTTAGTGTAACGGTATTAAAAGATTATATTTTTCTCCTCTCCATCGGACCTGCGGGTTTCTAATTGTTATCGTTAGTAAAAAAAATATTTTTTTCCTCTAACATTGGTTCTAGTGATAATAAATAAAAGAGTATTTTTATTAGAGCTTCATGTTATACATGGAATAATTTTTCATTGAAAGTTATAAATTCTGAATAATAATTAAATTTTATATAATACAATAAATTTTGTTTTTTTTTTTTTTTGTTTTATAATATATGTACTTCAAATTAAAATGTATTAAGCCTTTTTATTTACTTAATTAGGGATTTTTTATACCTATATTATTTTATCAAATAACATATTTAATTGATTGTCACAATTCAGTATTAATTTGTAATATTATAAAAAATACATTTTACGTTTTTTTTTTCATATAATTAATAAATTTTTCTATAAAATTAATATTTAATTCTCAAACTAATCGTTCTGATAATATCTATAATAGTTTGTTTTAAATACATATATTAATCTATTCATAAAGTTGTAACACTTAGACATTTCTTATAACGCTCAGTATGTCTCAGCCTAATCGCATTACGTGACCCAGTAACACCGTCTAATATAAAAATATGTTTGCGTATTATTTTTGTATTTCAACGCTTATATTGTACTTTAAGCCAGACAAATGATTAACAGGATCTCATTAACATGTTACGCATCAATTTCTTTTATGTTATTGACGAATGATATGTCAAATTATTAATTATAATGTGATGATAATCAATCAAACAGAATCAATGCGTGTGATAACATCACCATACTTCAGAACATCTTGCACGTAACCAGCATGGCATTTTTTTTTATATTAATGGCGTTAAAAAAAACCCTTAAGGGCGGGGGCGCGGACGCCCATACGGCTGAAAGCTTCCAAAATTGTCGCAAAAAAAAATACGCAACTGGGACCGAGATCAGGTATAAAAAGGAGGCACGTGGGCGCGCAGCCACCAGTCGCATTTGAGACACAGCGGCGCTCGCACGTCCCCACAGCAAGACCGACGTAAATAAGATCGATCAGAGTTCAAGGAACATTTTGAAATGGACAAGGTTCTAGACCCCACCGGCATCTACTGAATTTGGACATTCGACAGGCAGGCTCGTGCATATTGAGAATATCCGTTCAAAATGTTTGGATTGGATCCGACCGGCGTTTATTGACATTCTGGCGATTCTGTTTCTTTGGAATCTAAATCAAGATGTTTGGCCTTGACCCTACTGGAGTTTATTGAGGAGCTGCTGTCGCCGAGAGCCCAACATGTTCGTGTTAGACCCGACAGGAGTGTACTGAACCAGACAGAAGTTTCAGTGTTTATTTCAAAAGAAAAATCATGATGAAGGTTCTTGATCCCACGGGAGTGTATTGAAAGACTTTGTGTTCGCTAAAATGGCCTTAGACCCGACTAATGTTTACTAGTTCATAGATATGGCTATCTTAGTCAGTAATTTAGATTAATAACTCAGTATTTTAATTAAAATATATTAATAATTTCGCTATGTCCAGCCAGTGTTGTTTACATCGACGCCACAAACTTATATCTGTGAGTAGAACGGAGGTATCATCTAATCGTAAAAAGAGGAAAATCATAGAGAAACCAATGTAACTTTTGACCAAAGACTGCTAATTTTTTTTTTAATTTTTGAGTCTGATACACGGGCTTGTCTATTTATTAAAGTTACCTTATTTATTTTGTGTAGAATAAGTAGTTTTTGGTATGTGAAAATTTGTGAAAGTTATTCGCATTTATAGATTATTATACTCAATTAAAATAATAAGACTGTTAGTTGAATACTCTAGCTAGTTGTTGATGGCGTTTGTAGAATAAATATTGTATGATACATTACCTTTATTGTATTTATTTTTTTCACCTTAATTTAGTTATATTTTAATGGCATTGCATCAGCCGTTAGATGTGACGGTCGAGTGAGAGGAAATCGCGGGCTATGTGTTTCATGAAATATAAGGATTCGTGAAAATAAACATGCAAATTAATAATTAAAATTAATGATGAAGAATATTTTTGATGAATTAAGTTCGCTTACAAAATCTTTCATTAAATCTGTAAAAAAAAAAAATTATTAAAATTTTATCTTTGAAGCAAAATTTTACAAAATATTTTTTTTTAATTTGAAGCACCGAAAATATAAAAAAAATTGAGATATTAAAAAATTATTTTTAAATAAAATATAACTAATGGTCAATAATATTAAGAGACTTGTGGGATATATAACTTAGAGACTAGCTTACAGTGGTACATGGACAGGTAATTATTTTAACCGACTTCAAAAAAGTGTAATGATTAAACGAATATCATATTGGACACAGTTTCATCGACATTGACCACCACCTGGCATTATACAGGTTTTATTAAATACTATTCGATGTATATATATATGTAAGTATTTTTATTTAAAAAATGACATCCACAAACGAAATAAGATTTTAAAAATAGGTATATTAAATTTATTTTTTAAATTTCACACACTATTTGAAATACAATGACTATACGTAAAACTAAGAAATAACTAAATTTTAAACTGTGAGATCTTTGTCAAATTTCATCACATCGTAATAAACCTTAATGCGCTCGTTATAAGGTAAATTTTAGATTAAAATATACGACAGGTGCGCTTTATAAATATGCACCTACATTTGAAATAAGGGGAGGCTTTTAATTTTTATCATATTTACATTAATAGCGGAATCAACAAGATTAGGAGATACTGGGAACAAGAGTTACAAACAGCATACATTCTCGTCCGCCCGTGATGGTCGCTGCTAAGTAACCGAAACGTCGGTAGTATGTAGTTTTTAAATACTAAAACACGCGTAGTAAACAGATAAATATTAGTTTCCTTTATATATACATACAAACGAAATATATACATAGATATATTTCCCTTTCACCAGGAAACTGCATTTTCACAGACACCTTTCACTCACGCCAGCAAGAAAACCCTAGCGACTTGACGCTTCGCGTTGAGTTACACGACGGAGTTTTCCACTAAATTATATCTGTGTTCACACTGTTTGGATCTCTAAACATTTTTATTACTACTGAAATATTAAATTATTAATAAAAATTATTGTTATTGCCCTAAAATTAAGATATATTGAAATAAAATTGGATATGCGAAGACTATTCGGTTTTTAAGACAATTTTTTTTTTTATGAAGATATATGAAAGTATTAATATGAATTAATTATATATCAAAAATTATATATAGCAAGTATTTTCGTAAACACCCTATAAATTATAGTTGAAATATTATAATGAACAAATAAAAAAAATCACCAATGTGTTTATAAGTACTACAATGAGCGAAACGAACGCCAATTGGTTTTATATGCTGACAACAGACTCAAGTGACGCTGAGGGAAGAAACTAGTATCAAAATAACGCAATAATTAAGTTTTTTCATTAATTTAAACTCAAAATTCATCTACAACACGAGTAAACCCGCGGTCGAAACGCTGTAACGAACGCGAGTTGTCACTCAATGACGTCAACACTTGACGCTTTCTCACTTTAACCTACTTCGAAGACCGAGTGTGCTGTGTTATACACTATAAAGATTTTGTTTTTTTATTCTATAATTGAAATTTATTTATCTTTGAGTAGATCCGATGCAGTGATAAAAATTATTAATAACTAATAATAATGAATAATATAATTACGCGTTACCCGCTCATGACATTTCTAAATGTGATCTAATGAAGCACTCTTACTCACACAGAGACTATAGACAGATATAGTTATATTAGTGATTTCAACAAGAAAATACTTAATAATAAGAGTCACTGTAATAAGCCGTTAAAAACATACCGCAGGATTTATTTGTCTCTCATTCCTTAATGACTTTGAAATTAAAAAAAAAAAACAATCGATTTAATAATTTACTGAGGTATTCAAAATTAGCTGTGTTTATTTACGACGAGTTTCTTTTAAATATTTTAACAAATAATCGGATTGTTTCCTGAATATAAAATAAGTAACGAAATATGTACAATATACAGACCTACGCAAAGATAAATATCTTTATTTAAACAGCCAATATTTATAACATTTATAAAAGCCAAAGAGTTTTTATGTTAACAACAAAACCAAAGAGGTTCTAGTGCATTTTCCTCTAAAAGAATCACCAATAAGTATAGCAATGTCTAAATGAGAAATCAAATTTCCGGTAGTATAAATCTATTTTATTCAGCCGGTTTGTACAGAAAGAGAAAGATATATAAATAGTTTTCTGCATGGAAATGGAAATGTTAGTATCGCTGGTAATGGCTGCCGGTTCAGAAATAATTTATAGATAGGAAAATTATCTTTAATATTATTTAATATAATCCCCTCGTAGATTATAAATTAATGACTAACCTGACTTTGTTGTGTCAGAAGTTTGGAATTTGTTTTTTTTTTTTTTAAAGTTAAAGGTTTTCGTTTTTCAGCTTTCCTAAAATTGATGTTTATTCAGTTTATTAACAATTATTTTCAGATATTAAATAATTCTAACACATTGAAAATATAATTTATATTTGATCTGGTATATTTTGGGATTTCGTCTAGATTTTTGCATTAAATATGTGATGAGTAATCGATTTTGAAAAAAGTCGTCTTTACAACAAATTCTTTTATAGAGAATGTACTTTACATCTCCATATTTAAGATCAGTTTTCAGCCAGATGATGCTGTTTACTTTGATAAACGTCTCCGAATTAGCTTCGGAGAGATGTGGAAGCGGAAAACTCTGTGCAGTTTCATCCCCTCGCCGATAGATGGCGGTGATAGACGGCGCTTTCATAATATAAACGGCCGAGCGATCCTCGCAGCTCAGAGCCATAGGAGGCATTCGCGCGGACAGTACGTACTAAACAACTTGTGATACGTTACGATTGTGTTAACAGTGAAATGGATATTGTTACTTTGGACCCGACCGGACTTTATTGAGATGTACGTCCACAGTCTAGATCCGACGGGTCAATACTGATGGCAAAGAGCCTGGACCCCACTGGTGTGTATTAAAACACTTATAAGAATAGAGAGATGGATGTGCTGGATCCGACAGGGCAGTATTAGAGGATGTGGGGCCTCGAGCCGACACAGCTATAAGACTCCGACCTACAATGTGCTGCGGCAGACGGCGTATTCTCACGGGAACGAATCCAGAGGAGACATCTTCATGCAGGAAAAGGAGGTTCTATATAAAAGATAAATAGCAGTCGGCCGATGATGTACGGAAATGGTAATCAGCTGACACAACCAACCGGAAATGCAGATACATTGGAAAAATACAATCCTGCGGTAACGACCGAGATAGGGAAGTGTTGCCAGCCGCGACGTCATGCTCCCACTAATGTAAGTATTTATATAACGACATTTAATATTATCATCACATACTATTGTATACATAAACAACTAACGTTTCTCATGTACATATATAACATTAATCACTCGAAAAACATTTCCTTATAATTAATATAAAATTACATGATCATTAACAAAAATGCTTTAAGTTAATTTATATAAGTATAAAATATCCCACTGCTACATAGAGTTCTTCGGGAACTCGTGTTTTAGACAGACAAAAAGAAGGCACGCGGTTTTTAATTTAGTGCCCGAATTTCGGGTACTATCGCGATTTTTATAGCACCGGCCGGGTTCGATGAACGGACATATTTTATTTCATCGCGCGCTTCCACGTTCACACACAGACGCACACACACATCCAACAAGATGAAAGCACCCACACAAGCAAAACAGAGATGTTTGCGTCGATCGCAAAAACAAGCAATGCTTATTATAAAATTAGTGGCAATTAATATTATTTCCATAATAATAATACTGACAGAAGCCATCGGTTCATACTGTCCCTATGTGAAGCGCGTCACATTGTAACACAGATTAACTCGCAATGCCGTGTTTGCCGAAATATAAGTTCAACGAACTTGCGGACAAGCTCGGGAGTTCAGAATAGAAGCGAACTGGCGCGACATACGAAAATGACCATCGCGCTTTTGGTGTATTCTTTTTTTAAACATTACGAAATTTCGTTATAAAAAAAAAACGCGTCCAAAGAGTTTTAACATCCAAGGCCTTATGAGTCAGTGATGTTTCTTATCCTTCCTTGACCCCGCTTGCACTGTGGCCTGTTTTTGGTATTGCGTCATCCTAGGTCAAGCTCCCTAGCCAAATCTTTGCTAATAATATAACTAGTCGCACGTGTCTTCCTTTATATCATTTTAACATGCCAACCATTCGGCAACGACATGGCGTGTGTCGTAACCTGTGCTGTAATTTGTATGTGATAACGGCTAGGCTTTATCTTTAGTGCCAGTTTGTAAAACACAGCGTGTTGTTAATGTTCGATAAAGCGCACAAAATGGTAATGTTTGAAGTATGAGAAACAATCGCTTTGGTTAACTACACAGTTTTCACTCAACGTTATTTCCATTAAAACGATTTAGATTTGTATAGTTCAATATAATGTTTTTTTTTTTGTTATCTTAAAATTATTAATTATTTATATTTTATTCAATATAAAACACGAGTTAGATATTCGCGTCTAGTTATGTTGTTATGGCTGAAAATCGTAAACGCGTGAAATAAATTAAAAAGTCGTAAACCATTTTATGGGGTTGCCAGTAATGAGGTGATAGTAACAAATGGTAGCAAATAGTAACATTTATTTAGAGTAATTAATATTTCACAACAGCTATCAGGGCTGTTATTTATTCTTAATATTGAGATTAATTTTACAAAGTTGGAATACAAAATAATACACCTGGTAATTTTAGAAAACTTTTGTTATAATAATGATTACATATGGAAGCTGTTTGAGATCACATTGTCTATTGAAAATAATTATTAATTGATTCCCTCTTCAATGATACTAAGTGAAAAAAAAATAACAAGCCACAATAACCTTGAGAATGCTCCACAGATTATAAACACACGGTCGAAATACAGACATTGTATGAAAAAAAACTCCTTGGTTATTGAAAAAAAATGTACCTATATATATACATTTAAATACGACAGTATTACTATTTATGTGTAATACAAGGGCCGTATTGTATGTAAAGAATAAATTCACAATTTTAAATAATATGATAGACATAGATAGACAGGAATCCTTCGTCGAATATTTTAAGAAGTCAACAAACCTTTAAACTGGTTCTTTTTATTACCTCCAACTCAAATACTTTATTTGTCTATACTAATGTTTTATAGAATGTCAATGATTCCTAATTTCAATATCAAAAAAAAAAAACATAATCATAGACAAGAATTTGTTTTTAATACTTTATTATGCCATCCTATTTGTCTCCGGTTATGTAATAGCGAATTATATTTATCAAAAAAATTTTAATATATTGCGTGTACGGAGTTAAATCAAAATGTCACTTAAATACCAATCGTCTGTATTATGAAACGTTACAAAATATTACCATCGACAATTTAGCTTGTAGGTCAATATTTTTTTTTTTAAGTAACGAGACTAAGCATTACATTTATCAACCTTGCCGGCGACTTGCCAAGTTTAGTTGCATAAGATTTTACGTAATACATACTGCAAAACGGGTCAGATTCCGTGATAAGTAGATTTTAATTAAAATTTATATTCGACCCGATAAAACATTTCAATAACATTCAATATTACCTTAGATACACTGCATATAAATTATATTATATGTACACGTTTCCGCGGAACTATGACTGATTGCGTAATGCCAGGATTTTCACTCGTACCCAGCGAAAACGGAAATATTCACGTTTTGAATGTAACTCTCAGACTATATAATGTTTGTAACTCTCAGACTATATAATGTTAATATGATAAAGACGATGTCCTTACCATAATTATCCTTTATTAATTAGGGATGGCAGTTTTTTTTTTTTCGTTTCTAACCCAATGCTAACAACCCTGTAATGTTTTTCTGTTGGTATTCGTCATCTCTCTATCAAGTCATTGACACCAGTGCATCGGAGCCGAGATGATGAGATGGAAGTTCAATCAACTCTGCATCTACCTAATCAGAGTAATTCACCCTCGGACGTACATTACACATATAATATTTGTATATAAACGTTAAATTCGACTGTTTTATATACGACCTTTTTGGTAAATTTATCGCTGATATATCAAAGAACTCCCCATCGTCTATGATGTCCTGGTACTTAGATCGTAGTGACGGCTCACGAACAAAACATTAGTGTGGAAGGAAAATTGTATGAGAACACTGTGTGCAGTCTCAGTCCCATTCGAAGTTTCGGCTGTGTATGTAATATGTATGTATGTATGTATGTTTGTTTGTATCTATGTATGTATGTATATTTTCCTACATACACTACATGCTATCTCATAGCAAACGTGTGTTAATAGCTGTTTCCGCATAGACACTTCTAAGAGGCAACGAACAAGCCGAGCGCCTCCGTGTGAGCGAGTACGTCAACCTTACAAATTATAAAAAAGTGGCTTTACGCCATTTGTGTTTTACGCTCAAATAAATATTTCTTTCGATACTTTAATTATGTAATTATAATTATATCATTTCGATCGGTGTACATTGTGACGTGTCGTAGTGGCAGATTGTACAAAGGCCGTAGTAAAGGACAAAAAGTGTTATAATGGGGATGGAATGCGTCAAAATGTCGTCAGTGGCTGTGATTGTGACGCGCCTACACGCTCAGACACACACACACCAACACAGCTACACTTATACGTACGTGTACGTGTACGTCGACACACACCCACACACACACGTATCACGTGCACACAGACACACCGCCTATGTTATGTATACTGAAACTAAGCACGTCATAAGTCGGCCTCTCGCGATATCTGCGAGCCTGGTACTTGGACTTCGCGTAATAAGCTGAAGATAACTCGCTTTTCTTGATCTTGCTAGAGGAACGGCATTATTTATTAACTTCCGCGTATCATTTCGCCTTCGATGTTTTAAAATAGCATTTGTCTTGTTTATAATTAAATCGATTGCATTTAATTCTATGTAATACATATCGCTGATATATTATATAGTAATTAATATAATATTATTTTGTATTATTTCAAAATAAAGGTCAAGGAAACTCGTCAGTAACATTCATTATGCAATCGCTCATTGACTGCCGCATAAAAGTCGGTCTTAGTAAACTCCGCCGCAGTCATGATCTCCTGGTACAAACTGTTCTAGTTGACGATTCAAGCGATCGCGAGATGAAAATGATCGAATAAAAATTATTTGTTAAATTATTTTTTTATTTACATTGAAAACTCGCTCGAGATCTCTTAAAAAAAATATTACATTAATTCAAATTACAGTTTACAGTGTTCGGCGCCATCTGTTGTCGGTTGGCGCTCTAAATATATTAAAAAAATGGCATCGTATGCGAAAAATGAATTTGATGGAATAATTTAAGGCACATGGCTATATATCGGACAGGTGTACGGGAGCCTGATCCTCCAAGGATGTTCAGGGCCGGTGCAATGTAACAAGTGTCGTACGCCAGCAGGTTTTTGCTCGGGGATAACTAACTATGCGCTTCTATAATAATTAGTGTCCTTTATCCGACCATTGTAATTGGCTCTGCTGACCTGAATTACAAAAAGACACACGTCGACACCGGTGTATGGTTTCGTGTTTTAATGTTTAAAATATTTATATATACAACCTTCTTGTTAAAAAGATCTCTACTTTGGACCGTTGCCGTAAAAAACTTTAAAAAATCACTTTAAAAAATCACTGGCACAATAGTTGTTTTAACCCAGCCGCATTCTCAAAAAAAAAAAAAAACAATAACTAAAAGGAACAATTAACTTGCGCAAACAGAAAACATTTTGTAACTAACAAATGAATATTTTTTTGCAATTCAAATAATAAATATCGCAAAAAAATTAACTATAAGTAATAAAACATGGCGCGTTAGTTCTTTGAGGTGGTGAGTTGTTACGCAAATCCTTATTGTGAATAAGTGTTGCATATTGTCTCACAGAATTCAAAGACGAGCCGACACAATGGCGTTTCAACAACAGCTGATTCAGACATGCATTTTATCATCAAAAAATTCACTTACCCTTAAAATATCTATTTGCAAATTTTCAGCTTCGTCATTATTTAAACGAATTGACGCCACGCACACTATCAAAAGTTATACACACACATGAACAAGATAATTACAATGTCATAAACAAGTATAAAATAAAGTGCGTTCTAAAGTAGAACGCGTTCAGTTTAAATAAAATTACACGAACGAGCCGACGTATTAACCAATAACAAACATTATTAAACGCCGTCTACACGACGCTAGATAATGAATATTATACATTTAACCATATATAATTATTTATAATGATATAACTTTGTTTAATGATGGTGTATAGCAGTTTTTATAAGATAACTAATACATGTGTTTTGTTTCCAGATACTATACTGTTCCAGTGTAAACTTTGGATGAATACTCATTAGTTCGTAAGGAAACAATCCGTTCGACTGACTTCAATATAACTCAATATCTCTCGTGCATTTTTTTTTTTTTTATAATAATTATTATTTTTATATAAATTATGTTAAATTAAATAATTAGTTTCGATGTTATTTTTATTTGGATAGAAATAGAATAGAATGTGACAAGCAAATGAGGCAGCGGTTTTTTTGTACGGCGCTCAAAAATTCTTGTACATTAAATGAGACGCCGACAGATTTCACCGAATATATGTAGTTTAAGATTTCACTTTCAGCGTAATTCGAGTTACCAATTTGATATTGCTTGAAATTGATTGTAAATAAAGCGCTTTCTACGGCTTTTTTTTTAAATATATATATATAAATTTTATTTCAGTGTTGCCATTTAAGACTGAATGAAATTTTTTTTTTAATTAGTACGTACGTAATCGGTTTATCTTCTCGTTTTGTAAATCCCAGAAAGGATCCCACCCTAGGTTATTTGAATTTATATGTATTGTAATAAATTACTTCTAAATAAATAAATAAATAATAAAATATATTGTTTTATATTTCACACATGTTTTTTTTATTTCATCCAATAATTTAACACACTATAAAATATCGAAATTTGAAATAAAAATGTTTAAGCTGTAATAACTATGTATATTTATTTAATTCTTAAATTATTTATAAATAAAATACGACAGAAATTAAATGAATACGACAAAACAATTTACAAGGAAATAAATAACACCTAGGTTATTAAACTTTAAGGAAATCTGGATTTTTGTAATAGCCTTATATGTATATATATATATATATATATCCTCTATCATCTGTTTGTGGCTTTATTAATTTAGATGAAACAGAAACAGATGATAGACAATACGTATGAAAAGCAAAAAAATATTCCGACTAAAGTATAAACGTTGGCATCTATAACATTTTTATTGAGGCAAAAATTTCCTCGCAGTTTGTAATGCAATCGCGCCCTTAACCAATCAATCGATTGTCTTACAATATTAACTATACTAGTTTTTACTCCTGACTCGTTCTCTGTCCCGTGGGATAGAAGCCTTAAGATTGAGATAAAAGCCTTTCTGTCATTCCAGCTATCTACGAAACGGTATTTGCATAATACAGTTTTATAGTTTTTAAAATAATACTTTATATACACAAAAAATATTTGATTACATTTTCATAGAGAGTACAAAAATGACGTTAGCTTTTTTTTTTTATTTATACACATTTTTCTAAACAAAGATCGAAAGCCAAAAGGCTGTAATGGATTACATAAAAATAAATTAAAAATATATTGTATACAAAAGAACGCATGGACAAGATAAGCGCATATCGTTAATTACGGTACAATTTATATTGGGTATAAATAAATTATTTCTAACATTGGCTGTATGTTTAATACATCATGATAGTACAATAATGGTTTGGGCGCCTTGTGACTATCGTGGTTACATCAATCTAAGAAGTATCCGTTATTCCGTGGCATTATGGTTATATATTTTATAATATTCACCTAACATTTGACGTATCTATAGTTATAACTCGTTTAATAGTGCTGACCGTAGAAAATATCGATATTTTATATTTTATTTCACTTGTAACTTTTGCTAAGGACATTTTCGATTACTCAATATATTATAATACAGAATGTCACGCACTTGATTACCTTTTAAAGTTACAACGGTATGCAAGGTTTTATATGTTTATGTGAAGAAAAATTATATTATATGTTAACATAATTACGAAATTAAGTTCAAAGGATAATATCTTGTTTGTTTAACAGCTGTTTTTATATATCGGGGCTATTACAGTGGTATGAATTCATTTACACAATCTGCACTCGTACATTTCGTATTTAACGAAAGTGATAAAAAATCTATTGTAATAGTGTGGTATTTGGACACCCTTAATTTTTCTTACATTCCATTAAAAATACGAGTAGTATCAAAATTAAAACTTATATCCATTTAATTCTAGAACATTTCGTCGCATCACCAGGTGTATTAAACAGCTGTTCCAGGATTCCAGCACTAAAATTTAAACCCGTTGGGTATAACAAAGATAACAAGCCTGTTGACTCCCCGGGCTTTTTCTATTTTTGGACGACCTTCATCTTAAGCATTTATAAACAACTTGTAATATATATGTGTATTATTTTTTAATAACACACGGTCATAATCAACGTTATTTTTCTTAATATTGACCTTTCAAAATTATTACTATTAAAAAACAAGTAAATTTATCGACTATATTACACTTATACATTATATATATATAGTTGATAAATAGATTGTACGGATTTATCGACTCTCGATACAGTGACGGCACAGCCCGCGGCAGGATCAGGGAGTTGGCCAGTAGCGCAGTGGGTCGGGCGACGGAATGCGGAAATACAACACACACGGGATACAATCTTACGATACGAATAATGACTGATATTATGCAAAACATTGTTATTGTGATACAATGAAATAAATGAAATTTATATAAACATACAGCTTATCTTATTAACACAATACGATATTTTTTATATGCATTGACAATAATAACACGTCACAGTTTCCAAAAAATTACTATAGGTAATAATTAATTGATATGGCTCACTAATGGCTATACAAATAATCTTAAGATTTATCCCTACACCGAAGTGTGGTGTGTAACCGTAGTTAACGGTACCATAACTTTAAATCAGGCGTTAGAGGTCGATAAAAAATGGAGCCCTCAAAATTTGAGTCCTGTTAAGGGTACTGACCTCGGGGATGAACGACCTATTTAGGTTGAATGAGTTCATCATCCAAACTCCTTGGACCTTGAACCGGTCCTTATAGATAATAGCTGTATACAAAATAAACACAACCTTCAATATCTCGATAAGACATGTTAAGACCGTAACGTCACTTACTCTAAACCAATTTTGTCATATTTTTGAAAATTAACAAAATAAACTATATTTGAGTCATAATATTGACATATGAGTTACAAAAAAAATTTTTGAATTCACTGTCAATGTTTAATAATTATCTTACTTATTATATAATATTAAGTTTAAACAATTAACAAATCATTGGAATTCTATATTGAAATAATTTTTTCACTTCAAAATCAATTTGGTAAGCTTTTTGATGATTTTAGTATGAAACAAAGATATTGAAAGAAACAAAAAGTCATGTATCTGAGTCAGTTGTCATTTGACGTGCACTTTTTTTTTTAATATTTTGTTAGCAGCGATCTCGAGTCTCACTCATTCGTCCAATATCAATTTATATGACTATAAACATTAATTCAAATTAACACATTCTAGTAATATAAAAAAAATATATTAATAATTCCAAATTACGTTATAAAAAAAATTATCATATTTAATAGATTTTACTATTACAATATATAATTTAAACAGGTGACATAGATTTAAAATACATTCAAATGATTGTCTGGAAGTGATTCGCTCTATATTTTCAAATAGTTGTTAATTTAAGAACCTACAATAAAGAATATATTATTCGTATTTTAATCAAATTAAAAGCAAAACTAGCTTTGATATTAAAAACATATTTATACTAAATTATTGTTTTGGATTTACTCATTAAAATATTCTATGATGCTTAAGACAATCTATAAAACACGTCTCATTCTGTCTTTATCTATAATTAAAAAAAAATCATCTTTAATACTTAATTTTTCATTGAAATTGAAATAAAAAATTCTCTTTTATATTGATATATGTTCTAAGCTTTACACCACTTGTATAACATGGTTTGTATTTAAATTTTATATACTTTATTTTATAATGATTTTCTTGTTATCTCTAATATTATAACATGAAAGTTTCGTTCGCGTTTAGTTAATACAGCGACCAAGACTCGAGACTGCTCGAATTGGTGTGAACCGAGACTAAAATAAGCATATTCAGGAAAGAAAAATTAAATTCATATTTTGTAATGGTTACATTTTTATAATGTTATAACAAGGAGATATTAAAACGGTCAAAAAAGCTGTATTGGTACTCGACAATATAGACAAGTTTGTAAATACTCATTCCGTACTAATTCTAGTAATGTCATCTTTTCGAAATAACTAGTTGTTGTTGTTATAATATGTAAACATGAGTAGACAATATAAGGAATCCTGACGCTACTGTCAATTTAAACACATCATATTAAAATATTATTAGAAAAAATTAACGAATCGAATGTGGCCAGAGCTTAGAAAAAAAAAATAACGAAGAAGGTTCAGACATAAATAGTTTTTATGTCAGAACCTTCAAATAGAAATAATAATTTTTTCTATATGAAACCTTATAGTAATCAAAATGGAACATATTTACGTTTTACTAAAAATGCTAATTATAATATAATTTAATTCATACTATAAGTACATGACATTTTGATTATAGCACTGTTAAATAATATTAGCATATTAAGAGATTAAATGTATGTATATTTTTTTAAAAAGACTTTATAAGAACGTCGGAAACGGTAAGATGTTATATACATATTAATTTCAAAATGAGTTTTTATATATATTGCTTAGTATAAAATATCATGAAACGAGCTATTTCCAAATTTAGGTCACTAAGCCCACAGGTGGTACATAGTCTTTTAGTTAGTATTATAAATTTAATAAGAAAGTTGACATTTTTTGTCAACACATCAAACATCTGCCTTAATGCTGTCAGTTCATTCAAACGTAGCTTTATCAAGGTCATGGTCTTTTTTTTTTTAATAATTATACTCTAACATCGAAGGCACAATAAAAACATCCATTAATTGAGTGGGCTTAATAAAGTTTTAGTTTTGTTGAATATAACCGAACCAACGCTGCTATGGGCATAAATTCTTAAAAAACATAAATTCTAACCATCCAGACATGAAAAGAATCTAAAAATTTATCGGATATTTTAAATTTCAAACAAAATCCAATCTTATAAGAGTCAAATTGGAATTGGCGGTAAAAGTGACGTGTGACGTTTTCGTTCATAAACAAAATCTATGATTAGAAGTGAATTCTAAGACACAAAAAATAAAGCTTAATATAGACGAGAGCGTCCGTCGCTAGCTCGATTCCGGCTAGGATATAGGTCAATGCTCCCCTAAACCTGAGTAGTCGGGGCGGTTTGTAAGTACTCATATGTTTAAATTGCCCAACTCGTATGTAGTCTCTGTACAGGATACTCGGACATCGCGTACCGACAAATATCCTTAGTGAGGCCGGACGGGTTTTTGAACGATTCTCCTCGAATACACCTACACGGCCCATTACGTCCCAGTATTTGTTTGTAACAATCAAAATGGTTATGACTTTTGTAAATAAGAGATGTTTGGACAATACCTTGCTTGGACGCTAACACAAAAAAGGTTTTATTCCATCAGGCTGTAATTTCAACTCAATTACTGTCAACGTCAATATCTTAGATAGATTAGGTTTTCTTGATATATAAAAGAGTTATCCATACTTTGTAAACGAATCGCGCTCAGTGATACCAACATAAAATTAATCACAGGATCAAAGCCAGAAACATAATGAAATATGGACCACGTTTGGTTCATATTATTTCGAGTTGGGACAAAATTGGTGTTCAGCCAGCCGTTTCGTCACACGATATCCAACCTTCGTTATCAGATGATAGAGTTCAAAAAAAAAAAACAACTTCTTATTTTGCGCAAAAAAGCAAAAAAAAAAATTTTTGATATATTTCCGGGTGTGAAATGTGTCCCGTCCATTCGGTTATATTAAAAAAAATGCTCAGCGTTTCCGCGTAACTGTATATTTTTTGCTATAATATTTCACATGTTTATAGTCTAGGGAATCGTGCGTGAGAAAACGTGTCTATGCATCTTGTATTCTAATAAGGGCGGCAGATATTTTCATAGACACCGCTATTTTTTACACTACATCTGTTTATGAATTCGGCAAACGTACACACGTCGTTTCTTAAGGGCATTGATAATGATAATATTTTCTTTGCAATATTTTTGATTTGATATAAAGATAAAACTTATCTTCCTTTTTACCGGATGATGGTTTAACAGAAAGTCATCCGATTTTCGTGTAAGACAAAAAAAACCATCCAAATATACCTATACCTATACCTAAAACAGATTACATACATTTATTTATATAAGTCCGGAATTCCGTTTTATCGATACCTTTCAATTAATATATTTTTTTTTTAATTTTTACCGGTTACACGTATTTTATAAACCGCTATGATTTTACAATCATAATAGTTACCTACATATTAAATTCCCCGTACAAATTCTCATAAACATATGTATAATCCTTAGAAACTATCGAAATAACATATAAAACATATCTAGCATAATATATTATTGTTCGCATATAACATTAATAAATCATTTATAATTAATATAAAAAAAAAAATTTTTTCGCATCTAAAACCCTGATTACACTAGACAGGTGACGGGGACCATATTGTTGATCTTTTAAACAAAAAGTAGTCGAAGTTAAAAAAAAAAAGATTTCGTTTAGAAATTTCACTTAAACCAGTAAAATATGTTTAATTTAACTAATGATTAATATAATATTATTTTCATTTCGCACGTTCATTAACGTCATACTTTAGCAATAATTTTTAATACATACTTCGATTAGTTTTTACTAAGAAAACTCGATTTATACAAGGATAGAACAATAGTAATTGACATATATTATTAATAGGTAAGGGTAAAATTCTCAGACTATTCTCAGATCCTGTCTTCATGTTATACTTGGCTAGATTTAAACTACTCATACCGTTGGGATTCTAACCTAACCTAGCCGATATAAATCTCACTTTGTTCGTTCGTTTGTTAAATTTAACACATAAACTAAACAAAAATTTAACTTCTTAAATTATGAATTATGAAATCAACATAAATTTCAGTTAAGACTGCGACCTCTTAATACATATACAAAAATTTTGTTCGTTCGTCAAAATTAAGTTTTAAATTCAATTTAGTATATAATTATAAAAATGAATGATCTCGTACGTGTCTCATTCTTCCAACTGATACCTACTAGAGATATCGATTAAAAACAAAAATTTACCTAAAATCTCAAATAAATCAATTTAAATTATTTTATTAGGTATCATATAAAAATAACAATATTTTCTATATGATATAAAACAAATTATATTTATATATATTTTTAGTAATTATAATAGTTCTACTTAACATTGTGTTAAAGGGATCACAGGTGTATTGGATCAACGCTTTGATAGCTTTTGGCGACGTAGGACAGGAGTGGTGTGGAGACGAAACGTAACATATATTATTTTTATTATAAATTTATTCCCCTACAGTCTTAATAAATAAATATAATATTATATATAAAAAATATGATTTACATAAAAAGGAAAGCATCAAATGATTTGTATATCGAAATAAATAGGTTTTAAATTTATTATATATATATTTATTATTTAATATATTTTTTTACACACTATGCCACTCCTATGTTTTGGTCGCGTGCTAACAGCATGTGCTAAATAATTGCAGTACATGTGTCAATTTTTTTTTACATCTTATTACCTTACATTTAAGCCTATTTTATTGAGAACACGACCGTATAAATTTAAACCTTAATACGAAGCAATAGGGTTGAATATTTTGGTAACATTTAAATAATATCACCTGTGCCAATTAAGAGCAATATGCGTCCTCTTTGTACGAGACTATGAGCTTTTAACCGACTCCGTAAGGAAAGGAGTTCTTAAATCGTTTTTTATTTAACATTATATGTTATTATTGGAGTATATATATACTTCACATAACATTATTAAGGTGGTCAATGAAATTTCGCATTTCATTGATATTTAGTACATTATTTGTTGATTGTGTAATGAATGGACAGTAGTGTTTTTTTTTTTATTTCTTACATATAAGATCCTTCGTATAGGCTTTCTAATTTATGTATGATAACAATATTATCAAGCTGTACAATAAACAACAGAATATTTTGTATATTATTTCCCGCGATTTGATTCGGAATTGGTCTTGAAGAAAAATGAATAATTTGTTTAAAAATAATATGAGACCAACTGACAGCGCCATCTGTAGTCTTCGCTAAGTAAATTAACACCTAATACAACTGTTATGTTTGACTTTGGAATCTGGGAATAAATGATTAAATAATAATTATAAAGTTACATAAAAAATCATTCAATATATTTCATAGCAAGCTATTTTATTTATAATAATAATTATTCCATACTGTTACTAAACCATTACAGTTGGATATTTTATATATATATATGCATTCCACAGGATATAAATTTAATTGCTTTAAGTCCACGCGCTGCATGTCTCCGATTGTTCTCTCTAGCTTTCCAATAATAAAAAATACATTGTTTTATCTGTAAAAATTACAGCCAATGTAATTTAAAATTAATTCATTATTTCTATATAATATTTAAATTTAGATAATACATTTTTTTTTAAAACGATAAATTATGTATTCAACCAAGTGCAGGCCGCTCGCAGTGTTACAAGTGTTAAAAAAAACTTGCATCGGCCGTGACATTTCATTGGCGTTATTCATGACAGTGTTGCGAAATTACAATTAAATGTATTTAGTAATATAATGTCGGTATTAATAAACAGATTTGATCAATACAACGATCGACAAATAGGAAAAATAAAATATTTTTTTTTATTGGAAAAAAAATAAAGCGTCGAAGGTAATTCTGTTATACATCCTTATAATATGATAGATATATTCCGTATACAAACAAATAGATAAAAAATGTTATATTTATAAATATATATATATATGTATGTATAAATGTACTTCTGTGACAATTTTCAAATGTACTGTTAATATGACACCATATTGCTAAAATATGTTCGACTTCGCGGTAAAGCAATTAAAAAGCAAATGCATTCTAGAAAATTGTATAAAAGAATTTAGAATGCAATGTGCTATATTAAATTAAAAATAAACTAAACTGTTCGGTTACCGAGACATGAAATAATTGGATTTTTTTTTTTATATATTTCATTATAACCTATTTTCAAATAAAATGAAAAGATATTGAATCATTAAAAACATAATATAATTTACCTGTCAAATGCGGAATATAAATTAAATTTCTATAATTGCATCAAATATAATGTTCATATGAAAACTTTTTATGGGGCTCATTGAATAATTTTGTAGACTAGCAACAATTCATCGAAACTTCAAAGGCGTTAACCTACCGTCCTCTTCGACCTGAGTCTAAGGCTTCCATTTATGGTACCCTCGAAGATTCCATGATACATTTTTGGACGAGCGATCGATCTCAGTTTGAATTTGATCTCGTTTTGTTTTTAAATACAATAGTTTCTTTTAGGGCAGCGGCACATACTTTTTATGTTGAATCTATTTAGTTCCAAAAACTTTAGGGATTCGTATCGTTTAAGTGATAATAAATAAGTCAATATTATTTATTTTTTTGATATTTTTATATTCCGTGCATTATATTTAAACAGATATGAAACTTAAAATGTATACTTTTTATTAATTGTGGTAACATTCTTGATTAATGACGGTATCTGAAAGCAATAAAATATAGAATTCTAATTTCAAAATACGATAGATTGAAAATATATATAGTTTTTGTATAAAAGAATTACCCGGGATTTCCCTTTCATATACTTATAAGGAGGTTGATAATATTTACGTCGCATGCCGTAGTATGAGACGACAAATTAATGTTGGTCTCTATGTACATTAATTTGATCTTTATTTATATTGCAATAAAGTCTACATGAATGTTTGTAATCATTTATTGTATTAATTCGGTTGTATTTGATAAGTTTTTGTCCAGTACTCGAGAAGGGCATTCCTTCATGGGAACACCGAGGTTATTGTCTGATTCTTGAACAGTGTAGTTTTATTTGGAAATTTTTCAAATATCGATAATCATTTTATTAATTTTCTATCAATGTTTGTACAAGAAGATACTAAAAAAAAAATTAATTTGCTTCGAATGTAGTGTATTAATCATCGTTAAAGACAACTCTTTAGGTTATAATAAATTTTGACAGCCCATCTATAACGGCTCGATCTCATTGTTTACAGATACGAAATTTTTTATCAAACCAAAAAAAAAAAAAATATATACAACCATCAAACCCTTTATGTGTGGACATCTGCCGATTTTTGCATTTTTTCGTAATAAAAAAAGCAATGCAAAAAGTTTGAGTTTTTATCCAATAGTAAACTAACCCTTTGATCAAACATGGCGGCTCGTAATCAGATTTCGGCATGTGCTGTCTTTTTTCGTTTATATTTTTTTTTCAAGAAACACGATAGTTCTTGAGCGCGGAGTGTGCTATTCTTTTGTGAAGTGTATTTGCTCTCGCCAGATACTTCTTCCGCGTGCAAAAAAACAGCACGAGCCCTTTCAGCGTGTTATTGTACTTGATAACATCTTTTGATGCACCTTTCAATAATTTCGATGTTTGCTTAGCGACAACTGAACTCCGCTTTTAATGAAAAAACATTCGGATAAAAAATTAATTTAAATTAAACCGTTTTGCTTTATAAATTCAATCAAAAATTTATATCACATAAACGGACATTTATATTTCTTTGCCATAATATACTATTCAAAACCATCACAAAATCGTAAGTTTCTGAACGTTGCCATATATATATTTTAAATAATTGTAAGCACTAACTCCAAGCGAGTGTTTCATATCACACATGTGTCGACCCGGCGACGATCGCGCACTAGAGCTAGTTGAAAAAACAAAACAATGTCGATTTACATATAAGAAAACACGTAGTATATAATATGTATGTCTATAGAAATAGCCTCAGGTGGCCTAGCACCTGTAGCTATCTTGTTTTGACAGGTGGCGTCCTCAGAAGATTATGGACACTGCAAATTGTACTCTTTGTTTTAGGATCTATTTAAATACGTGACCAAGTTATTATAAATAAACATTTTGAAAGCGATCACTTATTAATATATATATTTAATTAAACCTCCTTTTTAATATTAAACTATGACGGAGAATTATTTATTTACTATCACAGTGACATTTGACATGATATACTATATTCAGACTTTTTTAAAAACATTAACAAGTCTAAGGTTTTTTCCGAACAGCCACACTCAAGTAAAAAAGGTTATATATATTTTTATTAAGCTCAAATAAAAACACCTAATACGTATTATATGTAAATATTTTTTTGTTCTACCGATATATTATTTCATAGAAAGGAATAATAAGCCGACTATAAAGTAGGAACAATATATGACTTACAAGTTTTTAAAAATTAATCCTTAATTAAATTTAAATCTAATTATCAATTTACAGTTATATTATAATGTTATAAGTCGAAATACGAAAATTATCTACTTTTTATATTTAAAAAAAAATCTTTCTAGAATTGGATTATAATTGCTTTATCCTGCTATTTTCGTTTAAAATCAATCCACATCAAGATTCTTCTACACAGAAATACGTAATAAGTTCAACATAGAATAAGTTTTTATAGATTGTCGTAAAATAAGTAAGTATTCGTATTACCGACTATACAATAAGAAACAGATATTTGAATGTAATTTATATATATATATATACGATTATATATCTAAATATATATATATAAATATATATGTATATACAACTTATGTATTATTTATAAACTGCATACGAACAATAGTCCCGTCTGGATTCCATCAAAATGTGTAAGTTTCATCGATACTTTGACAAAAACCATCACAAAAACGCCCCTTCAGATTTCTTATTTGAAGGAATCCGAATTCATAAGCATGAGGGTCGCGAGGAACGGTCAAAAGTGCCGCGGACGCAAAAATGTGCATAATTGGTCCTCATCAGATGAAAAAAACCCTTCAAAAAGTCGACCTCCAAATGTTTTGAAAAAGTGCAACCTTATAGGGTGTTCCAGATACTATATAATAAAAAAAAAAATAACATAAAACAAAGTAAACGTTTTTAATATTTAATCTGTATCAATACACGTCAAGTAATAGCTAAAACAAAATGGCGACTGTTTAACGATTACCACAAAAATATCGAATAACGATTCTTTCTAAATTAAATAACAAATTTTAACTGAACTTACATTATAAATATATAATAGAGTTTTGCTTAGTAAAACGCCACTTTCTTTCCATTGAATCTAAAGTCAAAATATTTAATAATTTTAATTTTAAAATAAAAAATAAATATCAAATTAAATCAACAAAAATTTATTTAACATTATACACACACACACACACATACACACACATACACACACACACATTATATATATATACGAAATACAGATACTTGAAAATATCCTGTATATTGTTGCATTTCTACATTGATTCATTCAAAAAGTTAAAGGCTAATCGCTCGCCGCGGGCTGGATTTATTTGTTTTTGGATAGCAATTATATTTTATTTTATTAAAACATCGCATGTTATATCCTAAAACACTAATATTTCCGCGAAACACGTCTGATACGCCATTAAACGTTTATAATACGTTAGTTATTAGTTAAAAAACGCATTCCCTGACCGTGGCTCTGAACGATTCGGACGTAGAACAATCGTTTGGTTAGATTTATTTAACCAATTCAATATAATTTTTGTTTCTGTTAAATCGTCTGTAAACACATTTTAGAAAGTGAATAATAAGGCGGGATTTAAAGAAAAATATCAAAAATCCTTAAATATAGACACTGAAATATTTAACAGTACTATTAGGAAATAAAACTATTTATATTTATGTCTAATTATAAACAAAACAGCAATTTTGAGATTACTTATAGTTAAAACTATTTCGTGATTTTCCAGTTTCAAATGAACAAAATCCTTCTCGTGAATCTGAATAAAAATTAAGTTATGCGTAATAGAAAATATATTATTATAATTTATTATTATTAAATACTTAAAATATTTTTATATTTTTTTTTTCAAAAATAAATCTCGATAATCAAAAAGGTCCTTATAACCTGGTCTAGTTTACATTCTGTATAGTAGTAATCCATTTTCCTAACCTCTAATTTATACGGACGTAAAAAATCATTGAAACAGATAATTATAAAAACAGTACAATAAGAGTTAACTTATATTAAATACTATAATTAAATTTAATATTTCTTGATATAATGAGATCTAAGACTTTCGCTAGTATTCATGAAAAAAATAACTAACATTTTTCTCATTTAATTCACACCTCGTCTGCCCTTGATCACGGTTGCTGAAAAGTAACATAAACGTCGGGATTATGTAGTTTTAAAATAATAAAATACGCGTAGTATATCCGAATAATATTAGTTTTATTTTCTTGATATAATTTATTTTTTTCATTTATTGTTAAATTAATAATATTATTATTGTAAGGATTTCAGAGTTGCTATATAGTATTAAGTCATATTATTCTATTCTTACAATAGAAAGATTCTGATTAATAGATTCAGTTTTAAAGAAATTCTAGATTATTTTTAATATAAAGAAATCAAAATAGATAGTTATATATAAAAAAGCTAAAAGAATAAAAAATAGAAATAAAAAAGATAATATTTGCAACAGGAACTCATATTGTATTATTTAACAATCATACTCTCACTGTTGTATATGTGTAAATAATAAAAAAAAAATATTTTTAAAGTGAATACATCTTCCAAATGCAAAATATATTCAATATGAAATCCGATAAAAAACACGCATTGTTTACGGACATAGCAAAAACCTATTTAAAAACTTTAATTAACAAACACTATATAAGACTTGTGAAATTAATTTAAAACCAAGCGAAATTAAAACTTAAAAATTATATAACTGTCATTAATTAAAAATTTGAAGTTGGAAAAGAAAACTAGCATTAACGGACAAATATTTAACATAGCCGCCATGTTTAAAAATAATTATGCAAAATAAGCAATTCCAAGGCTAGTATAATAATCGATAAATAATCGGCCGGTTTTTATGACAGAAAAAAAGCATGCAAAACATCTGCCGCCAAAAAGACAAACCACTAAAAATCGCACTTGGCGCGAAAAAAAAATGTCATCTGCATACAACATCTGGACAACAAAAAGTCACGATAAAAATATTTATTCAAATAAAAAAAAAAGTATGACCGAAAAATCGCAAACATCAAATAGTGTTTAAGTTTTTTGAGACAGCATGTGCCAAACTTCCGCTATGCTGATAGCAAAGGTTTTATGAATAGGTAATTATTGATACAAGTAGAAGATTAAAAACTTTTTCGATAATGTCGCTTAGTTTGGTTTAATTCCAAATTTAAAAAAAATAATAATAAGAATTTTTTTTTCAAATTAAAATAAATAATTATCTATTTCATATTGTATTTTGATTGTAAAATATATTTAAGTAGCAAGTTATTTTTTTTATGTATTTTTTTATTGTTCCTATAATTTCTATGTTAAAGAATATACAAAAACATAATATTCTATAAAACCTGCGTCCATTGCATCTGTCAGATTCAGATCATTGTCATTAGGCACATGTTCGATTTGAAAAAAATATAATAAATTTCACTCAATTTAGCCAACAAAAGATAAAAAGTTTTGCATTCGTTTCCGTAAAAAACGAGAGTCTGCGCACGAGCTCGTTGTTTTTTCACTTCCATCTGAGACGTATTATTGTACAACAATTGTTGATCAAATTAAGAAAAAGTCTATTCGTTTGAAAGGAAGCATTATATGGACATGATTTCTATTTAATCTGTGGCAGTTTCCTGTCATAGAATCAGTCTTTATCCGTGTTAAAATCTGGAAATATTGTTTGTTGTTAAATTTATGTTACTAATAAGTTTTAAAAACAGAGAATGGCTATAAATAAGACAAAATTAAAGAAATGTTTTTCTCAACTCAATTTTTATCAAAATAAATACGTTCAATATCACATCCACGTTATGAACTGGGCTTGCACAAAACCACGGAAGTCGCCGCAATATGCCGCCTCTTCCTGTCTCATTGCCAAATTTGCTTTTCATCTTTTTTTTAATATATATTTTTTTTTTAATTAGAAGGCATGACTCGTGCCAGTCAGCTGCGTATCTACAAAATAGTCCCAACCATTCGAGCTTTTACTTTTTATCGCATCTTTTTACAAAAATAATATATATATATATATATATATATATATATATATATATATATCAGACAATAAAATTATTACTTTATTAATGAAAGCGTGGTAACAGAAAATAGGAGATGCTTTTATTTTATAAAACTATTTTATAAAAAAACTACGTGAACTTATAAACAACATTAGTAATATTATAAACTAAAAATATATATAGTTAATTTGTACAAAGTTCATAAAAGTATAGTTTACGAGACTTTATACAGACATAAAACCGTAAATTTCTTTCCTTTAATAAATGTTCTCTTTTATGATGTATCTGTCTTAATCGAGTAACATTATCACCTACATTTAAGTCTAAATATCTGTAAATTTTTTTACTATAACCTTAGATAATAACTCATAAGTTTCAAACGCTGTGAAATAAATTCAACGCAAAATTACAAGATTAAATTTTCAATATGTATTACGTTTTTTTAATTTATTGAACATTTAAAAAACAGAAACCAGCCAAATGGCGCGGAAGGGCCGATCCGTAAAAAAATGCGATCTCGTGCCAGATAATTAAGGCCTTTGAGGAATCGTTTATTAAAAAAAAAACTTTTCGCTTTACCTGACATATCATAACTAAATAGTTTATAGGATGCTAAGTTTTTTTTTTTTTTTTTGGAGAAAACTTAATAAAATTATTATCTGTACAAATATTCTATCGTTTTTTTGTATAAACGAATTTAGTGATATATTTCTCGTGGTTATTTTGAATTTTCTATATTAAAAAGCGCAAGTACTAAATTGATTCCTCAATAAAAAAACATTGACCATATTTTTCAAACACCTTGTATATTAATTTGAACCGCACTCTGCGAACGAATATGCTCGATATGTGATCTGTGAAAAAAAAAAAACGATCTTCTAGTTTTTTAAACGCCAAAGAAATTCTTGTAAAAAAGGTCGATTTCGCAGATGTTTATTTTATAAATTTCTTGCACGTGGTATTTGTGATTTTTTGCGCCGGCCTGTGAGGTCCATCAGTTATGATATTGTCTAAAACGATTACGAGATGGCCTAATTAGCAATAAATTGAGGTTAAAGAATCGGAATTGTCCGCAGCTGGCCATTTTAAAGTTAAAACTAATAACATTAATATCTTATATGGCTTAAAATTATTCCACATGTTTTTACGAAGACTCTATATTAAAATACACCATAAAAACTAGCAGAAATTAATGAATCAGAATTCATTATAATCTATTTTTATTTAGAAATAATTCTTAGTTGACGTATTGAAACCTTGCCTTTTATATACTTAAAAACGTCCATCTGTTGGTCGTATGTCAAACTAAAAATCCACGTAATTAGTTTACTTGTTTAAACAGAGTTTACTGTTTATTACTAGATGGCGCTTATTAAAATATTTACTTTTTGTACGTATAAATTTTCGATTTTCAATTATGATTTAAAATAAATATATTTTATATATTATATGATATCTTCAATCAATCAAAGAATATAAAATTTATACAAAAAATTATGAGTGGAGTTCCACAGCGCGGAAGAACTGAGTCTTTGTAATTGTAAACAATCCTATCCACTAAATTTGAAAATAAAATACTGCCCTACATGTGTATGAAATTCAACTTAAAAAAAAAAGAAATGAACACTATAAATATTTATTAATTTTAATATAGAACAAGAAGTACGTATTTCAGCTAATTTCACGACGCTGTTTACTACGCTGCATAGTAAAAATACCATGCGCGTGTGCTTGGAATCTACCGACTCACTTTCTTTCTCTGTCCCGCTTTCTACATTTGCGTATCTTTCTCTCTCTCTCCCTCAGCGTGAAACGTTTAACGCAAACTTGTTGAATGTCGCATAAGAATTTTAACATCAATAATCATAAACAAATTTCCCAGTAATTAATAACATACAATAATTAGAAAGCACAAACAACGGCGTCCTTATTCATGGTACCGGGTGTGTGTTGGGTAAAGACGCGGATTTTTCATAAAAATCTCTACTGAAAATTTGTAATCATAATCAAAGTTATTTATTCACATTTTAATTGACATTTGGAGGTCTTTATTGAAATTAAGATGTTCCAGCGTGTTGATAATAAGAAATGCTATAAAAAATAAAGAGTCCCTCCGCGCGAAATACGCGAAACTTCGGAATGTGAAAATGAGAACAGGCGAGGGTAGAAATTGATTTCAATGAAGTCATTTTGCTTCTTTAAGACGAACTTTATTAACATCGCTTAAGGTTCAAAATTGATCGCACCTTTTAATTATCATTTTGTAGGTAAGAAACATTCAGATCTATAACATTTACCATGATATCATGATAAATGAGACGAAACCTAACAATCAACTAGTATTCACAAGAGACGTAACCTTATCCCTCGCATTGTCTATGGGATTGTTGTCACCCATTTTATAAAATTCTCATCCACTATATTTAAAAAAAAATAATGGCCTATAAAAAAAATAAGAATATTATAAATAAATTAATGTAGAACAACAAGTAACTATTTTAGCTAATTTCACGACGCTCTGTTTACTTCGCTGCATAGCAAGAATAATCATGTTCTTGGAATCTGCCGACTCACTCTCTTTCTCTCTCCTACTATCTACATTAATGTATCTTTCTATCTCTCTCCCTCAGCGTAAAACCTTTAACGCAACCTTGCTGGAATAAGAGGTTGCACTTCAAAAATACTAATCGTACAGAATAACTAATTAGTTACATAAACGAATTTGGATTAAACTGTTTTTTATTTACAATTTTCATTATTAAATATTGATCATTAAGAAAAAATTTAACAAAAATTTTATTATCAGGTATTAGACGTTGAACAACCATCTCAGATAATCTGACTTTTAATTTAAACTAACATTATGATCAAACAAAAATCACATACAGAACCAAAACAGTCCCTCACTTTAATTGCAATAATTCACTGACTACTTTCTTATATTTCACTAACGTGTAGATAGTCTTTGTTTCGGTTACTGATCTCTTCACCTCGAATAAATTTTAATACGCAATTAAACAAACAAAAAACGGTATCGCTTAAACAGAATCATTTAATACGTCCTCTTAAATATCCTCATTTGTCTTAACACTGCGAGTTATTAAACTATAAGTTTTGTGTATTCACAACTAAGTTATCAAACATTTTAATGTAAACACTATTGAAACTGTCATGTCTCTTGCAGCTGAACTCCTCGGTCGTGACGCACACGGGTTGGCTCCCGTCATATTGTCTGCTGTTGTAAGCGATAGCCAGTCGTTTCACTTCATCAACAATATCCCTCAAACACGCACACTGCCAGGGGTTCTGGTTGAAGTAGAATTTGGTCAACTTGGCCCCGGAGTTCCTCAACTCCAAACAGAAGTTACTTGTCAAATATGTCAGCTTATTGTTGGCTAGGTTCAAATTCTTCACTGACGTCCCACGGAAGCTGTTGACGTTGATGGTCGAAATTGTATTATGCGATAAGTCGATGTTTGCTAGATCCTTCATGTCCTGGAACAGCTCTGCTGGTAATGCTGTCAGTTTATTACCTCGTAGAGTAATCGACTTCAGTTTTTTTAGCGTTTTGAAGACGCTTCCCTCTATTGTTGCAATATTATTATCTGCCAAGTTCAAATGTTCAAGGTTATCTACATTAAGAAACATCAATGGGTCGTCAATTTTGCTAACATGATTGCTCGCCAGGGAAAGTGTCTTTAGAGATTTCAGGTTATTTTTCATAACAAACAGCGGCACATCATTGAGCAGACACTTATCCAATACCAGGGTTTCCAGAACTTGGAGCGCGTTCAGGAGATGAGAGGGGGCAGAAGTCAAACGGTTCCTGGACAAATCCAAATACATCAAATGGAAATTCCTATCAAATATATATGGATTTATATTATCACCGCGCAGCAGATTGTTGGATAAACTGAGATGTTTTAATTTTTCCAAAGGGTCAAACACACCTAATTCAATATTCTCCAACAGGTTATTGGTCAGATCGAGCGTAGAAAGATCCGGCAATTGGTCAAATAAGCCAAGCGGAAACTTTGATAACGAATTGCGTGATAAATTTAAGTGTGTGACCGTTTTAATGTCGTCCAAAACACCTAGCTTCAGTTCGGATATATTGTTCTGTGAGAGGTCAATATATTTCAGCGAAGCCATATTCTCGAATGCCTCATACTCCACACCAGATACTCTACAGCCTCTGAGAGTGACAGCGCTCGTCCTATTGTTATCGGAGACGAGTCCTCTCGTTAAGATGAAATCTTCCTCTGAAGATGTGCAAACTAATTCTGTTTGTTTATCAGCTTTATATTTACATTGTGGTGCCGCTTTTATGAGGGACCATGTTAGACAAAACCAAAAATATTTAGTAAGTTCCATCTGAAAAAAAAAAAGTCGTAATATATATTATTACGTTTACTTTTATTTAAAAACAAATGCCATCAGCTAATATTAAGTTAACAGTGTAAATATTTTGTTACAGAAAAAAATAAATAATTTCCAAAAAACCAAAAAAAAAAAACGAATTTTAGGACTACTTTTTTCGAAGTTAGTTAATAAAAGAAAGAATGACCATCAATATTAATTGGTTTGCGTTTGTCAATGATATATTTATATGATTAATCTACATATATATATATTAAGTTCAATTAACGAGTAAATCCTATATGTCAGATCTCGGGACTTCCCTATACGAAAACAAATCAACGAGTTATTTGAACAAACCCGATTATTGTTAGTGTTATTATAAAAAATAAAAATAACCCACCTCTCACAGCGCCAATACTTTATTCGTGTATAACCAAAACTCTATGTTAAAAAACACATACGATTCTGTCTTTGTCTAAAACCTTATAATATTTTACTCCCCAACAGTCCGTGCGGAGGCGGAGCAAGTACTGGACGAAACGGCAACTGTCTGTTGTATACTTATTGTAATTTTTTTAACAGATTCACTAAAAACATGTCTGTCAAGAAGTTGAAAACAGTATAGCAATATGAATAACAACATTTTTAATTGCATTACAAACTATTGAGACGCCATTTAAAAAAAATAACAACTAAAATCTTCATAAATAAAAATATATTGTCTTTATTTTTTTTTATTGAATAGACAGTTTTTAAATTAAGATTGTAAGCGTTAAGGAAAATGTTATATATATTATACGTGTTTCCGATTTTTTTAATACATGTAAATTTATTTTCCACAACTTAATTATTTTAATATTATATGTTATCTTATTAATGAGAATAGTATATTTCTGTGTTACCATATAAATAAATGTTCATAATACATATATGTTTATAATGTTGTTATATTTGTTAGTGAACACGTTTTAATATAAAACTTTTTTTGTGTAGGTCGTTTTAATTTTTTATTACATCACCATTTTATAAAATGTCAACTTGAACTCGGTGTTGCCCGCGTTTTAGATAGCTTACGATTGTTTATAATTTTTTTTATAATTCCCAATATTAATATTATAGTTTTTCTTTATAACCGGTATTTTGTAAGTGGATACGGTCGGGACGAGAGAATATCAAGTAATGGTAATATACTATACACATCAACATTGCCTAGGGATATTTTATTTTTGTACCTTATTATATAAAATTCTGTATATATTTTGTTAAAACAATAATAAATGAAATTTAAGTTAATATTATGGTTTATACTTGCAATACATAAAAGAGATGCATCAAAGATTTTTAATTTAATTTTTTGTGACTTTATTTATGGGTGTAATTTTTACCTTGTACATAATGGATTTTGAAAAACATAGAATAAAAAAAGAAGGCATTAAATTAAACGTAATAATCAGTATTTCCTCCCCTAACATTAATTTGAGTTCGGCATCGGTTATTCATGCTCAAATATTAAGTTATCCAACTCGAGCTGTGGTATCTAGCCCCAGGTTCTTTTCAAGTGCAGGAAAAATTGGTCTTCTGTAACCAAATTTGGAGAAAAAATTACCATAGCTCTTTGTTGTAACATGTCCCATGCGTCTTAAATGGGATTCATGTCGGAGGACTGAGCAGGCCAGTCCATAACCCTGATTTCATGTTCCCTAAGCACAGCTGATACCAGCTCAGCCGTATGGGCACGAGCATTATCGTGCGTGGATTGGAAGTCCTGGCCCATTAGTACCCTGTGTGGGATAATCACAGGGTCCACTCCCTCATTGCGGTATTTCAGTGCATTCACGTTCCCTCTTATCCAAATGAGATCGATTCGCGCACCGACACGAATATCAGTCCAAACCATAATAGTGCCGCCTTGATATAAATGGACTTCTTGTGGATGCTGGAGACGACTTCGTCTACCAGGAATCACCAAACCGTTAATCTTCGTCAATCCGGATGAAATGCAAACCGAGAGTCATCAGAAAAAAGCACCATGGACCATTGCTCGTCACTCCATGCGAAATGTTCTCGAGCCCACAATAGTCTTCGTCCGCGATCGCCACGCCGCTAAGCTGGAACCCGAGGTGGTCTGCGAGAATGAAGACCAGCTTCATGTAATCTTCTTCTAACAGTTTGGTCACTAACCAACAATTGGTGGTCAGATTGCAGCCTTTGAACCATTTGCATAGCTGTAATACTGTGTTATCTCCTAGCGATATTTTGAAGAAAACGGTCTAGGAGTGGTGATGCGATATCTACTTGAATGCCGTTCAGCGACATCGCCTGTAGCACGACATCGTGACCGAAACCGGGAGATTACATTTTGGTCGGTTTGCAGAGTTTCAGCAAACCACGCTATGTATAACGCCTGCTTCCAACATGCCTACAGCTCTAATCTGCTCTTCCCTTGACAAATGTCGACGTGACATAACAATAGACGTAACACGCGTTGAAATTAGGTAAATTGATGAAAAGAAGAATATGTGTAATCACTTTAAATTTTTCAGAACTTCACTGTTTTATTGTAACATGAACTAATTTTTCGACGGCCAAATTTGAATAATTAACATTGTTTTGTTTCAAAACGAGTTTTTTTTTTTATTTTTTTGAATTTGGAAACAAGTGGTGGAGAAGAAAATATTTAATATACAAACTTTTTTTATACAGTTAATAGTTTTTAAGTCGGGAAGTCTTTCATGTAATTTCCCTAGACATTGTTGATTTATATATAACCATTCGTTGATTACCAACGCTGAGTCTAGACTAGCTCTCTTCAAGTCTCTGTAGTGCGAGAATCGGTCTATGTATAGTTTTATACCGATTTGTTACCAGCTGTCATGTTACGCTTATCGTGCCTTTTTGTTACATATATTTGTATTTTTATTTAGACCACTCTTTATAACTATGACCGTAGAGATGACGTCATCGTTTATAATCTACTACGTATGTCTGCTTTTTATGCCAATTTTTCAAATTTTCAATAAAGTTCAATATGAAGTATGCAATGGGAATTTTTTCAGGATTTGAACCTGCAACCTCCGAATTATCGCGTTTCAGTTTCTTTAAAAAAATTATAATATAAGAACTATATTAAAAGAAACTTTTTTTTCTTATAAGAAAATTATAAGAAAAAAATAGAATATATATGTATAATTTCCTCTACAGCCTTCTTCATACATTAGATAAATATTTGATAATTTTATATCACATACTCAAAATGATATAAAATTATATATATATTAATTTATTTTATTTATAGTCATACAGTAATATTATCTTAATTATAAAATCAATAACCATCACTCATATTTACATCTCTATTATTTCATCAAAACCCTCTTAATCACGAACATCCTTGATCTATAAATCACTAAGACAGCTCCATAAAGCTGAAAGACGAGGCAGGTGCTGAAAATTGGGAATGCAGTATTGTTACATGATGCAGATGAAAAAGCAGGTGAAGTGTCAACTGTCTTTACAACTAAAAAGAAATATTTTAAGTAATTTTCATCGTTCAAAAAAACACTTATCTTAAACCTTATAGTATAGTCATTCTTCGATAAATTGGTTCATACGTTGAGGCTCATTAAAGGTACAAATGTATTAAAAAGTCACACACACGCACGCACGCACACACACACAAACATAAAACATACACACGCGCACACACATAAATACATACAACAGCCACGTACACACACGTCAGTAATGACTTACGATCATTCTGTTTCTGTCGTAAGCATCTATAAATGACTATTGAATCATTGAAAATAAATACAGCTTATCCATTATATTATAATAGACATTCCGTTGGTATTTCTTAACGAAGAAACAACATTTACACAAAAAACAGAATATACATACAAAATAAAGCAAAGCTAAAAATACATCCTAATAACACCCAAACCAAAACAAGCTCGACCGAGTCCTTTGTAATGAACCACTTATTTACATTTATATCAAATATAAAAAATAAAAGAAAAGCCGATAAATTTATTATAGATTTATTACTAAACATTTTTATATTATGGATCAGTCGTTTCCGTCGATATTTCTATGACTGTCGAATGTCTGTGACGACCCGGAGTCATAGCCTATGGACACGTTCCTAAGACCTGATGCTTCGTCTTGAGTTGAAATTTTTGTTAGATCCATCTCGCTCTTCAACTGCTGTATTGATTGTATCACTTCGTTTTGGAAGTTCATGTTAAGTTTGTACAGCTGTTCCGAGTGTTCCCTCTCTCTGCGTATTTCGTTTTTGTAATGGGAGTCTTTGTATTTGTCGAATTCGGTCATTATTCGTACCTTTGATTCGTAAGTGTGTTGCACCATTGACACTAAAGCGAATAATTTTTGGATTACCTTATCTTTAACTTCCTTGGATATGTTTGGATCTGACTCGAGGTCAGTTTTCGCGTCCAAGGCCAGGTCGTTAGCTGATGACGGGAAGCCGAGAGGGGATTTATTGGTTTTTGAATTTGGATTCACTTCTGGCTTTGGTGACATCTCTTTTTCTTTCTTCGCTGTGAACGCTCCATGCGTGACAACCTCCGTGAAGTAACCGGAACTGGGTTTATGTGACTGATATACAGCTGTTATCTTGTTAGCCTTCTGCAACAGCTCGTTGTTTTTCTTCTGGATGTCCTGATTGGTTTTCTGTAAAACTACCTCTTGGACCTCAACTTGTTGGTCACCGTTTTTCCTAAACGGACTGCCTGTTCTGTTATCAAAGTTGGTGACGTTCATCTTAGACATGTTCGACTTTATGATGTACTAATGTGCCACTACTTCTGTCACCACCTCCACGCAGCGTGGTGACATACGACGAACTGAACTGTTTACGTACTTAACGATAACCATATTAGTGTAGGTTTCGCTCCAAAGTTTTGGTTCGTCACCAGTCACCACTTCCTAAGTGTGGCAATGAATTTATTATTACGTACCAAAGGAATCCGCGTAGGTTTGAATGCAGTTTGCATTGAACTGTGAAGTCATATTTAGTCAAGTGTTTGAACGGCGCTGACTAGTGTAAATAAACCGACTAAGGCAGACGGAAAATGTACTAGGTTAATGGCGCTGTTCGAGATAGCGATTAAATTAATTAAAGTTATCAATTGACAGAATTCTTTAAATTATTCTTCAGCCACACATCAGCCATTTCTTTTGACGTAATATATAAACTAAATTAGGTTATAATAATAGATTTTTTTTTTAATTTGACACGACATTTCTCTGACGTGAAAAACATAACAAATGGATTTTAAATATTTTTATTGCTTGTTTTACTTCTTAGTTACCCGATACATCATGTTTTTTTAGATATTTTTTTTAACTTTATAATATTGGCTAAACCTCTGAGGAACGTAAAGGAGCGTGAAGGAATTAAATGATTATACTTTTCTTCATCTTTTATTATTTTATTAATTAAATATTTATAGAACGGAAGCATTAGAAAGAGTTTGTATCTAAATAAACTTTTTTTTAATTAAAATATGTATTTTTTTTTGGACTGTTCATATGCTGTGCTATGGATTATATAACCTTCACAGATTATAATAAACTACAATTACTCTTAAAATGCGAAATTTAATGATATAGAAATTATTTTTAGGAAATGTTTTGGTCCTATATAAAAATTAATACAAAAATCGTAGAAAGCAATACTGTTTTTATTATTATTATTAAAAACATTTCAGTCGCTGGATTGAAACCAACGATTGTTTTTAAGTCTACGCTTTTATATATTACATATAAACTAATTATTTATTGTATATATATATATATATATATGTATGATGTGCATACAAATAAACAAAATAATAAATATAATTAATACAAAAAACGTTACTTAAAGTCAAAATTAATTTGAAATAAAGGAATGATTTCTAGAATTCCAAAACATGCACAGAGCATTGCTAATAGTTGACTTGGTTGTACTATGCTCTATAGTTACCAAAAACGTCCGTTGACCCTCTTTAAAACTTTTAACTTGACGGTAGCCTCGTTGAGATAGCTATTATATATGTGCCAGGCGGGACTTGCGATCGGCATACTAATTACTAGACCGATATTGATTGAGTTCCGCTGTTGGAGAAAGTGATTGTTAAGAACTAATTGATTTTTATAGGTAACACTTTAAGTTTTAGTTTTGTTACAAATTAAACAAAAGAAAGGAAATGAAAAAGATCATTCGTTATTTTTTTTGCGGTTTACATTGAACATTGAAAGTTTAGTTTCTTAATAATCAACATATGCGAATTCTGAAAAATGTATTTAAGGCAAAATGTATCAAACGTTGTAAGAAAATTGTAAAACAAATAAAATACTCCCATTAATTGGATATAACGCTTATAAGTCTCACTTTGTTTTATTTAAAATACATGAAAAAGTGAAAAAAACAGACTTTTAGAATTTACTATAATTATTTACATTGCACCTTACAAGTAATGATGACATAATTCCGAAGTAATTTAACAGGTTATTAAAAAAAACCGCGGGAAAATGTTAGAAAAAAAATATTGCAAAATATCAGTTAGTGATTACGAGCTATTATTAAAATTTGCTATCATCTGAATTTAAAATTGTTAAATCAACTTATTTTTAACACTAGCTTTTGACGGCAGCTTCGCCTGCGTTTTAAGTTTTTAAAATTTTGTGAATATTGTCGCACTGCGAACTGTGTTTAAATGTAAATTTATATGAATAAAATTCGTTATGAAGAAATACATAATTAATATTTTGTTCAATTCACGAGTAAAGTATATATATATATATATATATATATATATATATATATATATATATATATATATATATTTGTGATACTTTTCTATGTGAAAGTTCATTTAATGGACAGTCTAAAAGAAAAGCAAAGATCATAAACGACGGTTTTCGAAAATAGGTTTCATAAAAATAACATAAGTACTCGCAAAAACGGATAATTCAAAAGTATAAAAAGTTCCCCCACAAACCAATAAAGTATATTTATTTCTTAATTCCCTTAAAAAACATACATGAAATACTTAGTTACTTAAATGTATTAATTATGCCTGCTCATTTGTGAATTACGTTCTACTTCACTATATCTTGGGCTGGATATTAAAATATTATTAAAAGTATCGGTTAAATTTAAACTGCTTTTTTTAAATACATCACGTCATTATAATAATAAACGTAACAATGGATTAAAATTACTAAGCATTTACAGGAAATGTAGTATATAAATATAATAGGGGGATTAAGACGACATTATCTCTGAGGCGACAAGTTCAGTGATAGTAATTTAGACGCCATTCCGTATGCAACATGCGCGTGCGTAGCGCCCGCCCGTCCATATAAAACAGGCACCTCTTCACACACACACCACATCCCTTTCACACACCAGCACCTCAACGAAAGTCAGACAAAGACAAAACGACTGGATCACGCTCAACTAATAGGGGTATGGTGTCACAAACAACAGAATCATCGCTGAACTGTTACGTTTCTAAAATGTTTGTATAACAAGCAGCGTTGTTGGGACTTAGGACTTTCTGACTCTAACATGTCAGAGTATTCGTATCAAATAGCTTTCCCTTACACTTGGATCGGTCAAGGGAAAAAGAGTGTAAGTGCACGTTTGAGTGGTACATACCAAGACAATCCGTACCGGAACCAGAGACAACGTTCTGAATTTGAAATAGCTGTATAAAAGCCATTGGATCCTTGACGAAACTATCACAAACTCACCGATCGTCCTCCAGTCAACACCACTCGAGAAAAAAAACAAGATGGCTTCCGTGAAAGTGGTGTGTTTGGTTATCGCGTTATTCGGGAGCGCCATGGCCCAGCCTCCCAAATCTGAATTCTGGAAGGGAAGTTCGATGGACGGCATGGTGGAGGAGATGAGATCAGGTTGCGCCGAAGGATCTGACCCCGCCGCTTGCATTAAGTACAAGGTTATGTCTCTGCTGGACAGCATCTTCAAGAAAGATTCATTCCAGGTTGGTACAGTTTTGAAACAATTTTGCGGAACCACTTACACCGGAATTCTAATCCAAAATTCAATAAATTTAATGTTTCCAGATCTCCGACGCAGTTGAGGTGACTAAGAATGGCGCTGAAGCGACGACTGGCAGATCTTCCGGAGATTTTATGGACACCGTCGAGAGCTACATCCAGACACACGACGTCACTTTCCAGCTCCCTCTCGTCGACACCAAAGTCACCGTCAGCCCTAGGAACTTGGACAACGATGAACTGTCACTGAACATTAAGTTCGCCAAGGAAGGAGCGCGCGCTGTCGGTGAGGCTCGCAAGGCCAAGCTAAAGAAGATCATCGTCCCAATCCTCGTGTTCTTACTCCTTAAAGCCATGACCCTCATCCCTCTGGCGATCGGTGTTCTTGGACTGAAGGCATGGAACGCCCTCCAACTGTCCTTCTTCTCTTTCGTCGTCTCCGTCGCCCTGGCTATCTTCCAATTGTGCAAGAAGGTAAGTTTCAATTAAATTATAAATAATTAAAATTATTTGTGTCCGCACAAGCACAATACATACCGCACTCTGTTCGCACCAAGTCATTAACATTTCGAACGGCCTAAAGCCTAACTAACTCCGGGATTTTATCCACAAATAACATTATAGTTTACCCAGATTGCTGCGGACAACACTCATCCCCAGATCGCCGCTCACGGTCCATGGGATGCCGCGTACGCTGCAACCAGACACAGGAGGGAGACTGAGCCCCAGGAATTGGCCCAGGAACTCGCTTACAACGCTTACCAATAAAGGCTTCCTCTCGCTAGACCCAAAACCGAATTCCGATAACCCCAGCGGGTAGAAACCAAAAAGGTTTTACGAAACCGTGAATGTAAATAGTGTGAGAATTATTTATTTAATTGTGCGAATGTTTCTTTGGATGTGTGAATGTAATTTATTGTTTAAATAAATCATTATAAAAATATATATATATACATTTTTTGTTTATTAAAAACCTCATTTTTAACAATGAATATTAGACTTTATTTATTCAAAAAAAAAAACTTAAACACAGCAGATATTCACATCCCTTGTAAAATTAACTGATTTTACATACGCAATAAAAAAAATACACGTAACATACAAAGATTTATGAAAATCACTACGATTTTAATACATCCTTAAACTTTCTACTGAAAGCTGATACGAATTCCAATCACACTTTGCAGAGAATGCGAAATGAAGGTCACACTACATTTGTTAAATACCAATTAAAAGGATAAGGAAATAGAAAGCCGTGTTAGAATTTATAATAATTTAAAAATGTATCGTAAATAAATCATTTTTGATGAAAAACCTTTTTGAATTGAAACGAAAAATCAACGTTTATCGACACTTAACATCACACTAAAAGACCTGTTTACTTAAGTTGTGACCATGTTTTATAACGTTTATGGGAAAATATAAAATTATTCATATGTATATTAAAATGATATCATTTGTAAGATTATGTAACATAAAAAAATTTTTTGTGTATATGTGATTTATAAAAACTAAGTCACAGGCGAAAAATTTTAAGGTGTAGTTTTAATACCAAGTAATAGGGTAGTGTTGTATAATAAAATTAAGAAGAATCACAATTTATAATTAATAAATTTACCCGATTGACTTTAACTCAAGCTATTATTTTGTATCGATAAATATTTTTTTTTTTATATCTAAACATAAATTTGATCGAAAACACACTATAACCTTATATACAAAATTTAAAAGTCTTTGAAACTTTTAATGAAAAAAGTACACCGAAGAGAACTTTATTACGCTATTTTCAACTGCTTTTAATCTTTATTTTTATTGTTACAGTGAAATACTATTAATAAACACTTCCGATAACTCTCAAGTAAACGAAAGTGACTTCATTGATATCTATATAAAATGGTTTCAAAAAATCATCATTACAAAGTATAGATATATAAAATTTATTTATTATAAAGGAGTTTGCATGTTGAAATAGCTTTCAGTTTTATGATAGTATAAGGTTGATACGAAGCAGCGTACTATAAAAATATAACCTATATAACCTCCTCCGTCTTCGCTGAGAATAATATGTTGGACATAAATTCAATTCCAAGTAAAAAAATACATATTAGCTCTAGAAAAACCGTAGTTTAGAATGCTATAAATAGTTATTTCCAATATTTTTTTGTTATTTTAAAGTGATATAACTTTTCATCTTAGATAAGGGGACAATAAAAAGTAAACATAAATGAAATAAAAAAAGTATGGTGACAGTGACTTTTATGATATATGTCAAAATATCGATTACGTAAAATATCTTTTTGTATTTTTGACAGTTTAGTGACGACACCAGAAACTTTTAAAAGCTACTTTTAATATAACGCTATGATTCAAAATTGTTCTTGTCATTTACTAAACGGACACGTATATAGCAAATGTCATACTCACGTCAAAATATACATAATAAAACGATAAATAGGTCGTTACAGTTATGCTAAGGTATGAAGCCAATGGCTTCCCCTTAGGGTCTAATTATGATTCTGCCCAGCTCAGGATATCCTTAGCTGGTGCCCTACTAACCCACTGAAGAAGCCTTAAAACTTAACACAGATTATAGCTAAGGTTGACCACAAACTAGATTTAACTTTTTTGCCGCCATCTGCCAAAGTTTTTAGATTATTTCTTTAGCTTAAATATACATAGGTTTATGTCATGTCATTCATGTAATGAAATTTACAAAACATAAATCGAAATTAATTTTTAATGTAAATTAATAACTTTTTCCCAAGCGAAAAATGTCCAGAATTTTCATTAACTATGTATATTTGATGCGTTAAATAGGTTAAATTATAAAACAAAACTACTATTCTCAATGCATATATTCTAAATTATAATAATTGTCATAGTTATGGAGTTTACGAAATCGGAATCATACTTATGTACTTTGAGTCTTGGACTTGGAAATGGCCTTTACAAAAACTTTGTAGAAATAACAAAGTCTTTTAGAAAAAAAAAACGCCACGCTTGTAGTTAGTATCAAATGATACGTATTAATAATCAATCGATTATGTCCTCTATATCTTAAATTTAAAGCATATTATTCCTTGAAAAACAATCTGCGCCAAGAACGAGAGTAATATCGATGTCTGACATTAGTATTTCGATCACGAGACTACGGTATGTAGAATACAGCCAATGTTATCTAACTGGGCTGTTTATTTATAATATATAAGTTAAATCATTAACGACCCCCTTAAATAACAATGTTTACTATAACATAAATATTTTTACAGAAGAAGCTGCTACGACAATATATGGTTACTGTAAACATTATTTAAATAATAAATATTTTTAATTGAAAAAATTGTTTTTTAAAAAATTTATGAAAATAAAAATAAACAGAGATGTGTAAACAGTATTTTAATATGATTCGATTAGATTATAATTGCTTTTTTTTAAAAATAAAACTAAAAGAGAATAAATCTATTTGATATCTTTTTAAATCTTCTGCTAATTGACGGCACTATAAACATTATTTTATTAAAAATAGTCAAAGTCATACTAAATATATACTACTAATATTTCTTAATTACTATCAAACAAAGTATGCAAACATAAAAATTTATTACAAACATCAATGGCCGCCAAACGGAAGTGAAACAGTAATTTCACAATCCGGACATGGCGGCTAATGCAAATGGCGGCGCGGTTGACATACAGAATAGATTCCAACCCTTATTGCATAATGAGGAGTCAACAGAAATACACGCGAGCTTTTTGTTAAGCAATGAGTTTCACTTTCCTAGTAGAATACTCCCCACAAAATGTAAACATGATTTAAAAAAAGGTTTTATATATATTATAAAAAAAATAAATAAATTATCAATGGACGTTCGACAGACAATTTCAATGAGTACTCACTGTTTTATTATTCGTCTCTGTGAACTAAAGTTTTCTTCGTCCTGAGTATACTAAAGAATTTTTATCACGACTTTTATTATTCCTCGACATGTTGACGAGAATCTTTTATTAGTTAATATTTTTAACAGTATTAATGTGTAGCAAAAAATAACACCTTCGAAAAATTTGTGACAACGTTTTTACCATAAATTATTTTCATTTTAAATTGTCCAATATTAATATTCTTAATTTGTAAAAAAATTCTTAGTTTTTAAAAGAAACTTTTCCTGGAAATTAAATTCCGACTCCTAAATGGTTTGTAAGAGTTCAATACTCTCTTCTGATAAAAAAATCATTTCAGAAACTTCATACAAACGTAAAGACATTTTTATTAGTAGTATTGAAAAACTATTTTTTTTTTTTATTTTTGTTATTATCAATATCAAATAATTTTTACTCGTCCGCCCGTGATCACGGTTGCTGAAAAGTAACCGAAACGTCGGGATTATGTATATATGTTTTTTAAAATAATAAAATCCGCGTACTATATCCGAAAAATATTAGTTTCATTTAAATGAATAAAACTCGCGAATATCTTAGATTTCATTAATTTTTACAAGATAATAATAAAGCGTTTTTTGATCTAACATAACTTTATCAGTCTTGGCTTGCCTTGGACTCTTTGCAAGATATCTTTCCTTACACTTAATTAGTTTAGCAAAATTAAATCCTTGGGGACAAAAAAATAAACAAAATTTTGAATTTATATTGAAATTTAAACTACTGCATATGATAACCATAGTTTAGTTAGTTATTTAGTTTAGACTTTAGAGTCATCACTAATTTCTTGGTTACACGTCGTGGTGGCCTGGAGGCAAAAGGCCCGCCTCTCATACATGAGGGAGCGGGTTCGAAACCTGGTAAGTACCAATGTGATCTTATCCGAGTCATATGTACTTTCTAAGAGTATTTAGACACCACTGACATACGGTGAAGGAAAACATCGTGAGCAAACCTCGTCTTATAATTTCAAATTATAAGATTGAAATCGCCAACCCGTCTTGAGCAAGCATGGTGATTAATGCTCTAACCTTCTCCATGTGAGAAGAGGCCTTTTTCCAACAGTGGGCTCTGATAGACTGATGATGATGACTATTTTCTACCAAAATCCTCAATTTAAAACATTTTTAATATCACACATAAACTTATGAGGGCTTAAAATATTATAATTGTTCCAAAATAGGTTAGTTATACGACACAGATATTTTAAAATGGCTCCTTCAATGTGATGGCTAACACGATTTACATGTATTGTATTTATTCATCATTGAGAAGAAACTTCTCAGCATTCCATGGATTCACTGTGCGGGTGCCGGTTCCATCGCGTTGCATTGAGAGGAGCTTTAACATTGTCACAGTTTTTGTTTAAAAAAACTATAAATAATAAATAAATATAGTATTTATTGTAAATGTTCTGTTTTGTTGTATCGGATATGATGACGTTTTTAAAGCATATTGTTCATAGATCCCTTTAAAAACACATACATATCAGAACGCCGAAAACAATGCCCGCGACAACATCAACACGCAACACTATCTCGTAACCCCCGAATAATGGTTATATAAAAAGCTCGTACGGAATTACAATTATCTAAGAATATTTTTGTGACAAAATTTACAAAAACGCGATTTATATGTAGGTACGGACCGACGCGACGGTGAGAGTTGTCGCTCCTCGCATATTGATTCACACTTGCTTCAACATTAATCAGTTTGTTCTTCACAAACATAATTTTGCGGTTATTAATGAAACATACAAATATATTTATTTACTCGTCGAAAACAACTGAATGCCGCGTTCAACACTAGCTGTGCTGTTTGAAAGCATAACAATGTTCAAGTGGGTCGTAATACTTTAATTAAAAAGTATATATATAATAATATTAATATAACAGTCACTCTCACCAATCGTACTTTCTTAAATGAAATTAAATAGTTTGCCAAGTATGATGACGATTGTTATTCCGACCGCGCCCGGGAGCCGCGTGCCGTGCTGTCCGAAGGAACACATATAAAAACCAAGTCCATTGAAAAATTTAATCATTGTTGCTCCATTAACCGGACGGGGAGTACGTCTAATTAATTAAAACTAATGACAAAGTGAAAAAAGGTTTATAAAATGAAGTGTACCTACCTGATCCTGGCTACAGCGGCCCTGGTTAACGGTTTCGCCATCAAAGACAATGAGATAGAAACGTCTCGTTTAAGCACAAGTGATGATCTTCTTAACAGTGTTATAAGTGATTGTTTCGGCACGGAGTCTCCGACGTCCTGTCTCAAAGTGAAAGTCCTCTCTTTCCTGGATACGAAGCTGGGCGTGACTTCCGAGTCAGCCAGGGCCTTCGATGACAATAACATAGATAAAGTGATCTTCGACCGCGTCGGAAGAATTCTTAACTCCAACGAGTTCAGAGTCCAACTCCCGGAGTTCATTTTCCAAAACGCGGAGGTTTCCTATCGAGCTGATAGAGGATTAGACGTGGACTTCCCCGAAACTGAGGCTGAAAATGGCGAAGGTTTGTTAGGAAACAATTTAAACACAAAAAAAAACAATTAATTCACTCATAACTAATAAAACCTTCTTTTATAGCTCGAGGTATCCTTAAGAAGAAACTGTTGCTGCCAGTTCTCCTTCTTCTCAAACTGAAGATGAAGGCGCTCATGCCCATTCTGGTGTCCATCATCGGCATCAAGGCCATTAAGGCTCTGATCCTCAGTAAACTGGCCATAGCACTCGTCGTTGGATTCCTTGTATACAACCTCATAATGAAGAAAGGAGGTAATGAAAATTAATTATGGTAAATAAAATAATGTGTTAAATTTTATAATTAATGATTGATATTTTCAGCAATGCCAATGATGATGGCTACTGAAGCTCCCCCCGCCGCTCAATATGGGCCTCCTGCAAACCAGTACGGACCACCATCCACCCCAGCATCAGCCCCTCAAGATTCCTACAGCCCTCAGTGGGAGCCAGCGAGCTCGGGTCCTTACGCCAGGGTATGGGACCCAAGTCAGCTCGCCTACAGCTCTTACTATCCCGGAGAATCAAGCTCCTCGTCATCTTCAAACCAATCACCAAGCTACTCTAGCGTTTCTTCGATCGCCTCATCATCAAGCTCGTCTTAAACCACGTTACCTCATTGTATATACGTAAACCCACGAACGAACGGATAGTGTATAGATAGTTTATTTATTGACTATTTATTTCCTTATTTATAAACACAATAAATTACTGTTGTCAAATGTCTTCCATTATTTATATAACAGAAAGATATACACGAAAAAATTACAGAGCTATCCTTAATACCATCAATCTACAAATTCTAATTACGCTGGCAGTTGTATTGCCAATGGCAGATACGTTAAATTATATTTGAACATTGTAAGAAAAATTCTATGGTCTAGCTTATATTAATTCCAGATATGTCAACCAAGAAATTAAAAAATAAATCGAAAACCAGAATCATAATTATCAAAAATATAGTATACCTAACTGGCTATGATAAATACCCCGCCAGTAACATTAAGTAATGACTGAAGTTGGCAACAAAAACCGTCACATTTAAAAAGTTAGCCAACACACGTAACATTAGTTTGAATCGACATCCACTAATCACAACCAGTGTACATTTTTACATTAATAAAGTAGGTATTAGTTTTCGGTAAAAGGCTTATCTTTGTTAATAATTTTTCGATAAGTTTCCAAATGTACAAGAAATTATTCGTTAAGTAGATGTGCGTCTGTGTGTGCGTTAAATTTATCGTGGTTATGTCTGCGACTTCGTTCCTGTCAGTTTATTATTTATATAAAATAATAAAAATACGTACCTAATAGTTCTCGTTACGTCAGTTGTCTGCCAGTGGTAGATTAACGGGACAAAAATCCATTGCGCGTGAAGTCCGTCCGCGCGGAAGAAGTTAAACTTCGTAATGTTGGAATGACAACAGGAAGGGGGTAGAAATAAATTTAGTGTGTCTTTAACACAAACTTTATTAACATTACTTACTAGTCACAATTGAAGCCCGCGTGCTTTCGACCGTCACGCATTCCCTCTCGCTCTGTCTCTTATTATCCCCTCCCAGGAGCGTTAGACCTTTAACGCAACCTTGTTGGAAGTCGCATAAGAAGTTTCACTTCAACATATAAAAAATAAAAAAATAGTATCACAACGTGTACCAAACGTCTATGGTACATCCATGAAAGAGTCATTATTTTAATGTTCAAAAGAAAAAACACTTAATTCTATTATTTATTACAAAAAAAATATTAAAACTATGTTAGGGATTAAATTTAATTATATTAATTTTTGTAACAACACTTTATGTTTTCGACAAGATTTATTTTTAAATAACGACATTAAAAATTACAAAAAGTGTCAAAACAAAAAATTCTATATTTTATTCTTTATTGTTTTATAAAATAGATTATTTTATGATATCAAAGATTTATCTAAACTTCTTTATTCTTCATCTTATAAAACTTCCGAGTGGTTCTCTTCTGTTATACAAACATTTTCATAAAACACATAAAAATCTCACCAATGTTACTTAGCGTTGCAGACGTCGCCTATTGAACAATTAGAAAAAATAATATTTAAAAAAAAAAACAGCAAAGACAACAAAAAATAAATATTTATGGCCTTTGCCTTTTCCCACCCTTTCCCAAATAAGGGTGGCAACACACCCGCAAATTTTTTTGCGGATGTCCATGGTTGACGGTACTACCTCCATTAGGTAGGCCGTCAGCACGTTTGCCCCCTTTCACAAAAAAAATGTGATTTAAAAAAATATAACAAATAAATAATTTGGAAAATGTCATTGACATAATTTAAAGTAACTAAGTACATATGTTTTCAAATACATGTTTTCGTAGTGAATTCCGAATCTCATAGAAGGAAGACGAGGGTAGTTGCACGAATAAAAAAAAATGTTTATTATATATTGGAATTTATTTTATGAATAGAGTGAAAGATTATTATTATTATTGCCTGTGTTATAACAAACAGTTACAATATGGAAAAGTGAAAAAATATTGTAGACATTGGATGTACGGTTTTCTGTTATTGTCACAATGTTTAATTCCATAGCTCGGTTTTACGGCGCGGGATCTACAGGTTCTTACATATTAAAAAAAAAAACAATGATTTTTACAATATTATAAAAAGTGTATATTTTGCGTGAGCGACGGGAATTTGGTACATTTGATGCTTAGTATTTTTTTTTTCTAATACAGAAACAAAAGTTATGACTTCCTTGTTGTTATTATTAAACCGTTTCGACAAGCTCACTTGCACAAGTTTAATAAATAAAGATCTTTTATTAATTCATGTAACAATAGAATATTAACCTACACATAATAATAATAGAAAACAAAAAAAAACTTAAATACTTTTGCTATTAAATTTCATTTCAGTGAATGGCCAAGTAACATACTCAAGACAACTATTTTTGTAACATAACATTAATAACGAAGTATCTTAACCTTAAAATCGATAAATACGTACATATTCTATGTATATCCAAATCGCATGCTGTTTCTTTATACACTCAATATAAAAAATATTCTACCATGGACCAATCTAACCCTGAGCCTAATTAGAAGCATAAAAAACATGAAAAGGCCCACAAACAATACTTATTTTGTACTCGAAGGTGTGAAATAAGTCGACTGAAACCTTCATCGACTTAACACAATATTTCCGAATATTTTTATTTCATTAAATTTCAGAACGGAATTATTTAATTAATCTTTTTTATAAATGGCAATAGTTTGACATTTTAACCATACAGAAGTCATTGTATGCGTTTCTCATTTAATTTTTAATACATATATTATACTAATAGGATGTGGAGATGATATCTACAGTGGAAAGGTTAAAGCTATATCTTCACAGCCTTCGACTCTACTAGGAGTGCATATAATAATGAGATTAGCATAAAAAGGCTACTTTTGGCTGAAAAAGGGTTTAATGAAAACAGATTATAAAGTCGTCAAAAATTTGACAACATGCCTACGTCTAAAAACATTTGGAATTAAGCTTTTATCCATTATAAATATTCTATTACTATTATATTAAAAATTGTTCTCGAAATTAATAAAATAATATATAATACTCTTCAAATATTCTATTTTAGCTAAATGAATCTAACATTTATTTCCAGAATGTTCCACGTTATAATCTTATGGAGTAGAAGTTAACCCTGTTAACATACAAAACAGGTATTATTTTTATAAAGAGAATATATTCGAGAGTAATATAAGAATAGTTTTAGAATCGAGTAAATGTCATACTTAAAACTATTTATTATAAAGTTGAAAATGTTTCAAAGGGTAAAATTAAGTACGAGTTAGAAAAAGTTACAAATACTAGTAGTGGCTTATAAAACTGGCAGTGATATATATAATGTATCCCCTAGCTAAAAAGGTAGTATTTTATATACTACGGAAATATGAAATATGGATGAATATATCTTTAGCAATGTTACGAGACTTTTGTTAAAGAGGATATTATTAAAAAACGAAGCGACAAATGAGTGCAAATTTCTAATCCGCTATTTTAATTATAAAAAGGAATTTAATCGATAAAATATTAAAACTCCGGCAATGGGAATCGATATTTTTTTTAATATAATGTGGCCTTCCTCCGGGCACAGACGTGCACAGTATATTCTGCCAGTGTGATTATAATTATTTAAACTTAAACACACTGATTGTCATTGTAACTCAAAAAAGTGTGTTTAAGAAATATTGTTCATTGACGAAATATTCCACGATTCCAGTGTGATTGAAGCCATAGCATAAAATATAAAAGAATAAATAATTTTAAAAAAGAAAAAATAGAATAAATTAAAAAAAAAAGATTTTTCTCAAAAGACTAAAGTTCATCAAATCTGAAGATTAACTTATTCGCTAGATTACATATAAATTGTTAACCATTTTATGATTAATTCAAACCTATTTCTATAATATATTGTCACTGTAATATGCAACGCTGTTTTAAACACGTTAATATTACTATTTTGGTTGAGTCTGTTTGTAAAAAGTATTTCTCGATATATTTTATTATCTGTGTAATGTCACTGGTTGGTTGCTGTCAGTTGTCTTCGACAATATTTTATTATTTGTTAGTTGCTTAATAATGCTGTTGTTAATGCAAGTATTAAGTATATTTAAGTAAATTTAAACGTTATCGGAATTTATTATTCAAATTTCCCTTTCGATTGAAACATACTTCTATTAACAATTACAATCTATTAAGTATTCGTTATAAAATCGCAGTTATATTTATCTATTGATACAAATATTTTTTAACACTACTCTCAATACCTAATATATAAGTTTGTATTATTTTTATCTATAACTTGTTATCCACGAATATCTTGTTATTATATTAGTGAGTACATAACATGCATTAAAGAAGATGAAAGTAAAACGAAATAATATATAAACTAGAAACAAAATGCCAGCTTTCAACTATTAAAGGAAGTAAAAACTCATAAATGATAATAAAAAAAAAACTTTATTGAATAAATAAAAACTAACAGGAGCTACTTGAGGGCAAAACAAATAACACAAATCTTGTTCATTACAGATATAATATTTGGTCTGCGACTCAACACATAGCCTTTCACATCTTCAGACTATTAAATAAAAATGCTATGAGGATATCGGAAATCTAAAAGATCTAACTATAACACATGACAAATAACGCATGCAGAAACTTAGAAGACATAATTAAAAAAAAAATAAGACTATAGAATATAGATATAAGAGTTGTGACTTGTATGTCTGCAGATGTAAAAGGTGTTCAATGTGACTAACAAATCAATGAATCGGATAATAAACTTAACTGTTATTGAATCAGTCTGTATATAAACTAGAAGATTAACATACCTCAGTGATAATTTAAATTACCCTGCTTTATGGGAGCATTACAAATGTTACAACAAAAATTTTATGTCAGTTTGGGTCAATTTCATCGCAATTGTAACAATACTGATCTTCGGTCGTTATTACAAATGACGTAAGAAATGGTTTTGTCATTAAAATCTTTTAGTATATTCGAATCAATCGTACCATTTTCGTGTTAGAATAATATGATTGTTATATACATAGAAACAATGTTTTATTCCATATTACAAACAATGTCATTTGGAAACATCTTGATGCTTATTTATTGATTGTAGTCAAATCCTACACTATATTTGTCCAGTGCGGCAAAGAACACTAACATTGTAAATTACAGCCAGCTGTAGTTAATTAAAAATTACATTAAATTAATATAACTACGTTAAAAAACTTACACAAATCGTAGCACTTTGGATTAATAATTCATACTTACAGCTAAGGACGTAGATGTGACAAAAAATTGCTATTAAAAAAAAAAATTCACATTTAAACAAACAATGAAATCGGTTCTCCAGATATTTTTATATGAATATATATATATATATATATATATATATATTTTTTTTTTAAAGTAATCATTAATAATTCTATTTATAACCAACAATTTTTTTTCATACAGGATATATAAATAATCTATTTCTCATAATTTAACAGTATGTAAAATTTATAAATGATTTTTCGCTAAACTCAACCAATTCCTTACACTTGAACATTCGATATTAAAAACTAGTTTAATTGTATCAAACTCATTTCTTAAAAGATTGTTTTTCACCATATTTTTTTTTTCATATCAATTAAAATTCCATTGCTTTTTTTCTGTCAGTCTGTTAGTAATTTTTTAGACTTTTTTTTTTTTGCAATTCTTTCCATACCAGGTAATTTTTTTTAAACCAGGGGCTTATTGGTAAACTAGCTAGAATATGTTAATACAATCTTCAGAGTCACATGTATGTGTCGATTACATCCAAAATAATTTTCACTACATGTTTGATCTCATACAAATTCTGTACAAATCATACTGTACAAGGAACATTGTGCAAGCATCTGAGGCGTGGTGAGCTCACACTCGACGTAACACATTAACCCAAGAACGCATTGTCACGCTACATACAGAGTGTTCACATTTTTATTCATAGCCACCTGTATTTATATTTTTTTATCTATATACGAAAAACGTTGAACGCTTCGTATGTAGTATAACGACTGACTTGCTGTGAAAGCGCTTAGTAAACACCATTAACTACGTTTTGTCACATGTATAGACTTGTTGCACTTCATACACTTGAGTTTCACTTTACACGTACTAGAACGTTCCACAGGGTCCCGAGATATTTAAGTAAATGCTACATATTGTTCCACGCGGCCAGTGACACGAGAGCTGGGCAGAATTTGGAGAATGTTATACCTGCCATTATACCTGTGACTAATGTGGCGCCACCTATCATACCAGCTGTAGAGGCGTGTTCGGGAGCCACGGTACTGAAAATAAAATTTATTGTAAATAATTCTTGAAAATAATATAAAAATGAATACGGTAGCAAAAAATTGTGAAATAAAAATATTAATTTCATTAAAATTGGTCCAACTGTTTGAATAGAAAAAAAACTATATATCACAAAAAGTACCATGTACCGACCCTAATTAATGAATAAGGATGATGAATGCACCACGTCTCCACTGTATTTATATATGGAGAATAAAAATTTATTGATAAAAATAATAGTTTAAAAAAACTAAAAAAAAAACACTCTTTTATAGCTAACCGAACTAAAAAAAAGATAATCATTTTCAATTACAAAGAAATATTACAGTAGTAAAAGGTCAAACTATTTTCATGGCTTATCATCTTAAAATAATATTATAATAAAATTTAAGTTATTAACAGAATAATTTAGTTCAGAGAAAAAAGCTTGGTTTGACTACATTTCATATCTCTCCTCTCATAGATAGTTGCCTCTACTTGAATGATTGTAACATTCAATATCGAGCACAAGGGAAGTACTGATATCAAGTTATTGCATTGTCCCGTATCCTTATACGTGTGCAGAGTTTCAAATCATTCTAGAAACCGGTGAAAATAAAGCTCAAAAATTCCGTCACATACATACATACAGCCCAAGCTAATAAAGGCGCGTTAAAAAAAAATACAACAGGCGAATACCTTCCATTGAAATTTGTTAAAAAAAAAAACAGTCAATACGAATACTAATATCAGTTCAGCATTCTCATTTACAATAAATCTCATCCTATGAAAAATTTGTTACATTAAAACATTGTCGCAATACTTAGGTGCACACAAACTTATCGATAAAGCCTGCGTGTGTTTTAGTAAAGCACTAATATGCCCACTGTAGTAGATGTGGCAACACCGTGTGTTAGCGAGACCACTGCGTTGGGAGTGGGATTCGAACTAGCGCCCTTGTGGCAGACATACCAAAACTTTGACCACTGGGCCACGTCGCATCTAACCTCCATGACAGATTCAACGAACTATTTAAATTTCCAAAGCACACTAATGCCATCTATTGAGTATATTTAACATTTCTCATCTATACTTACTACTATTTAAAGAGATGGCGCCACTTTGCGTTTTATTAAATAAACTGAACTTCGTCCACAACAGAAAAACTTATGTGCGAACAAAATTATCACGAAACAATATTGTTTAAACGAAAATCTTTGTGAGCATTTCTAGATAAAATTGTATAAGTCATAACGCGGGTAAATTTTTATCTTTTCGTATTCCTAATAAAAAAAATAGCTGGAAATTCTACATCAATGAATTCCCAGCTATTGATTCAGATCATAATTTTCTCTACATTCCACATAATCCGCAGATTACAAGCATTGTATAATTATTAGGAGTAACTCAACGTCATGTATGTATATATATATATAAAATTAGTTGAGTACATTTACAACTTACCCGCTGACATACATCATACCCAACGAACTTCCATGGCCTGAACTCCATCCGAGTATAACTGAGAAGAGCCAGTACACCCAGTCGTTGTTCACTAACACTGGTAGAGTGCGAGTCCTGCCTTTTGGATAGTAGTTGCAAAGCAGAAAGAATGGTATTAAAAGGACTCGTAATGATGTGAAGACTACCAACCAGCGTGGGGACGGCTGAAATATGACAATACTACATTACAGACTTATATATACATATATACAATTTTGTTTGTTTGTTTGTCTTTATTAGTTAGCAGATTTAATAATGTTATAAGGACTTATTTCATTCTAAAAATCAATATTAAATATTGATTGGTATATTTCCATTCATATTCTATGAGTGATAATAATATTTATATCGGAATTATATATTAAAATATAAATATATCTGTTTTATCGAATAGTTTATTATTTAGTGATTTATAATACTTACGAATTGCCACAAACTGGCCGTTATGTTACCAATCATAGCTGTGAAGTTGAATGTAAGGAAACATGTGATACGAACAAAGTTAGTCCCCAGGAAGCCTTTTGTGATAGGACTTATGTCTGTGGACAGAGATACATAGATTAATAATATTATAAAAAAAGATATATTTAAATCAATCATCATGGCAATACTTATTCTCATTTCTAAATTCAAAACAACACTAAATTAGTATTATATTATCTTAATTAATTGTGAAATTTTAGAAATGTGTTCAAGTCCACATATGTAAAAGGTTTTATGAGACGAGATGAGATCATTTAAGTTAAATAAAATCTCAAAGATTTTGAAACATTCCTGACATGATATCCGTGACCACCATATATATATAATTATATTAGGCCAGTGATGTAAACCTTCAACCGTCCCATACAGAAATAAAATTCAATAAGATATTACAGAATTAACAATCCACTGGCACAGGGAGGATTCTCTTTAAATATTTATTAAATGCATTTTGGTACAGTATTGTCTCAACATGTTGAGACATGACTGTACTATTAAAGCTATTATAGGTTATCACTAATATATATATATATATATAATATTTTATACACATCTGAATATCTCACCTGAATGTACCGCTGGGAAAATTGATAGAGATACGAAAAATATAATGAATATATTGTACAGTTGTATGAGCGACTGTTTAATGATGAGCCCATAGGGAGTCTTCTGAGCGGCCGGCGCTCCCGCCTGGTTGGTCGCCGCTAAGGCCGGGTTCACACGGAGCGTTCGTTCCTGAAGTGTCTCGTGATAGCGGAAGAATCTCTGGAAATTTTGGTATTAAAACTAAAACTTGTAACTAATGTCTGTGATACTCCGGCGACAAACATAAACACATACATACTCACAAATTTTGCATATTTATTAGTAAAATTAATTTAATTATTGTATATTAAAACAACTCCTGACATATGATGAAATTATAGGAACAGTTTAGCAGAGACCCGGTGGCAGGGGAGATTAAACTATGTTTCCTATAGCTATTATTAAAACTGGAATACTTAAAATGACAAGATTTGAGAAGAGGTGATGATTATTTGTTTTATAATATTTATACATCATAATCATAATCATATATATTTTTTAATCGATCCATCCATCCATCCATCCATCCAAAACCATCTGTGATAACGTTGGGACAAATTTGTCTTCTCACACAACATACAGAGCGTTTTTCATTTACCATTCAATTATCTACGTTATACATACTACGTTAAACGTAACTTTATTATAAATATAAACAGAGCCCGTAACTAAGTTTGGACACAAAAAATGAGCATTTCAATTTTACTTTCGTAAACCTTCCAGCTAACAGTAGTAACATATAATATGAACGACCAGACCAGCCGAGCGCACACCGAGCTTACACAAGCCATTGTACTATCTTCCATACCAAACATTATAAACAAATATCTCACATTGAGCGGCAGAGCGAAGTAAGTGTCGAAGCAGACTAGCAGCACGAACATGCCGGCTATGAAGTAATATATGGCGGACGTCCGATAGCTGCCGGTGAACGCGTCCGACGCCCAGTTGAGGAACACCACCAGGGTGCCGCAGATGTTGGAGCCGAGCACCACCGCGCCCGTGTACTGGGGCGGGAGGCGCGCCGCCACGCCGTACACTGAGTTCTGGAAGATGGCGTTGAAACCTGCGAGGTTGGATTGGTTGAGTTAGTATATACATATTGATGGTTATGAAGCGGGTTTGGTTTAATGGGTGGTTCGTTTGTTAGGTGGTTCAATGGATGGTTCGTTTGTTAGGTGGTTTAATAGAAGGTTTATTTTTTACATGGTATAATATAAGGTTTGTTTACTAGAGAATTCAGTCGTTAGAAAGTTGGTTTTGTGGTTTATTTCCTAAATAGGTGGTTTGTTAGTTTGTTTATTTGTTACATGGTTTAATAGATGGTTTGTTTGTTATATAGTTGTGTTAATGGTTCCCTATGCACTGGATGGCCGGATTTAATATACGTTTTAAGTATATTGATAACTAATAGGAGTTTTATTATTTAAGGACGATAAATTGTTATTAACTTAGATGGCTGAGTTAATGGTTAAGTTAAGATTTGATACAAAGATAGTCAAATTTGTAGTTGATCCGTTAAAGTGTTGAATGTATATAAAAGTAACCAAATAAAAGATTGATTTTTTTTAACCGGTCGAAGTAAATATAAAATATATATATACAAAGGTATTGCTAATGTATTAAATTATGTATTTTAATGACAAAAAAAAACTATTTAACATATTATGTAAAAAATAGTAATATAGTTTTTCAATTATTAATACGCGCTTCATTTTAATAATAATGTAACGTTGAGTGCTTCTCATACGTTCGCTAAGAATTTGTTTTGTTTCAACACACTGCACGCGGGATTGTTTATAATAACAATGACGTCACAGCTCTGAGGTTCATGGACGAGATTCATAGTTGACTCATTTTTTAATAAACAATAATAATATTATATTTATTTAGTATGTCTCTACATTACCAAAGTTATTTTTAACACACACATACACTACGCGCGCTCACACGCACGCACACACACACATATACATTTTAATTATTAATTATACCATTAGAGTCATATTAAATATTTCAATGAATAGCAATAAAATGTATTGCGTCATACAATTTTATCTGCTACATATAGCTACACATGTGAATGTCTGTCTGTGTGTATATTATACACTGACCGTTCATGAAGAACACGGATATCATGGTCAGCCAGAAGAACACCTCCGGCCACTGGGAGCTGTCCACCATAGCGAGGATCACGGTCACCACGAAGATCATCACCTCGATACACAGCGACCATACTATGCGGGTAGCCAGGTTGCCGCTGGAATCAGAGAGAGTCGGATTTAATTACAAAGTATGAAAAGTGTTAAATGTTGATAACAAATTGCGGATATTCTTATAGAGTTACAGGGCGTTGTTTGATTACAGACTATGACAGAGTTTTATTCTGCTCTAACGCTTACTTAAGTATCAAACGACGTTATAATATTAAAAAAAAAAACCTCACCCGATCTTAACGAATATGTTAAACCAACTGAAGAACAGGTTTGGTATCTGGCAGGCCCAGCCGACGTAGGGCATGAAGTCGTCGGCGTAACCCTTGGCGTTCACCAGCTTGTAACTGACGAAGTAGTCCTTGGCTGTTATGAACATGTTCCAGGCCGTGAGCGTCCCCAGGCCGTGGAGCATGAGCGTCAGATATATTAATTTCCATTTGTCCTTAGGCGGTGCGAGATCCATCGCTATACCTAATTGTAATGGGATCACGTGGTTACTATTCATATTGATAGCCAAACGATGAAAATGTTATAATGAGTAAGTTTTGTAAATATAAATAAGTAAAATTTATTACATTATTTCGGGCGACATTTAATTTTTATATAGACTTTTTGTTTCTATTAAGAAAACCTTTATTAAAATGTTTGTAATTTCAAAGAAATCTATCGAAATAAACAGGAATCGAGTCACTTTCTTATATGAGCTGTCAGAGAAACAAAATAATCGATTATTGAAATTTTTCTTACAAGAGAAATCTTTTAATATCGAAAGACAGACCAGTCCAAGTACATATAAAAAAATATAAGTCATTGAAAATGATAAAAGATAAGAAAAAAGATAAACTTATTTTTAACTTCTGTTCCTTAACCCAACGACTGAACATTAAACCAATTTCGTTCAATCAAATAATAACGAACCGCTTCCCATTGACACGAAGTTTTGTACAAGAAGGAAACCATTTTGTTTTGTTTTGTTCTTTTTTTTTAATTAGAACATTAATGAAAATATTATCCAACACAAACTGACGTCTGAAATATTTAAGACTGTTTTATAAGAAAAAAAAATGCGTTATATATATAAGCTTGCTTATTTTTAAAATCATTGTTATTTATTGATGGCCTCTTTTTCCTAAACAACAAAAATACTATCAAACTATCTCAATACGATTGTAAATTTCAATGGCTGACAAGCGACAAACCATTAGTTGAATCTGTATTGATATATTCAATTACTGTAACAGCAGAAGCCCTAAATTAATGTATGGGTTAAATAAATTGGATACAAATTAGCTGTAATGTAACAGATTGATTTATTATTGAAATCGCAACAGATTGTATTGAACATGGACCCGGCTTCGTTGGGCGAAGTGATTGGTTAATCATTAACGATATAAATAGAGTAAAGAGGTTTAATACATTTATTTTGATGTAAATAATAATCCTGGTTGTTTAGAAATTGTTTGGTAAAAAAAATTAATGTTTAAAGCAATGAATGATATTCGTGTTCCAAATTCGAAAATTGGATTTTTTAAATTTTTGACTCATGAATATCGATATATAAGTTAAATAAGGCGAGAAATAACCAAAAATCATATAATAAAAAAAAAAAATACTTAAAATAAAATATACTTTGATATTAATTAAATAGTAGCATCCAAAGCCTATTATTTCAGATAAATATATAATTTGAAACTTATATGCAACAATAACGGCTATATAAAAAATCGATTAAGTACGGTCTGGCAAATGAAGTAACCTTGTATATCACTAGCGGAGGAGGGAGACAATATAAAACTATTAATAAAAATTGCTTTATAAATGAATAGATTTAAACAAAACTAATAATATTCATCAGCGACGCCGAAATAAATTCATCGACCTGCTTTCAGCATTCTTATTTAAAGTATTACGAGCTTTATTTATAAATTATAGAATTAGGCTATATTATTACGATTGTATTAAATAATTTTGATATAAGTTCTCATTTCAAAATAAGTAACCAATTTTTTATGACTTTTTTACGTCCTATTCGTTATTGACGAAGGTATTAATAGTATATATTAATTCAGTTTCCGAATATTGTAGGACATTTAACTCAGTTTGCGAGATGTATGTATTTCTATTTACAAAAACAAAATGCTTTTTTAAAAATTTAATGTTATAAATAAATCAATTTTATAACTGATCAAAAATAAAAACATTTTGATTAAAAGTAATATATAAAATTCAAAGAGGATTACCTATATTTTGCCCATATTTTTTGAAAATTTCTTCTTAATTCGAAATAAATAAACCTATTTCTTCTAATTATTTTTTTTTAATTTAATTCTGTAATTTTGTCACTGGCACTTAATAAAAGAGTTAATTGTATTTCACATCTTCCATGTAAAGCGCCTTACGCCTATTCAAGCATAAAATTCAATGAAGGGAATATTTCATAATAACTCTTCTATATATAATACCTTTCAAGTTGAGTGTGTCATCAGGTAGGTTGGATCCCTCCCAGGCCGGCGTTAACTTTACCGGTTCGTTTCGGAGGAAAGGCGCCTTTTCGCCCTCTACATCCCAGCCTGGAGGAAAAATACATTACGTTCATTAATTAAAATGAGTGCTCATTCACACAGACCGAGGCATAATGCGGTCGATAGTGACGTGCCGTGTACTGTATAGTGTGGAAGGACTTTACACCGTTGTGAATTGATTGGAGTTTTTTTATGGAAAATATGGATGTTTAAAAATAATGTATATGTAAAATAACATCTTAAATTTTATATCAAAACGTCTGCTTTTTTATATCAATAATAATATTTATTGTGTTCAAGTAACGATTAATTGAACACTTAATCAAAGTAAAATCTATTTAAATTCAACTCAATTATAATCATAATGTTAAAATATAAAACTATACGTTGTTATAATGTAAACTTGACCTAATTTTTTCAGTAAAATAAAATTGGCTTTTAAACATTTAAACCGGGTTCACTAAATAAACCGATGTAGAAGTATTATTAAAAATTCGTTATTTATAAGGATATGCTATTGACTAAAGCTATATATATATATAAAAAAAAACTTAAAACGGATTTTAATGAAGCTAAGGCCATGACTTATCCCGAAATTCCGTATTATATCTTGGGAGCAACATAGTAACAGATGTATTCTGTATGACGTCACATGATACGGATAGGTGGCGCTCGTAGCTTACCACATCTACAAGACATACGCTATTATTCATTCCTCTCTGATCACAACTCCGAGTAAAGTCGCGAAACAACATACAAACATATTAAAAGTAAAGTAAAATTAGTATTTAGACATCTATACTTGTAGTGAAAAGTAATTTAATCACACCCAGGTATTTTGTTGATCAACGTATCGATTTAACAAAAAACTCACATAATCTAGTAAATAAGATTTCTCTTAAACAATGGACTGTTATCGTTGTATTCATTATAAATTTATCGCGTATGAGTCGGTACAGACGAACACAGATTTTGACTGTATAATATAAATAATGAAAACATACAACAGTTCATAATAGTTTAGAAGAAAAATATATATAAAAAACGTCGTAAAATTTGTTAGGTTTTGACAGTTCTTCGACGCCATTTTGGTTTAAAAAAGCCAATTGCACGGAATAAACAAAAATAATAAAATTTCAAACTACCGCCATGTTTGTAATCCGACAAAAACTATTTACCAAAACGGCTGCAAAAATACTCATTTAGTGAACGCGCTGCAAATAAATCTCCGTCGGCCATTTAAAAGAATTATCAAATGTCTTTTGAAACCAAAATGAGGCTGGACTTTTAAATGAAATCAACGTGCTTTTCGCTCTTTAAAAAACATTTCTCTATGCTTATCATAGACAAACGTAATTAGGGTAAACTGTCACAAGATAAACGAACAGCAATTAGGGAACATATTTCACAGATAACTAAATTTAAAAGTGTAGAATAAAACACGCAAAGCTATAAAACAGTAGGTTTTATAAGTACGGTGTATTTGAGGGTAGTTAGATCAATGTCAGTGATATTTTTAAAAAATCGGTTCCAATCGAATAAGATTTTTTTGATCAGAAAATATAGTCTTTCAGCATTCTATAACAAACACAATTAAGTCTAAATGTATACTATCAAACAAATAAACACATTATGACCAACAAACAAACAAAATTTTACGTTACTATACAACCTGTATATGAAGTATAATATTAAACACACTGTATCCGTTCTCGTTTATGATAAGGCTCGTTATTACGTAAGGCCGGAAAGTAGTACCTAATATTTACTTGAGGTACCCCAAAGTACTTGGTACTACAAGACTTAACAGGCATATTATACTATGCTGAATCTATCTTTTATATTAATAGAAGTGCCTATAGAGTAAATAGCTCATGACACGAGCAGGATTCGAACCATCGACCTCAGGAATATCTCGTTTCAGTTGTTTTACCAAGTGAGCTATCTGATCCTGACTCAAGTTTAGGAATTTTACATTTTTATGTATCATATTATAAACCAATTTTTCATTCTATATTTATGTGAAACACTATTATAATATTTATTAAAAAAATAATACCAAAATATATTATTTTTTTTTGCAATTGTTCTTAAATGGGAAAAGGAAAAGCAACCCTATAAACTTCTATTTCATTTTTCCTACCTACATAGCATTTTGAAATCAATTATAACTAAACTTTTCTTCGTTTACAGTTTATAGCACCTAGTTATCAAAAAAATAAATATTCAATTAAAACGTACGTACAAAAATTATACGCCTTTTAAAAATAAAAAGCAATTACACAGAAATACAACCAATTATTCTGCCATTAAACTTTCATCAGTGATCTATTAAATTGACCCACTCAAAGCGAATAAACGAATGCTGATGTCAGTCAATTGAATTATTGAGAGCTATTGACCTATAGTCCTATAGCATCACTTTGTAATCAAATAGACAGTGGCGTAGCTAGCATAGGTGGCACCCGGGGCGGATTTTGTAGGTGTCACCCCAAAACTCAATCAAAACTTGTAAAATAAAAATAAGTAATAATCTCTTATGTTTTATTCAAATACGAGTATTCCAAAAAAATATATTATTATGTGAAAAAAAAAAATAGTATACCTAAAATTAAAATTTCTTGCTTCTAGCTTTTACACTTGCGAACTCCGAAATTACGTCTTCAAAATGTTTACTTTGTGTTGCTTCATGTTCTATCGTTAAAATACCAAGATTATTTAATCTGGTTTCAGTCATTGTAGACCGCATGTAATTTTTAATTAATTTTAATTTGCTGAAACTTCTCTCACATGAAGCAACTGATGCACAAATTGTTATTATATTGTTATAAATAACCGTGTGACCGTTAGATTCGGAAGAGATTCTGAAAAATCCCATTCCACAATGAATTTCAAATAGTCCAGTGTCACCTAATTAGAGACAGTAATATTAGCCGCTTTTAAATATGTTCTCAATCTTGGTATTTCTAAAAGTAGTTCTGTTTCTGCTACTTCATCGTAAAGGTTAGTAAATTTTGATATAGCAAATTTTAACTGTTCAGTGTTTGCCGAAAGCAAGGTCTTCGACTGCACAACCTCAATCAATGAAGTTACGTCTTTAATGGACTTTACTCTTGTTTCGAGTTCAATATTGAATCTGTCAAGACATTCTAACATGTCCTTTTGAAGTTCCGCTCTAAGAGTAAGTCCAGCATCGGTGGACGATGCTAACTCACCGGGCATGCGTTTCTTGCGACGAATTCTTCGTTCCATCGAAATACTGTATTCTTCCGATTTTTGTACAGCAAAATTTATTGCCTCTTCTGCTAGAGGCAACCGTTTCTCTCCAGTGAATAAACGAGGTGGTTCTAGTTTTATGATTATTTCATCAAGACATAAACCTTTACTTTGTAATGCAATCTGAGCATTGTTCACTTCCCTTAGCATATCATTCCAAAAGAAAAGAAAACAAAGAAATGAGAAATTGCACACAGCAGGGATAAGATTTTGTGCAGCACCTCTAGTTTCTAAATTTACGTCTTGATCACATAGTTCATCAATTGCAGATATTATCCCATCAAAATTTTCAGCCAATACTTTTACTGTACCATAATGAGCTCTCCAGCGCGTTGTCGAAAGTCTTTTAACAGATGTTTTACTGTGATTGAGGAGCTCTTCCTAGCGGCTTGTGGAAGTTGAAAAATAGTTAAATATTGTCTCCACTGCTCCGAAAAATATAACACAAGTCACTAAATTGTTGTTATAATATCTCTTCTTCTTCTTTTTCCTGGCAATTATCCCAGCAGTAGCCAGGGTCTGCCTTCCTGCTCAAACTCCTCCACTTTGCATGGTCTATAGCATCTAATAATTAAAAAACACTTTGCACTAGACGTTCACACGTTCACGTAACAGAATATTGAAATGAATGCGGACGGAAACAAAAGAAATTGCCTAATCCACAATACAAGTGACGAGCTCTATATCGAGGGAATCTCCTGAATAGCGTTGGTTATGCGCTAACGGGGTATTAAATTTTGGGAGAATCCCTAAACAATTGACAGTGTGCACATCGTTTTGTTTTTAAATATCAATTATGCTCGTGGTACGATTTTATAATTACCTGCCTAGATTATTTTATTTGTGGCGGTTATGCTTTCTGCCACAGATTTACGATTTTTTATAGGTAGATAGGACTACATCTGATGGTCATAGTCGGGCTCGGGTGTCACCCCTAAACGGGTGACACCCGGGGCGGCCCGCCCCTGCCGCCCCCCCCTAGCTACGCCACTGCAAATAGATGATAGTTTTGTTTATTTGAACAAACAGCATATAAATATTAAGATAAATATGATTTTTTTTTATTAAGTTATTCTTGTAGAATCGCTGTATGATATAAATCATGCGAGTGCAGACGAAACGGAAGGAATTAATTAGTTTTATTCTAAACGATGGTTTTTAAGCAACATATCATTTTATTTCTCTTGGATAATATCACAAGAATATTAAAAAATATATATAAAGTATTATGATTTTATATAATGTAATAAATTTATATACATATTGTTAAAATACTAAATTTCAGTCAGAGTTATAATCAACAGTCAGTGAGATAAAATGTATAAGTAGATGATTTTTTTAAAATGGTAAAAAAATTATATATATATATATATATATATATATGTATATATGTACTTAATAAGCACTTTATAATACAATTTTTCAAACAAAGATAAGAAACTTTCCTTTATCCATCGTTTGTACATATAACATTATAAAGCGTATATATATATATACATAAATATGATATATGTATATTATAGTTTGTATAAAAAAATCAAAACAATAATGAATAACACAGGTTATTATCGGTATTAAATACTGAGCGTTAACCGGTTTTATATAACAAATCCTCTCACTTTATAGTATTAACGTAGATTATTGAAAGATAAACGGGAAACGTTGCGTGTGTAGTGTTACGAGGCAAACTTTTGGTAAGTATACAGAATTACATACAATTAATCATATAAATCACATACATAAGGTTCAACAGTTAACCACAAAACCGGAATTCAACTAACAATACTGGTGGAGTGGACGGATGCGGTTTAAACAGATTGTTAAATTATATATATATATATAAATCTAACTAAGTTTAGGAAGAACATGTACCTAAGAGTAAAAAAAAACTTTTGAGAATTAAGATGAAAATATTTAGTTTTTAAAACAAACTATTCATTATATAAATTAATCAAATAAAATAAAAACAAAATATGTACTTCCAAAACTATACGTAACTAACACTTTCATTGTAGGTATAACAAGATTTCGAAATGACGTCAGAACGTAGTTACATCTATATATATTTTGCCTTAATAAAAAAATCCTATGCGTTTTTGTTAAGATCTATTTATTTTTAACATTTATAAATATAACGCAACAACTTACCCCATACGAGCAGTCTTATATAAGGAAGTTTATCAATTAACAGTATGTTTTGCTAAAGCCTAAACGTATAACAATTAATTATATATTTTTTTTAAACTATGATAAAGTACACTTGAAAGAATAATATATAATAATAATGAATAAAAACATTTTTTTATAACTCTTTCAAAAATAAAACATTTCGCGGTATTTTTTTTAATTAACTGGGTTGCAAATTATATACTTTTTTTTTACCCTGACTTGCGCCGTACAGCCAAAGTCATATAAAAAAAAAACTTAAAATAAACGACGTCTAGTGAATTATAATTTTTCCTTGACAATTTAATGTATAAGATGAATAAAAAAAATGAACTAGAAATAAACTTGGAATGTATTTAAATCATTGATTTTTTTCCTTAACACTAAAGGAGGAAAAGAGTCTTTAAAAATGTAAGAATAATAAAAAATATATTATTCTAGTATTTTAATTTAAATAGTAATAAATAAATAACATGTACGTTAAATTTAAAATTGTAAGTGAATTTAACAAATACCTCACCGTAGGCTTTAGTTACTATTACACAAAGCATTCCAAGACAAAGTCAGACTCTCGTAAAGCATTCCTCTTGAACCTTGAGAATTTGAACCTAGTATTCAGAACTCAAGCGGAGATATATATACTATGCATATATTAAATATCGTCAGATTGCCTGTCAGTTTATCTCCGTAATAATATATAATACATTTTTGAAGTGAAACTTCTTGTGCGACATCCAACAAGGTTGCGTTAAACTTTTAACGCTCGGGGGGGAGTAGTGTGAAAAGAGACAGAGCGAGAGGGAATGCGTGTCGTTCGAACGCACGCGGGCAATCAATTGTGACTTGTAGGTAATGTTAGTAAAGGTTGTCTTAAAAAAACCATTAAAAATTCCTTAAAAATCTATTTCTACCCCTTCATGTTATCATTCCAACATTACGAAGTCTCACTTCTTGCGCGGAATGACTCCATGCACAATTATTTTTATCTGTATGTTTTAAATGTCAGACGGTACAAAGAGTCTTAACATATTAGTTTTTAGTCATATTCTAGATTTGAATAAAATGTAAAAAAAATAATCATTAAGCCAATCTAATAAATCGATATATTTAAATAAAATTTGAATTAATTTCAATAATTCTAATTGTATTTCAAGGTATTGCAATTAATATTTATAACAATATAAATAATGGCAACTTTTTTTTTTGTTTACGAGAAACCTGATTGAATTCAAAGTATGAAATTAATCTAATGATAAATTATATTAATGATAAAAAAAACTCAAAGAAAGTAGTTAAATGTTTATGTACGTTTACCATAAATTTGTATTGTGACTTAAATACGGACGGTAAAAAAGTTTTCATTCTTATAAATATAACACGTGAAAAACTCCCCTTATAGTATGGTATAGGAATATGTATATACAACATACTGGTAACCGTAAAATCATAACTCCTGTCTTTTGATAAATGTTACAAGCATATTATTATTTTAATACTTTACAATATAGATAAAATCACAAAAATTTTATATTAAATATATCGTATCAAAAATTCTGTCAGCGACTGTACTGAAATAATGACGAAGGAAACGAGGGCCATTTTTAATTGCCATAAAAATATTAGCACACGTAAGATTGTATTGAACACTGGTGAATGTGCAAATAGTAAAGAAAAGGTCAAATATGAAAAAAAAAAGGTTGAATAATCCAATATAGTTACTATATAGTTATTACTGGCTTATAAGAATGACGTAAGCGATTTTATTTTTTAATTTATTTCCAAACTCAAAATGATTTACGTAGAAGCGTTTTTAATGCGAAGCAGGTTGAATATTTTTCATGACAAACTTTCCCAGCTCGGAGACTTGATAGAACAGAAATCGTGTTTATTTACGGCCATTTTGTCATAAACCCAATTCATATAAATCCCGGACATTGCGAGCTCGGTTCGAGTGGTCCATTTTAAGTTGGTTTAACATTATTGTGTGTGAAGCACCAGCTGCGATGGAACCGCGTCCTAGTTTACGTAATAAAGTAGTTTATACACCGCATTGCAGGCTGAATATTAAAAATTAATATCTGGCTTTTTTATTATAAAATATATATGATGCGTTGGAATATATCGAATAACAGATGAAAATCGTGATCCTGTATATTTTAATGGCTTATCTTGAATATTCAATAGTTAATTTCCTTTTTTATTTATCTTTAAATATATATTTATTTGTCTATTAATAGAAGAAAAATGCTTGTAAACATAAATTATACGGGATAATATTATTAGCGTTATTAGAGGAATACAGTGTGAATCTTTATGTGCTTGTATTCTTTGGGATGCGTCCCAGAAACCTACTATTTACAGTCGGCTTATTCATCTTTAAATGACAATCTCTTTGTTGATTATATTTTAATTGTTTTTTTTTTCATTTATTACTACAGATTCATATCATACAGCCGATGTGTAAAGTGTTAAAGAAGGTTTTAATTGTTATTTAATTTTATATTATTGTCGAGATTATGCTTGATGACGAGAAAAAATATATCCTAGTTTTTAAGTGATGAGTAGTAAAGTAAAACTATATTTCAGGGTGGCAATGTTTTTTTTTCTAGAGAAAAATGTTTTACATGGATATCTCGGGTTGGCAACACTTTAAATGTTATTGACTGCAAAAAAATATATTTCTGTCATTCAATCATTACTGCACTATTCCTCGATATTGTGACATATATATTTAGGCATTTTAATAAGGAATTCAAGCATACCCGCGGTTATGGCACAGTGTTTTATAATTACTGTATAATTATAGTCAACTTTTCCTGGCAGGCGTCTGACCGTTAATTGGAAGCCAGTCCTTATTCGAGCTCGCCCTCATACAAATGAGATCAGATGGGTGTACCAGAATAATTAATTGTTAATCGCATTGTTATAAAATATATCTCATGTAATTAAATATGAAGTTATTCCAACAATTATTCTTATGTGGAGACTTCCTTGTAAAAATTATTGTCCTATCAGGAAGAGTGGGTTATGGTTGATAGCTTCTATAAATTGTACTTGTAGAACTAAGTATATACTTTTGTATGTTGGTTTTAGGCAAATATTTAACAATAATTTATTGATTATAAACCCCAAAAAAAGAGGGGTGCTATAAGTTTGACGTTAATGTCTGTGTTTGTGTGTGTATCTGTTTGTGGCATCATAGCTCCTAAAGGGACCGATCGATTTTGATGCGGTTTTTTTTTTAAATTAAATGCCAGTTTCGTTCCGGTGGTTCTTCTTCATATTTGACTTATATCATTCCAGTAGTATACGAGAATTAGCTCTTTTACAAAATTGGTGTCAGTCATTATTGGCCTATGATTACCAAATAATGTCTCAAGCGTCCCATTATAATCGATAAATGATAATTAATACGTACACCACGTTTTAAATTAACTAACTGTTAATGTTTTTACATGACGCAATAAAAAACTACTTATTGAAATAATTAAAAAAGCATACAAACTTGACTTATACAGACTAAAATATGTAAAACATAACAATAAACATAGTTTTAAGAAAAATGTTAATCATCATAGGATTTCAGTTATAGAGGTCATTGAACTCAATCTCGACGCTGCTACGAGAGGGAATCCAAAACATTCCTTAACACATCTCAAATCGTAACAGCATAACAAAATGCTGGTGGAATTCTTGGAGCTGTTATTTGACTATACAACATGAGGTATGAAAAACCACTCTTAGTAAGTACTCCAGTTGTGAAGCGTTATATCCAAATGGGAAAGGAAAAAAAACACCAGCCAGCAATGTGGAGCCATTGTCTAGATTTCTAAGGGAAAGGTTGGAGAACTCTCGATAGGTCTCGAAGGATGTCAGGTGGAAAGCGACAAGTGACTGGATGTATGGAACGTGCACGCTATACGTTATTAACCTGGATAGTGCTTTTAAAAGAATAACTTACAATTTTTTATAGTTTTATCTGTGGTCTAAATTTTTGGGGCTTCATCGTGTCATATTTTTAATACTAACTGTATGTATGTACAAGTAAGAATATGAACGATTAACACAATAAAAATACAAATGGGACACTATTATATTGCATCTAAATCCTCATAGCTAGCTTCAAATAAAGAATACTAATAAAAAAATTACAAAAAACATATTTGCGATAAAGTATTTTCATTTTAATACACTATCTCATATGATTGTTAATGCTCAGCATCACATACAAAAAGTTCAATACAGAGAGAGCCCTTGAGATGATTCGTCTCATTCAGCCTCCATCAAAGCGTCTCGGGACATCCGTCTCAGACGTGGACGGTCTTGGATTGTATTGAAACATCAATGCATTTTACTAATTAATGTACACTTGGGCCGCTATCAAAGCGACAAATGCAGAGCTCGGTCATTAACCTTAGTAGTTGAGACGTAAGATATATGAATTTATAATGATAACAGTACTATTCTTTATTGTAGACCCTTAAAAAAACAACTAGTAACTCTTACTATAAGTGCATGGCCAAACCACGTAATGATCGTTTCCATTTTTTTTTTTTCTTTAGTATACGGTCAGACTAAACACTGACAGTTCAGAGTTTTTCATTAATCCGTAGATACACAATGTGTTCTGATCCTAAGATTTGTGCTACGTGTAATTCTGTATTTTGTCGTGATATACGAAATTAAATTGCGAACAGAGTTTTAATATGTAAAGCTATTATATTTTTGTGAATAATGTTTGTCTGTTTGTCACTCACATAAACACATGCGAGCAGATTTATACACATCTCGTATTAAAATCATTAATTTCCTTAAATATATGTTAGTTTGTTTGTTCCCATAATAAAATGAATGTCGAATAATTAGTGAAGAATTAATAAATTTTTTTTTTCATTTGCACCGTAACCTGTAGTTTGTTGGTAGATTAAAAATAAAAAAAAAGTGACTAAGAGAAATTCGAATGTAAAATATACATTGTTAAATGGACGTGATATTGTTTATATGCGTTTGATTTTTTTTTTAATTAATCTATTAAAGCGTTACTAATTTAACTAAATTACTTTTATAGTAAGGTATTAATAATCACGTACCTTATATCTTTACGCGACAATATATTTTTTTATCATATTCCATTCTCACTGGAATCGTGTAATATTTTGCCAATGTCGACGTTTTTATTTTTGGACGAATTATGATCTTGAGTACACCACAATTAATTGAAATTATTATAAATAGGAATCGATAAATCAATCGTTTGAAGCGACACGAATGACAGCACTTGACGTAAGATTTTATACAGAAGAATTTATCGTATATAGGAACTCATTGTTTATCTTTCTAGATTATTTTTTTAAATTTATTTTATAAACCTTAGAAATTGGATGGAATTAAAAAAATAAATATAAAAAATAATCAATTTAAAATAAATTATAAATATAGAACTTTTATTATATAATTTAAAAAAAACGCGTCGTTATGACAAAAATTTATTTTCATATATATTTTTTTATTTTTGGTTAGTTATAACAAAGTTTCTATATAATCAACTTATAATTATTTCTATGTTATTAAAACATCACCAAAAAAAAAAAGTCCCATCCAAGAAAATAATATTTCGAAGATCGTTGATGAAAAAAATATATACATTTCAAAGACAGATGCTTCATTTTATATAGTAATAAATATCTGTGATTTAAAATCTTAAGAAAAATAATAATAATATGATTCAGTCACGAAAGCTCGCGTTGTTAGAACTAATGCTGCTTTTAATCTATATAACATTATAGTGCTATTAAAACCTCCTTGAGGTTTCAGTCGGTTAGTGTTGTAACACTGTCGATATAAAGGCAAGTTGCCACTTCACACGTTTATAGCTTTAGTGTATAACCTCTTTAAGTTTATCGATGAGATTAAAAAACTGTTCTATATATATAGCATTATTATTTTCCTGTCTGCTTACTTGTAATTGTTTATTAGGTAATTTTTAGACTTCAAATTACTTGCGAGAAAATCATAGAAAATCGCCAATTAATATTTACAATGTAAACTTCATATATAAGTTTTATTGAAAAAACATTTTTTTATGACAACTGACACTATGTACAAAAATTATTTAACCGATTTTGATACTACTCTAAGGTTATGTGAGCTTGGAGTTCAGAATACGACATAGGCAATAAGTTATAGCGTAATTCCATGTAGTTACTGTTACTGCATACTGATAAATTGATAATAGTTGTATTATGCATGAGGTCACGTGACACTATAGATGTAGCTGTCTGTGTGTTAACATATGTATATATAGTTATAAAACACTTTATACATTTTTCTCTGTCCAAATTTCGAAATCCAAGTGGCCGAAGTCGCAAACAGAAACTAGCATATTACAATACCTAAGACGACGAATTTTCAGGATATTAACTAATTTATAAGGTATATAAGCTATTTTACGCAGCTCTAAGATTACTAATAATTTTATCTCGTAACAGCAAATGTCCTAGAATCTTATCAATAAAAAAAATATTTATGATCCAACATAAGTAAAAAATATCGTCTCCATGTAGAATAGATAAGAAATATTTTTTTTATTTTGTTACTAGCCACATATAAAAAGTACTGTATATTTAAAGGGTGTCTTAACATATATTTCAAAGGCAATGAAATATATGTATATATACCCACAATATTTTTATAATAATCGTGTAATGACTATAGGTGTATAATAATCCGACTCAGAAAAGGCTAATCAAATATAACCTAATTGAGACAAATTTGAAATCATCTTAAAGGAAGCAAAGAAAATAAAAAAAAAAACTTGTGACTATCGAAAAACTATGTAATACAAGTAGTTTAGTAGAATGTTACTAGTAATTATTAGTACTAATTAGAAGGAATCATTCATTAAGTACTGATAAAATTATTTTTAAGGAAAAAAATATTGTATTCTTGCATACAATAAGGTTCAATTTTGATAAGTAAATCGATAGGATTGATAATAGATTTTGCAAGTGATTTCGTCTTCGTCAAGTTCAGAATTAGAAATGTATAGGTCCGTTTTAAAGGCAGTAAATAAGCAGATTTTGGGTTTTATTAAGTCCATTTTTTTATTGTTTTGGTCGAACGTCATGAAAAGTAAGTAATAAGTCCTATGTCCGTCTCCCGGTTCCACCAACTTCCAACCAGATCTGGAGATATAAATAGTGTAACTAACATGACACTCTTGTATGATATATATATATAAGAACAAGGTGATAGTTTTTATAAACTGTTCCCTGGATATATCAACAGCACAGCCATGTATCTTGTTTATAATGTTTATAACAAGGTAACGGTTGTTAGGGTTCCGTAAGTAAAGGCAAAAACGAGACTATTACTAAGACTCCGCTTGTAACCGTCTGTCCGTCTATCACCAGAACTGGATGTCATGAACGGCGATAGTAAGTGGAAATTTTCAAAGATGATGTATTTCTGTTACCGCAATACACAACATACGCATCAACTTTTAAAACAATGGTACGGGACCACACGTTTTCGAGGCCGGCTCTCACTTCGCCGGATTTTAGAATTATGTCCAGCATCATCTGTCAATGTCAGAATACGACAAGGGCTTAGTCACTGGACGCAGAGGATGTTGATTTTGTTATATGATTGTATTAAATCATTGTTCTCTAAAATTTCTTTTTTACTGACTTACCTTTTTGCTATCTCTCAATTAAGAGGAAAAATTTACTAATTTTTATTAATTATTATAATGACAAATACACCCTCAATACCAACTCGACTACAGGCGATCTGAGTGACGACCTGTTAAATATTATTCCTCTATGGGAATTAAAATTAAAAAAATACATAAATTAACTGAAAGTTTTGTTTTATATCAAATAAGACGCTGATCAAATTTCGCCCTTACAACAAGTTTACTTTTTAAAACTGTATAATGACAGTTTCAATTTTTTCATTCATATAAGTAATTCTTATACGCTACGACTACCACGTGTGACATTTATGAATGATGAACTGGTAAATGAGCGTTTAGTGTAGCCATTCAATGTCGTATTAAAAGTACATAATCCACGTATATGTCGCTGTAACACTACACCTCAACACGATAACAGTTTATATGCAACGCCTTATGTGTAAGCACATTTTTATACGCCCATTATATATATTACTTTGTATTAAAACTGTAAAGCAAAGTTAAAATTTTTCGTTAAACTAAACAGTATATTGCCTTAAAAAATTTGCCTTAACCGGGTCCTAATCATTAAATACATTTAATATTTTAACATGACGCGATTGATTTAGACATAAGTCTTACTTGTGTTCAAACATGAATGTTGCGGGAGCGCTTTTAAGCGTATTCCAGGGGTGTTGATAAGTTAATATTTCAGAGTACTCTTTTGTAATGTATTGAGGTACTCTACTTAGGTAACTCTATCTAATCTTGCAAATCCATTGTTTGAAATTCGAATTATTGTAGACAAAAGGAGCAAAGAAAAAATAAAAGATATTTCATTCGTAGTATCAACAATCTTATTTAGGACTTAAATTAACAAAATCAAAGTAAATATATTTTTAATCATATAAATAAAAAAGAAACCTTTTGCAAATAAAAGTTACAACAATTAACCTAATCGCCATTTAGATAAGCGATCTATTTGCGTAATATGATAACAACTTTTTATATGCCATCGAAATATCAAGCTTTTTTTTTTTTCTTATTGTAGTTCTAAATGGATTTTAAATTAGGAATACGGAAGAAAATGGCTGGTTGGCAACAGACGTGTAAATGGTATCAACTACTAATAAAAATCAATTTATTCCTGAACGCATTAAAATAGTTTCGGCCTCCGCGCTTTATTAAATAGCGAACACAAGTTTAAAAACGTTAAAGACTCGTCTTTCCAAAAAAGTCAATAAATCAATAGATTTCTAAAAAAAACTAATTTCGGTGAGTCACTTCCTAAATATATATACCTTACGTCATTCCAATAAATGTCAACCATTTTACATTATAATTTTTAAACAAATTACGAATGTGTTGTTTTGATATACGTATGTCACATTAAACTATCAAACAATGAAGTTATCATATAAAATATAAATATTGGTTGGTTAGTAGGTAATTTTAAATATGGCCTTCATCCGTGCAAAGACGTGCACAGTATATTCTGCCATAATATAAATATTAAAAACGTAAACAAAATTATCTTTTTGTGTCTGTCGTTGTCAAAAGTATGAACATTTTTGGCGCCATATCCTAATAAAACGTTCTGAAATCGTGACTAACTTACTTCCCATTTAATTGCTATTTTTTTTTTATTAAGAAAAGTCAAACATTTATAACTTACGTCTTCCAGGCATGACTACAGCGCTACGTTCTCCTCTCAGGAGGCTCTCGGCCTCCGCACCCCCTTGTTGCGACATCTCCATCAGTGGTTACCTCCTAAACTCCTTATATCATAAAAATGACATTTGTTCTGTAATAGAAAAAAAAAACTTAATATAGATCTTTTTTAATATAAATTACTTCAACAATAACGTTGAAATCACATAAAATTTTTTGGCAAAATTTTAACAGAACATATATATATATACATATATATAATATTTGAATATTAAGTTTATTTATAATAGAATTCTCCATTAGAGTCTCTATTCGGAGACATTTATGAATACTCTATTATTATTCAATGAAATATCGGCTACATTTGTCATTAAAATTCATGCACGACCTTTAATTATAATGGTGGAGTTGTGTCGAAATGCATTCAACCTGTAGACACCCACAAAACCGACCAATGTTAGAAGATACTCGGTAAATCTTAATTGAATGTTAAAATTAACTTTACAAAGTAAATTTATTTTATTATAAGAGTTGAATTACATTTAGCCATATAAAAAATATTTTTTCTTCATTGACACAACTATAGTTTAGTAACCTAAATTTCTACAATAGTTATCTCATATGTGGTAAGTAATGAGCTACTTATTTATCCTTTAAATAAGACATGATTTATGACAATATAGATAACTAAAACAAACTTTATACCATATTAAATTTATCTTATCTAATAATTTTAGACATATGTTACATGATGGATGAAATTTTGTTAAATTAAAATTAATTATTTATATGAGTTGAATTAGTTTTTATTTAAAGAAATATATAAAAAATAATATATTTTTTACACTCACATTTTAACTTTGAATCTTTCTTTTTTGAATCTTTTGTTGACATTATTGTCAATTAATTAAATAAACATAATTTTTGTTGTAACATATTAGTAAATGGCGGATATTTAAGAAATATATCATAGAAACTTATTATTAATTATCAAATGAATTTATTATTGTCACAATGAACAAAAGTACAAAATAATTGTAGAAATAAATTAATGAATCATGATTTATATTTTTTTTAATGAAGTATCTTATTTCGATTATCGCAGTTAAATTCACATTCCGACCTTCGTTCTGTTATTTCAAACAATACGAGATAATGTTAAACAAAGTCATTACAAAAGCATTTTGTGAATGAAACACATGCACTAAACGTGTTCCAAATACAAAAGTAACCAGTATTCTATAGATAATTATAACATTGAATAAGTACAACAATGTCCAGGAGTTATCTTTCTAAACTTGAATAATAACGGGTTGTTGAACTATGTTTAACTGTAAATTAATCTGTTGAACTATTTTTTTACATAACAGTAAAATTTTAATAAATGTTACAGTGAAAATATAGTAAGATTTAAAAATGTCATCAAAAGAAAAAATATTTGTATACAATTAATAAAAAAAATATAAAACAAACATTGCAAGTTTAACATGCCTTCACGAGGCGCGTGGTCGGTAGACAGGTCAATGGATAATAAAACACTTACCGAAATGAAGTATTTTTTACTATCACGTTTTTATAATATTTCTAAATGAATTTTAATTCACTATTAACTTCCAATTCACAATATACGGATAAGGTTATAATTTCACGCGTACACTCTACCATACGTGCGCCCACACTCGTATCTGCATTATGCACCCTACATTTAGTCTTCACTCTTCATTCTTCAATCGGACCAGTGATGAACTTTACATTCAGTAAGTTCACCACACCTTCAATCTATAAATATTTATACTTCATTCATTCTTCAGTCATATTTATAATATGGCAACACTAGTTAGCTGTCACTGACTATATTATACATATACCCTACATATTGGTGTATTAAGGGTAAAGTGGTTAGTGGGTACTAACTGTAATCTTTCTATTTTTATATCATTCTTGATTTTTATTACAAACTCTCGTCGGCTATTACGAAAACAACCGAATTTGCAAATATCATTTTTCAAAAATGGTGAATTCGAGTTTAGCATATGAAATACTCTTATATATAAATTCATTCTACTTCGGTTTGTTCGCCACATGCGAGCTGGGAACATTAATATTGAAGTCAGTATTGATTGGTGTAAAGTACGATGATATGGAGAAAAATAGAACGAGGCTTGGACAAGACTATGGAGTGCTGGTGGCCCTATTCATTATAGAAGCAGCTAGACTATTTTTAGGCCGAAAAGGGAGCCTTAGCGAAAGAGGTATAATATATATTTGTATAATTATGCTGTTAATATTAAAAAATTAGACGATTAGTTAACTAATACGCGAATTAAAATTCAAATAAGAATTTACATTCACAAACACCTGCACCTCTGGAATATCATGGTAATAAGCAACATAATATCCAGAGGTCGCATTTTGCACATTAAATTCTTGTAATTTGAATTTTAATTGAGATAAGTTTCTATATTATATATATAATAATTTATGTTCTACCGTTTCAGATATCCCGGTGATGTTCTCAGTGCTACTTACAGTTCCTTCTATAGTGGGAGTACTTTACCTACTTATATGGCAGGTTGTCGTTTTAAGAATTGAATATATTTGGTGTACCCTGATGCTTATGCTACAGCTCTTGGAATTCATGTTTGCGTCCATGTTTATAGTGACAATGTGCCGAGGACCGTCATACGACTAACGAAAAAAATAAAAAAAATATTTTAAAGTTATTCATATAGAAATGTTATACCTGATACATTTTAATCTTTAGTTTGTATAAGGATGGAACAATTTGTAGTTTCACTTAGTTATCGTCCTGACAATTTTCTATATTGATATACGTGATTTACTAATACCAAAGATGTGTTTATAGATTATCAATACCAAATAGGAATGTAATTTTTTAAAACGTTATTCAGATTATAAAATAGGCATATTGGTATGTTGAAAGTTCTTTAAGTAAATTGATAATTGTGCCACATTTATACTATAATAATGTACCGTGTATAGGTGTGAAGTGATCGTAGCCTTCCCTAAAGTTATAACTAACCAAGTGATGCGAGTGGCCTTTTGTAAAATGTAGCTTTTTTATCAAATATAAATCTTCCATTGTCCATAGAAAATAAATAGAGAGATTTTACAAATTTTGTGAAAAATATAAAAATTTTACCATATTGTTAGATAGATATATATATACATGTTTGTGTGTGTAATGTTGACATATATAATGTTTGTCCAAATATACTAGTCATTTACACTGATTTTTTTTTTTTTATACATATTTCGTAATTAATATATCAACAAATCGTTTTATAAAATATTTTTTTACAATAAATACTAAAAAAATACGTAATTGACATTCTTTGTGATTCCAATTTTAAATGAATAAAATAGATTTTAGATTTTTTTTTTTTTATTCTGATAAAAGTTTGTTAAGGTTAAATAAAAAACAAACATTCCTATCTTGAACTTATAACCATAAAGAAAAACTTTACACGAAAAATCTTAGACCCTTTATGCAAAATATTCTTAGAATTAATATCAAATAAAAGTTTTATAAGTGGTAGGAAAATAATTTTATTTTTAAATTTATGATAACGTAGTTATGTAAATTAGCGTCAAACTTCAGAAGGCCTGAAGGAAAATCGTAACTTTTCCCTCTTATGGACTCGCCTCTGATGTTTCATCATAGCGTTTCTATATCCGAAGGCCCTTCCGCAGATATTACACACATTACTTCTGATCCCTAAATGTTCAACATCGTTATGCCTTTGTAGAATTAGTTGTGTGTGAAAAGCTCTACCACAAGAACCACATTTATATTCTGGGTTTCTGTGTTTTAGTAGAACATGACTGTTAAAGTTTCCCTTGAACAAAAATCTAGCCGGGCACTCTGTACACATATATCTGTATTCACCGGTGTGAGTTCTCATATGACTTTTGAGTCTCTCGGCATATCTTCCTTTATAAGGACACAGATGACATTTGTATGGAAAGTCTGTTCTATGACGCAATCTATGGTTATGGTAGCCTACTCTCAACCTAAACGTTTTACCACAAACATCACAGACATATTTGTGATGTTCAGGATCGTGCATGGTCTTATGTATTTTGTAATATGACTTCCGTATAATTTTTTTACAAGTACCGCATTGAATTCTGATATCTTTTTCTTTTTTTAAATCAGGGTTTGTGGAATGCACATCTGTTTGATTATTAGTAGCGTCTACGTCCGTTCGTCTAATAATTTGGTTAGGAATGAAGTCATCTTGATATGGTTCGTTTTTAATTCTGTCTCTTAAAAATTCGTTTGTTTTTCTTGCTAAATTTCTAAATGAAATGGCTTTATTTAAGAATTGTAAACACACTTTACACAAATATTTTGGATATTCATCATCCTCATGTATTTCAATGTTCCCAAATGATTTTAAGGCTTCTTCAATAGTCGTACCCTTTTCAACTCCGTAGATTGGTTCGACACCCTTTCTAAGACAAATGCGACACGTTGCAGAGTTAGAAGTATACACATTTTTGAATGACGAATTCTGTAATGTTTCGTAATAAGCACCTGTTGGATCATCCATATTTCTTTTTTTAGACATTTTCAATATATAATACGAAGTCACCATCGTCTTTGTAATAATAAAATTGAATATAATATAAAAAATTGTTATTAAATATCTTTTAATTTTTCGTTTTATATCACAAATGAGTTTGTTTTTTCTGTTTACAAACGGTCTTCTTATACCTATGTAAATTGTAAACAAACACTTATTTGACGTTTAATTAAATGTAACTTACACAGACTATAGACGAATGTTAAGTGAAAAATACTTTGAACTTAAACCATTTTAAATTCATTTTCTAAACTCGAATGAGGTTTCAAGCTCTGGTTTTTAGTTAATTTCGCTTGGTTTTATGGGCCGATTTCTATTTTTTTTTTCGAATATTATAAAATTGAAATGGTATCAGTCCTTCAAAATATGTCAGTGTTTCAACTTTCAACAGTCCTAAATTCAGAATGAGACATATATTTCGAATTTATAGCTATTTTTACGTCTCAAAAATACTGTTATATTTTGTATTGATAATTAAATAAAACAATTTATGACAAATCATAGCTGTTATATTTCGAGATAAAATAACTTAATTTAAATAATAAATGGTATATTACAGTATTATTATATATCTGAGATATGACTAGTTACATACATTTTATTTGCTAACATATTTCTAATTCCATAACATGCTAAACAGTATTGTTATTTTTACTTTCAGCCTGTAAATATGCAGGCATGCGAGAGTACATGAATTTTTCTCTCTTATGAACGTGACGCTGGTGTTTCATCATAGCATTTCTATAACCAAATGCCTTACCGCATACATTGCATACATGGTTTCTGATACCCAAATGATCAGCCTCAAAATGTCTCCGAAGTGTTAGCTTTGTATGAAATGCCCGCTTGCAGGCGTCACATTTAAACTGTGGTTCCTTATGTTTGAGGAGGATATGACTGTTAAGATTGCTTTTAAATAAAAATCTCGCCGGACACTCTGTACACATATATCTGTAGTCTTTAGTGTGTGTGTGCATGTGTGTTTTTAGAAGTTCAGCATATCTGCCTTTATATGGACAGAATTGGCATTTGAAAGGGAAGTCGTTGCGGTGTCTGAGACTGTGGTTGTGATATGCACATCGTAGCCTAAAGGACTTTCCGCAGATATCACAAACATATTTCTTATGATCGGGGTCATGCATAGTCATGTGTTCTTTATAATAGGACCTATTAACTATTCTATTGCAGACATAACATTGAACTTTAAGATTCCTTTTGTCTTTTTCTAGTTTTGGAAGAATAATTTGTTTTTTGTCATTTAAACTGTGCATATCTTCATCAACATTTGATGTCTCTGGAACATCTTGATTTTCAGGCTCCAATTTCAAAGGTTGTTTCAGTAATTCATTGGTGTGTTTGGCGAGTTTTCTGAATAAAATTGCACCTTTAAGGAATTTAAAACATATTTTACACAGTTTGTTTGGATATTCTTCACGTTTGTTGACTTCAACATCGCCGAATATACTTAAGGCTTCAATTATATCGGGAGTATTTTGATTCCCGAAGATTGGCAGCAAACCTTCTTTTAAACAAACTCTGCAGGTCTGTTGGCTGTTAAATCGCTGGGTTATGTTAACTATATTGTTATCTTTACTTAAATTATCAAAGTATTCGTCAACCTCCACATTTTTATTTGATTTGTTTATTTTCATAATATAATACGAAGTTACCATTTTCGATATTTGTTATAACAGATAATATTATAGTTCTATAAAAGATGTACAATTTTGAAATTATATCCTTGTTATGAAATATTTGAGCAGCCTGAATCTGAAATTATGTCTTAGGCTTATACAATTCTTTCTATTTACAAGAAATTATGACATTTCACGTTGACAACATGTAATGCGATCTTCTATAATAATTCAGTAAATAAGAAATTTCTATTTCCTTGATTATATTTACTATGATTACTATATTATTTTTAATAAATAATAGGCATATATTTTTATAAAACTTTGTTTACACTTTGTGTTCTATGTTCCGTTTTCCGGTAATTATTATTTATTATGAAGTTTGACATTTACAAGTTTTTTTCTCGAGATTATCGTATGTAGATACGAGTTATTGAGTTTAAAAAAAAGGTAAATAAAAGTTAGATTGATGATAATCCGTAAATCATTCCGTGAAATGTTATTGTAATATACTTATTTATTTGGCAACTACATCCCTTTGAATAAAAAAAAATAATACAGCAAAAGATTAGACAAAAACTTGACATCAAATGTTATTTTAGTACAGTCCTATTATAACTTTCTCATATTTATTTATTCTGCACCTACATTCCCATATTACATTTATTAAATGTATAACTTTAATATCGTAAAAGATTAAAAATTTTGACAACCAGTCGGTATGGAGGAAAATTATGTTTATGTATTTTTTTTATATAGTTTATATTTTTATGTTTCATCTAATTGATGTTGACTGATTGACATCTGATTGATGACAAAGTCCCGAATTGTGTTTTTTTTACAAAATTTTATTACATTCCTAAGTTAATCCCGAATCGTGTCTCCTTCATTCAACACGACACTGGAAGAATATACTGTGCACGTCTCTACAAGGATAAAGGCAACATTTAAAATACCAACCAAAATTAAGCTCAAAAGGACTCGTATCCAGAGCCGTAAAAACATTTACAACCAAAATGATATTTATTTAAAATGTATATTTTCAGCAACTGATCATAAAAGACCAGGTTGAAAGGACACACAAAAACGATTTTATATCAATATTTATAAAAATTAGTAAAAAGTTTTTAATGTATCCGAGACTATTTAAATTTTAAATACAAATTATATTTATAGTATAGACTCATCTGAAAAATGTAGACTAACTGTTACGGTACACGACATACAGCTTGGACATACAAAAAAGGGGGATAAGTTGTCTACATAAATAAAATACACAACCATCAGGTAAAGCAATTTAATTACGTAATAATTCAATAAATATAAAAAGAAAAAACAAAATGTCGATACATTAATAACAATCACAGACAAATTAATAAAAAAAACTCATTGCCATTAACATTCTCTGAAAGGTACCCTTAGTAAAGACTATAGACTTTTCTTTCAATGATAAATTTATAAAAAAAAAAATTTTTTTTCATAATCATAGACAAAACTTTAGCAATTCATCTGTAGAATGAATGTTTATTGAATCGAGTTTATTTTAAAAAGCAATACTAAGGGCCCAATCCTCTAATAACACCATTATATAGATAACTATTACAATTGACTATAATTACCAAACGAGATTGCTACTCGCTAAATCCAACATCCTAAATGATACATTAACTCACACTGTCATTAGAATAACCTGTAAGATAAAGTAACAAACAATTTGTACTGTTTTACAATTATGAATGAGAAATAATTTAAATTTACAAAGGACACACAGTAAGCGAGATCGGTGCGAGTCATTAATTTGTTGGCTATCCAAGCACATAACGAATACTCTGTATTGAAATAAAAGTCAAATTTCAATAATTACATATACTTATGGAATTACAAATGTCATTAGAATATTAATAAGTTATAAAGATTTTTTTTTTTTTAATTTCACAAGCATGAGAATATTATTCGAAATAACTTTATTATGAGACGCTGTTAGTTTACAATCATATCATCTATATATAAGTGTTAATAATTTAATAAAATCCAATACTGTCATATCAATTTAAGTACACAAAATACACGGATCAAAGTTGTACATTTTATATTAAGCTTTATATAGTATTTAAAACGTGCATAAAATTCTATTAGAAAACAAAAAATTATATCAAAGTGATGTCATCGTGACCGAAACAGATCCTATATGTATTTACTGAATACTGTGTTGCCGCTATGCTATGAGGTAATTATATTGCTACTTCTAATACATCAAAAACAAGCTAGTAAGCCACAATCACGATTACTCTATGCTATGTGTATATATATATATACACGTATATATATATATATACATATATATATATATACATATATATATGTGTATATATATATATGTGTATCAAGTTATTACAAGAACTTGGTTAAATATTGGAGTATTTAATGTTTAATTGACGGTAATTTGGTAATACACATTATCTGATTCCTGACTATTCAAATATCTGACTGTTGGTAAAGTATTTATATATATATATTGATATTTTTTTTATTATGAAGCGAGTTATTTAGTTGTAATGATGTATATGCGAGAATAATATATATATATATATATATATATATATATATATATGTAATTTTTCGGTTACTTTTCGTTATTATAATAACATCGGATTTTCTAGAGTCAGTATTCTAGTTAATGTGGGTGTTTTCATTGTAAGTATAAGTCTATCAAGTGCTCTGTAAACGGGTAACAAATATATCACAAAAAAGGGCTTAAGCGTAAAAATCTTAAGAGAAAAATGGATAGGATTTATATATAACTATAGTTAGCCTATGGAATGTTTTGCTAAAAAGCAAATAAAGTATTGTCTAATACATGAACCCTGGCGTTCCTTGAACTACAAACAAACAATAATACTGTTTACAAGATATAAATTAATCCGACTAACAATATATCAATAGTTTGGCATATGTCTTTTATTTTTTTTTTGCAACTGGCAAGTAATGTTTGTAATGTCAAAGTCACTATCATATTGTACTAATATTGAACCAACGTCACTATGATTAAATTCCGTACAAACGTCACTCCCTAATAAACAGCACGCTACGAGATTATTTTCTACAAAAGCAACAAATTAAGCCGAAACTTAAATTTAGTTATACAATTCTCTAGCGAATATAATGTATGCGTATTTGAAATAATTAATCATATGATTTTTGCTTTTTTTAAATGTTTCTGTTAGCCGCTGCGATCTTTGAGATATATTTATGTCTATTTGTCTATTACACTATAATATGAAAACTTTTCATATATTTTTTGTCTATTATCTATTTGTCTGTAATGTTGTTCACAAAGCTATCAGCCGTGTGTTGCTATCCTGCCATTTTTCTTGTAATCTCTTGTGTTCTTCATACTGCTGTTCTGATATATGTTTCACTGATGCCGGAGCCTGGAAATCATGAAAATAATGAAATTTATAAAAGAATAAAAAAAAATATAGCGTTTATATTATAAGATAATATGATTATTTGCGATCCTAGAAACGATTGTCAGTTAAATCTTATAATAACATATATTTTTTAGGAAAATTTTGAGAGTAAATCAATTTGTAGGGCCATAGTCCTTCCATAGCCCATCAATTTGTAGGACCTAGTCATTTTATACAACACATAGTTCTGAAGTGTTTGTTTCCTGTATATTATATTATAATAGATTGACATATAATTTCTATGAAAGGTATATATACTGGTTTTTGCATGCGGCTTTATCTGCGTTGACTTCTGATATAGGTTCAGAGAGAAACGGATAGTGTGTCAAATATTAGGTATTTATATGATAGTATACACAATAACACTGTGATGTCGTGCTAGCATGGCTATAAGAAATCTCAAGATAAATTATAGCCTTAGTATTATTCTCATATATAAGATATATTACTGTAAAGTTTAATGAAAATCGGTCAAGTATTTTTTACGTGATATAGCAGCAAACAAGTGTGAAAGGTATACAATACTTTGATATTTAAACAACACAAAGTATATTTTGTATATTTTGGAATTTGTATAATAGAAAATACTTCTTTATATTTCAAGGCTTGCATAGAAGGAATTCGCGGGAAAATAATAATGATGGTCTTAGCATACCTTTATCTTCCTCGGATCTAGATTGGCGCCCAATGTTTGCACGCCCTTAGCCAGTTTTGAGAGAGGCGAGAGTACCATTTCTTTGGTGGCTGTGGACACAGGACTTGTTATATTCTTCAACTGCCGTAACGCTGATTCGCTATGCGACTGCGCTATGTTCAATGTTATCTCGTGCTGGGAATTAGACCTCACGTAGTTAACCGTAGGTTCAAAGTTGAGGTAACTGGAGCTCTGCGACAGTTTTTGGTTCAGCAGCAGCGAATTCGGCGGTATCGGCTTGGAGTCCACTTGTATTTCCGGTGTGACGTCACTGTTGAACGGGTTCATCTTGTTGCTTGGCGTTTTCTGTATGTTTGTCCTGCTATCGGAAATCGTGGTGTCCATGTCGTAGTTCGGTTCAATTTTGGATGAATACAGTGGATTTTCTACCAGATCGCAATCATTCTCGTCCTTTCTCTCCTGATCTCCGATGTAGTGTTGTAGGTGTTCGAAGTTGTCTAGCGTGGGCTCGAAGATGTTGGTCCTCGCCTCGTCGTCTGATGAATAGTCCGAGCTCGCGCCGTCTGATAGGCTTCCTTTCTTTTTGCCATCACTCTTCTGCCCTAATGTAAATATTTTCTTTGTCTTTGAAGTCCCTTGGTCGAATTTCAATTGTAATGTAGGTCTGGCTCTGGCGTTCAGGGAGTGACTCAGTTTATTCAGCTTGCTGAATTGCTCCGACATATTGTTTAGGGCTTTTGATCCTGGGATTAAAATGTTATATAAAAAAAATATATACTAATTTTATTTTATCAAAACTACTGTGAATAATGATGATATAATATTTAGTGCGAATTCTACGTAATATCAATTCTACATATACGACACAAAATTTTCCCAACTGGCAACACTTAGCTCACGAATAATTACGACTAATTAAATAACAATATAAGAACTATTTCAATACAACAATTAAATAAACGGAGTTACGATGCCGTTACCACATATATAATTAATTTATTTAATAACCCCTCAAATTACCAACTAATAATGTATCCCGGATAAAATTAAATGTGTGTAAATTTAAATTTTTAATACTTATTTAATTAATACCTTCAACTAACATTTGATCTGGACGACGGTAAAAACACGCATCTCGTGCAAGGTTCCATATCAACTATTTGTCTTAGCAAGGAGCGCGTTAAGGACGCGCGAGGTACTATCGCATAATGATATATTATTTTATTTATATTTTATTATCATTAACAAATAATATGATTAAAAAAAAATTGAATTTTTTTAAAAAATATATTTATGTAAGAAACAAAATTTGATATATTTTTTCTTTCTGGCAATACTATATAGATAAAAAAAAAAGTATTAATATATAATTTGATTATTTTAAAAGGTTTTATATTGTAATGATGGTGCAGGAATCGATTATATGATTACTATAAAGGCTTTTCACAATTATAATATATATGTATATATATATATATATATATATATATATATATGTATATATATATATATATATATATATAATTTATTATTATTATTATTTTATACTATATCTCACCGACACTCCTTATGTCCGCCACCAGCTGAGTCTCGCTGACATTTCTAGTGAGCGTTGGCAGTCTCGATAGGTCCAAGTACAGGGAAGATTTAGCGCCTGAAGACCCTTGTGTTGGATGTATCTGTAATATATAACGTACAGACATACATACAGAGAGAAAACACGACGATTATGGAGACTGATATATTATGTTGACTTACAATTTTTAAATTAATATGCTTTATATTATATATATGCTATTTATAAAAATTATAACAAATTAGTGAATTATATTCCTAAAGTTGCTATAATGAGTTTAAAATTAAATTTAAATTTATAGTAAAGTACATAGAATGATATATACACCGGTTAGTCTTACTACACGACAGCTCAGTTAGTTAAGTTAGTGAAAGACGATTTTCCAGAGGTCGTAGGTTCATATCCAGCCCGTGTGGGTAATTTTTCATTGTATATAACTTTAAATTAAATGTAATACTGAATGTAGAATTTAAAGTTGATAATCTTAGGATCGGTGCTGTCATTAAAGTATTTTTAGTAGTTATAAAAAGATATAACTTAGCTCATTTTGAACCATTCTTACAGAGCTTATTTACACATATATATATTTCAGTATACTAGTGTTGTAGCCCTGCTCTGTCTATAGGACTATAGTTTAATATTTATATCGAACCTTAGACTTTTTCCTTTCCAGCTTGACTCCGTCGTGGAAGGGTACAGGTGATAATTTCGCTACATCCCTCGCCACAACCAGTGATTCACATATCGAGTGAAGGGATTCTGTGGAATTGATTAATTTGTAATATAAGTATTAACTAATTCTTTTTACTGGCAATTAAATGTAATAAAAAAAAAAATCTAACGCTTTGTATATTCTGTGTACTATAATAAACGTTTCACGCTGGTTAGATACACATGTGTGGCTTTGTAGCCACATGTTAGCCATACCTATCATCTCGTCCTTAGTATTTATAGCCACAGCCATATTATTGAAGAACCTTAGCGATGTTGACCTGAACATGTGGAAGTATCCCGGTTCGTTGTTATACATGTAGTTGATACGTATACAGTGCACCGGCTCGGCGTTACTCTTGCGGGCCACGCTGAATATCTGAAAACGACCGTATCGTAATGTATTAGAGGCGATTTTCAAACAACAGAAATATATCTGTTTGTGATATTAGAATAGACGAATTTTAGTACAAAAATATATATACACGGTGCTTATACCAAAGTAGCTATTTTTAATTTTTTTTTTGTCTGCATGTTCCGGCTATTCTCTGAGAGGGCTGCACCGATTTTAACGATACTTCCTCTATCAGCTGATGTAATAAGTAGTGACTAAAGTTGTATTTTTTTTTAATGTTTATTGATATAAATAACAATATTATATATAAAGTATTCTGCTTACACCATGAAATAATATATAAAATACATTATATATAACATGTAATAAATATGTCTGTTTGTGTGTGTGTGTATGTTCTTTATTACCGTAGCACTAGAGTCCAAAGTGCCAAGTTCTATAGACGTAACATCCTTCAGAGGCACCCTCTGTACCGACAACAACCTGTCGGAGGTCTCGTCATAGTCTGTGACGTAATACGCCTCTCCCGTCAACACCAGGACGCTATCCATTTCCGTTTCCTGAGGATCTCCTGTACTGGAATTCAAATATATATCTACATTAACAAACATTACAATAAATTATTACCTAAAACATTGTCTATCTTGTCTAGTCTGGAATTAGATATCGGACAAAAATATAATAGTCCTATATATCCTCTTTACAAAATTTCAAATCATTCTGCCAAAAAAAACCTAACCTTACCACAAGTCTGTCATATCAAACTAAGCACTACGCGTTTATAGTTTGTCACGCTTAAACCTATTGACACTATAAATATATGTGTTTATTTGTATTAGAAAAACAAGTGGAAAGTTATTATAATATGTTTATATATCATACTGTGGGTCGGCATCTATAAGTCCCCAGGAGCCGAGGACTGGTTCCGTATCGACCAAGAGCTTCTTACAGTCATCTATGAGGCTCTTCACATGCTGTGCCATAGCCGCTGTATCTGGTACTGATTGATCCTGAAATAATTTAATAACTCACATATATATATATATATATATATATATATATATATATATATATATATATATAATAACATACTTTTTGTACATAGCAATCACAAGTATAAACAATAAATTATAATATCTCTATTATATAATACATAGACAGACCACTCATGTGGGATATACAAGGTACGGTAAGGTACATTTGAATTATAAGGTACAATTGACTTACATGTATTTCTTATCAACTAAATATTAATTTGTATATGATGTTTGTACTAATTAATATATAAAGCTGTCATGCATGCATAATAAATATGGCTTATATACTATCAAAGGTCAATGTACCAAATTTGGTTGTCAATGAAAAGGTGATTTATATAAAAAAAATTGTGATGTCCAAACTAAGGACACTTAAATTATTTCTCTATATACGATTGTTAGTATTTCTGGTTCTTATTGAACGACTTATAGGGTACAAATAACTTATATGGTACAATTGACTTACACTACACCTTTTATCTTATTAGATATACTTATATATGTATATACTATGTTTGATATATATTATATGAAGCTGTCATGCACGCACGTTAAACATAAGAACCTTGACTGAGGTACACGGGGTACAGTCGGGTACAATGAGTTGTTCTGGTATAGTTTTGGATTCTCCTGTCATTACATCAATCGCCACTTGACGGAGAGCGTCCTTGAATGTTGACAGATAATATCTGGAATATAAAAGTTAGATTAAAATAAAAAAGGCCATTGTTAAGACGATTGTCCGTCTGTTCGAGTCATTCGGTATTTAGTGAACTGTAATAATTAGACTGTTGAAATTTTTGACAATTATTTACCTGTTAGCGGATGCGACGCCATCTTTCATCATCCCAGTCAACTTCCTCTCTCCTGTGCGAGTATAATCACCCTACAATTAAAATTTCACATAGTAACATTTATATAAACAGTTAATCATATTGTACTTATGAGTCCTCCAGGTTTTGAATTCAGTAAATTTTTTTTTTGTTGCATTATCATTAATCAATAAAGCCTTCGGCAGGGTATGATATACCCACCTTGAGAGCTTTGGTGCCAGCGTATTGCCTTGATACGAGATCTCCGCTATCAGCCCACATAGCCAGAAAGGCCTGTCGGAGCCCCACGGGTAGACCGAAGCCCGGGGCTCCGAGACCTAACCTACATAGCTGCAACTCCAACACGTACTTGGCTATCGCTGTCTAAAGATATGTACAAACATAGCAGTTAATTTTAGGACACTCGGAATATTAATATTCAATACTATACATATGTAAATATAATGTAATTTATATGTAATCGAAAGTAAGCTTTTAAAAAGGTATTCGGTACAAACAAAAAGTTAATTTATTTAAAAACTAAAATTATTTAGACGAGATTATTTTATAAAGGTAAAGTGGAATAACCATTTAATTAAAAGGGCCAATGACAAGTCGATTAACCAGGAAAAAAATGCATGTAAAAAATATATTGTAATTTCAATCTTTCAAATTACAAAGAAATAAGTAATAATGGAAAAATAATAGTAGAATGTTGAGCCCAATTACCAGGGAGGCATGACATAGATAGGGTAAATGAATTTGAATTTTAAAAATGGAACCCTATCGAACTACAAAGTATTTATAAATTCGAAAATGGAACACTTTTGACCAACTAAACATCAATTAATCAGAAGTTGAAAATGGAACACAAAATAATTAGAAATTTTAACATGGTAGAGATGTATGCTGGGACTGAGTACCAGGGGAGCATGACATGGATGGAATAAAGGAATTTGAATTTTAAAAATGGAACACTATCGAAAAACAAAATATTTTGGTTTTAAAAATGGAACACTATCGAAAAACAAAATATTTTGATTTTAAAAATGGAACACTTGATAAGATCGAATAATCTAGTAGATCATGACTTAATATTACTTTTGCAACGATCGGTGTAACCATACCTGTACGACGTTGGTGCGATCGAGACAGTCTATACAGTTGACTCTGAAAACGCCGGTCTGTGTACAGATGAGGCCGCGGTCGTCACGCCAACAGAAACGCATGTCACCGATGATATCCGATATAGCGTTTATTAATATGCTAACGTTCTCATAGTGCATGCCGCGGCTGGAAATGTTATATCGATAGTAAAGTTTCATCGATAAAGAAGTCTTGAACACTACTGCCGACCTCTCAAACGGCTGAACTGATAAAGATTTAGTACTTTTTGCGAGCTTCATCTTAACAAACAGCAACATATTACGATACGATTGGCAAGAATTTAATCGTTTTTTCTAGAATTCTATAGGAATTTACTTTCATAAAATGAAATCGGACGATAAGATAATTGAATTGTATAAATTCTGGCAATTAGAGCCGATAAATGGTTGTTCTTACCAGTACTCGTGGAAGTCGAAGGTAGCGTATATTATATTAGGACTGTTGTACTTGAGGACGTGGTTGCTATAGGCCTCCCATATGATGCGTTCTCTCCCCTGCTGCTCTACCAAATTCACTATACAAATCTGTTTATAAAGCTTTAACTCCTCTTCGAAGTGCTTCTTAAAAGCCTGGTGGGATTCTTCTTCGGCTGTTGAGGAATTAATATTTGACTTGAATGACGATGACGTCATCAACGGAGTTTATTTAGAACTGCCACTATATGGATCTACTTGATCGTTGTGGTATCTCGGATGCAAAATACAAAATACCGGGATAGTTGTATTAAAAGAAAATTAATAGAGAATGAGAAGGAGTTGTTTAATGTTGTTAAAAAAAAAATGTTACGGTTTACAACAAAAACGGATTATGCTCTATCAAATGAGTCATTGAAAACAAAATTTAATTGCCGAGCAATGAAAAAAAAGTCATTGAAAGATGGCGTAGATTGGTTTGTGAACTTAACCTTGAAAACTTGAAGAGGGAATCTTGAATAAAAATAGTACGGCAGAATACTCTTACTGATATATCGATAAGATGACAAGTTTCATACAAAAACATTTTTATGTGTACTGGTTAATGCCTGCGAATTTGTGTTTGTGACTTCTGGATTGGGCTCAGAGAAAAATGTATAGTCTGTTAAAGCTACAGATATGTTGTATAATCTATGATCCCATAGAAACAACATATAGCTCGAGAAAAAAGGTTACATAGAAAATATCTAATGAAAAATTCATCGTCAAAAGCAGGATTCGAACCTACAAACTCCGGGATATCTCATTTCAGTTGCCTTAACAATCAACCTATCGTGTTCTGACTCGAGTTGGTACATTAATCATTATATCAATTTTATTACAGACATTGTATTATTAAGATGTCACAACTGTAGTACTGTTACATGAAAACCCTTTAAGTTTTTTGGTGACAGAAAAACAAATCCACATATCCTTAAAAATAAATCGTTTATACAATATTTGTAGGATTTAAGAAAGGTTTATGAAAGGAGTTTGTTTACTTAAAAATAAAAGTTTCCGTTTATAATTTCAAATTAACATTAAAATGTATGGTTACGTCTTCAGCTTTTATATTGGACATTTTTTTTGTACTATTAATATTTTTTTGAAATGATCTTCTATTTAAGAAATAAAATCAAAATAAAAGTCTAATAACTTATAAATATTAATAAACTTGGCTATGTAAAATCAAGCAGAAAAAAAGAAAAAACGAAAATCTTCCATTTTTAAAATGGATTGAAACTGTCAACATTTAAAAAGTATAGGCCTTAAAAAGTAGGGTAGAACACAATACATACTTCTGTCAAGCCTCGGCGGCGGCCTGAACTTGTAGTCAGGCTGGCTCCAGTATATTGGCACAGATCCACGGACCTACAGACAATGTTATATATACATATATAGCAAATATTAAAGTATGAAACAATTTGCTTCTACAAAGCTTGTGCTAGATTCGAATTCGGGTCAATGTATGGACTAAAAATATTATATTTTAACATAACATGAGATAACTCTTATTTTTCTATAATGAACATTAAATTGATACATTAAAATTTAAATGTTATTTCGTGGAAGACATAGGTTCAAGTCGCTTTTTCCTTCGTATATATTTTTATATAACATTGATAGATTCAAAGAAAATTTTAGTTTTTTATGATTACATAATCATCAATTTAAAAAATGCAATTTAATTTAAATAAAAGAAAAACGATAGTATAATAGAAAGTTAAAACGGCAATTTTGGAATTAAATTTCTAAACAGAGCGTATCGTATCGTGCACAAGTGACCTTTAATGTTAAGCTACATTTCAAATAAAGAACGAATTACATAAATTACAAATAATGATATAATTATTCAAGTATCTTTTGAATTAAGAACGTAATTAAACCAAACGGACTGTAAAAAAAAATGTTTGAAAATCGAACGAGATAAAGGATTAGGAATAATTTTAAATTAGGAATACAATTCGAAAAACGAATAAAGAAAACAAGTTCAGAGTTATATATATATATATATATATATATATATATATATATATATATATGCCTATGTATATATATATATGATGAAAGGCCTGACGCTAAAACACGTGGGTGTTAGTACCATATTCATACCCCACGCGTATAGCGATTAATCATATAATAATTACATCGCTTGTAACTAACGAGGAAAGTGTAATAATATGTCAACAACACCCATTTAAATTTTCCAGATCTTGTTACGGAAAAACTTTTCAATTACATAATTTTGATTTATTATTTTTTCATATTTTTCAATGATGTGAAATGAATGTAAGATCTTTTAAAATTTTCAATTAATGTACTTATTCTTACATGATTACCTCAATGCGTAACCTTCTGATAAGTATGCCGAACAAAGACTATGTAGAATTGTATGTTATCATGTAAATATCAAATTCCATAACAAAGCTAGTTTGTTTCATGCTAAACAAAGATAAGCAAAATTCTGCTGTGAGTTTATTTAAATAAATTTACAAGGTAAATAAGCTTTATATATATATATATAAATATATATATATATATAAATATATATATATATAAATATATATATACATATAAATATATATATATATGAACCTTATATATAACACATACCTGTACAAATGATGCTCTATGAATGCTATCCGAGCACACAATGGACACAATCTGCTCAGTTTCAACATAGTTTGCGACTCTCCCACCGGGCTCTATACCACGACGGTTGTACCTTAATAAAATAAATTACACACACACATGTATATATAAATATATATATGAAAAATCAAGAGAAACATAGTATAGAAATTCAGTAACAAATAGCCACTAACCGAGTTCCAGCCTGGTACCTAGATCTTCTTGATATCAGACCTAGAGTGAATGTTTCATCGCATGAATTCGTACTCGACAATGATTCGGTATTCAAGGGATTTGCATCAGGTGGTTCGACGGCTATTTGTGACAGATGTACATAGCCTTGGATGATCGGCAGAACCCATTCATCACAGCCGGGACTCTGTGTGAACATTACTTGGTGATAATTACATCAAACTTTGTGCAATACTGACTAATTGTATCAGTTTTCTTAGACTAAACATTGTTCTATTAAGACTCAACTACACCTAATGAAAATAGACAATATAGGAAAGAGACATAGTCCTTAATCAATATCGGTTACATAATATTATAAGGAATTGGCAAGACATTTGAGAGCAAATTTTATTGAAATAGTGATTGTTAGCATATAATCATGTATAAATTGATAATGTATTTAATTTTTCTGTACCTCCAAAGCAATAATATCTTTGAGCATATGTTTGTTCCAGAAGAATCTATCGTCCACATATTTCCACCATCTTGTTATGTCAGTGATTGGTTTCCCATTGCCCTCTTCGGTTTCCAAAATTTTTTCAATTTCATATTGTCGTTGTAAGCAGTTAGTTAGATCTAATGTTCTTGAATAGTAGAAGCTGTCAGAGTCATCAAATATCTTGTGTAGCTCATCCGTCAGACGCTTCTCAAACCGTTCAGCTAGTTTTGGATCACGTTGCTTCTTCACTGTTTGTTTTACCTGAACGGCATTTATTATCGTGAGTAAAAAACTAGCTTGTGTGAACTTTGTTATGATTACTATATCAAAGTATTTATTAAAAGTACATGATTTTAAAGATATTACCTGAGTAGCGGCTTGCTGTGTTGTGGTTTTAATTGTGTTGCTAACATTTTTAACGGCACCTACAGTTTTATTTAAAAAGGCGGAATTTTCAAACAAACGAGCCCCCATTTTCTTACTGCTTGATCTTGCATTCTCCAAGAGGGTTGACGATCCATGTTTCGTACATGGAGAAAGCTCAAGTTCCTGATTATTCACACCCATATTCAAAAAGCATATTGATTTGATCTTGTATATGGTATGGTGAAAATATATCTGACCCATAGGTACGCTTTCTTTTATAATCATTAAACGAGGCTCGTATATATTTGAATGTTCTACTTTTCCTATAATACCTTCTGTTATACCAAGGCATTCTATGTCCTCGATATCGGAAAGATCCCATGCTAAAAAAATTTATTATAAATTAAAGTCTAATTTAGAAAATACTAAGATTGTATTTTTTAAGTAATTCAATTAATTTAATAATCATATAAGATTTTCAATATAACTTACCTGATCGGACTGAAAAGGCTCCCGTTAGCCGATTCCACCAAAGACTTGACTCGTTCCTCACAAATATGAAATAGGATTCAGATCGAAACAATTCCATTTTTTTAATTTTTAACACTCACACACATCCTTTGAATTAAATATCATCGTGTTTATTGTTATTGTAGTTTGATTGCAATTTGACGTTTTTCAGAGATACATTGTATGGGGGAGGGGCGGACATGTTGATTGGCATATGCAAAAGTTTCATTACGAGTGTTTCATATTACGCAGTTTATTTTGTACCTAACCGTTACACATTTAATATGGGCACTATAATAACAGTTTGTTTATATTTAAAGTTATAAAAAGTGACATTTCAAATAATTCTATATTTGTAATGTGCTTCTATGATGTGAATTTGAACAACGGTTTATGGGTGAAAAAAGGTATTGGGGAATGGAACGCAAGAGACGCTCTATTCTGTCACGTTGGTAATAACACTTGACGTATCGTTTTTTCTCTAGCTTCCGGCTATACTAAATGGTTAATTTTGTTGAGTTATGAACTTATTTCCCCAATACTGGTACGATTTTTATGTGAAAAATGGATTGGCAATTAACGTGCCGTGTATGCTTAGAAACTGGAGATATGGTTTCCCTTTTCGATTGGGATGAAAATAATGAACAACTCGGTGATAAATATACCTACTGTTGCGGCGTGGAGGTACGAAAAATAACTACTGCAAATGGTTGCGATGGCCACCCTATAATTTTTTCATACAATAATGTTGCTATATTGTTTTATTTGTAGAAATTTTGTGATTTGTGATTTTTTGCTGTCATCCCAGAAAATCTTGATATTCGAAAAATTTGTGTGATTATAAAATGCTTTATTTTGTGATGTAGGTAACTAAAAATGATACATTGCCGACACTAATATGCCTGAATTGCGTGGATCGTTTAACCTACGCCTGCCAATTCAAACAACAATGTCTCTCATCGAATGAAACATTAAAAGAGTGTCTCGAAGAATTTTTAAAAACATCGGCTGCAGTTTCAGCAAACAAACCAGACGAAGGTGAAATTCAGAACATAAATAACATGCCCGTCAATAGTCCTGCGCAAGTACAAGATAAAACTAATCGAATTCAAAATATAATGAATTTAATTTATATTATAAATGCATAAATTGTACGTGTTTTCTAACTCATTTTTTTTATTACAATCTTTTTTATAAAATTCTGCTATCATACGTCATCATGAATACTAAGACACTCCCTAATAACACTTGATAAAGATCAAAGCTATAAATTATAACATTGAAAAATACATTAATAAATTTCAGGTACTGAAACAGAAACAATAACAATCAAGCAAGAAAATGGTATGCTTTTACAATATGAGTTGCCAGTGGAGCATGACCCACAGGTTCAATGGACGAGGATCATTAAGACTCCTAATAGTGCCGTTGTTACTAAAGCACCGGGTCGGAGGAAGAGAGGTCGGCCACGGAAATATCCTAATGAACAGGGGCAGATTGGTAAATTAAAAAACCTACATTAAAACCCTTTTATTTTAATGATTTACTTTTTATAATGGTCATTTAAAAAGAAACTTTGCTGTAATTTGTTTTAAAGTACAATATTTGAATTAAGTGTGTAATTTTTTTGTCTCAAAAAGTTAAAATATAATATTTTATTAAGATGTCCCAAAATATTTACTTATTTAAATGGATATTTCAGATATATACTTTTGTTTAATAATTAATTTATGTTTTGTAATATCATTAATTATATAGTGCCCAAAAAAAGGTTAGTTTCAAACAATTATTCAAGAGTAGAATTTCCCCAGATGTATCACCATATCAGAGGAAGAAACCAAAACCAGACTTGAAAGAACCGGAAGCTTTAACAACTTTATTGGCATCGGGGTCCTTAGACCTCAAACAGGAGCCGGAAGAGGAAGAAGCTTTAGAAACTGAAGGTATAAAAAATAGAATAATTTTATAAAATATACTAATAGCTGTTTGTGCAGATGAGATACATAGATTTATATAAATGAAACTAGTATTATTCGGATTTACTACGTGGATTTTATTATTTAAAAACTACATAATCCCGACGTTTCGGTTACTTTGCAGCAACCGTGATCACGGGCAGACGAGGTGTGAATGTCTGTTAGTTGGTCCTTGTTATTTATCATCTAAACGTCGGGATTAAGTAGTTTTTAAATAATAAAATTCGCGTAGTAAATCCGAATAATACTAGTTTCATTTAAATGAATACTCGCGAAAATCTTAGATCTCATTACATAGATTTATACTGATATTATAATAAAGTAAGACAAAGTCACAGGCAAAATTAGTTATGAACAAAACAAGTGTGTATGTCAATTTATATGACATTTTGTTGGTCTCATACACATATTTTTAATGCCTTGTCCTTGACTATTCTGTTATTCTTCATATTAACTTCACTGCCAAAGAAAGAATTTTATATATCATATTATAAAATTTAGTATCAACTCCCCTTTACAGTAATAAATGAAAAATTATAAGAAAATTTTAAAGTGCTTTTCAACAATTAAAATTGTTTTCTTGTTAAGAATATAGCTATAGATAGTTATGATGATAAAAAAATTTTTTTTTTTCATATTAAGAACTAGACGGTGGTGATGATCCGGACTTTGTGCCAGTCGGTGAGGACCCTGATTCTGATCATGATATCAAAGAGGAGGTGAGCTAGTTATTGATTAGTATTGGCGACACTTTATTAAATTATTTAGTACTGGCAACTCTTAACTAAATTGAAATGGCAATTGCTTTATTTTGATAATACTACATTTTTAGTATTAAAGTGTTTTTGTTCATTTGTCCTTATACAAATTACTTATAAGATATATAATTGGTTATCTTTCAGTCTGGTTGCGTGACCAAAAAATATTAGAAGTCTTTATATCTGAGTGGAAATTTTTAGATATGTACTACTAAATTATTTATACATATAAGCTATTTTTCAATAGTTTTTTCATTAATGTCCTTATAATTATTTTACTTACATACATTTCAGCAATCATTATATATACATAGTCTAAAAAATAATGGACATTGGTTATAGTGTAAAATAATTGAAATATTGTAGTATAGTGATGTTATTAATATGTTTAGTGTAATTAACAGATACCTGTACCAAAGAAACGTGGCCGTCCGCGGAAGTCTATCCAGGAACAGCCTAAGCCGAAGGACGATGACGAGGACGTGCTCCTCAAGGAAACCATCATGGCCTTCTCGGAGCCCATACCTGAACATATACTGAACCCCAAGCCAAAGAAGAAACGACAACAGCCCAAAAAGAAATATGTCTATGAGAAAACGTTAGTACATATATTATATACATGTATTATTGAAGTGAAACTTCTCATGCAACTTCCAACAAGGTTGCGTTTAACGTTTAACGTTTCTAAGGGGGGGGGGGGGGTATACATGAGACAGTGAAGAGGAATATGGGCAATCGATTGTGTCTTATAAGTAATGTTAATAAAGTTTGTCATAAACAAACACTATAAATATATATTTTTTATCTATTAGATATATAGGGCAAGATCCTCAGGGTCCCAGACTTTATTTATTTTCTGACGGACAAAACATATATAATATTTTAGTATTAGTGAGTACAGTAAATGAAATAAAAATTGTACTTACCTATAGCGCCTGGAACTTCAGAATTGGCTGTCGTTCTAAGCCAGCAGATATGTAAATGTTTACTATAAAATAATACTAACGTTTTATACAGGTTTTGTCTGTTAGAAAATAAGTAAGGTCTGGGGCACTCGGATCTTGGACTGATATTTAATGTAAATGTATCTTGCATGAAAATTACTGAGTTAAAATCTTAAAAAACAACCATAGGATTTATTCTGAAAGAGTAAAGCAGTATGCACACTGATTGCTTTATCAATAGTGTCTACATTTACGTGTTAGAAAATTTACTATTTTAAATGACAACACTTAATATTAGTTTAAAATTAGATTGTAATATTGACAATGAATATAGTCCTTAATTCATTTAAGGTTTGTTTTTGCTTTAAACGTTATTAGTATATGTCTTTTTCCTTTTAATTTGATATTATATTTATATTACAGTATCTGTTTATTCGCAGACATGTTTGTGAAACTTGCGGGGCCTCGTTCACTTCGAATGCGTCCCTGCAAGCTCATATACGCCGTCATTTGGGCATAAAACCGTTCGTGTGCAGGTAAATATATTTCCTAAAATAGAAAATTAATTTTAAGTCACTAAAAACATCATGACATCCTTCCTGTACACAATAATCATCACAAAGATTTCACAGAAACAATTTCTATTGTCTAAGCTATTTTTATAAAACTACCTACATTCGAAATAGACATTAACTGTGGCAAAACTAAGATATATTCTCAAACCAAGCCACGTTTCTTAACTATATATATATACACACGCACGCACGCACGCACGCACGCACATACTAATCCTATAATATTATATATTTTGTCCATCAGAAAATAAATAAGGTCTGAGAGCGTCGGGTACTTGTTCTATGTAACATGTATAGTGTATACGTACTAAAGTTTTCTCACAAACATAGACATTTATATTTGTTCCAATGTACATATACATGTTGTGTGTCAGTGTGTGCGGCTACGCGTGTGTCCTGAACATGGAACTGCGTCGGCACATGATGCGGCACACCGGCGTGAGGCCGTACAAGTGCAGGGTGTGCGACAGAAGATTCGGCGACTTCGGCAGCCGGCAGAAACACGAACGGTATTATATATAAATAATCAATTATTAAAATGGTGTAATCATTATGGAAAATTTCCTTATCATGGCCGACACGTTGGAACGTGATTTTTTTGCTAATAATTTATATTAACATTTCCATATCTATGTATGAGTACTAGCTGAAATAGAGAATCGTTTGATTAATGTCAAAGCAATTGATTTTTTCAATACATTTCGAATGTGAATATATAATTGTAGGTCCGCTTTGTCCGCACCGTCTGATAACAAAGCGTTGCATGTTGGAGGGAAAAAGTATCATTGAATAACATGTGCTTATAATTTTTTTATTCTTAAAACAATCAAAATTTTTGTTTCAATTGCAAATATCTGAATAATTTTTATAATCAAGAAAAACTATTTTTTCAGAATTCCATAGAAATCTAACCATTAACTGTGACAGCCGAATAACTTATCGTAAATTTCGTATATCTAGAAGTATATGTTATAGTATATATATATATATATATGATATGATATGATATGATATGATATGATATGATATGATATGATATGATACAACATAATAAAATATATTATCAACAGATTACACATGGGTCTTCGTCCATATCAGTGTTCGTTGTGCGGCAAAGCGTTTACATATTCATATGTGCTAGCCAACCACATGCTGACACACACGGGCGAGAAGAAATATTCGTGAGTATTTATATAACACACCATCCCGCAGCGAAGCAGCGTCGCGGGTCAGAATCCGAGGTTATTTATTGTGATAAATTAACAAGAGCATAAAAATTCTCATATAACTTAAAATTAGCAATTCATTAAAAAGTATAGTAATAATTTATTTACTCAAATAAGATTCAGAATTAATAATTACAACTATACCAAGTAAACAATATTTACATATGTTCATAACTTTCAGTTGCACTCCGTGCAACAAGAAGTTCACAAAGGCGCATCACCTGAAGTACCACAATAAGGTTCATCACAAGGAGCTGTACATCCAACAGCAGTTGGAACAGGAGGCGAGGAAGATCAGGCAGCAGTTGAATGTTACCAACCTGTCCGGAGTACTCACAGGACAGTTTGTGGACGGGACACTCCAACTCATACAGACTAACGAAGGTTTGGGATCATTATATGTTACAATAATATTTTATAAGTCCATATAAAGAAATGTGAGGCTTTATGTACTCGGCTTAAAGGGGTTTTTTGAAAAAAAAAATTTTGATAAATGGAAAGAAAAACAATATATTTATTACATATTTTATTTAATTAAAATTTGTTTTGAATCCGCTACCGAAGTCACGCCGAGAGCTCCCGAACATTCCCGAGCGCGTGTGACGTCATAATGTTAGTTTTCACTCACTGCCGTTGATAGAGAAGTAACAAATACAGCGTATGTACTGTTATTGTGACTATACTGTTATAAATAGCTGTAGCATTATGACGTCACAACTATAGTGACCAATGATGAACTTATAGTCACGAGATTTTTTTATTTAATTAATTTTTGTTTCTAATAAATTAATTTTTAAAAGTTTGTTGCATTAAATATGAATATTATTAATAATAAAGTTTTTAAAGACATGAATCTATATATATATTTTAAAACCCCAATTATTTATTATTAATATAAAGTTGAGCTCATATTAAGTATGAAATAATAAAAACTACGAGAAGACTTCGAACCTGTCACCTGGGGGATGTCTCGTTCCAGTAACAAGAGAACTAAGCTATCGTACGTTGACTCAATTTTATTAATAAGGAGCTATATAGGGATAAATGATAAATGCTGAATACTAATTAAAATATAAAACCAATATTACATTAATATACTTAAATATTCATATTATATCTCATAATGTATAATTATTTTTTTTTTCATAGACGGCGGAGAAGAAACTCAATTACAAGTTGTCGAGGAACACGAGGATAGCGAGGAGAGGGAGACGCACCAGGCCGTGGCCAACATGCAGGGGGTTGGTTGATGACGTCACTATACACGAAACCATGGATTAGTGAAAAAAAAAACGAGAGCCTTTCAATAAATAGTCAAAAATAATTCTTTATTTAAGTAATTTTAGAGTTCTTATCTATTGAATTGACAAAGTCGAGTCATTTGTCGCAGTCAAGTCACAAGTCAGACAAATTTAGACAGCAATTAACGAGTTTTTAAGATTATGTATGAATCGATACATAATATAAAACAAAGTCCCTCGCCGCGTCTGTCTGTCTGTTCTCCATAAACTGAAAAACTACCTCACCGATTATCAAACAGTTATCACCACTCAATAGCGGATTCTCGAGGAAGGCTTTTGTTAATAATTTGTTAAGGTTTTGTATTTACTTGAGTGTACATTAATGATATTTGTTGAAGATGTCGGGAAAACATTTAAAAAAAACGCTGCCTAAAGTCTTTGAGATATAACACAATAATATATGGTGGAATTGCGTATCTTATATAGGCCTACAGAAAAGTCCGCGGTGGCATATGTCTATCCGTTAAGGATAACATGCTATATCCATTTTACAACTTTTAAAAATTGGCATTCCTAAAGCGTTTATTGGAAAGCTATTTACATAAATACGGTACTAAGTCTTATCAAAATAAATTACTTTGTTTTCGAGCCTACATCCGTATCTGTAAATTACTTTTTAAATCATTTAAATCGGGCGTACCGTTTGAAAGTTATCATAATATAAGCTTAATAATAATTCTTAAAATTTATTAGGCTATTTTATATTTTTCGTAAAGAGCCCGTGCGAAGCCGGGGCTGGTACCTAGTATATATGTATAGGATTCAGATGATAAAGCATTCGAAAAAATATAATTGTCATTTAAGTCTAAGTCTAATACTTAATAACATGTCAAACCTTAACTGGAACAAACTTAAAGAATTTTAACTTAAACCAAAACAACTTTAATAACTTAAATTTAATTTACAAACACTCACAAATCCCGCCACATTGACAACTACTTGACATTTGACAACGAATTGACAACTACTTTCCCGCGCAAAAGTTAAGACGCAAATGTCACTTCGGGTGCGTTCCGGAGTCTTTTTTTTAGGTATTGTTCGATTTAAGCGTGTGTTCCCTAAATATATATAATTATTTCCCAGGTGGTGTTAGAAACTGACTTCGCTATAGAGGAAGACGACGATGAAGACAGTAAAGATAAATACGACAATTGATTTATAAAATAATATTATATAATATAAGTGTACCTTAGTGTGTATAATCAATGTATCATCGTGCGTTTCGTCTATTATGGAAATAAATATCATGGTATTAGAGCAAGGAGTTTTATTTTATATGAGATTATATCTGGTCAGGTGCGAGTCGGAACGAGCTTGGAAGGTTCCGTAGTGTAAATAAATGTATATAAAGTATAAACATCAATAAAAATATTTTTGTTATACGAGATTACTTTTCAATTTTTTTAGTGTTTGTTATAGTAACAATAATGTAGTCTGTGACAATTCAATTATCACGTTTCTCGAGATAGTCTGTGACAGACGTGTGGACAGTTCGTTTTAGTCTTTTGTTGAATCAATTTCAAATTATAAAGCATATATTCTCTTTTAGTTTTACTTTTTTATTTCAATAGATATATGTTATGGCCATTATATGTTGAACTATTTCTACACTACAAGTATTGTATTTTTAGATTACCGTCTTAAAAAAAGAACAATGCTCACAAATGCAGATTCTCTATTCGATTTCGTTTCAATTAGTAGTCCAAGAAAAAAAAAAAATTCCTTAATTTAAAGCGGACCTAAACTGGATTCAGACCAACGAATTGTTTAGAGTCAGTTACATTTCTTAAATATTATATATATCATTGTTTAATTAATAGGAATAAATATATTTTTAGTTTACTCGGACACGCCATATAATTCCGGTAATTTAATTATTCCCTGACGGCTCACGTGAAACTAGTCGTAGTTTTTAACAGCTTTATTTATGTGAATTAATGAGGAAACCGAAATAACATATACGAAGGTATAAAAACTCCCCCGCGACTTTCCCAGTTTTTTAAAATCGCTAAGCACATACACAACGTGTTTTTATTAAAACTTGCAAACATGTTTTTCAGAGCTAAATACATACGGCATTCGAAAATGTACCTTAACTGTATGAAAATAGTGAGCGTTTCATCATGATGTTGTATTTGAGCGATATTAAAAGCTGCCACCCTTCTAAGTAGGTACTTTTTTTTTCCATTTTGTTCTTAATGTAAAAAGAAAACGTGAAAACTTTCCGGACGCGACGAGTTTAAATTTTTCCACCCTTAATGCGCTTATTACGAGCGGGGAAAAATATTTATGTGGTTCTCAAAATTAAATTGAAAATACATATATTATTTTTTAATTAACATAGAATTTTCTAGACGACACAATTTCATTTTCAGCCTTCTGATAATTTGCCTCACTTTAATAGATGTATAACAAGGAGTGACTTATATATATAATGAATATCAGATATATACGTCAGATAACATATCCTTGTACATAGTTTACACGTGATATATAATGTTTTACTGTAAATTATAATTACGGGAGGTTCTTTTAAAGTTAACGTCAATATTTTGAGAAGTCCTGAGACCAGAAGCCGGCCGCACATTCGGGCGAGCGAGCTGGGGGGACATCATTTACATTTTTATTTTATTTACAACTTGCTTCGCGCTCTTCAATTCTGTGTTACACGATAATAAATTTGCTTGCTTTCTATTTCAAGTACGGAAATAAAAATCTTCAATTTGTTGTTTTTGTATTATTACTGTATATATCTTATTTATTAAATTATTAATATTCACGCTTTCGTAACGTCAGATTGAACAGAGTTTAAAAGATATGGATGAAGCTATTTATATCTATCCTATTTTATCTTTTTCTTTGACGGATATGTTTTTGCAAAGGATACGATTTAAATAACATTTATATTCCCGTAAAGATTATGTATAAAGCATTTTTCAAGGCTTTAATTTTTTATTAATAATTTTCATATCTATATATTAAGGTTTCAATTATCAAATTTGTTTCCAATGTTTGAAAGTGAGTACCTACATCAGTATTCTAAGAAAAAGCGTTTTACAATTAGTAGCTTGTTAAAAATTATCGGACTAAGTTCATTGAATTTTTATGCCTTATTAAGGAAAACCCTTTTAGACCCTTTTTAAAAGGTTTCAGATCAGTTATTTCCGAGTTTTATAATCTATAGATTTTATTTACAGCGTCCAGTTTTTAAGGCTAAGAATGTTTAAAATCATTTTTCATTAATGTTTATAGATAATAAAAAGATTATTCTTACACTATTTGTTAATATAAATTTTAAAATAATTCACGTAACTCGACAGTAATTTTCTCTAATTAAACTCTTTGTATCGTTTTATTTGTAGTAATTATAAAAAGATCTAAGAGATGGCGCCACTCATTTGCGAAATATAGTTGTCTCTATTCCAATGTTCAGGCTACAATTACATAATTATAATATCTTACCCTCGATACTAAATTAATATATTTTTATCTTGTTAAATTTTCGTTTTAACAAGATATATTTTTTATATACTGTCATTTCAATAAACCTTAGATATATAATATTTTTGATTATAAATTTGATAACTATTATAATTAAAATCTCTGTCTTTCTATACACACATAAGTATCTGCTTACGACAGTTACAAATTTTGCAAAATAAAAATTTAATTTTATTATATATATGATATACCTTTTCTGATTAATCAATATTAATATAATTTTTTTTAATAATAATACGCGTAGTAATCCCAAAAATATTAGTTTCATTTAAATTAATACTCGCAAAGTAGATCCCATTATTAAAAGTAGTGATATATATACATATATATATATATATAATATTATGTATCATTGATCTTTATCCCACGGTTTTTAAACATTATTCTTGTTTAATTCCAAATAAATCCTCAATTATTATAACTTTACATAAATATTATAATAATTAAATCGATTTTCTGCATCCTGACGCTTCAACCTCATCTAAAACCAGGAGCTTACCCTCTAATGTGGGGTGGAAAGATCAAGCGAAGCATAAAATAAGTCGCGGACACACGAGCGTGTCACAGATTAATGATAAATTATAATTTACATCAAAACACACGAGTTTATGAGAAACTACGGTGACAAACCAATTACACGATGTGAAGGAGTGAAAATATAACTCGTATCCAATAAATGCGTCATTAAAATTAGTTTTCAAAGTAATGTTAAACAAAATAATCATCGAGGTCTTTCATTGATATCGTATGTTGTGGACATCTGAGGGGATTTATATAAGGAATGCTATAAACTAGAATATTTGTCACATTGTGATTGTGTTGATATTTATCTGTAGCTTGTATTGACATGTTTTAAACTAGTGATAAGTTTATGTCCACTATTCGAAGGTTATATTTATAACACATTATTTTTTAATTTTCTATATTTTTTTTTCAAATATTCCTGATAATAATAATACGCATATTATAAAACTTTTGATAATAATTTTCGCGTCTACTAAAAAAAGGTTAGATTATCTTGTTTATCCTTTACGCTAGTTATTTATTACTGGCGAGCATTGTATAGTAACTTCCTAAGTTTAGTATAAGCTGGCACAACACTACACGCGAAGCGTTTACCGTCACTCACTCAATAACCTACGTTGATATTATAGTATGCAAAGATTTATGAATGAAAATTTACTCACCTTCAGGTGAATGATATACAGGGTGCATCAAAACTAGCTGACACCAGAGATTTGCTTATAATTTTTTTGTCTTTATCCTAAAACTTTAATAACTCCACATTCATCGTCACCGCAACGTTTTAAATAATTTCAAAGTGTTAAGGCTAAGCTTATTAAATAACAATTGAAATCTATTTTTCATGTTATGTACATAACTATAAAGAATTATATGTTTGCATTTCTTTGATTTGACATTAACCATAGACTCAAAGGAAATTACGATAAAGGAACCATAAACTACATTTGACATAAAAAAAGATGTCATGGAAAATTATTCTACACAGATTAATTCAACTCACAACATGTTGGACAGAGCGCTTAATTGGGAAATGATAGATAAAATATATCGGAGTATAAGTTCTGAGATCTTTCTGTATTCTTATATATAATGTTATTATATTTTTTTTATCCCTATCTGGAAATAAATTAAAAAAAACAAACAAACAGATATTTATTTTAATTTAATTAATTATATTGTAGTAAAGTTAGATAATAAAAAAAAAATTACGTTATAACTTCTTGACTAAATTATTGATAGGAAGCATCATGTTTTATTACTTCTTCATGCAATTAAAAACTAACAATCAAATTAATAAAACCAAATCAAATAAGCAATGCCGCAACAATAGACGGCTTTCGGCGGACGAAGTGGCTAGAAAATATCCCATTAGCAATCAATTTGACGTCCTGTTGACAAACTTGAATGTTTACCGACTCAATTATACTCATCTCCCTCCGGCGAAACAAATGTGCGTAAGAACACAAACATACAGACAGAAGCACAGATGTCTACAATGTGGAACTAATTAATGAGCTAGCTTTGTTTGTTTAATTATTTTTTTTATATATTTAATTAAATATATTATATTCTATCTTCCTTTTTATTTATTTTTTGTGTTTAAAAAAACGTAATGTCAATGTCAAGAACTGTCAATGTCTTTTTAAAAATACTTTGTCAGTTTGCGTGTCACAGACATAGGTAATTAAGTTGAGCGAGTCGCATTATATAACGAGATACAGATAACAATTACAGAATTATGAAAATGTGACGCAAATCATTGAAAGGCATTTATTCACAGCCCACCCCCGGCGTGGACTTGATGATATTGTATTAGGTGATCACATACGAATGCGATTTTAATGGATACAGCGGCCCCTCGTAAAACACCCGGCGTCCTAACGCTCTACCAAAAAGAACCCAATTCCCGCGCACTCTGATGACGTTTACGTCATTTCGCCGACAAACATATGGTGACCCCAATCTAAATTAAAATCTAAAACCTTGTAAACAAGGCAAGTGCTCACTTTTTCGGGGATTTTAACCCTCCGAATTAACGAGGGATATAAATGGGGTTGGGACGGCGGTGGTTTTGTTTCGTACTTGGGATACGTTACTGATATTAACGTCGGCCTTCTTTATACTCTTTGTTACTAGTATAATTGATATATCGCACCAGGCAAGTTCTATTAATAAGTCATTTAGACTTAAGTTATTGATTTCGTTAATATGCTATTATTGAATATCAAGGATATATTGTATTTATAGGTTTTTTTATCAATCGTTGGAAACGATATTGTGTATACCTCCATAGCTAATCACGGCCATTTAGAATTAAATATTCCGGAAGTATGGAGATAACTGGCTAGTTACAGGATATCCTATCGATATTATAGTAAATTGTTAACAAAGATACGCAAAAGATAAACAAAACAAAATGTTTAAGGAACACTTATTTTATATAAAAAATAATAATTAAGAAACATAGCTAGAAGCTCGTTTCCAAAGCTTTCCCGTACATTTGCCTTCTAGTTCTTAGTAAGTTAAATCCTAACCAAACCTCAGCCTAACTTACAAAACAAGAAAATATTCGTACTTCGTGAATATCTACTAAATTCAGATAATCAAAAACTATAATTTGATTAAAAGTCCACCATAATAAATATTGTAAAAAGTATATTCGTATAGAAACATATCAAAAATAAAAAAGCATAAAAAATATATGATATAAAGTAAAAAAAAAAAAATACAATGTCACACACAAGTGTATAAATAGAATGAAAGTATTAATTGTGTCTCATAGCGAGGGACTCGTGTGAGAGGCGCGGCGACGTTTTAATGGCCAGCGAGCTGACGGGCGAGGCCCTGGGCAGTGTGGGCTCCTTCCGCCGGCGGAGGGACGTTGACGAGTGCTCCAGGGGCTTGTCGGTGACCTTGACGTCAGCGGAGCGCCCTTTCTGTATTTCCGCTAAATTGCTGGCTAATTCCGCAGCAGCTTCTCCGTACAGCTTCTGTCCCAGACGCACCTGTTTACGCATCGATTGATCAGCCGTTCGTATTATAGTCGGAAGCTATCATTATTCATCAAAAGTGCATGTACTACGTAGCTTTTAAAACTTTAGATATCAAGTATCCAACGGTATCTCTTAGAGATACTCAATTTTAACTTCGAACTTTGGATGAAAATATATGAATTGCATAGAAATTTGCTATTGAATAATAAACTTATACATGTGTAACTGGCCATATTTTTAACTAGGTCCTGTCATTCTTTTAAACTTTAAAATCTAACCAACCAGGCACTAAGTCGATGTTCCTTTGGATCTATAAAAAAACAACTTCCGCCATAAAAGCAAGCCCTCACAAGCTCCTCCTCTATCCGTGCATTGTAATATCAGTGCTATAAGTCCAGGGTGTAAGCTGGAAGCATTCGAAAGCAGCGCCCGTACGAATATCCGGCAAGCTAAAACCGACAGTGTAGCAACAGGACAACATCTCTAAACCCTTGGTAAACATAAATCTTAAGCATAGTTCACACCGACACTATACACGAAGCGATTGACGTTCATTCATTAAGTTAATGTATGTAATGTATGAAAGGCTATCGCACCAAATTTTCTGTGACTTTGCAAACTTGTGGCGAATGTGCTCGATATTCCCGCTCATGCTCACCTCATCCCGCAACTCCGCCCGCTTCCTGGAGACCCACTCTATCTGTTCCTGCAGTTTCTTGCACTCCTTCTCGTTAGCCAGCAGATCGCCTCGCAGCGACTCCATGATCTCTCTGTACCTGACTCGCACGTCCTGATCTATGGCGTGGAGATTTTCGATCTCGTTCTGGGTCTCTCGGATTTTAGATTTGGATAACCGGAGCCGGCCCTCCTAGATCGGATATTGAATAACTTATTTTCTATAATGAATACTTCGTTTCTATTAATGAGATCTAATTCACGTCTCGTCTGCCCGCGATCACGGTTGCTGTTAAGTAACCGAAACGTCGCGTCGGGAGTATGTAGTTTTTATATAATAGATTAACGCGTAGTAATCAGAAAATATTAGTTTCGTTTCTATTAACTTCTATTTGTAATTTACATTCCTAGTCCATGCTTATTAAGGGACATTGTTAGTTTTAGAAATTAAAATTGGTACTATATTTTTATTGTTGGAATTATAAATAATAACAAGTGACTAATGAAAGAAAATTCATTTCTTTGAAATAAAACTAATATTTATTGCATTTACTAAGCTTTTATAATTATTTTTAACATACTCACGACGTTTCGTGGATCGCGCTTGTTGCAACGTGACCGAAGTAGAAGAAGAGAAAGAGAGAGAGAGAGAGAGAAAATATTAAGTTTATTTCAATGAATATTCGCGAAAGTCTTAGATCTCATTATAATTCATCTCTTTGTTTTAAGGCTACCTTTTCGGCGAGTTTCCTCGTGAGCACGTCCAGATGGTCGTCCAGGCTATCCTTCTGTTCCACCTGGTACCGCTGCACTACATTGCGATGAGGGCACAGCTTGTGAACAAGCTGCACGGGAACTGTACATGGAGGACTGCTTGGAGATGGCACCTTCGAGTGAAATAAACTAGAGTTTATATAACTGTTTGAAATAAACAGTTTAAGACTGTTTCGGATAAATATTATTTGATGTGTAATGTCTGGCTGTATCCAATAAACCGTGTGCTTGAATGTCACTCAAGTGTCTCAAATGTCACTCTTCTGAGTGTTTAATTTTAGTGCCATTTTGTTTGACATAGTTCCGTTTGCGTTTTAATAGATTAAGAATTTCGTGAGTTAATTTATGGGAGCTTTTTGTGATTGCCAGTTGGGGTAAGTGACTTGATCTGCCATATTTTATATAGTAGCTTCATACTATCTAATAGAAAACACTATCGCTTAGCTGTGTCCTGTTTGTTACCTTACTACTTCTGTACTTCCATCTAATAAGAAGCAAGGCTAGCACAATCAAAGCCAATCCCACTCCAGCCGCGGCAGTAGCATTCATAATTGTCGCGACACATATTAACTAACACGGACTTATTTGTATGGACATTTTTGTATATAAAATTTTTAAAACGGCCACCTGTCACATTGACAGGACTATTTAGAATTAGAATGACAGTTGATATGCTTTTTAATTTTAATAATAATTTTTTTTGTTATGACAGTTTCGGTGTCTTTAAAATATGAATTACGGAGATCCTATATGTACACGAGATATAAGCTTCAAGCATCTGATTGCATGATGTATTTTTTATTTTCTTATAATCTATATTAGTTATGGAAAAATTAAATATCAATCTTTACTCTAAATCAAATTTAATTCAATGATTTTTCATTGACACATAAGCGCGTGTTATTTGACGGTGCAGAAAAAATTACTATAATATTCGCTATTTGAATTTGATATTTTTTTTTTCAGATACAGATGCAACGTTTAAAATATACAGCCAAACGATGTTTTAATAATAAAGCACATCAATCATTAACCGGTAATCCAATCAAATAATTACAACATAAACGTTTGTATCGCTATCTCCAGGTCCAGTTGGTAATCGATCACGAAGCCTCAGGTGTCGAGATCTGGTCCCTATTACGTGTGCTAATGGCTATCGCTATTATAATTTTGTTTGATAGCAATTGTTCTGTGATTTATGGACGTGAGAAATGAAGGCGTCAAAGTAATTACGTAGCAGCTGCGCCCGCGGTTTTACTTTCGTTTGTGTCGTAGCTTCCATAAGGATTAATTCCAACGTTCTCTAAACATTTTCTATTGATTATGTAATCTATCTATCGCCATATTAAGTAATCTATCTAGCGTTACAAACACTTCGTCATTGTTACTTGAAATTGAGATGTACCCACTTAATTTTATGAAATTTCATTTTTTGTTGCTTATTAAAACGGATTTTGAAAAAAAACTATTTAGAAAATCGAGACTCATGTATTAACAAATATTAGTATAATATATATAAATAAGTTGCATTGATTTTTTTTTCAGTTTTTTCATATTATATGATCACAATTATTATACATGTGTGTGTATGTGCGTGTGTGTGTGTGTTTATATAAATAAATACGATTCAAATGTTATATCACGTAATTCATCCCCTCCCCCATCCGGGTGAGGCAATTACCCAACGATACCGGGAATAATTGAAAGGGGATCGGTTTCTAATTGATTGTTTCTGGCTCGCTGATTGATATGATATAACGATTATACAGCCAAGATATGTCACTTAATTATTTATTATCTGTTGATTAGATAAATTACTTTATTACATACAGCCAATGTTTATTAGATCATTAAATATCAATTATTATTATTTGTAGTTAAATATAAGAATGGTTTGAACCTAATTTCCAGATACTATTATTTAATTAGCAAATATTATTATTTTTTATTATATTAGTTTATTAAGATTTGATATTGATGTCTTTAGGAAGATTTATAGATCTTAAACAAGTTAACCATTATATTTAAGCTTTATAACTAGTTAAATAGAAATAACAAATACAGGCAGGTGTTATATAAATTAAATATTATAAAATTATTTGTTCATTATCACTATGTATAATAAGGCGGCATTATACGTATTTTTTTCTGACACTCCCCCGTTATTGCCGCCACATTTGACGTTAAACGCTGCGTTCAGAAACAGCTCCATCTCAACGTTCCGTTACAACAGTAAAGATCAAAGTGCGTTGACGTCCGTACATTAGATTTACAGCTTACGGAAGCTAATTAGGTAGGAGTCTGTGGAATCTTCACGGATGACTAGCATCGCGCCGCGTGTTCACTTGCACGTGACAGTTTTAACGCGTTTAGAATGTTGCACCAATCTATTTATATAACCGTATTAATAACTTTGTTTATAACAATATTTAGTGCTTTAGAAATATGAATAATGTGACGCTTTCATAGTTTAAGTGTTTCTTTATTAGCGATGTTGAGTTCAAAGCGAGGAAGTTGTAAAATAATGCAAATCGTTTTCGTATTATTTCATCTGTATTAACCGATGTACCTATAATTTTTGGAAGTAACATATTGATTTAGTTTTATTTAAACATATTTTAATATTATTATCTATACACAGTATAAAAATAATTCTCAGTCTGTCAATGATTAGTCAAAAACGTGTATTTAATTAGTGTATCATTATTTTACTATATTTCAAGCAGACAAGCATACCGCGCTACGCTTCGGCGCCACTCTCTTAAGACTCGCACGTTTTTATGTTATAATTTGTAACTAATTATATTACAAAGGCACCGCTGTATCGGTCTCTTTTCTTTGATTCTCTCAATTTATTTATTAGTTAAGAAGATTGTTTTAAAAAGTAAGGATGTTTCGAGTTATATTCTATACAAAGATAATGTTGAGGTTAAGTATTAAGTAATTCGCGTTTAATTGGATTTTTTTTTTTATAAAAAAATTTTATATACTGTAGAATTCAAAATGGCGGTCGCTTTGACGCTTTCTTCTTGCGTATTACTAACATTACCATACTTCAGGCGACGAAGCTTATTTAAATGCTCCACCGACTCCATTTAGAGCTTGGAAAAATAAAACTGGGGAACGGATCCCGCGATCTCTCGCTGAGCCGCTTTTGTGGTAAATATGTATAAAGCAACAACATTACAATTTTCATTCTGAAAATATTAATTCAAGCAAATTTCAACCTTATATCCGTGTATCAGAAGCGTCTTTGCCCGTAAATTGATTTAGTTATAAAATTGTCCATTCGTAAGTATCTACGTTTTGTCGCCGTCTTTTTATTTTATCGCATTTTATTTAGAAACACAGCTGCCAGTCGTGTTGTTTGCGGCTCTTAAAATATACTTTGTATGCCTACTTCATATATATAGTAGACACGGTTCGTTGTCATCGTTTAATAATTTATAAATCTTCTTCAGGAACAGTGGATCATAAAGGATTCATTTTCAACAATTCATTGTAAAAAATTAAAATATTTTGCTACGCTATGTAAAAATTAAGTTAAACGATCAAAAGGGCCCCAGTGTTTGAACAATGATTCCATTATCTCGGCGTCGGTACTTAGACGAAAAGTTAAAACGGAACGCGAGCCAATTTTGTTCCATTACTGTGAACCACCGCGGGATACATATTATCCGTAAAATGGAACGCAAACAAAGTGAACGTCGTTACCCGACCGGCGATAACTTAATTTCAGTCCGCCATAAGTACGTAATTAGCGAGCCGGTGCCTTATCGGCCGGCGAGTAATTAACCTCGGAGGGAGCTGTCTCCCTGCGCCTTGAATACCTCCTCGCAATATTTCCGCCATATTATCGGTGAGAACGCCTACCTCCTCCGCCAATGGGGGACGTTCCCGCGCTTTTGTTTTCCTCAGCGAGCTCTCCGTTCTGAAACGTTGTAACTTGGATAGTTTTTGTTTGAAATTTTGGCTGTATACACGATCACTGTGGTATGTTTTCGTTGGTGCCAGTTTATTATGCTAGTTGTAACGTTATTTGTAGAAAGTCTTAAGTGGGATCGGATCATATTGTATTTTATGCCGTATGTGAATAATATAGAGTTTAATTTGTTTCGTCGATGCGAATATTCGGTGAGGGTGTCGTCAGTGCATATTTCATGTGTTATCATCTTTTATTGAGTGCGAAGGGTATTGTTGTCGGTTTACAGCGGTTATCTTATGCGGCTGGCGGTGTTTAGCGACGCCTCGCCTGATGAATGGTATATTGCTATGACATGCACACCTCCACTGGGACCAGCTTTATTATCAAGCTATTATATCAACGAACGTTTGAACTGAATGTGTTTTGGTAAATTTTGCACATCATTTTCTTTAATTTATCTCTCTATTGATTATCATTGAAATATTGTATTCTTGTGATTGCATTAATTCTATGTATCAATATATTGATGTGGTCATAATTTAATAAATTAGTGATTTCAAAGTTTATATTATAATAAGACATCATATAAAAAATTAACGTAAAAAATTAAATCAAACAAATTTCAGAACTTTACAATAAGGACGGATAGCGTAATCGATCAAACTCCATTTAAAGCGATCCGGGCGGTCGTTTGTCAAAATTACGCGGGAGCCGTTAAGCCGCATAATTTTTGGCGCGTTGGTTGTTCGCTCTAATTGGGTGCCGGCCATCAGATAGCTCGGTTTACACAGCGTTTTAATTAATAGAGTTCGTCAAGCGAGGGTTGGCAATAACCGGTTATGAATTACCTTCAATCTCGTACTACTGATTCTCATTTTATTGATCTTATTATATTGCACTACATTGTATAAACAACTTCTATAAAAGACTTATAATGTCTATTTATATAAAACCACCAAACAATGAATTCATATGTACACGGTTAAAACCAATATTCTTTTATTCTTGAAAGTAAAAAAAAAAACAATATAAATTCAAAAACATTGTCTGAATCGCGAACGATATTTCCGAACGCATTCTGTGAAGCGCGCTCAGTGTTCACCTGTCAAACAGTGAACAGCGAACTCTGAAAACCTTATAAAATTCGTAGGTAATAGGAAAACGTACCAGATTTCATGAATTATGAATGATAACGAGCTCCCCCTTGTGTTGTGGAGTTGTTTCTTTTGTACATTCTCGAGTTCCGTTTTAATTGCATGCAGTTTCTACGTGTACGGACCTACTGTATAGATGATTCTATCTAGACTATTATACTTCTATCTTTATGTGAAAGTTATGCGTTTTGTTTATTTTAAAGTTTGGACAGCAACTAATAAGTGAAAAATATTTTACTTTGGAGGTCAGTCGAATTGTTTTGATATTTTTTTTATGTCAATTTGTTGTAAAATAGAAGCGAAACGGACACAGAAATTTTTATATTTTTCTTAAAGTGCATATTTTTGTTAAAATTTAATAAATTCTTTTATAATAAGTGACATATCATTATTATGAAATTAATTAATCGTCAATTATATTTAAATTCGGGACGATTATAGCTAAAAGTATACCAAGTTTTGTCTCAACTCACAAGTAGGATGGAAACGAAATAGAAAGGGATAGAGCATATTCGTTTATGAGGGTGTATGTAAGCGTGTGAAAGGAGCAGTTTTTCTACTAAGTCGCTTTTTTGGTAGCCGCCGGGGTATTAAAAGTTGTCTCGGATTATACGAAATTACTAAGTGCTAGATAAGTAAGGGGATTCTATGTACTTTATTTGTTTTTAATGTAGACGTTGCTTAAATTCGTATTCATTCGCTTTTATATGAATACATTGTAAGGCTTCGTTAAGTTATGAACGGATATTTAGGTACGAATTTACGGTACCAAGAAAATTATATTCTATAATGCCTTTTTAGCTTTCAAATGTGTACACAGATAAATATAATATTGTATTTATTATACGCGTGTATTGTCTAATATGCAAGTAAAGAAATAGAATTGTAGAAACTGCTGCATAATCATGAGTTGTCTTAGTCGTTGAATAAAAGATGGCCGACACGTGTGTCTAATGCACTCATCAATTATTACGCGATCCGAATCCCGGATCCCGGGATTTTTATAACGGGATTGAGTTCTGGAGTCGATTACGCTATCAGCCGGCTACTTTACTGGGAATTTAACTACTTATATTTGAGTTACGAATACATATTTAAAATATATTTTGATATTTGTTTTAATATCTTTATAATACAATAACGTGTAATTCATCTTTGTAATATTTTTAATTATTTAATTGTTTTGTAATATACCCTATTAATATAATTATTAAGATAAATAATATAAATATTTATGTTGGTATTATTGAACAATTCTGCCAATATATCCTAACAACTGGCAATACAGAATGTCTTTGTCATCCAAATAAAAAAAAAATTCTTTGTATCATGCAAATAAAATTTCAGTCTCGGATCCTTTGAAAAATAACTTCGAACTGCAACGACTCCCGTCTGGTCAAACAAGTCTGAATTGATTGACCCGGAAACCAAATTATTTTAACCATATCTTTGTCCTATTCGTTCAAATTTAATCTTTAACATCTTACAAATAAGGTGCACGGATTCTTATGCGAGTGAAATGTTTATTCTGTCCGTACGATCTTCCAAAACCCTTGGAAGGTACATTTAAATTGAACCCCGAATTTAGTGTTTGCACTGGTTTTTATGTCAGCGTCGTTTTTCGTTTCACTATCCCTTTGTAGTGGATATCTTCTAGATATTTCAAATAACATAAAACATGATAAATTATTTGACGGACATGTATTTATAATAAGAGAATAATGTAAAGAAATAGCTTATATTGTCTTAGATTGGATAACTTATTCCGCAACACTCGCCGTTTAATTTGAAGTAATGTCGTAATTATGAGAGTAAATCTCGAGATATCAACCAAAATTTAGTATAACAAAAGGTCCAAAATTAGCTAATCTATCCGATGCCAATATTAATAGGGCTGCCACCGGAACAAAGAGCTGTTTAACAAAACAAATAAGAGCTGGCCATACTACTTATCAACCCTATACGAACCCTAAAAGCTCTTCGAGGTCTCTATTACGTGTCGATATAAAGATTCATAGCGATTGACAAAGCTGACGATGTTTTTTATTATTTATAAATATTTATGAGCGTTCCAGATTACTGGTATAATAGACAACATTGTTATATTTTTAAATATAATAAATATGTGTTTCTCTTTTAAAGTACATTGTACTCCAAAAAAGTATTGAAAACGCAATAATTTTCGCCTATATATCCTATATCATATATGTATTTATTGTATTATTTAACCGATAGCAATGTGATAATCAAAATGGCGTCAGACACGTAATAAAACTGCGGTACATCCGTTATCTTCGGGCGTCTTAATCAAGAACCGGGCTCCATTATTCAGCGTGAACTAATTGCTACATCTCTAGATACAAACAACGTTCTCACAATACCTGAGCTTGTTAGTAACTCTCAACTGTATTCCACGACAAGAAGTTTCGCCTTACATATATCTGTATATAAAAATAATATTTTAGTAATATTTACTGAATATATGCGGGTAGAATAATGGTTATTAAGCCCGGTATGGTATTACCGCCTTGTAAAATACGGAGGTAACAGGAGCGGTGTAGATTGGCTCATTAATTTAACAGCGAGCAACACTTAAGCCAGTCGTGGCAACATTTTCGTAAATGAACTGTTGTATCCTTGATTAAGTGTCTACATTACGTTGTATATTAAGATGGGGGTTAAATTAAACAAAATTATAGTGTAAATATTTTACATATATATTATGTATTATATAGAAATAAAACATCACAAAGCTTTTCAAAAAATTATGTATGATATAATTGAACTTTTGTATATTTGTTTCTTTTGGCTTATTCTTTGAAACGGCTGGACCGATTTTGACGGGAATTACACTGGCAGATAGTTATTATTATAATGAGTAAATAAGGTCACTTCTGTTTAATAGCTTTTGCTAATATAACTAATTGAGACATTAACTAGAACGCGCGGATGAATTCTCGGACAGTAAATGGTAAATAAATACATCATAAAATATTGTATGTAATTTCATTGAGTTTTTTATGTTTTATTAAATTTGTAAGAATAATATAAGTAATTATATGGAATAAATTAAAATAGATACTGTTCTCTACTAATATACATACATACATACATAATATTTTTCTATATTTTGATCCTTAATATACATGTCTTTCCCAGTTTTGTTAGGTCGTTAGTTTCTTCCTCAAGAACAAGGCTCAAATTACGTTGACAGAACCTAATAATTCATAAGTAAATCAAAAAGCAGGGGGATCTTATTTGGCCGGAAATTCGACCTTATAGCAACTAAAGTAATTTATTTAAAAATTTACTATTTACTAGGTGTAAAGGAATAGGTAGTGATTAAGAAATAAAGGACTCCAGAGGAAGAAATTAATTAAAAAATAGTAGCTTTATAATAGGTCCTTAAATTAGTTCTCTTTCCCTTTTTTTGCGAAGTAAGAACTTTGTTTGAAATATTAGGAACAAGGACGATTTATTGCAAGTACTGCTCATCACTAGAGACCACTTCTTCCCATCTTTTTTTTTTGTGAAAGGTGCCAAACGAGCAGACGGTCTACTAGACGGGCTGTAATCACCGTCACCCATGGACATCTGCAACTTAATAGATGTTGCAAAAATCTAGGTCGCATTGGCGTTGCCGACCTAGGTCTAGACTTTTGTGGAAAGAGGAAAGGCTGGGAATAGGGAGTGAGCAGGAAAGGATGGGAATAGGGAGAGGCAACCGGCTCTCTCACTCATCGGATGAAACGCAGCAAATAAAGGCTACTTTACGCCGATCTTTGAAAGGGTGGTACTTCCCTGGTTGAGCCCCCATTTTCAAGCGGTAGTAATTTGACCACAGCTAGGCTTTACCACCTATATATATATATGAATTCTATAATAGACAGATGACATGTCTCTGAGGCTATCCAAGAATAGGTAACAACAAATAGGTGAGACTTGGAAGAGCTGTTTTCAGATGGATACGACGGTGGGGTAAAACTTGCCATAGAGGCATTTGCAGGGAAGTTTTAATTGGTTTGGCAAAATAATGCTGGATTTTGTTTCGTAATAAAAACATTCATTTGTGTCTCGTCTGGTATTGCAACGATTTCTGTTTTGGATCTTGACTAAAATGCATGCATTAAAATCTTAATTTGTCTAAGCGGCACAAATATTACAGCCAGCTGATCTCAAAATATGTGTAGAATAACTTCGAACTGTATGAACAATGCAGGGTCAGGCTAAATGTCTTTCAACATTCAGGTTAACATCTTAGCGTATAGTATTTTGTTTAAATAACAAAGTATTGTTAGTGTCATCTTTGATAAAACAGCGAGGATTATTTATGGTACTCCTTTTGTATATATTTCTTTTATAAATAAGTAAATGTTCATACATATATAGATTAACCTTTTTCTTAACCTCCGACGAAAAAGAGGGATATTATAAGTTTGACTTCGATGTCTGTGTGAATCTGTCTGTGGCACACAAATTACTTAACCGATTTCGATGCAATTTTTTTTATATGAAAGCCACTTTGCATGTTTCTTAGCTCGCTTTGGTTAATATACGTCATAAGATGAAAGACTATTAGGTCTTTTCCAAAATGATGTATCTAAGTCATATTTGGCCTATGATTACTAGATTAAGTGCCTCGCGTGTGATAGCATAATCTTTAAAAACTATTTATGTGTAGTGTGTGTTTATAACTATATTTTAATTATAATAAAACACTTCAATTAATTCATGTTTATTTTATTATAAATAATATATTTAAATAAAATATTTGAACTTTGTTTATTGAAGTTATCACGTATTGGAATACGTACGCGACCCGACTGGACTAAGTTTGTTCAGTGGCAATCTTTATTAATGATATACACCGATACATAAATCACTTCGTACATTTTTTCATATTAAATCATTTATATGGATTAAATACATCGAGTTAAAGCCCTTATTTTATGATTTTTTATATGCAGCTTAAATAATAAGCTAAAACGGTTCATTGTGTCTATCACAGATTATTATGATGTCTGATATTAACATAGTTTATGTCATATTTTACTTCTATGAACGTTTTACTAGATAATAATATGAATTGTCTACGTTTCAACCCAGCTTTTGATTTAGTTACTATTAGTTAGTTATATAGCGTGTTTCACTGCCAGCGAATAATATCAAGACTTACTTATACTTGTTTATTATAACAAATTTAAAATAATTAATTTTATAACCTTTACCCAAGACTACAATCGCCCGTGCTAGGTTAGCTTGGCGAATACATTTCTTGAATGGCATGAGGAATATTCTGGTTCACACGACCTGGTGTCCGTTTAGCCGAGTCAGTACATGACATGTTCTCCATACAACTCTGTTGTCCCGGCGATGCTAGTTTAATATTCAATATGCTGCGCGTACGTAACAAGTTTAGAAACTTATGTTTTCGTTTCTAAGCAAAGTGAGAGGTTTAGTATGATGAGTTGATAGTATTTTATTGAAACATATTTTTTTTTATCAATACAATAAGATACTTTGAATATCTGAGAACTTAACACGTTACTTCGCGTATTTAGAGTCTCATCTCGCGAGGTGATGACCACGGTTACCGGAAAATATCATCCGGAAATCATAGTTTAATTATACTAAGACTAATGAAATCTGTTTAAAGTGGAAGTGTTAAAATATTTTTTTTTTTATACAGATAATTGGAACGACTCATATGAAAGATGAGATTTTTCTACCATATTAAATATTTTCTTTAAAAAATTCACGCAAAGCTATTTTTTTATTTTTTTATGTAACATACAAAAAAGGGCTTAAAATGTATGACAAATTCAGTTAAATTATAAAATATATTTATTTATTTATATTAAAGTAATAATAATGTATAATTCAGAACCAACATTTACGTATTCTCTATATTGTACATCGTAACAAAATGGCGTCCCTCTGAGGATTGGCAATTTAAACCCCCGCATATGTCGTTAGGTTGTTGCTAACATTTGGCTAAACTGCTTCAGTAAAAGATAACGGAATTTGAAATTACGTGTGTATAATATTTTACCACAATATAAATGGCTGTTATAAAACCTAATAACAGATTTATTTTATTTTATCTGTGGTATTGTCTTTTTAATCTACGTCATACGGCTCGAACAATACAGATAAGTCAATTTTTGTTGTGATATTTTCCTACATTAAAACCATTGTATGAAAATAAATATTCCTTGTATCAGACTCATATAAATAAAAAAAATAGGAAATGCTTGAAAAATACTATATAAATGATATTATTATAAGTTTATAGTAATGGTGTTGTCATTCCCAAATATGTGATATTTGCGGTAATCCGATTGTATAAATATTTTAAAAACTAAAAATCTACATCACAATTTGCGTGATAAAATGTAAATGCACTAATTAAGGGTGCGTATAGCCCGGGATAATTACCCCGGATCATAAATTGAAGAATATTTAATAATAATTGACTTGCCTTTGTTTAAGGGGTGGTTTACACCCCATACCGTCGGCAGATTTATATTAATATTGTTTGATAGTTACATCATTTTATTTTTCATATAACCTGTGTTATTATTAATATATATGTGTATGTTAAACATATATATTTATATTAATAATTACATACGGTTATATAAATACGATTCTATGTTAGTTAAATAAGATTTGTCAGTGGTAATGATTTTTAATTATTTATTAGGTTTTAAACTAAATAGTATTGCCACATCTAATAATTCTCCTGATATGGTAGAATGTTTGTCATGATATATATATATGAAAAATTGATATTTTTCCGTTCGTCTGTACGAGGTGGCTGTGTTAAGCCATTCCGTTAATGATGGTGTCGTTTGCGATGTGAATTATGACAGAGTTGATAACGCCTTTATAATAGACAAACGGAATATAAATATATATACAATATATACTACAAGATTTAGATTTAGACATCTTAACATACAATATATAGTTATATTTTCATGACTTTACCTATATTTTTATTATAATAATTGATTTTAATTCTATTAATTCTTTGGTTAACATACATTGCGTGTCATCAAGGTTATATATTACGTAACAAATGCTGAAAACCAAGTAATGTGGAGTATTTTTTTAACTCTGCTTCATAATCTTTTTGTACTATTTGCGTAAAATCCTTACATCTAATAACTTTAGTTTTCTTTTAAATAATGTTATGTATTCCAAATTACTTACTTTATCATTGTTTTTTTTATTGTTCTTAATGCTGGTAATTGAGTAAACATGATTATTCCATTTGACAAACTCCTTAGTGTCTTTTCCAGACTCTATTTAATTTTATTATATTTCGTTCAATATATAAAAAAATAAAATCGTTGAGATTGGCATAATATTACAATATGTGTGAATTAAGTCGTAGCAAAGGCTATATATATATATGTACCTATATATATTGAGAATTTGTCAAAAGAATTATTATGAATTTTTTTTTTTTTTAAGTGTTTATATCAAATCAAGAAAATGGAATCTTGTGCCCGAAACACATCGAATGGTATTTTTCAGTTAAATCTCTACTTTATAATATTTAAGTCGGTCATTAGCTCTTTACTCAAAAATCCTTGAACCTTCATAGTCCTGTCCATGCCTTAGGAATATTAGATTAAAAACATAATAAATAAAAGTTAAAAAAGTCTTTAAAATGGCAATTACAGTTTTTTATTCCCTTGCCGCAAGTCTGTTGCGTCACTTTATACGGAGCGTCGACAGTTTTTCATTCATATATCGTATTTCTTTAAAGTATTAAAGCAACATATCGAAAAAATATATTAATTTTTTTATGCTTAATACGAGTTGTCATCGTCATACTACATACGAAGCGTTTCAACGTGTATACGAATGAACTAATGTCAGATCTTGATATGTAGTGTGTCTAGGCGAGCTTGTGGTAGGGGTTACAGGTGACAATAAAACGACACGTGTATTATTAGAGGACACGTGCGCCCTCGCTACTTCGTATGGCCCTATGTTATACATAATATGGATATGATTTTAAAGTTGCCATTAATGAAAAGTTAACTTAATCCTATAAATCACAGGTCGGTTTTGTTGAATGATTATTTTAAGTTAATTTAGTATACAAACTGCATGTTATTGTAAAGTTTTATATAAATAGAGACCGGCGCGGCGTCAGAGGAACATCCATATATTTTCCGAGTTTTGAGATTTATTTTTGGAATATGACAGTTAACTATCTCAAACCGAATATGAAATGGAGGTGTTATTGCGCATTCGTTGATATTATCGAAAACATTCCAGAAAAACTATAAAATTTTGAAATATATGTATGTGGTATTATTACGATCTTAAGTTTTGTGTTAGAATCTAAATAAAAAATTATATAAATTTTATCATAGATACATTGAATCTATTACAAATAAAAAAAATGCAACATTCAAAATGGCGTATTTAAATTTGACAAAAAAAAATCGGTTTGTTGTCAAAATGGCGTCTATAGTGACATCCCTAAAGCTTAACGGACACCTGTTAAAGATTACAATTATTGCGTGAAGTCACCGAATGAGCTGTTAATTATGTATCGGTTTTGTTACGTTGCTCATTTTATATTAACTGTAAAGGGCTGTCAGAATACTATTATTTGTTAATAAAACGCAAATTATTATTGTGATTTTGGCTGTATATTTTGGATAAAAATGTACATAGAAGATTTACGTTTAAGGATGAATTTGTCTTTACAATGAAAAAATTTAACGGTGATTGAGATTACATATTAAGATTATGATGATAAGACTATTGCCTGTTATTAAAACAATATTAAATTATAACACTTATCAGTAATACACATTACACACAATATCAAAGAAAGTATGAATGTATTACTACAGTTTAACATAATAAATAAAGCAACGCTCAATGGCTATAAATGAAACTCATTCGGTTCACGCATGGCTCGCGTGACATTAATCCGTTCGCCGATTTCCCGCCAATTAGCCGTTGCCTAGCAACGCGCCAAACTGTCATGGCGGATTATCGCAACTTGTGATACATTTATATTTTATTTATATTCAATCTTGGTAGCAAAATGAAAATAAACATACAGCAATTTTATTAAAAGATGTCCATTTTAACCCTTGTTGTTTTTGTTTTGTATTTTTTTTAATCGAAGCTATATTTTAATGAATAATAAAATCAAAAAGAGGTTATATGCATGACGTATACAAATACATATGTATATGTAGGTAAGGTTTGGTTTATACAATTACAATAAAACCTTTTTTGGTGTAACATGTTTGGTTCAGTTAGATCAATCAAAACCGGAGTCAACGGTGTTTAGATTGGAAAACTAAAAAAAAAAGCATTCGTTAATAGTTTAATCTGCAACAGTGGTCGCGGTTCGCGTATGAATATTTTATATTGTATGTCAACAAACAATAGTGAATCGGAGGTATATTTAATGTGTGTTTTATTAAACTTCTGTATACATATTAAATAGAGTTCATTCAAACACCAATTAGTTTAAAATGTAACAAATAAATTAGGAACTGGTGTATTGCCATTACAAAAAAAAAAACTAATTATAAAACCTATTTTAGGTTCATCATTCTATTTGACAGTTATTTAAAAACTATCGACTTATTAGTTTATTACTATAAGTAATAAGTGGCTCTCCCAGATCAGAGTAATTTAGTAAGAAAGGGCTAAGGTACCGAAAAAACTTGCTACATCTGCGAGGAGGCAGTTGGAACTGCTAAGCATTTGCTGGTGGGATGTAGGGTACTCCTAGATAGCGGTCAATACTCGCGTCGTCACGATAGGGTTTTAGAACTCATACGTGAAGCGGTTAGTCTGTCGGTAGCAAGAGCGCAAAAAGAAATAACCACGAACCAACGATCAATAGGTTTTGTGAGAGAAGGCACTAGGGCTATAAAGTCAAACGTTAAGCCTTTCTCTATTATTAAAGGGGCTTCGTATTGGACTTTAATGATGGACACGTATGAGAAGCAATATAAGATGCCAGAGGATATTTGTGCGTCGGCCTCCAGACTGGACATATTTTTATATTCGCGAATTTTAAAGCGCGTTGTAATAATAGAGCTCACGGTTCCTTGGGAAACCAACATCGTCAAAGACCATGCCGTCAAGGTCAACAAGTATTACGAGCTCACCAACGAACTCACTAAGAATATGTTCGTTGCAAATTTGTACACGGTAGAAGTAGGAGCGAGAGGTATAACAGCCAAATCTCTCTACAACCTGCTAAAAGACTTAGGCCCACCAAGAACTAACATCAGTTCATTCTTGGACGTGCGTCGAAGGCAGCCCTAGGAGGTTCGTTTAAAATTTTGTTAAGTAGAGAGATGAGCTTGGACATTGGAGGTGAGGGTTTAACGCGCGTTAGACAGGAACTCCTTTAACCTACACCTGGGTCGCAAGTCCCAGGCGCTATTGAAGCTCCTCTCCCTGCAACGCGATGGACCCGGCACCCACACGGTGAATCCATGGAACGCTGAGAGGTTTCGTCTCTTTATTACTGACAAAAAAGGTTATATCAATGACTTTATTTAATAAATCAATTTCATTCGATTATTTATTATGTGGATCGAAATCTGTGCTTTGATATTTTCCTAACTAATTACACCACACTAATTGTTACTATTTTTATGTCACTATCAATTGGCAATGCACGAAATTAAGTATACTAGGTACTCGTAATATCTTTTCATTACGAATATTTACGCATTACTTTCTGTCTATATGTAACATAACTTTTTTATATCAATGTTGCTTTATAAAAGTATGGTTAAATTTATGTAGGTGTTAATTCTTTGCTGTAACACAATCGATAATGGGGTCGTTACTGCTAAGTCGGATGTTTTTAATTCCGCACACTCTCACATACATTTGTATGGGATTAGAATCCACTGTACCCGAGCATATACAGGGTGATTGGAAAACGTATTGGAAGAGAGAAATAAGATCGGTGCAAAAATAGTACAATCTCTTTGGTTAATATAACAGAGTTATAAATTAACATGATGAATTGTGCTTAATTTATAAACAGCCTTATCGAATGTTTGCATTATCTACACATGTATGTTTTCCAGTTTGATAGACATAATTTTCTTAGTTTTTGAATTTAAAACTGCAAACTCACTGTATGTAGTTTGACAATGCCAACTTGTCATAAGATCACTTGTGTTATAAACTAAGAAACAGAGAATTTTATACGAAAATTAATATATTTTATATTATTTATTTTCAATTAGAATAATATATATGTAGAGATCGTGTTTTAATTTAATCACGCTGTATAGAAAGCGGCCCATTTAAATTGATATAAATTAATCCTTTAGCGGCGCGCCCCTCAAGAAAGAAATCCCATTAGGTCCAGATTCGATTAACGTTACAGCATCCCCGTCTTTAGACTGGACGATGTCGAACTGTTTGTAATTTTCTCATCTCTTGTTGGATCGCTACATGTACAATATATTGTTGGAATATGTTGGACAGTATTGGAATCTATTGGAACATATTGATTGTGTGGGTTAAGATTCTTGTACTAGATTCCGTTGGGGATCCGTCGAACTTTTACTACGACGAATTATAATTAAATGTGCTTAAAATATTATATTCTCATTACACATATCGTAAAAATTTCATGAAAATGTGTTTCATATATCAATTTAAACCTAAGTAGAATTATTTTCGATGGTATAAATATTTGTTTAAAATCGTATGAAAGTCTTATATAGTTTACATATTAGTAATTTAATATTGTGTTAAAAAACTTGTAAAGACATCGGCGTCTGTTGTTTTTTAAATACGATCTCATCCCGAAAATGTATTGATTGATTTCTATCTATAAAAAATATTTATATAAGATAATAATATTTTTTTATTAAATAGTCGATTAAAAAAGTTAACCACAACAATAAATATATATATATTTTTAATGCTGTTGCTTCATTAACACTGAAATCGTATAATATTTTTCCAATGTCAACGTTTTTATTTGTTGGACCAAATATACCTAATCTTGTTAATAAAAACCTAATGTTTGATCAAACACGAAGGAGTTTGTCGAATGGAATTATGGCGTTTATTTAATTATTTTTTTTTTGTAGCGGTGGCTTTATATATATTTACTAGCACCTAGAACAACAAAAAGTATATATATAAAAATTGAAATATCTTTATTTGGTGAGGGCAATACTAAAATAATAAATAATTTTACACTAAAACTGTCAATGTCAGATATTAGTGACGTAGCCTAGGATTTGTTAAAAGTTCTGGATAAGTGGAACGACAGACGCTGATAATCATGAGTTATATAAAAAAAAACCTATTAATTTTATTCAAATGATAAGATTTTTAACGAGAATTAATAATCTGCTTTAAAAGAAAATTAGTATTAGGTGGTCAGTGTTCGTTTTTGGGAATTACATAAATATATAACCTTTTTCTTAATGATCGGAAGATGAATTCAAGATCCTAGGACACATTCCACAAACAGCATGCCTTACACAAAGTTGCATGTGAACTACATACCAACCGTTTCCCGTTTTTTATTGAATTACCTACGTTAATACTAAGTATAATTTGTGAGGATATATGAAGGAAATCAATTCACTCTCCGAATAAAGTTACGAGGGTAGATCGTGGTAGTAGTACAGATTTTTTTTATTATATCTAAATTAAACTATACAATGAATACTCAATTAATTTTTATTTAAGTTTTCGTGATGTTACTGTTGTGATTTTAATAATTACAACTAATTTGTAAGAATGTTTTATCTTTATGAAAAATGTATGTGTGTTATGTGATGTCCTAAAAGAGATTTTATTTATACGGCGCGTTTTTATGTCACTTGATCCTGTCAATTAAACGTATATAAAACGACAGAATATAATCATTATGATTCTGTCTCACGTCAACAGCGGCGTAAGTTAGTATAAACCTTTTAGACATCGTCCAACAAAAAAAAACGTTGGCATTGGCAGAATATTTAAGATTCCAGTGCGAATAAAGCCATAACATTAAAAATCCTAAAGATCATTGATAATGTTTTTTTACAAATTGATAGCTTTCAGACAGAGAGAAGACTAACGGAATTTGTGGTAGAATTTCAGCTCGCTATAGCCACTGCTGCCACAGACTGCCATGACGAACAGCTTAAAATACAGCCCTTAGTCTGATAAAATGTCAAAAAATGTGTAGCTCAGCTAATGTCAAATATCGCACGCCTTCCTTCTGAAACGAAGAGTGTAAGTTGTAATACCAAAACTTATACTTGAATTTTGATTAACCTTAAAACGTAAAAAATGTTTACGGCGATAAAAAAAAAAATTTTACCCCAACGAGCTGCAAAACAATGAAAATAAAGATATAGAAAATCAATTATCCCCAACAATGGCTGTATAACGAATCTAATAAGGGGTCATTTGATGTAATCGGTTAACAGGTGGACCCCGCAATAAATCACTGGGGGTACTTCTGTATTGTTATCGCCGAATAGACAACTCCGACTGGTAGCTTACATTGTATGGCTAGATGTAGTGGTTATTAAAAAGATATGAGATCACGTGATTTAAAATATTCAACCTCATATTAAAAATGCAAGAAGTTTTAAAACAGTAACACTATTGTGAATCGATCTAGAATTCATTTTAAATACGGAATAAAATAAGTTAAAAATCTAATATACCCTTAAAGTAGTTTACGTAGTATTGCATATAATGAGATCTAAGACTCTCGCGAGTTTTATTAATTTAAATGAAACTAATATATTTCGTATATACTACGCGGATTTTATTATTTTAAAACTACATATAATCACATTCACATCTCGTCTGCCAGTGATCACGGTTGTCGAAAAGTAACCGAAACGTCGGGAGTATGTAGTTTTGAAATAATAAAATCCGCGTAGTAAATCCGAAATAAATTAGTTTCATTAAGTATTGCATATAAGTAAAACGATGTTTATAAAATGATTTTATTATAGCAAATAATAAAGATGGTGGTCAGTAGATTGTAGCCAAATAGACTGACTATGTGAAAAATTTTAATGAACTATTGATATCTTTTTTTTGATAACTTATTAAGTATTATTATCGGTTAAACGAAATCAATAAATTTATTTATTGCCAAAAAAAATTAAATGGAAGGAAATGTATTTATTTATTATATATATATATATATATATATATATATGAAAAATATTATTTATAACCAATTATTTACTATTAATATTAATATTTACTACTATTAAAGAGTACTGATATTAAACAATTACGTAATTTTTATACAGCATTTATTTAAAACATTAAAATAATATTTGGAACTTAATTGACAAGTAGATATAATAAATTAATACATATATTGTTTAAAAACTTTCATAGGCTTCTAACAACTCGACTTGATTTAACAACTGTTGAAGACCTAGTGTTTTATATAATTCAAAATAGCCTGTATATAAAATTAGCTTTATATAAGCCTAGCTATCAGTGGAAGCCCTATCAAAATTCGTCCAGCACTTTCAGAGCTCAGCCGAAACAGACAGACAGACATTCTAGTTTTATTTATTTGTGTATATATATTTTGCTTTACGTATAGATGTAAAGATTATTCAAATGTGTTATGTCATTAAATAGGTAATTATTGTAACTATGATAGCAAGTGTTGCTTGTTACCAAGTTACGAGGCCCCTTTTGTGTGATGTCCCCCGGGCATATTATTTTACTTTGATTTATATCCCGGGGACCGAGGTGCTATGAACGACCGTAATTACAACATTGTATTAAATATTGATGGCTTTGTTTTTATATAAATAAATACTATATATATATATATAATTTATTTATTATACATAGTGTAGAAAAGAGGATGTATAACAACGTAATATTTATACATAATCCTGCGTTTAATTTTTAATCTGTGCACGTCACGTTCCAGCGTAACACGATTACGTACATTTAGAAAATTATATTTGTATTAACATAATAATATGCAATGCAAATATAGTAATATATCAAACTCAGCCGCCATTGTCCTATTATTTATAACAATATAATTGACATTTTAATGGCGTTATTTGCTAACGAATTTGCAAATGAATGTAACCATTCGTGCGGAACAAAACTGATGCGTATAAAGATGTCAAAACCGCTACACGGACGCCATGTTTGAATGAACATTTCCTATTCTAAAATCGTTTATTTAAATTTAACGCGCAGTTGATTTTGAATTAGAAATATGTCGGACTTTTGATATTATAATAAAATCGTATTGTCCAAAAATCAAAATCACGCGCTATTTAACGTACAAATTAGTCGGCTAGGTTATTTGCATAATCGTGTCACGTCACACATAAGATTTATTAACAGAAATTTATCATCGATTATATTAAATTATAAGAAGTTTATTTATATTATATACGTATTAATAAATTAACTAGGTCTATAGTTGTGAGTGAGATCTTTTATTTCTGTAAATATATATATATATGCAATACTTGCGTAGTAAGTATTAATGTGCTTTCTTGCATATATTAATAAACAAATCGGATATGTCATGTGCACCGGCTCGTATAAGCCCAATCACTAATAACAATAAGATGTCACTTGACGCCTCCCGTTTCCCGTCATCATGGAATCAGCTGATCGATCATGTGACGTCATATCCTGAACTTGCAATATTTTTGGGGTCCGACGTGGTTATTATTCGATATCAGAATTCCCGCCGCCAATACTGCCCCCAAGGGTCTTTATTAGCGGACCCATTATACATTTTTAAACCGTATCCATATAAATTAATGTCAATATCGCCCTAGCGTGATATCAATCTAGCCCGTAGTTGTTCGCGGATTACGTTACAAAATATCATTTTGTACGGCGATTCGTTACGATTGGTGCGAACTGTGACACACTCACAGATTTTTGATACGTAAAAAATATATATACATACAAAAATATATTATATTATAGATCAATTAAATAAAATGTTTTTTTATATTTCATTTTACAGTCTCCATATATTTGATGTGAAAACCTAAAAAAAACATATTTTAAATAAGATACCTAGTGGTCGTATTAAAAATATATAAATAGTCTTTTAATGAAATCTTTTTAATTTACCCATTTATTACTATAAGACTTGATATTTATTTTTTTTGTATACATATTCTTTTGGATGATATAATCATTAGGACAATTTTCTCATATAATTCCAGTATCAAGATTCACCATCCGCTGTAGGGTTTCGGGGTAACAAAGTGCTTCCCCTTGCTAGGGTAACTCACTGTTTCTTTATTCCATTATGTTTTAAAGAGGAATGTCAAAGCTATCTGACTGAAGCAGAAACGCCAAAATTACCCTCGCCATTGAATAGCGTATTCACGTCATATTAATTAGTGATCTATTATCTTTAATTGTTGCTATATGATGTCTAATTTTAATTAATAGCAATCATAATGATGAAATACTATTAGTACTGATAATTTTTTTATGGTTAAAACGGACAGTATTGAAGTCTGTCAGTTGTCACTTATGACACTCGTCCTTAGCAAGCGTCTAAGTATAGCCGTGGTCGTGTTTATATAAATCCGACACACTTTATGTCAACAAAGAAACCCTATTCAAATTCGACAACAAAAAAATATAATTATGTGATCATTGGATACCACTCCTCGCGGCCACAAACATAATTTCCTCAGCAAACAGAATTTAGGGTCCCAATGGCCGTCTAATCAAATAAACAAGGGATAAGCTTATCTTCTATCTGTGGACGCAATCTCCCACCAAATTGTGATTTGATATCCAATATTATTCAACAATCTGCCACCGGGCGGATCATATTGTTTTTTTTTTGTATATATTTATAAAGAATTCACTACCTATCCCTAAACACACTGAAATCTCGCTAAACCAAACTGAAATTCTCACGAGCGTATCCATAACGCGTTAAATATAATTTGCTATAAATACAATATAATGTATCTCATAATAAAAATCCTGTGCGAATGTTATTTTAATCAAGATGAATCCCTTTGGACATGAAGTCATTCGCCAATCATATTATAACTTCAGCCACGTGTCGGTCATGCGCGCGTGTCAGCTATACAAACATGGCCACCGATTGCGGAATCAAATCTTTATTAATATTATATTATCAAACACATTGTTCTTTACATGATCACTGTTCAAATATAATTTTTGTAATTGCAAGCGTTTCTTCCCCTATTATTTTATAGGGTGTACCGCATTGTGTGGTTTGGGATTTTATATCTTGAGTAAACTTCCAACTCTTTGGGCTCGTTGGATATGATTTAGATTGTGTGCTTTAGACGATCAGCGTTTTTTAATTATTTTACTGCCAATATTATTACAAAATTATGTTACTATATGCCGTTTACATTAATGCTAATAAGGTAAATTTCTCCAAACAGGTGATACTGTACCATAATTAATTGATTATTTGAAGTTCAATAGTAGAATATAAATGTCATTATGTTTGACATTCAGTGACGACACACACACACACATTCACGGATTGATGTATTGCATAAGTTATGGCTGTGTGTGTAATGTTTGTTTGAGACAATTAAATGTATGTCTTATAGGTTTTATATTAAAAAAACTGCTTTGTCCGCTAATTTCGTGTTTGTTGTTACACCAAAAGGACTATGACTAAGTTTTCGTTCGATGTTTCATATAAAAGTTTCTAAGGAATGCATAACGCCTATTCAAGCTCGTGCCTTTTTACGAGCTAACATCGAGAACTTCCATTAGCACATTTATTATTTACTCAAAGCACAGCGGAGTTATAATTTGCATTCAAATTAACGTTCTAAATTAGTACACCGCAAATTGCTATCACAGGCCCTTGGTAATCCCTTCACACCGTTGCTTATTTTACATTTGCTAGCTGTGGATAAGACTGTGGAGTAATTATATATATATAAATATACATATATATAAATGTATATAACAAAAAGAATAATCTCTTAGGAGCATAACAATTATTATAGGTATTTATAATAAAAATATATACGTTTGTACATAAAGATTTTTTAAATATATTTTAAGAGCAGATATAAAATTTTATTAGATTTATTTGAAGTTAATTTGGTTGATAAAATACGAATAATAGTCTTGTCTACGCCACACAGCATGTTGACACGACATTCAACGACAGGCAAGGATTAAAGGCATCAGCATCACAAAGCCGACGGCCAGCCATAAATAAATAATATTATTAGACAGATTAAAGAAATATTATAAACAGAACAGATTATAAATTATTATAATTATATATATTTTATAAAAGACACAGGTTAAATATTTTGGTATATTCAATTCCATTGAATGTAAGTCTGTTTTTTTTTAGTCTATGTCATTAACGTTTGAAATTATTTGAGGTTATAATGTGAGAATCAATTTAAATTGTCTACGATTCACTTGAACTAATTTTGTCGGTTCATCCGATAACCAATCAAAGTTAACTATAATAGTACTCGGTAGTCGCTAGCTATTGACCTAAAATACTTCGGAATCGATTTACAAGTTTAAGTTGTTTGTGGTTATCACAAAATTTTAGTTATTAATTTATAAAGGGCCGTAATATTACGATATGAGTTACCATACAATAACCTACGTTAATACTTAATACCATGCTATGCGAAGATGAATGATTTAAATACTATTAACGCTGTGTATGACGTAGTAAAATTTTTATACGTTCAAAGTTAACAATGACAATTTTAAGGTTACCCATACATACTGATGCTGGTAAAACATAATGAGGTCAAAGACTTTAGCAAGGATTCATTTAAATGAAACTAATATTTTCGGATTACTAAGCGTATTTTATTATTCTCGACATCACGTCTGCCCGTGATCACGGTTGCAGCAAAGTAACCGAAACGTCGGGAGAATGTCGCTTTTTTTTTTTAAATACGCGTAGTGATCCGAAAATATTAGTTTCATTTGGATGCTGGTAAAAATATAACTGAAGGCTAAAAAAACATTATTATTCCATTACACAATCACCTCCGGATCTCCTCAACAGATTAATAAAATTTATATTATAATTCGTTCAATAAATAAAAATATTGACATTGGCATAATATTCTACAACACCGGTGTAAATTAAACCTTAGTATAAAAAAAAGTCTTAGCAAATTTTATTGACATAGAGTTTAGATTGAAACTCGCTTATTTTTGCTTTATATGAAAACTAATATTAGGGCATTTGGCATTTCCTAGAGTCGTTTGTTGAGGCGTTAAATAAAAAAAAGTAGGTATAGTTAAGCGATATTTAAAACTTCTTAAAGAAATTTGATTTTATATGCAAAATTATTAATATTATTGTATAAATAAATTTAATTTAATATATTTTAAATGTAGATAGTAGATGTGGGTGTGTCTTATAACCAGTAATTATTAAAACTTTTACGAAAATATGTAATATTGTAACTTATCTTTCGGAATATAATGTTGGTGGCAAACGAAACCGATGGCTATAACTAGTTTGTGTAAATAAATTGAACGAGTCAACAGATTCAGCATCCAAGTATATTAATTCCTTTCAGGAGAGTTCCTAAATCGATATACGGAACCCATTTTACGCTCGAACACCCTCAGCGAGAGTGCGCCATTGAGTCCTATATAAGTGTGTTTTGAATTACTTCATACATTGTCACGGTTTTTATTGATAACTTTACACAATGTTATCTAAAGAAAGTTTAAAACATTCTCTCTGTAAATACATATATATATATACATATGAAGAATTTGATATTAACCTTACTTTTAATATTATAATGTATATTAAACAACGCTTAACGTCCCCGATATAAACTATTAAGTCCGTCACGCTATTGTAATCTCCTTATCCTTTAAAACGATTTAATTTAAGCACGCGACCGTCAGCGACGTCGGAACGAGTGCATAATTTTTAATCACACGATCGAGCAAGCAGCTAATACCCTAGAACGTTATTGAGGGTATAGACGTTTCAAATTGGCTAAACTGGAACCAATCTTTTTATACTATATTAATAGCATTATATTACCATTTTTTTTTCACGTTAATATTTATAACTGGCTCTATAAGTCTAAACAATATTACATCAAACCTTTTTGGAAGAGCTGTCATTTTCAAAATGACAGTTCCAAATGTATTCAATCTTATGTCAAAACGTTTTAAAAATTTTCGAAATTTTCATTGAAGAAATTTTGACATAAGCTTTAAACATTTCTATATTAATTAAGATATGTTTGTTAATCTAAATATTGTTTTATGTTTCTCCAAAGACGTCTTCTATCTATTAGACTACAGCCAGCATCCATTAATCCAACCATTGTGATGCTAAGCACTTTCACACTCAACTATTTTTTAATTATACGCCTCGATGACCGTTTAATGTTGGAGGGTTGTCGTTAGAGCGATAGCTGTCTGTGTGTTTGTTGCTATTATTTCGAAAATTGAATAAAAATTAAAAGAAATAGGAGTATTTTAAGTAAAATGATTATAATTTGTACGTACCTTCCATCTCTATGTTACGTAGCTTAATTATTGAACCTGAATTCGTAATATGAAACCTTTTTAACCTTATATATATATTTTAAACGATGTTTTTTTATCAACCAAATATCCCAGCACTATGCTGTTACTGGTGATTCTTTTTAAAAGCTTAAAGCTCGCTCAGGGTTCGTCTTATGCAGCTTTTAAATGAAGTCTTAGACGTGAACTGTTTCCATTCTAAGCTCGGAATCTTCACGGACACTATTTATGGATAATAATCGGATACAAGATATACATTTGGTGTTGCTAGCGAAAGTATTGTTAAATAGCGAAAGTTTGTACAAAATTGATGTATTATTTTTAGTATAATAAAAATTAAAAAACCTTAATCGGTATTACGAATTGTCAGACAACAAATTAGGGTCTTATATTTTAATTAAACGATCTAAATAAGAAGTATAAAACGAAATTTGTTAACGAAATGTGACATCGTAAATCGTGATCGTAGCTACGGTTTTTCATTACAGGAATATTTCGACTTTCACTTATGAACTACATTATTATTCTTGTGAAATTCTTTTATATACTCAAAATATTATACAATTAAAGTCTGAATGAAGACATATAACGAAATATATTATTAAATTAAGAGTCGTAACTCAATGGACTCGAGCTCGGTGGATTGAGTCAATTTATAAAAGATCTGAATACGAAATTATCCGGCTCGACTTTTAAGTGGCGATTTCTATAAACTCCGGATATCCGGGTGAGCTTTCGACTTGAGATTACAGCTTATTCTTTTATTTCTATATTACTGTAGCTAAACGATGGGTTGTTAGCCTGTATTGAAACCGCGGATATGTTTTAAGATCAAATATGCTTTCCGAGATTCCTAAATTGTTGCTTTATGGTGTATTTTCGTTTGTGTCACTAAGCATTAGTTAGTCAAACAATTTTGACGCTGTAAATATACCTGAGACAACGAGTATACCTAAAATTAATCTTAACTAACTACTTGAAGCCGTACAAGTGACTTTGTTAGCATTATTCTGGTAAAATAAAACGATAATGGAAGAAAGTACTGCAAAAATTTACGTATATTTTGATCAACACCCCTCAGCTTTTGGCGTCTTAAAAAAAAGTAAAATCTTTGTATAAAAAAAACAACATCTGTATATTTTTCTATTTAATTTATGTAAATTATTCATACAGAATATCATTATGGCAGAATGGAAAGTAAGTAATATAAAAGATTAAAAACAACAGTTCTGATTTTAGAAGCGTGATAACCAGTGATAATAATATTGATTTAAATCACTGATCAAAACAAACAGCTATGGACAATTGAACGAAATAGTAAAATATAAATCCAGATTGGTTTTGGCTGCTCTGAAAATCTATTCCTAGAGTGCGGTCGCCTGTAATGCGACATACGACAGAGAGACGAAAAAAATAACGACATCATAAAAGATTAATGGATTTAAATCATTTAAAATGAAATATAATTTCGCGATCCGTCCAGCTATGTAGAATACTTGCAACAAACTTGTATCTGTTATAAATATTTGAAAATATGTCCTAACAGAGTAATGTTTTTTTTTCTTTACATATCTAAATAAGGTAAAAGTGTATGTAATGGGAACTGCAGTCATTTGATAGTGAAGGAGATTCAAGATTGGAAACTAATACAATAATAGTTGAGCTCTAGCAGCCTGGTCATAAGGTCTTTATTTGCATGACAAACGTTTGTAATAATTACAATAACTACAAAAATGAATTGGTCCGTTTGTTCCGATGGACGAAATGATTTTTTTTTATATAAATTTTGGTACAGAGTAAATACAGAAATTAATATAATACCCTTAGTATCCTTAGTACTTCGTAGGTACTATCATTCGCGAAGATTCATGAACACTGAAAACTATCTGTTCTTAGTTAACATACACCCGTGGTAAGGGTAGTGGCTATTGAAAACGTAATTACTTCTCTAAATAATAAACATGAAGTATTTTTGACAGACTTTAAAACATGGCTTACTGTGTCAATATTTATTTATAAACACGTATTGATGAAACTCTTAATAGTTCGATAGTTTTTTTTTTATAGTAGAATTTGTCTAAATAAATCGTATTAAGGTCACTCAAAGACGTAACTAATATGCGTGTAATTTACAAAGATACGCACCTATACTTTCAAATGTCACTAGACTTATACTCAACAGAAATAGCATTCTCGGTAACTTAAAACGATACAAAATTATATAAATAAATGTTAAAATAAAATTTACAATTCAAAAAACTACATACATATTATTAATTTCGTGTTAATATTACAATTGATAACTAATTTGCTTGACAGATTTTCGTCAAACTTCGTACACAGATAGAATATAAGGAGGAGGCTGGTAGGAAGGATATTATATAATTATAGTTGTATTAATATAACCGCAGCCGTTTTTAATATATATATATATATAGGTATGTACATCACTGTTTATTTTCGCTATGAAAATTCAAACTAAACACTGCTACAGTAGTTCAGTTAGCTAGAATGTTTAAAGCGTCGTCCACAATGGCCGACGTTAATCATTCACATATTATAATTTATGTACGGACTTCATGATCGAATGGCTTTGTTTGTGAAGTTTATATAGAAATGGCCATATTAACTTCCTACTTTATTTAGTACAGTTTATAAAAGTGCTATAATTGAAGGAATTGTTTGACGACATGTTTTCTGTAGCACGTTCGACCTTGTAGTATTTTGTTTATTTAAATGGCTTTAACAACGTCAGCGTATATATGCTGTGAACGATCGAATTGTATATTAATTACTATCAATTATTTATTCTCATTTGTTTTTACGTATTGAGTATTCGTTTGCAAGAAAAAATATAATTGAAAAGTCGTTTTTACAGATAAACTATAGGATCGTTTTAAATATTCAAACTCTAAAATAAAGACAAGAGTTTAAAGAAATGTATAATATATGAAATAATAATATTAATTTAATTTTATATGTATGTATATATATTAATTGTGTAAACTCAGACTTATACTTCCGACCGCACATTATCAAATGTGATTCAGTTGCTTAAAGTGATGTCTTTGAGTTTCAACCGTCCCTTTCATATGTCATGTGTTAGAGAGAGATGGTTCCATATCGAATCAGTTTCAGATACGTTTAAAGAGCTGTCTCTGAACAGATTATATAATAAATATATTTTATTATAATATTAATGCTGGCAGGTAAGTTGATTTAACTGTAATGTCATATATAATATAATATAAGAAGCTGTTTTGACTTTGACATTGACAAGACGTCAAATGTCAAACAAAATTTAAAAAAAGTACACAAAAAGGTTTTAACTGAAAGGAGCTACGGTCGTTTTAATTGTTATATGAAAACTATATCCACATATTTTAAATCAAAATACAATCAAATGTCGCTGCAAAGAAACCGGGACTTAAGCGTGCAAAATGTATGAGCGTCTAAACTAACGTGTAATGTTTAATTAAATGTAAATTGGCCACCATTACTGTGAAACTTTGATCGCATTTAGCAACGCCGGGCTTCGTAGCAATTGATGCTGATATTATAAAACGATGGGTGTGACTCACGGATTGACATTCAGAAACTATATATAGAAGATAGAAGGACTTATACTACAGTATCTCGAAACTAATGACGATAGAAAATCATTTGAAACAAATTAACACGACTTATTATAAACTATTGAATTTTCACAAATTATAAGTAATACATAAATACAGATATAAAATGTAATAAGGTAGCCCTGAGTAGAAGTTTTTTTTTTTATTAAAGATTATAATTTAAAAAAGATTTCCTCCGCCGAACAATAAAAAAAATGAACTAAGTCGTTGGAAAGCTTTTATGTGGTATTTCATCAGCTGAAAATAAATAAAAGTCGTAATTAGGAATATAAAAATATATGAAACTTAGGTGGCCTAGAGGTTAAAGCCCGCCTCTCATACGTTAGGGCGCGGATTCGAAACCTGGCAAGTATCAATGTGGTCTTTTCCGAATCATATGCACTTTCTAAAAGTACTTAGACACCACTGACAGACGGTGAAGGAAAACATCGTGAGGAAACCTGGTCTTATAATTTGAAATTATAAGATTGAAATCGTCAACCCGTTATGAGCAAGCGTGGTGATTAATGCTCTTACCAACCCATGTGAGAAGAGGCCTTTGCTCGGCAGTGGGCTCCGATAGGCTGATGATGATGATAATGTATTTATTAATTTATTTATGGATAACCAACAAAAGATACATTATTTACAGCTTTTTTTAATAATGGTCAAACTTATATTATCTTATAATTTTTTTTTATTGCAAGCCTGAATATTCGAGACAAATTTTGTCCTGTTAAACGATGAGCAACATAGAAATATTATAATGGTTTTTAGCCAACGAACTAATTAAAACTAAAATGATTAATAAATTTAAAATTACAAAACTTGTACTGAAGTTAGTTTAGTGAAATAAACTCTTGTTCAAAGATAAGTAAAGTAATAAATATTCAGTATGTCTTTACAATTTTAGGATACTCGTACATAATAAATGATTAAATATCTATAAACAGTAAGTAAACTAATCATTACTACTAAAATATACAAATCCTTACAAAACTATTTTAATATAAAAATAGAACCAGCGTCGTTTGTTTTTTATTACAACATCCAACATCGATAATTATGGTCGTTTCAAGAACGATCCAATGAAAGATCACAGACTAAAAAGACTTTGAATGCGTCAAAATCACAGCGTAACTTTGCGGCGACAAGAAATATCATTTGTCAGTTTTAATTGCCACTTGCTGGTTGTCGAAAACGTCCGAGGAGAAGCAATATATTATAGTTTATTGGAATATAAAAGATCTCTTTGGTGCATTGAAATTAAGACATTAGAATTGTGTTATTCGGCTCTAAGGATTTAAATGTGTCGTCGGAGGTGATTGCTTTGATGTTAGCTGTAAAATGGCGGTATTAGCTATCAAATGACGTCCGCCGATAATAAAAATAGATACTGCCATTTAATAGTTACACCAACGTTTATAAAGTAATAGAATTTACTCTGCGATTTTAATAACTTTACTCAATGACGTATAATAAAATAAATAAAAAAACACTATAAAGATTTAAATATTCCTTTAAAATAAATAACTGATGCTTAATTATGTTAAATCTCTCGAAATTAAAACGCGACATTAATGAGCACAGAAATAATAGACGTTTATAACGCATTAAACTAAATATATTCGCGGTGGCGCGGAACGCGCGCAGTTGACAGACAATTAAAAATGACAGATGACGCGCCGCCATCTTGGAAATATCAAAGATGCCGCGATTTTACACGGAATATATAAAAAACGTTAGGTCAAAGCGTTTCCAGCGTTGGATTTCACGTCAATCAGAATTAATTTCGTAAAATATAACACTATGTCGACCTACATTGTGGGTGTCGTTAGTTAAAAACGGTGATTAGGTAATTGTTGGAAATTAAAAATACCGTAACTGCTCAAGCTGGCCATAAATATTAAAATTAAATATAAACAAAAGAGTTTCTAATGATTTTGTTCAATTAAACGTTATTTTAACAAACAATGTTGATCTTTAACGAAGCTTCCCAATTAATGAACAGAGGTCAGTAATTATTTGGTTCCTAGTTATCTATGAAGGAGGGACCGATCCATAATTTTATAAAATAAATATCAAAACTACTCCGAAAAATTATCAAGAAACCATCAATGCGGCGGTCACGAACCTATAAAAACTCCACGACCAACCAAGAACAGACCTTCCAGCATCCCGACGCCGTAAAGCTCGATCCAACCAACCTTCGTCAGAAATAAGTTTCCGCGCTTCAAAAGAATTGCCCTTATAGTCCTGACCTAAATCCACGTTATTATGATTTATTGTCAGTATCAGAGAGTAAGGTTTAATCTATTATTTATAGTCTCTATATAATAATCTATTGACGACATTTGTACTTCCTAAAAAATACACACGATATTTAAAAACTACATAATCCCGACGTTTCGGTTACTTTGCAGCAACCGTGATCACGGGTAGACGGATAGACGAGATAATAAAATCCGCGTAGTAAATCCGAATAATACTAGTTTCATTTAAATGAATACTCGCGAAAATCTTAGATCTCATTAATACACACGATTGCCAGTTAATTTTCCATTATAAATGGAAAGGTGCTCGCTATTTATAACTGACCTCAACGTTTAGAGCACTGTTTTGCAGCATAGTGACTTCGACTAAGCTTCAAATATTTTTATATATAATAAATTTTTAAGTAGGTTTATTTATGTATTTAAAGTAGGGCTGAAACAGTTTCTGATCTATTCATAGATAATTCCATATATGTTATAAAACACTTTTTTCTAAAATATTCAAATACTTAAACTTTTTTTTAATTACATTGCCCTTAAAGACCCTAAAATAAAAACCCTGTTTTTAGGGTTCCGTGCTTCGAAGGAGAGCGGAACCCATTTAGCATAATTATGCTGTCTGTCCGTCTGTCACTAAACACTAAAACAAGTGGAGGTATCAGTTTTAAATTAAAAAAGTATAAAAAAAACTTAGCTTTTTTGTTTATTATGGACACTTTCATCTCGTCTGTCCGTGATCACGTGCTGTAAACTTTAATGCAACCGAAACGTCGAGATTGTGTAGTTACAAATAAAAACACACGTGTGGTGTCCCAAAATATTAGTTTCATTAAAATGAGTACACGAAAAAGCCTTAGATATCGTCATAAAAAAATATACTTAGGTGTAGTTTCTTCAAGATTTAAAAACTCAGCCCTTGTTGAAAAGATACGATCATGTTGATGAAAATTTATTATTTATTTACTTATTCAAGTTGAATTATTCAATTATGCAATATGGCAACATTTACAGTTTCAAACAACAAGTACAACACTATATTATTTTTCTTCTGCGGAACCCTCCATGTAATACCGGTTTAAGCTTCCCCGTTACTTTTTGTAGGTATTGCAGCGTTTTTCCTTGTTGACAATTTTTTTTTTTGGGGAAAAAGTTTTCATTCTGAATTTTTCCTTGTTTTTTTTTTAACAATAGTAACGCGACATTTTTATTTAGGAACCGCTCGGTGTTGTTCGGTTGTATATTATGTTTTAATCAATACCATATATTTATTTACAAAGTAAATACTTTACTATTGTAATTAACGGATACAGATTACGTCTTTTTTTGACTATCCTAAAGTATTATATAATAATTATCAAGGTTAAAATTAAACTAATAGTAAAAAAATATTAATTGCGATGAAAATAATTTATTGATTGATTAGAATACGATACGAATATATATATATATATATATATATATATATATTATGTATGTATATATATATTATTTTTCTAATCTTAAATTATATATTGTGTGTGATAAATAAAAGTAATTTTAATCAGAACAATAATAATTTCTACCAAACAAATCACAAAACCGAACTTAAGTTGGTTAAAATGTCGAATTACTATTTTAGTAAGTTAAAAGCATTTTAACTTTAATTTTTAACCATCGATTTTTTTATCTCTACACAACATACAGTTACTCTTATTTAAAATCACGTCCGACATCACGACTCGACACGTCACTACGAATTATAAATGTATCTCTAAGTTATTTTCAAATCTGTTGATTTTTATTTTAACTCATACGTTTATTAAAAATAGAGCAGTGTACAGTTATTATTATGTATGTGAATGAAATCTCTGACTTACAAAAGAAATGATTTGAATCAAACTAAATATAATATTTGTAATATTTCAAAATGTATGCGTCTGAAGCGCTCAATATTCTTGAATCGATTACACGATACGCTTAGTATGAGTTTAATTACCAAACTGAAAACATGTAGTCGGTAGTGTTTCCAATCAAAAATCTTCGTCAAATTTAAATCAACGTTCGATCTGACAGATCCTTTAAATGTCAAACGAAACAAAATGGTGCCGAAGGAGGTTTCAATGAAACAAAAAATCAACTGGGAACTATTTATGATCAACATCGAGCTTAAAATTAAACCGGCTATATACAGCGTTGAGCTTTTATTATACATATAACATATATATTACATAAAAAGTTAATTTACAAAAGTATGTATAGCAGATACTACGATGACACTTCCAAAATTAGAAGAAAAAAAAACTAAAGATATTGTCCTTTAAAATGCTTTTGATGACTTAAAAAAAATTATTATGTGGTTTAAAATTATGCTTAGAAGAGAGTACAAAAGAAATAAGATCTTACAATATATCACAATCGATTCTTTATTAAATTAATGTTAGAATTGCACTAAATATAAAACGACTTAAATATAATCAGGAAATATTTGGTAAAAGCATCACGTTGATACATATTCTAGACTTGAAATGTTCCGGTGTAGATTAAAAATAACTATTGTCCGTCATTACTCTTATGTTACAACTAATGAAAGAAATATTCACAATTTGGCACAATCACTTATTAATAGAGCGGTTAGCTTCATGTCGTTGTTTCTTCATACGAGTTGTTGTTAGCGCTTCAAGCCCTCAAAAAACGCTTTGAAATGACGCTAGTCACAAAACGCGGTCACTGATTCGACAGTCCATCGTTATCTTTGTCGACCCTCGGGTCTGTGGACCCCGGCCGTTGCCATAATCACGTATGGGAATGTCCCAAGGAGCCGTGGCTGTGGTGGTGGTTCGCAGCCAGATGGTGGAAGTAAGGGGCGTAGGGCCCCGGCCCGGTGAAGGGGTATGGAACCCCGTGGGAGTATAGAAGGCCCCCCGGATAAGCTCCCGACGGAAAGGCCCCCGCCGGCGGAGGGGGCACCGTCGGACTATTCACGTCCATACCCGGGTTCTGCTTTTTCCATTTCGTACGACGATTTTGAAACCAGATCTTGACCTACGCAGTAAAGTAGTTATTATATATTATAAGCATAATATTCAAAAGGAACCTCTTTAAATAGCAACACAATCATAAATCCACAAAAATATACAACTACTAGGATTCAACAAATATTGTTACTTTGCCTCACCCTAAGGTATTTCATATATATTTAAAACCAAATAACAACTATATCTTACGTTTAAGAGACAAGAAAAAGTGACTATTCATTTAACAACAAGAAGGTAATCTAATAATAATGTTTTATTATATGTTTAGTTTACCTGGGTCTCTGTTAAACTGAGGCTCAAAGCGAGATTAAGTCGCTCGCACACGGAGAGATATCTAGTAGTCTTAAATTTATTCTCCAAAGACACCAGCTGTTCGTACGTGAACGCTGTTCTGGCTCGTCTCGGCTTGGTCCCTCCCTTCTGATCTCTGGACGAACCATTCTTCCCTTTCTTAGAGCTGGTGGGGCTCTTTGGGTCACCATTTTCGTCTAAATCTGATTGTGTTAAGATCTCATCATCCATGTTTGAAGTCTGATCGTCTGTTTCCACATCATCAGCTTCTATATCTGAGTGTTGGAGGTGATCTTTGACTGCAACAATAAAAAGAGGTTTTAATTGCTAAAGACGAATCTGTGTCAAGAGAAATATTAAAGCTGAAATATAATTTGGATACAGTCATCATAAGTTATTAGCACATAAAATAATATTTCTGCTACATTTAATAGCAATATTCGTTAACTGTTTAATATAATAGACACATCCGTTTCCTTCAGCGGTGTTGCAAGCACGAATATATTAATTTTTAACGTCTCAACATTGGCAGAGAATATCAAACCTCCGGAAACATTAAAATATAATATACGACTGTTTTGTGCTTAGCTAAATTAAAACAAGCTTTCTAATGGCTGGCAGGATGTATAAATATTAATGAAATCATCACAGCGTTTATCTGTGACTTTAAAATCACATATGAAACTCAAAATGGCGTTAATATCAACATTAATAAGCTCCAAATCAAAAATCAAAGCGTCATAAACTGTCATAACACGCGAACGGCGGTTGTAATGTTGCCTGTAGTCGCTTGTCATGAGTTGGTATTAAAATAATTGCCAGCACTTAAATTAATTTTGGTTTGTTAACAAATAAATCATTTTGATATATTTGTTTACATAAAATGTTTATTTTAGAAGAGGATATAAGACAGGAGAGGTTATGGTGAATGATGAAAACAATTTTACAAAATTTTAATAGACTTAGTCATTTATTGATTAAATAAAGAATATTATTTACCCGCTCATATATACATACATATATATATGTGTGTATATATATATTGATTGATTAGACGAAAGTACATTTATTTATTATCAAAGATTATAATATATATATATATATATATTATTTCTATTGTCAATAATATATTATTTTTTTCTTACTATATATAAAAAAAATTAAAAATTTAAAAATAAATCTCTTTTATATTAGAATCGCATAACTAATAAACGAAAAATATAACATAAAGGAGTGAAAAACTCTATTATTGAATATTTTAACAGACAGCCAATAATTTTCGAGTTTATTATAAAAGAAAAATGAAAACATACACTCAGAAAGCGCCGGCAATAATAAAGATATACAACAGGAAGGCATCATTGAATTATAAAACTTGTTGTATAATGAGTAAGGTTAGTAATCGTTTAAAGTATCAGAGCTGAGAGATCGTACATATTAAAGATTGTAAATTATCAGCGTATGTTCTGACGACAGATATATTTTGTTTTGTCTCCGAACGAATAAGTCTATAAGGGCGTTGTTACAATATTTGAGGAGAGATATGCTATATATATATATAATCCTCCTTCAAATATATATTAAATAAACAATCGGCTTAAAAACAATCAGGCTTATTTGATAACCCTTCATATTGTAGGTACTATATTTCTATACTATTGATGTCAACTTTATTTACGAGACGTAATTGTTGAGGCGGAGCTCAGTTATTTATACGAGAATTTAAATATTATGTGAAAAACCTTAATTATGACACTAGTTAGGCTTTCATCAGTCTATCTGCCTGGAGAAGGTTAGAGCATTAGTCACTACGCTCGCTCAGGGCAGATTGGCGATTTCAAACTTATAATTTGAAATTATAAGTCCAGGTTTACTCACGATATTTTTCATCACCGTCTGTCAGTGGTGTCTTAATACTCTTAGAAAGTACATATAACTCGGAATAAATCACATTGGTACTTGCCAGGTTTCGATGTTTCGAACCCGCACCTTCAAGCACGAGAGGCGGGCTTTAGGCCACCACGACTTTAACTAGGCTTTAAGAAGATAATTTTCTAACCTTCACCATCAGAATGTATTAAAAAAATTTAATTCAAGAACAGAATAAATACGGTATAAATCAAGAACTAACAAACATCTCGTTGAAGTCAAAAATATCTAAATTAATTACTATACGTAATAAAACGTCCTTACATATAATTATAATTAAATGTTTTTCATAAAAATGTAGTGAATTTATAATGATGTATTATAAGACTTGTTTTTTCCCCGCGGCTTTTCCTTTCTTTAAATTAGATTCAGAGAGCAATGTATAAAGTGTGTCAGAACAATATATATATATATATGTTAATAGCCTACAGCGACATCTATAGTAAACATGATACAACTGTTATATATTGATCTTGCGGTTACTAAGTATACGTAATTATACCTATATATACGGATAAATTATAATCTATGTGTTATATTAAAACGTAAGCTACGTAACTATAAAGATTAAAAAAAATCCGTGAGGTATTTTAGCATGAAATAACTAAAAACTTTATATCATTAACGTAGGTTATTTAATGAGAAACGGCAAACGCCTCGTATGTAGTGTGACAATCAAAGGAAAATACAAAAAAAAACAATTATTTACTTACTAATATTATCATAATTAGTCACCTTTTATATTATTGACCGAGATAAAACTACTGGGATTGTCAAAAAATTTTTTATTATGTTAAACGGCATAATTTACACTTTAGGTATGTTATAAAAAAACGTCTATTTTCACGCAGTCTAGATTAGTAAATAATGGTAATTTTTTTTCCTATTTCTTGATAATTATCATATATAATGATTAAGAGTTTGTTTTAATCATTAATTAATATAATTTAGAGTGCTGTTACAGGTAACACTGTTATGTGCTTGACATATTTAAACCTCATTCAAACGTCACTTAAAAGTCGTAATTATCTGGATGTAGAAGTTAATAGTAGTTAAATTATTTAAATCACTCATTCAAATGTAATGCGTAATAAATAATGTTCATATATATGACAAATCATTTGCTTGATAATAAAAGAAAGGAAATGCTTTCGTCTATTCTTTCTGGAATCTTCGTCAATCACATATACCTACATCCGGATGCTACGAAGTTCAAAACAGTCATGTCAAGGTATCAGACCAAGTGAGGTTTGAAATAAAACCTCTTTTTTCAGGGTTAAACCCTCTGGTTATTATTTCTAAATCAAGAATACTACAAACCCATCAGCTCAACAATATGGTTGACATAATCCAGTAACCTCAGAACCAAATGGTTTCTTAAGCAATTCTATATAAAGAGGTTTTATTATATTTCACACAACTTCAACGGACCTTCTTATTATGCAGTAATTTGTGATACTAATGTATTATTCTAATTGTATTTAACAATAAATATATCAAAGTCTATCGGAAACTATTTTCTGTATCCCGTGAGGAAAGCACTTGTAATCGAGAGGGCTTTATTAATTACAACCTACAAACTGAATTACATCAAACTATTATGAACCGTATAAGTTTTGAATAGAGTTAAAATTCCCTTGACAATCCGGCGTCAACCCAAAATGCAGCCTTATCTTTAGGGCGTTTTACTCCTTTGAATACAAACCAAGGGAATTTAGACTGAATTGCATCTTAATAGAGTTGTTTTTAGTTTATATTAATATATCATCAATTTGTTAAATGAAGAAAATTGAGAAGTGTAATTTGGAAGGATCCTTGGTTCAGTGATTTGGACAATGGGGCCGTGTTCGCAGTTATGTTAAACGATATTGCAGTACTTTAGACTTAATTTATTTGATCTGTGATGCTTTTAATGTGTTATATGTGTGTGGGGAGCTGAAGAACGTACTTATATAAAGTGTTTATGTGTGTGTGATCACATGAAAACTAACGAATTTTAATGTTTGAACATGATAAAATAGTAACATGTTCTTATAATATTATCTGATTTAAATTTATAAGATTTTAGTAAGGTATAATTCTCAGATTACCTTACACAAGAATACGAATATAATCTGTGTGACAAAAAATGAAGAAACAGTTAACCTGTCAAATGAAAAGGCGGGTTAAATTCGAAAACTAATTTTCAACTTTTAACAAAATTTTGGGTATATATTTAAAAATATATAGACTTTAAAAGAAAAAGCTTAGTCGCGAATGTCAAAATTGGTTAAATTAACAACAAAATAATCTTATATTCCAATCGAAAAATAACAGTAATAAAACGGAATCCAAGTTGACAACTTTCAGCAAAACAAATCTAAATTAAAGGGTGTATAACACAAAGCCCGCGGAAAACGCGTAAACGACGGCTTAATGTTGGCAACACTGCTTCTGACTTTTTAATTACAACCCCAAAATTACGTGAAAATTCCGCTCAAACCGTGAATGGCGATGGGCTTAAATAGGATATTCCGTGGCGTTGTAAGTTAATTACTACATTAACCTTTATATGATTGAATAAAAACATTCAAAATATTATCAACGCCTTCTAATTTTAGTAATTAAATATTATGGACATTTAAATATTATACATTATACTTACTATTTTCCTAGACACTTTTTGTATAAATGTAATACGAAAGCCTACTTATTTCTAAACTGAAAACAAAAAAGCAAGTTTTTTGACAGTTATTACTAACTTGTCCACCATTGTACAGCCAATCGGTTAAAGCGCCGAAAAATAAGCCAACAAAAACCGTAAATGCGCAAAATTTATATACGCTTGACCCCTCGAACGCGTTATTCACCTTTTATTTTTATTTGAGTGAGCAAGAAACAAATCTTAGCGCAAAAGGGATAATAAAATAATCGTTAGATTCGTTTAGACGACTCTAATTTCACGGATTGGTGCGTAAAGGGACGGTTAAGGGTACACGCTATCTCTTTCCAGCACGTGGCTTTAAATCTGCTATCTCTTTCCCGCGCGGACCAATGGGGTATAGACTAGGAGTTTTTTTTTTCAGGATTTGCAGGTTTATAAAAGGATTCGCTGAGGTTTGTCTATGCGATACTAACCATGTTATTTCTTCTACCTACGATTATTATTGATAGACATTATTTAACTTTTTAATGCGGTTAAAGCGCTTGAATTATTTTAAACATAAAGTGCTATTGTTTATGATATTAAAAAGTTTCTTTCACGCGATGAATTGCTAAAGTAAATGACGCATAGACAATATCTATGGAGCTGTAATATCATAAAGTACCCCATAATACATCACTTCTATCTCAGTTATCTGTAATCTTAATCGGATCGCCATTTTGAATTTAATAGCGCGGACATTTTGTTGCTGACCAACCGTTCGAAAATTTTACGACGCTTACAAAATTATCTTGGAACGATTATATTCATTTTTTTTATTGACATTGTTTTAATTTTACATATGATTTCAGGTTTATTTTAACTGCGTTGTTCTAATCCTACTCTAATTTATAAGACATCGTTTTATTCAAGGGAGGTAGTTGTTAGTTAATTAGTTGCCACTGTATACAATATTTAATGAAAAAAAAATAACCTCTATAATCAATTATTGTTATAAAGCACGTTTATGTCCTAATTAAAGTAAATAAAATAATGAAGTACATATAAATATATTTTCTATATACAATGTATCAGATATATATTAAATTATTTAAACCATACGTTACACACTACCATGACTGTGACACACACATGCACACACATAATATTATATACTATATCAATCCGTGAAGATTACTACGTGTGTATCGTCACTGACTGTCAAATATAATGACATTTATATTATACTATCGAACTTGAAATAATCAATAATGTTTCTTCCACACAGTATTCAAGATAATAATTCGTCCAACAATTAAAAACGTCGACATTGGCAGAATATTTAACGATTCCAGAGCGAATGAAGCCATAGCATAAAAAAAAATATGGGCGAGTATCGTCTGTTGGACGAAATTCAGTAACCACATAAAGCTTATAGATAATTAAGATACGAAAGAGTTATTGATCTATGGAATTCTATTGTTTAGTCTAATCTACACAATTATATATATATTACTAAGAACTGAGTTTTGAGCCAGTTCCTCTGAACAGATTCTTTCCGGCTGTATGACGTTCAAAAACATTGACGTATAATATGGCGCGAAGAATTGATTGTTATATACAATACTTTTATTGATGATAATATATATTTTTAAATATAAAAATAAATACGATTAATATTTATTTATATGATAACGTGGTACACAAAATAATTTGAATAAACATAACCAAGCCGCGGTTCCTAGACGTCTCAACTGTAATCAAAAAAGGTTATGTTTTAAGTGACGTGATTGTACGAGAACGTTTTTCATGTAGGTATTTTGATGTTATTAGTTTGTTATAATGAAATTAATAAAAGACAAAATTAAGAGTTTTGTGTTTTACATTATGTATATTTATTTCCAAACTAATCAAGCTGTTTTTAGAAAATATACCAAAAAATGTCATTGTACGAAACGAAATAAAAATCATTGATAAACAATGAAAAAGAATATACGAGAATATGAAACGATATAATTCTCTATGACTAATACTTTACAGTCAATTTCAAGTTAATTACAATGAAGAATCAACCAAATTAAGAAAAAACCCAAAAATCTTTATCCATATATATTTAATATTTAAGTTTTGGTCAAAACTATATTCTGTTCACCGTGCTTACCTTGTTAGAAATAAAAAAAAAACGATTGCTTATACAACTACATAGTTTAAATAAAAATAAAATTACTACGCGTTTTTTATTATATTTAACGTCCGAAGTGTGTGTGTGTGTGTGTGTGTGTGTGTGTGTGTGTGTGTAGTTCAAATTTATAAAAAAAAAAACCCGTACTACATCCGAATATATGACTTTTATTAAAATGAATACTCGCAAAAGTCTCAGATCTCATTAAGCACATAGTTATTTTTCTTAAATATTCTCCTTCGTTAATATGTTAAATAATAAATCGTTTGTAATACAAACGTCACACAGATCGGGACGGTGAATTTGAGATAATATTGCTTAGTATAAATCAATCGTAGGTTAACAGATGTTGTTGAAAGGTTTGCAGCATCCGGACGCTTCTGGACATTTGTTATCTGTCACACTTTTGATACTATTAAACAATTTTTACACAACAACAATAATAATATATCATTTATTTTTTATTTTCTCTGTCTATATGCATCTATATTGATTTTAATTTTGTATTTATTCCAAGACAAATAAAAAATATATGTAATAATATAATAAATGTAGTTAAATTATTAATTCCGATGAAAACCTTTATTATAGGTATTAGGTATCCATTCGGTTACTCAAAAAAAAAAAAACAGAAAATTTACAAAATTATATCCATAACCTTATTCACCTGGTCGGCTTATTTTATTTTATTTTTGTTTTTTAACCTTAACCTTAAGTCTTAATCATATTCCTAACCTCCAGATTATAAACTAAAAACTATATATACCACAGATTGTTAAAAGTCAAATGACAGAAATACAAACATCGTTTGTTGGTTAACTCAAAAAAAAAAAATCGAGAATCGTTTACCTTTCATCACGTACTTAATGGACTCTTCAAATTTAACAATAGCATTAAAATAAACCTATTTATTTTATATAATAGTGTTTTTAAATGAGTTTTCACACGGAACTGCCGGTTACAGCTTTCAGAACGCAATGGCGGCATAATATGAAAGTATAACTTTTGTTAAACAATATTATTATGGAATACCTATATTTAGTATGCCCGCGGCTTTGTTCTCGCGCAAAAATCGTTTCTTTTATTATTTATGTTAATATATAATGTAAATGAAGTCTTAAATAGAACTTTAACATAATTCTCGTAACATCTGCCAGTAAATAATCTATCAAATGTCTAGCCATTACAGAAATTAGCTCGAGAAACAGACAGACAAATATTTTTAATGATATAATTTAGGTCAATAGACTGTATTTATAATTGTGACAAAATTATTGAATAGGATATCTTATGTTATAATAAATTTATAGAATATATGATTATTATTGTGTTCAGTAAAACAGATTGTTATACATTAATAAGAAATATAATTTAAAAATAGCTTTTGTATTATATAAAAATGTTTTGTTTCCCTCTAAACGGATAAAATATACGTACATAACACTTAACATGCGTACAAAGGAAAGTCGTATTAGTGACACCATTTATAACACAACAACCGCTGTACATATTTGGCAAAAATTGGTGGGGAGGTAGCTCAGAACTATATATGTACTTATATAAATTCGTATTTCCTTGGACACATCACGCGTACGGCTATACCGAGTATCTACTCTACTACTAACAATAAAAACTACCTTGTTTTTATTGTTATATTAATTATTGTGAGGAAAACGATTTTGTGAAAGAAGAACTTAATCAAATTGCACAGAATAAATAAAATTAAAAAAAAAATAACAATAATATTCTGTATAAACATTATTATACTTTCTGCTGAATAGATTTTAATAGATGACAGTCGTTCAGATAGATCAAAATCATTCCTACCTCCAATATCGTTAACGAAGATCTCGGAATTATAAAGCGACTTTGCATCATTTATCTGATTTAATTAGAGTTATATTAGTCCGATATAAGGACTTTATTATTAAAATTCATGATATATGGTTATAAAAACGAACTATATCTCTTCACCAGCGGCTAGATAGCTGGTCTGATGATATCTTTGACATGACAGCACAAGGAACGTAATGTCTACTAATATTATGCATTTGAAATAAGAACTTTGATTTTATATAAAAAATATATTTCCTATATAACCTTCATTTTGTAAACAGTCTATGAATATGTCTGACTCATCTAAGTGACCGTCAAAGCTTACAAACGGGATTCAAATCAAAAATATTTCCAAAAAAAAACACATCATAATTTAATTTTTTATATAATCTGTGCGATACTATAGACTTTATAATAAATAAAAAAATCTATAATTTAATAATTAAATGGTTTATTTAAATTGATAAGAAAATATTAACTTTCAACTATTCTATTCTATTATAATTTCTTTTTATTGTAATGCGTTGTGAGATCCGTCTATTTAATAGAAATATCTTTGATCTCACTGCGGATGCTGAGATGGAATAATCATTTGAGAAAAATAGATTATTTTGAATTGAAATAGAAAAACACAGTTTTATTTCGGTTAAAACACAATATTGTCTCATTGTGTCCATATAAGAAAGAATCGTATCGCATAAAATATCAATTTTACATAGAAAATTATTTAATTCGTTTGAAAATGTATATATTATAGTATGTGACAGTACTCAAGATTATAATTCGTACAACCAATAAAAACTATGAAATTGGCAGAATATTCCGCGATTCCAGTGCGAATGAAGCCATAGATTAAAAACATATAGTATGTGATGGTCCGACGGAATAAAATCTTAAATCTAAAGGAATCACTGAAAATCGCTTGTTAATATTAATATTATAATAATAATAAAAATACTAAATCGAGCTACCATACGATAAAAATGTCTTACATTATTTATGAAACAAAACAGTCTTGAACTGCTAGACCGATATTGATGAAACACAGCTAAGAATCACAATAATGAAACTGGGTTTCAATGAAAAAAGCACATCGGAATCGGTCAAGCTACGAAGCCAATACAGACAATTCACGTAAAACTCATTACTCCTCTTTTTTTTGCAGCGGTGATTAAACACGTAATATTTTGTTATAATCGCTTCTTTAGGTTTCTTAGAACCGAGTCAATTTCAACGTTATTTTATAAACAGTTAACCATACTTTAAGGTTTACCACTTTTTTCAAAAAACCGAGTAAAAATCAAAATGAAAATCCGAAAGATCCTGTTCAATAAAATTCCTTATCCAAATAGCCACAGTATTTGTCATTTATATAAGCGAAGATGAAAGATCGTATCAAAAATAGCCATTTAAATATACATATATAACATAAAATCACATTAATTTTATAAAAAAAAAAAAACATAAATTACAATAAATCTATTTTTACAGTCGTTATAAATTTTGTTAAGTAACTGTCAAAATTGTCTTGACATTTGATTCAAAAATAGCCATTATAATGTACAGATAACATAAAATTTATAAAAAAAAAAAATATCATGAATTATAAAAAAATTCTTTTTTTAAATTCGTTTATAAACTTGGTTAAGTATTTGTCAAAATATTGCTAACAGTGCGTCGTTTGCTGTACCTACGCGTTTCAGAAACACATACTTACACATATATTAAATGTTATGTATATTAATAACTGTTATAAAGTTATTTTATAATAATGAAAATAAAATACAGTCAGACATTATATTACTAACAACTAATTAAAGTTTCAGCTCTAGTGATATAAAGCGAATTGAAAATTTAAACCTAAAAGATAACTACAAAGATATGTTTTGTTATATTTATTTCATTATCAACGTAATATTCTATATGTTTATTTTTAAAACATTTGATACTAGAATCAACTAGTACCGTACCGCAGCTTCGTCCACATTATTCCGATTTCAGTAATAAGAAGTATCATAGAAATCTTTGATTCATAAAACTTATATATCTGTATTATTAAAACATTATAATTAGAAAGAAAGATGAATTAGATGCTTAAAAAAAAAGTCGCATAGATTAATAATCGGTTTCCGTTTTATTAAAGACACAGATTATTTAATAATGAATTTTATGATTGTAGATAATAATGTATAAATTTACCTTATCTATGTATGCGTTATTATAATTTCATAGAAATAAAATTCTTATGACAACCTCATACGCTTTATATATATAATATTATTAAGATTAGCTACTAATAGATGGAGTTATTCACATTTTGTTTAAATATGTGGACATAGAAGAAATTATATGTAGTGTCATTGAATTAATATAAAATTAAAAAAAGATAACAGAAATAGCCATGTGTCTAGTCACTCCATTATATTAATTTAATGTTAAATCTATATATATATATATATAAAGTTTAATATTTACCGGAGTCGCTGTCGTCTCTGTCGTAATGCGGTCTCCAATAGGCTTCATCATAACGAAGCATTTCAGACCTTCCCGTGAACTTGGTCGGGTCGAGGATATTTTCTACGGAGAAGGCGATCGCAGGCCTCTCGGGCCTCGTGAGGCCCAGCCGCCTCGTGAGGTCCACCGGCGCTGCCTCCTCCACACCGACCACGTCCACCTCGTTCGTCTCCACCTCCACCTCCTCGTCATCTCGCCTCTCAGACCTCATCGCCAGCATAGTCATATCAACGTATTATAAACACACCGGTCTCATGCCGTCAACACAATATAACACAAAAATAATTATAATGTTATTGTATGCACATGCTCTGTACTCTGTAACACGTGATGTACTGAGCGAGTGCCACTGCGATCCGTGTTGTGCGTGCGATCGTCCTCTGCGCGGTTCTGATGCGGCCGGGGATGATGCCGGCGGGCGGGGACGGGCCCGGCAGCCCTGGGAGGGATCCAACGCCATTGGCGGCGGGAAACGAGGCGTGCCCTGGACGGAGGGAAGTAATCGAGCAATAAGGTTTAAACAATTTCGTTTAATACGTTGAATTATGTAAGAGCGGCTGGCAAGTAATCGCGCACAAGCGATAAGGCCATTTGCGCTACTTCGTTACGTATTAATGGGGCAGGAAATTGACTTATGAATATTAGAGGTCCCCGCCAAAGATCGCTCCAAAACGGTCCGCAGCGGCTAGCGTTATTTTACTAGTTAAAAGCTGAAACAATCGTGTTTATTGAGTACAGACTTAATGGTTTCCGGTCGGACGCCATTAACGTGTTTGGTTAGGCGTTTAAATAACTGCCAGAGGTTAACTTTGTTAATTATAACTAAGTTATGTTTGTTATCTGTTTATGTACTGTGATAAAGGCGACATTACTTTTGTTAATATTGCGAACGACAAAGGTCTGAGACAATTACATATACAATTACTGCAAAACTACTTGGAAACTTTTGTTTTTAATTTAAACGTGATTTTAGAAATGTATTGCAATTTTTTTTCGCTGATATTATTATTTTGTATGTAAAAAAAAATATTGTTCCTTTGTCTGAAATTATTAGTAAAGATATATAAATTTCATGTTACGTTATATTTTATATATAATTGAGCAATTGACATAACTGTTAAGTCCTTATTTATTAGGCTATATATTGTTTATTATATAGGATATATATTACGTGGTATCTCGTCTGCTACGAACTACTACCTGCTACGAACGCTACGAGCGTAGCATCTGTGTAAGTATGATGATGTTATTGTTTATTCATAGCTCCGTAACACACTTGTTCAGTTCGAATATAATGATTGCTATATTTTTTGTCACAAACAAACTGACACTTTCAATCAATAGAATTAACATTTACTCTTTATTATATATTTCTATACCATACATGACATTTTTTTTTTTTTATTTACTTATCACCATTTTAAGTCTCTTTTTATTACGCTAGTTAAGCGACATTATTCACGGTCAGATCTTGGATGGGTGACGCAATTATTGTCGAAAATGACTAAATTTCTCAAGCTCTGAATTTTAAAAACAGTTTAAGGTTTTGAGTCGGTTTTGCTTAAAATTATCTTAAACTACCAAGTTTAAGATAAGCCGACTCACCAGAGCAGACCAAATATACATTAAGATAAAACAATGATTACGCTTTAAAATAAGAATTTTTTAATTAAAACGCTTTCATTGTATTAATCAAGTAAGGTCTATGGTATAAACAATAAAAAAATGTATTAAAAATATAATAAGAGTTATTTAAAGACAAAGAAAATATGAGGCCTCCGATATGATGCCTTAATGGTTCGTCAAGATTATTTTATCAATGAATAAAAATTTTATTCGTATATTTATTAATACAGAAATATATTACTATCGAATTAGTATCTGAATGAAAGTCAAACATCTACTCGTAGGTACCTACATATTCTATAATGAAGTGATGATGTCTTTTTATGAGGGTAGTAATAAAATAAAAAAATATGATTTAAGATAAACTGATACGAAACCTTCACTAATTTCCCATAAAGCCTACACTATCAATATCTTAGTTAAATACTTCATAGTTCTAGTTAAATAGTAAGGATTTTTTATTATCGTGGACGCTCAGTTATATTGACGTAAAAACTATCTCCACGGCTGTCAATCAGTAAGTTTTTTGTATGCAATCGTTTGATATTACATGAACCTTGTAATACGGTTTAATATACAGGATGTTGCTATAATATAAAAATGTTTATTTATGCACTCGACTTTCGCTGTAATATAAGTGAGATATAATATCGACTTACTTTCCGTCTTCTTGGTTATTGATTAATTTTACAATTATATAATATTGTATACACTTAATTAAAACATAACATTATTTAAACAATATTTTTTTTATTATATTCATATTTCTTATAATTTTCTTATATATATTTATTTGAATCTAAATACACTCGAATTATATGTAGATGTCAAATGATTAATTTATTTTTATCGATTTTCATCCCGGCTGTATGTGATACGACAGTTGCATTCTTTCACGTAGACACTAAATTTATAGAAAACGAAATTTAAAAGTTACTTAGTATTTTTTAATAATCTATTTTGTTAAAACATGGCTACAAAAAAAAAAATACTGTCATTACAAGAACTCTTTAACTTAAATAATAATTATTCCTGACTGCAATTATATAAAATGACAATTTAAACAAGATGGCGTTTGAAAACAGAAAATATTTTTCTATAACTTTAATTATAGGTATATAAATAAATATTTTATTTATCTAATTTAATTCATATTTGTGGCGAAATAGTTCTTTATTAATATATTTAAGTTAATCTTTAAAAAGGCAGTTTTAAAGTAATGTTGACACATCATAATCATCTTATAAATATGACGTATAATAAATATCCTAATCCTAAATTAAAAACGGAATACAATAATACTTCTTTATTCACAAAAAAAAAAATACAAATATATAAATAATTCACATAATATAAGGGCAGCGGTTATTTAAAGCGTCTATTGATGACGTATGTCAAACAAATGTCAAAATTATTTTCCTATTATGCAAGTTAATGGCGTTTGTAGCAAAAATATATTTGACTATAGACTATTATTCTTTTACAATGTTGTTTCTTTTATAATATTAAATAAATAACAGATTACCCATTAAGTTTTCCTTCTACGAATGGGTAGAGTGACACGAAGATTAAAATAGTTTAAAAAGCAAATGACATCGTAAAATTGCAGACTAAGTCATATCTTATAATGTTATGTAATAATTTAATGTCCATATAATTTAATATTTGAATACTAAAGTAATAATTTCAAACGTACAGCTCCAGAAACATCCAATTAGCCGGCGTCTATTTAACGAAACAAAAAAGACGTCTCAAACAGATTTGTTAAATACAAATTGGTTATTAAAATTCTTGGCTACGGTTTGACAATACAAAATGGCGGTGGAATTAAATTTTTGTTGCATTCATTTATTTTATTTAAATGAATTCATCGTGAATTATTTCGATCGTTTTAAATGTAACATCATTTAATACTTTCTAAGTACGAGAATAATACGAGAAGAATGTCCTTTCACAGGGATAACTTTAATATAAATTCAAACTAATATTGCCGAGATATAAAACAAATATGTTACAATACACGCATCACGAAATGGAATCTCAAATGACAAATTTTAATGTATTTATATTAACATCAAAAGACATTCTTAAATGAAGCCATTAATCATGTCATGTCACAGTTTAAAAATTTGAACACGAAGATTTAAATCATATTTGATTTAATACAAAGAAAAATTAAAAACAAGATGGTTATGAATTAAGGAGTGAAAAAAAAATAATATATATATATATATATATAAATAAGAATGGTATTTAGAATTATTATTTCCTAAGATATATTTATTTTCGTCTTTACTAAACTGTCAAAGTATTTTTTTTTTATTTTAATAAACTCAGGCACAGCTTTAATTGCTGTCAGTTTTTTTCGCCTACAAAACTTTTTAATTAATCCGTTCACTCGAGTGTTTTTCATTTTGTTTTTCAGTTCTGCTTATTATTTTTTTTTATTTTTATTTCATCTTAATTTCATAAAAATTCGTTATTACGTAATTGTTAAATTTATATATGATATATCCTGATCCTGAATATGAGATTTTGGTGATATCTATTTATTTTTATTATTTTCTTTTTTTTGTGGTAAAATTGATTCATCGACATTATTATGTCAATAGCACTAAAGACATTTTTGTCTTGCGATTTATTATAACAAAGTCATTTCCAATGTAATAGTGATGTCACATACTGCATTTAAAGTTCCAAACCTATACACTATGTGTTTCTGCTGTCAAGTTCAATAACCAATATTAACTTATAATTATATTATCATACACTAATAAGTTTCGTTCGCCACCAACCCGCTAGGTGGCGCTCGTAATTTGTCACACTCCCATCCAGACGCCTGACAGGACCAAATGATTTATCTCCGTCCACAGACAAAGGCCTCTCAAATAGACCCTCTCGCAAAGCAAACACTCCATTTAAAAGAGATTTTGCAATATAAACTTTATAACCTAAACTGAAAAGTTTATTTTCCCGCCATAACTTTGACGTTGACGTTAACAACGATAAGATTGCGTTCGGAAACATTCCAACGCTAATTGTATGCGCTGTAGGAACACATTTGTCAATTGTCGCCGTTCTAGTAACGGAACGTAATTAGTTACAGCCTATTTACGGAGCGCTTTGACGGCTTATTAAGATTTCAAATACACAAATTGGATGTCTTATAACTGATTGGCTGGTGACTTTGAGGGATCAGTTTATTCGGGCGAAGACAGCTTCGTTTCCCGGTTATCAAAAAACGATCAAGCGACTAATAGAAGTAATCTATAAGGACTGTTGAATCTATCTGCAACATGTGGTTGCAAACTTGCATTAATCATTCCGACGCAATTATGTATTAACGCGAAGTGTTACACAAGAAGATTAGCGTTATATAAAAAAAAAATTGTTAATAATTTTCATTTTATGCAATACGATTTAATTAAATGTAAATAATTTTAAATAATACCTTTAATAAATATTTATAAACTGATTGTTTTGCATTACTTAAAATTTTTTAGAATTCGTTTTATTTTAAATTAGACAGAAAGTATGAACAAAAATTGTAAAAATAACATTTTTTTATAATATTATGTTATAAATTTTATTTTAACTTCAAAAACAGATTCTTTGTTGTATATGTAGACAATTATTATTGTATTTTTTTTTTAATTTTCGTAAAACTTACGATATCGAGCTGAATCTTACGATATTTAAAAAACTTACGATATTTAGTCCATTGTAACGTTATAATGAATTTTGTAATTAATGTTATGAAATTACATATTATTAAAGAAAAAACATATTTAAGACGTTATATATTTATACAATCTTTAAAAAATATATCATTTATTAACTGTGTTTCAATAAAAACAAATAGGTACTCATCAATATAACTTTAAGATTTTTAACCGCAATCACGGAGAGAGTAACGACATATTTTCCGACAGGCGCTTTAATTTCGAATCCAAATATATCCCCAAAAAAAAAACTAATTACGAATGTATCCGTTAATTAAATAAAGGACAGTTTGTTGGCGTGTTTACAAATAGATTTAATAAGATCGTGGTCCGCCTGCTGACAGCCATCGAATCGATTCAACACACCTTTTTTTATACCTTGAGAGTTGGGACCCTCAATTAGTGAGAGCTATGGCGTTCCGTATTACGAAAACATACGGATTTGGTAAAAGGTATAAAAAAAAATGAACTCGGAAAGGAAATCGTTTCGATAGCGTTCAGTAATTCGATTCGTTTTGATTCTTATAGCTGCTGTGATGTCATTAGTTTGTGTTTATTGTGAGGGCTCCTTGCATATTGGGACAGTTGGGATGTTTTTTGTGTAATACAATTTCTATAATTAACTATATGTGAAAAACGAATTAGGTTTAAAATATAGAAATAAAAAATATATATTATATACATTGCATTTTATTTAATATATTTGCTTCAAGTATAGTTCAGTAATATGAATTTAAATTCCTAATATATTTCCTTCGAGTATCAGTAATATGAATTTAAATTCCTCTTCTTACTTTCTTAAGAAGGAGAAGGAGCATTCTTAAGGTGAATACGACAGTTGAAAAATATCTAATAGTTAACGGACAAGATATAATTTGTGATCGAATATTTATCAGCGTAGTGATGGACGGAAGACATTTTAGCATTTTTTTTTCCTAGACAGCTTTAAAAATACTATATATTTTAGCTGTTATATTAATATCATGTGATACTGATCTTTAGCATTTCAATGTTATTACGAAGTCAATGTAGTCTACATATATATTTATAAAATAATTTTAAACAATTCAGTATTAATAAATAGTAATTACGAAAACTACTCAAAACTTAGTAGCAAAATATAGTCAAGAAAAAATGTAATAACCATCAAAGAAATTCTATCGAATAAATAAAATAATACGTATAGCTGAATATAACAAACTCGAGTCAGGCTCTGTTTAAAAAAAAAAATGGCGTAATCGTCGCCGGCGGGAAAATTTGCGGCGGTAATATTTTTTACCAAACGCCAGCCTCGGCTAATTGGATTCCTGTATAAACGCGTCATCCCCCGAAAACCACCCTCTTTAAAACTTAGCGGATAAAGGTCGGAATAATAACAAAAAGTTTATATACCCACCGATATAATATACCTTTTTTTATTTCTGTCTTATGTTTGGCTGTATGATGTTAAGGCATTTTAGATTTACGTCTTTTATTACATGTAGTTAATATCTTGTTGTGTGTTAGTATATATGAGCTTGTATTTATGTATATATATTTATCTAGTAGGTATATGTAATACAAGTTTGCATTCTTACAATATATACAAAGCCTTAATAGTTTTTTATTCAGTTATCGTCACACATGAATATAGATTATTATATAAATAACGCGAAACGCTTCGTATGAAGGTGACGATGCAAAACTTGTACTAAGCATACTTTTATAATATTACGTTATAAAAAAATACTTAAAGGGTCTGCTAAATTAAACCCGAGTAAAAATCGAGAAATTAAGTTAAAATAAACCAAATAATTAGGGAACACAAAATAAACGCTTTGTGCTCTTACAATAATAATTCCCCTTAGGCATTTTCGATTCTTGTAAAACTCAGATTTAAACGAAATAGTAGCATCTGTGCATACAATAATATACCTTATTACAAACCAATAAAGTCCACGTCCAAAATAAATATTTACCACAGGGTATACTTTTTTCCGCAAACAATGTCTTTATTAATCTAAAAACTTGGTCTGTATTTATTCAGTGAAATGAGTAGCGTTTACTTTAAATACCATATTTTTTAATGTAGACTTTATGTCAGAAATAATAAGGTTTGAAATTGAATAAAGAGTTAATTGTGAAAGCAAATCGTTGACATTCAAGATCAAGGATGTTTGTTAAGTCAATTAGATTCGTAATTACTCTGTTAAAATCATCCGATCATCTGTTTACGTCAAACAATTAAATTTTAAATAACTTAAATGTGACAAGCATTATAAAGCTATGATAAAGTTATAATAATGTGAATAAAAACGCTAAAGACATGTCAAAGCGTTGCAAGGTTTATTTTTTAAATCATAATATCCGGTTATTATTGACGGCCATGATTTAAATGCTTCTGCACGCAATATTAACTGTTGTTCATATTATTGTTATATAGGTATGCATATGCATGCGCTGGTGTTAAGATTAATATTTTTTATCAAACGTATTTTAATAATATAACAGGCAAAAAAATAACAACATAGGTTTATGATTTGAAAGTTATTCATGTAAACTTGGTTTTAACAAAGGTACAAAGACATTCTTTATTGATAGTTATATGTATATACATATATATATATATATATATATATATTAAACAGTAAATAAGCCCACTGCACAATTGAATAGTAAGTATAAATGACTAAATTTGCCGCTTCATAGAAAAAAAGATTAAAAGAAAAGCAATTTTGGTTCAAATTGATTGGCAATTATTGTTTTTATCTTTTCCTAGTTATGTTAAAAAATGTGAAGGGAAGGTTGTGAGCAAGACAAGCCAAAGTAGCGTCCAGTGTCTGCTAGACAGCACGTCCAGCTGTAAAATAATTATTTATTTTTGAGTCTAGGCTGCATGTTGTAAACATTAGTGATGTTCGGTTTTGACATTCAGGAAGTCAAATTAAAATGGCGGCAATATTTGGCAGCGTCGTTGGGTAACGTTTATTTTTTTTTTTTTTGGTGTTGTGGGTTTTTGGAGACATATTTTTTTTATATTATATTTGTATGTTGTTTTGAAAAGTTGCAATTTAAATCCGAAGTCATAAATAACGCAATGCCTATTATTTTTAACATATAATTTTAATTAAAGCTAAAATTTCAAATACATATTTTCTTTTTTATTGATTCTGTTATTATTCTAAATTAATAATTTTTTTTGTCATCTATGTAGGTATTGGATTTTTCATTGAAATCATGAACAAAGATGTTTATCAAACACGAGCTTTATAGAAGGCCGACCAGTTATAGAATTCTAAATATTAGGTTATTTTGCATTAAATGTATTTTAATTCCTTATATTATTATTTATTTCATGGTTAAGAAAATTCTGGTCTTGTTTTTGATCATATTAACGTTTCCCAAATTAAACCAATTCGTATATTTATCTGTTCTAACTAAAATATAAAAATCTCAATATTACTGTTACATATATATATAATATATAAAATTATCGATATTTTGTCAAAGATAACTATTAAAATATTCAAAATAACCTAATTTGTTTTTATTTCCGTTTGTTTAATAATATATGTACACGTTTATATAGTAGGTGTATGTAAAAATGAATAATTAAAATTAAGTTAAATTATCACAAAATTATCTCAAAGTTTTTTTTTATTATATGAAAAAACTTATAAATAATGTTATATGTATATATTATTTGTCTTTCACGATATTCCCTTGTGCCTGCGACATCGCATCTTGTGCAGCGAGTTACGGCAGTCTCTGTACTGGCATGTCTATGGGTTGGACCTCGCCGGTGTTCCCCCAGCTACGATCTGTGAACTCACCGCTAGCGGAACCCCCGACCTTACAACAAGAATCTTGGATTGGATCGCTTTTGGTACTAGGAGGATTATTAGGTTGGCATTCAACTATTTTGTTCCTATTAATATAATATACCAAATAAACTATTTTTTTATATTTATATGACTTTATAAAATATTCATATTATTAATCATTCTACCATAATTTACTTAGGTTTCATGATTCTTGAACTTAAGTTATATAGAAAAGCCCGTCTGAAGTTTTTTGCTCCATTATTTAATATATTTCTATCTTTTGTTATTTTTATTAAACGAAGAGAAAGATGATAATTGAGAGCGTCCATGCATACACTAATTTCGTTTTATACTAGATTTGATTATTTTTCTAAACGACATTAAAAAAACATGAATGCAGATTTAATGAGATAAATCTGATATGTTTAAGGTTATCGAAATATAAATAAGAAGACTATATCAGACGACAACTTCAATAAAGAAATGTCTCCTTCAAATTGCTTCAGGTCCGTTGATAACAGTTCCGCTGTCAAATAGGATCGGCAGACGTTACGTTATCATGATCTCCAATATTCCTCTGCTCCTCGGCTGGCTGCTGGCCGGAGTCGCCTCTGACTTGCCCACGCTATACGCGGCCCGCATCATGTGGGGCTGCGCCACGGGCATGCAGTTCGCCACAGTGCCTTTATACATCGGTGAGATCGCTGAGGTAGGTGATTCTTATCATTGTACAGGTGGAAGTTTGGTAGCGTATTTAATGGATTTTGATGAAACTTACCTTTAAAGTAAGTTTAGACATCAGAATAAGGTCAAGGGTCAAATTTATCAATTCAATTTCTATAGTTTGCACAGGAACATATAATAACAGGTGTATATAGTACGAAGTTCAGTGACACAGACAATAGATGTCGCCACTGGCTGACAGCTTCTACCATATACATATATTAAGCAATACACATTATCAATTTCTCAGTTGAAATAAATTTTTGAAAGCCGCTCCGTGGTTACCGGAAAATGATTTTTTGGAAAAAGCTTGTGTTTTTTTTTCAAGTTTTTAAATTCAACTTGTTTCTTTTAATCATTCGATCATTGCATCGCTTTAAGAAATAGTTAAGTAGTTAATAAGAATATTCATTTGTATGATTATGAAGTATAAGTAAAAGCCTTTGAATACAGAATAAATTCAAAAAAGTAATTTCTTTTTGAAGGTAGTTTATAATTTTTTTGGCTGCCATCCATAAATAGATATAATAATTTTATGTGTATTTTGTCGCAGCGTGAGTTCTCAGCTGGTGCGCTAATTAAAGTTGATATATAAGCAAATTTCTTAAAATACCCTCAGGACAAAATCCGCGGTTCCCTTAGCGCTCTCTTCCTACTTTTCATCAACATCGGCTTCCTGCTCGCGTACGCGATCGGTCCGCATTCCTCGTACTGGGGTCTGACCGCATCAGGCGGTATACTGTCGCTGTTCTACGTACCGTTCACTTGGATTATACCGGAGACGCCATTCTTCCTTGTCTACAAAGGTTAGATGTTTGAAAACTTAATTTTATTTCTTGACCATTCTTATCGACGACAGCCTTCCCCAAAGTGTGATATAATGCTCCTTTGTGAGCGCTGCAAGAAGAAGTAAAAACCAAAAAAAAAATCGGAAATTTGTGTAAAGGCCTGGGGAGTGATTATTAATTTAATCTGTTTAGGAGAAATTATAAGTGGTTTTTCAGGAAGTGAAAAAATGGGGGTTATAAAGATAATTTATTTCTCAAAATGGGCAGTAGACAAATAATTTTGGGAACCCCTGATCTACGCCAACGAAAACTATTTCACTACACTTTAAATCTGTTTTTGATAGTAACTCTACATATGTGGCGTGTCTATATTTTCATTGGTATATCTAGTTTAATAAATAACGAGAATTTTTGACAATAAAGTAGGAAACGATACAAAAATCGTACAGGTCGAGTTTTTTATAGATATGTCTCCTCATTCCTCTATTCAGACAAAACTGAAGAGGCTATACAAGTATTGCAACAACTCCGCGGCAGCTCCAAGGAAGCTGTTCAAGACGAGCTCGACGGTCTGCGAGCGATGGTTCAGAGAGAGTTCAAAACGGAACCCAGCGTTAGAGACCTCTGGGCGAGTTCCGGAAATTTGAAGGCTTTGGGTAAATTAGTTTCCAATATACACAATTTGATAGTTAATACAAATATAGATACAATCAGCGGATTGTAAATTTATATTTTTTGTTATAATTATTTATGAATTTTCAGCATCATTTTCATAGCCAATTGTTTTTTTTTTGTTGTTTTAAACTAAACTCCCCAAGCACCGGTTCCTTTGCAGCAACTGTTCCGTTCCGTTCCGTCCGACAAACTAATAATGTGACTTATCATACATTCCTCTCATACCTCTCCAGGTATATGCGTGTTCCTCGCCATGCTGCTCCAGCTGTCCGGGATCGATGTGTTACTGTTTTACATGGAGGAGCTCTTAGAGAAGGTCGGGACGAAAATATCAGCCGCCGACGGAACCGTCATCATGGGAGTCGTTCAAGTAAGAAAAAATATGTCAACACGACTACTGCCGAAATTAGACAGTTGTCCTTGAAAAGTTCACGATACCTTTCTGTTACAAAAATGAATACAGTATAATAATCTATAATTATTATTGCTTTGTCTGTATAAACAAAATAGCTTGAAATATAAAACAAATAAAACCTGGCTTGTTCGTTGGTGTATTGTACGAAAACTATTTTCTTATGTATTACAGACTACCAACTTATATATATATATTCCCTATTAATCCCCTCCCTATTCCTAAGTTATACTAACGTATGTTTAGTTTGTGACTTCAATGTGTTCTTGTGTCAGTCTATATATTTTCACAGCCTCATTAATCTCCTATAAGTACAATATATTTCTGTCAGGCTATATATATATATATATATATATATGTATTAAAGTAGGCCCGTATCGTAGGTCGTGACGAGTTGTATAACGCCGCTCGTAGTGGACAGGCTCGGCAGAAAACTGCTCATGTGGACGACCTCCCTCGGCCTGGCTGTATTCCTAGTAAGCATAGCACATTAACATACATACATACATATTATTCGTCCGTGTGTAAACGCTGAAGAGATATCTCTATATAAGTGTATAAATTTTTCTTTATTAAAGATTAAAATTATACCAAAATATAGGTTCGTATCTTTTGAGGATTTTTAATTACATGTTTTAATATAATGCCCTCGGCGCCTCCAGAGTGTAATAGGCGTCTACGCGTTGTTGGACTCTCATTTTAAGTATAACGTGGAACCTTACGCCTTCCTGCCTCTGCTGTGTCTCGTCGTCTACATGGTGCTGTTTACTTTGGGTGAGTTTTCTGGTTCATTTTATATTATTATTATTCGATTATTTAATTCATAACATTAAGGTAAAAATATATTTAAAGTAAATCGTCTGCATTACTACATCTGACCTTTTACCATGTAACACCAGTTCTTTGTCAATAATCCTATGTAATTATTAAATTATAATAAATTAATTTTAAGAATATTTTAATTTTATCCCCTTTTATATCAATATATATGTATTAGTTTCATTAATTTGCTAGAAAACAAAAGAATATCAAATAATATTGATGTCCTAGTATATGTTGATCCCCGAGTCCGTGTATTCCAGGTGTGGGTCCGGTCCCCTGGATACTGGTCGCGGAGATGTTCCCTCCTCGTAGTAAATGCCTCGCCAGCGGCGTCGCCTCCTTCATGTGCTGGCTCGCGGGCTTCGTGTGGACGAGGCGAGTGAACACATTACACAAAAAACACGTTTCTGAACGACAAATATTGCGGATTGATGATATCAAATCCCCTCCCTATTAAAGTCCTAAGTTATACTAACGTATGTTTGGTATGTGATTTCAATGTGTTCTTGTGTAAGTCTATATATTTTTCACAGCCTCATTAATCTCCTATAAGTACAATATATTTCTGTCAGGCTATATATGTCACTAGTGCTGTACATCATTTCTCCAAGCTCGCCGACTGTGCCGCCATCTAGTTCACATAACATTCACTATAAATGTTCCTCGCCAGATTCTTCCGCGAGGTCGCTGCGTCTTACGGTATCTACACGGCCTTCTGGATCCTGGCTGTTTGTTGTTTCCTGGGCTTCCTCTTCTCTGCGAGTCCGCTGTTACCGGAAACGAAGGGCAAGACCTTCGATGAAATACAGGATATACTTAATAAGAGGTATATTTTCTTGCGAATCCCTCTATAGTTATGTAGTATTCGTAAAAACTAATGTTTTTTATTTAGTATTTGGCCTTTTTCTCAACCTATTTTATTTCTTACGGGAAGAATGTTAGCTAAGTTCTTGTATGGATTACTTAATTTATATGAACCATGCTAAGGCCCGAGTGAATCGAAAATAAATCATTGTTAAAATTCTTAAACGCTACCCTTAAAACATTTTTTTTTTTGGCGACACTGTGTCCTAAAAGTGTAACACAATACATAATTTTATATATTAAGTTAATATTTTTTTTCACTTTATTACAGAACAACGGACCCAAAGCCCGAGGCTGTATAGCCTACATTTTTTATCTGTTAAACTTAAATAAACTATAAAACCGACTCGTGTTTTATTGAAACGCCATGTACAATACATAGTAATATTTTTAATAGAATACAATCTTATCAGTACATTAATAATTATCTCTGAAACTGGACAGCACAGATTCTCAGTCCGATGACGTCTTTGCCTATTTCAGCGACGCCGCACACGGGGCACAGCTTTCCCTTATGCTCGGGCATGAAGCTGGCGCTGCAGAGCGAGCACTTCTCCTCCGGCTTGCCTCTGTATATCGGCTTATAGCTTATCCCGCATATATTGAACGGATTGTGCTCGTCGTACGACAGCTGGTGTTCGTCGGTGGGCGTTTTTTCGCAGGCCTGTAGTATTTTCCTCGCCTGTTGGGCCACTTCCGGTCTCGGTCCCAGCTCCAGCAGCCGCCGCGCGAACGACGCAGCCGTCTTGTAGTTCTTCAGCTTGAAGAACATGTTCAGCGCCGTCCGCAGCGTCAGGATCTGATGGACCGGCTGCAGCTTGCAGTGAGTGAAGTAAGCTGCCATCTCGCACGTCCTTATTTGTTCCTCGAGCGTGTTCTTCGGCATGGCTGGTGAGAGACATCGATATTCTTAATATTCATATTTTTACGCATCAATTTGGGAGCGAAACGTAAATGTGAAAAAATAAAATCCTAAACAAATATTCCCTTCATTTTTTAACAACACTCTTTATGTAAACTTGATATCAGAAACACTTTCTCGATTAGCACATAGCGGCTTTTCCATCCAACAAAAGAGCCAACAATTATTACGATAATACAAGAAATTTCAATAAAGTAGTAATGCCATTAATTTCTTTACACAGACGTATTTTTCGAAGGCTTTTATTTCCAAAAATAAACTATCAGGAAATTCGTAAACAATACAGATATTACGAGAAGTGTAATATAGATTATTTATCTACGTAATTATTCTTAAAAAAATCGATTTTAAATTCAACATCATGACAAAAAAAAATGAATTAAAAATTCATCAATTTCGTTTAAATATAGATTAATGAAAATATCAAATAAACGAAGAGAATCAAACCTGCGACATCCGCAATGCCTTGGTCTAGTCTTAGCATTTGAGCTATCGCGCAGTAAGCCGTCTCGGGATGGATAGACTATATCTATATCTATCATTATACCATATCAACGCTCACCCTTCCTCGCCGTTTCCATCCTGAGTCCGAGCAGGTACTCCCTGCTGATGGTCATCAGCTGCTGCGCCTCCACCAGCTCCTGGCGGGTGTCGACCACCAGCAGTGGCACCAGCCTCACCACCCTCTCCAGACGGACGAGCGCCTCCGGGAACTTGCCGCTAGTGGTCAGTTGGTAGCACTGCTGCAGCTGGTTCACCAGATCCGTCAGCTTGGCGGCTGGGAGTTGGTTAAGCGAGGGTTCAGTCTATGACTATTCAGAAGTGCGACGTACATTTGTTTTCTGTACGACAAGACTACATATACCCTGCTAATGTTATGAACGAGAAAGCTTGTGTGGATGTACGAGTGTTTGTTGTTCTTGCATGTACGTTACACTGAACGGATTATGATGACGATCCTCAATAAGCCAGAGGTCGGCTTAGGTTATAATTTAAACCTTCACCCCTTATAGATTGCGAGGGAAAATATCATAACTGTTGTATGTCTGAAGTTCCGTAACACAGACGATAGATGTCGCTGTATAACGACGCACGCAGAATAACATCGTATGCGTGTGAAAACGCAAGAATAAATAAGTATAACAAACTCACTGATAACGGGCAGCAGGTCTTTCCCGCTGGCCTCCTTCCAGTTTCTGTGTAAGAGAGTCACCAGCGGCGGCAGCTGTGGCAGACCAGCGAACATGACCCTCGCAGTGGAATACATCGAGAGGAATGTCTCTAGGTAGGGCTCGAAGTTCACAATCCCGACTTGCTCGTTCAGTAACCTAAGAATTTTATTGATTATAATCAATTACCAAAAAAAGGTTATCGGTTCATTGAACTTCTGGAAGCTAACTTTACAAAACTTATAAGGAGAAATAAATATCAAAGACATTTATTTTGCAAAACCGCTTATTTCTTCATTGTTGGTGAAACACTTAATTATTGCTGTTACAATAACAGCTAACCAGACCAAATAAAGATGTATATATTTTATAAGTGACATTAAAAAAACATTGGTATGAAAATCCTTATATTAAGAAGAACACTTAATATGCCAACGGACTACCACACATACCCTGAAATCTTTTTCATTTCGAAAGCAATATGAATGGTATAATATTGTTTGCATCCCTTCAAGGGTAGTGCGAGCGGTGTTCGTTATGTTCCATGGTGTTACCTCATAGCTCCTTCTATGTTTCCTGTAGCGACATGGTCGTGCGCTGTTCTCAAGACCGCGGGGGCTCGCGTCCCGCGGGGCGGAGCGACGAAGAACGAGGACTCAGATGATTCTTCGGCTGTTCAAAGTATATTAAGTCAGAGCTTCCCAAACTTATTTAGTCTATCGCCCGCTTTGGGAATAAATTACTTATTAAGAGCCCCAATTTTTCATCCAAGTTAAATGAGATTACAAATCCCCCCCTAGGCCCCCACACAACACCCCCACTGTATGTCAGGGTCTCTTATTGCCACAAGGTGTCGCTATCACACACTTAGTGACAGCCTGTATAGAGTGTGCATATACGCGATAAGTTGGTACTTAAAAATTCAATCGAATATACTAATGAAATAGAAAACAATAATAAGTAGCTTCGTTCCAAAAACTAAACGTGTTTTTTCAATGTCTGTACAATGCTATTGCAGAAAAAAATTGTAATCATAAGATTCCAATATGGATTTTTTCCTATAATTCCCTCAAATATTCTCCCGAGTATGGGACGTACAAGCTATGGCAAATAATGGTCGATGAACTTGTAACATTTTCATCAGCTTACATAAGTTGGTGAAGTCAAACTAAATTTTTGTTCCTGTATTATGAAATTACCTACATTAATATTAACATGCTTCGTGTGACATGAATTTAGACCAACGCCCAGCATCCCGTGGTACCTCAGCGTTATGGGAATCCAGAATCCATTGTATAAGTAGCCCATTATATCAGTAATAGTCTCACCAGCAACAGGTGGTAGTTCGGGCAGGTCCAAGTCCTCGTCACCAACATCCCAGCCTCCGTCCTCACAAGCGTCTTCTTGGTCAATGACCACATCACCATCAACCTCCTGAACATATACATATATATATATATATATTTATTCTTATCAAATATGTGTCCTGATTTTAAACCCAATGAGATTAAATAATGCTTCAGCCAAATGTAAATCATTAGGCAAACCAGATATAAATTTATATATGAACCTAGTTCACACACTTAATGATGGAAAAATAACAAAAAACAAAAATAGTACGTGGAGTCCCTCCGTAGACGTGAAACTTTGTAATGTGGAAATAAAAATAGGAGGGGGTAGAAATCTTTAAATCTTAAAAACTTTATAAACATCGCTTCAAATTCACAATGGACCCACCCATTGACTCTCGCTCCGTCTCTCTCTATCCCCCCTCCCAGGAGCGTTGAACGTTCAACGCAACCTTGTCGGAAGTCGCATTAGAAGTTTCACGTCAAAAAGTACTAAAAGTACGTTTTATCACGTTTCATTGCACAAGAATTTACACAGTTGTTACCAGAATTGTATAAGTACCTTGTTATCGCCTAAGTCATCATCGCCCCAGGCGCCTGTTGCTTCCAGAGGTTCGTCCTCGTGTATAGCCTCCTGGCCCGCAACCCTCGGACCCTCCGACCGTGCACCCGCGACTTCGAAGAAGCTCCTTCACACATCACAGATTATATAAACTAGACTATATATTTCAATTATCCTAACAGAAACAAACATAAGGTCCGACAATCACGAATAATATAATTTTAATTAACACAAATTATTTAATTTATTCAATTAAAAAATGTTCGGACATTTTTTAATGTAGCAACACAGCAACTATCACACCATGTTGTCATGTTCTAAGCTTTATAAATTAAAATTATATGACACTGGCTTAACGATGCAAACATTTTATTTTTGTATCGTCTAATAGTTTCTTAGATAAATGTATATAGAACAAAGTACTAACTTAGATATAGATAGAAGCGGCCAGTTAGATTGAGCTTTCTGTACAGGTACGGGTGGTCGCAGAACGACAGCTTTAGGGTTCTTGTTGGGTACGGGGAGATTGGCCGCTTCCAACGCCACCTTCAATTGCTCAGCCTCACTTGTCTGCTTGTGATTGATCGCTGTCAGGTATGCCAGGGAGAGCTGGGGAAATATAACATCGTTAGTTTTTTATAGAATTACTATTACATTAATATTATTCAAAATATTCAATCATGTTGTTATTAACATACTAGTTTTAGTCTGAAATTTCGTCTGAGTGATATTTGTATTAATATTTGCTTAAATTAAAATAGCTTGGGAAGCAACATCTACCGTTACCTCACACTAAATACTGCTTTAATACGGTTTTGTTTAAGTAACTACATGGATTTATATTAAATTATACGCTATGTCTTTCCAATGTCTGAGCTATATCGATGATAATTTTAATCAGAACCCGTTTAGCATATTATATGTAAGAAAGCAACACACATACACGTGTCCTTACAAACTTTTGTATTTATAACAATAGTAAAATTAATATATATCAATTAAAGAATATATATATATATATCGGGGATTATTTAGTTCCATAGACCTGTCCAGCGTTTTTCAACAGCCTTATTCTCTCAGCCACATCTCCTAACAGCAGCGCTCCTTGGAACTGTGAGGAGACATCTTTTCTTATCTCCGCTATTTTCATCATCTTCCTCAACTTGTCAAGGTTGCCGGTGATGAGGTACAGGAACGAGAGCTTGTCAAAGTTCTTTGTACGCTGGTAGCACATCTCAACAATCTGGTAAAGAGAAATATTAAAAAAATTTTAATGTATTCATATTGTAATATATATGTAAATATTTGATAAGGTTTTTTTTGGTAGGATCCTTTTGCTTATACACGAATATCCTATAGGCCAGCAAGGTAATGCATATAAGGAAAAAGTCATTAAATTACGTGCATATACTTGCCTGTACGTACTAGAGAATATGCGTACAATCTAATAACAATAATTCTAAGAAAAAGTGTAATAAAAATTAACATATTTAAAAAAAATCCTAATATCCGAATATTACAGCTAAATTACTTACACATACAAATTTCATACAGAATTAAAATATGATTTATTTTTATATATATAATTCTAACTATTACCAGACTACGTCATAGCCTACAATTAATCAATTATTCTCTTCTAGCACACCAAGAAGTTCTTATAGAACAAATAATATATAAGGCCAGGGTTGTCAGTGTTGTACCTGATGGTTTCCGGCGTTTCTCGCCGCATCAGCGAGTTTCTCCCATGCATCAGGATCGTCCAAACTCTTAGCAGCTTCCAAAGCCACTTCTATGTTACCACACTGTAGTGACAATTCCAACCTCGTCCGGGCATCCTTCACGAAGTGAAGCGCTACTTCTGGATAGCCTGGAATGAGGATAAGCAGAATTATAAACACCATGTATAATAAATGTGGGATTTGGATATGTATGTATATATATTAAACTGAATTAATAAGGGTTACACCTTACCTGACCCTATTATTTGAATTAATTTCGAAAATGTATGAAATATTTTAAATATTATCTTAATATACATTCTTCTTTTTTCTTAAAAACTGATAAAAACAAAATATTTGCCAGTATTACGACGTCAACTAAATAAAGTTGCATCCAAGAGAAAAATATCAATATTTCTTTATTTGCAGATAATTTGTTTATGAATAGAATGCATCAAATTTCTATTGCGTCTTTCTATTAAAATTTATAGTGTGTACAAGGTCTTATTTCATATTATATTATATATATATAAAATTAACAATACCTTTGTCTTGTAAGTACGCTATGATGCTCTGACCGACCAGCTTAGCTGTTCTCACCATATGAAGAACCTGGTCGTACTGACGGGTCACCAGAGCCAATTTGAACCTGGTGAATATATGAAGAATAAACCCACATTAAACGCCTGATGAAAAGTAAATAGTTTTTCCACCTATGTGGGTAATTGCAGTTTGATTATCGTTTTATTTTGCGTTAAAATTTTGAATCAATATATCCAATAACTACTTTAGACTAATGTATTTCAAGTACCTGGTGTTGTTACAAACAAATTAATTATTGATACTGGATTATTTATGTACTTATATATATATGTATATATACTTGAATCGAGTGTTAACAGATATATATAATTAAATTTTACTTATAATTTAGTACAAATGCCATGTGCCGGTAAACAGCACTAGTCAGCTCATTGTTCATATGTGTCACGTAAAATATCTTGTCGTATACAGAAGATATTTGTATGTTTGTGTGTTTGTATGAATGGCACTTCTAGCGACCCGATTCTTTAAAGAAGTCGTTTAAGTTAGACGATTGTATGCAGACTATTTATTTTAGCCCATATACGGATTATAATTTATTTTTAAATATTTCCTTTTATTTTTCTCCGTGCAAGTGAATCACTTTTTAATGTGTAATTTGTGATTTTAATAAGGAATTAGCTGTGTGCTAGTGATACGACATTAAATTAATTGGATAGGACCACATAACCTGAATGCTCTACCCTTCACCCATGTGCATGCATGCATGCATCCCTCAATATAATTAATGTGCTTTTCTTTAATTTGTATCATAACCGAATCTTTTTGATAATCTGCTAAATGCTATCAATATATTTTATTAGTAAATTGCTACCTGTATTCTGTGGGGTCAATGTTGAGTACTTTGGGACGGGCCTCTCTATCGAGACATACAACTCTCGCCCCGGCTTCGTTCGCTATCACCTTCACCGCATACACCGGCACATCCAACGTACGGATAATCCCGTGATCTCTGGAATAACATACATTAACATACATTACATATTTAATTCATTATTAAGATAAATTTTGACTTATTCTTCCTAGAGTGTATGAGAAAAAATGTTGACACTTTTTAAACTTAAGATGAACAATAATCAGATAAGCTGAAAGAAGTATAATTCTGGTAATCTGACACTCGTAATAGTTATTTTTAAGTGCTCATTAAATTATACTAACATATATTAACATAATATATAAGTTTTAGTAGTCTGACATAGTATTTTTAATAACAATTCATACACGTACCCTTCTTTGCAGCAATATTTGATGTGATTGGCCGTCGTGTATATGAAGACTGGGTGTGAGTTTGAATCATCAAACGCCCCCGACTTGACCCGCGCCCCTTCGGTGATAGAGCACAGCTGTTCTAGCTTCTTGGTACATATCGTCACCGTATGCTTCCCAAGGAGCGCCACTAGCGACATATCCGAGTTCCAAATAGCATAACGGCATTTGGATACTTTCACCTGAAAAAAAAAAAATATATATATATATATATATATATATATTTTCTTGCAATCCAAAAAAATGTAATGTGATCACAAACTAATGTATAATTTAATACTAATAACAGCATAAATTATTGTTAATTTTTTTTGTTATTTTATGAAGATAATTAACGTAATCTCTTACAAAATTCATTGAATTATTAATAAATGTAAATATTATCACTTTCATATTAAAATTTCCTATAGTAAATTGATGGCTGACTTAATACCGATAAACATCATAGATATTTATTTTATTTTTATTTTTTATTTTTTGTTATTTTTCTGAATTATTATAAAGATAATAAATGAAATTTCTTACAGTGTTACATAAGTTTATAATATTCTACTCTATGAAAATCATTGAATTGTTAAGAAATGTTGAAAAATTTCACTCTTATATTATATTTTTCTGTTGTAAGCCCGTATATTATGTTGAATGAGTTATAGTTATATGTATCTAAGGAGCTACGTGTTGTACTCACACTGGCCACGGTCCTCTTCTGCTGCACGTCCAGGAGCTGCACAGCATCGACCTCCCTGAGTAACAGCATCCCAGTACCGGCGTACATGATCTCCTCACACGTCGGAGTCGCTATCTTCTTGGACACCTCGTTCTTCAGATTCTTTATTATCAGCTGGATATTATAAAACTTTATTAATATATTTATAAAAAATTAAATTGTTTTTTTAAACAGTTGTCATAACGTCACAGATTATAAATGTTCTTGTAAACGATTGGCAGCTAAAAGATATCAAATTGTTTACTTTATAAGGAATATAGCATTATTTAATGCTTCATAATGAAAGTTTATTCGCCACAGAGTTCAATATTTATGAAGATGAGTGGTTTTTCTTTAGACTGTGGTTTTAGCTTATTTCTTATCATCAATAACATTAAATAAAATACTAGTGGACAAAGATTTCTTCATATATTTTAACAAACAAACAACACTGTGTGTTAGTTATGTTAGGTTAGTTGTGTTACAGTCAATATCGGTTCTTATTTAAGTACAGTTAAAGTCCTTAATAAAAATATGAAAAATACTTCAATGGTACTTTTGGCTCTATAAATTACCATATGAATTAAGTAATCAAATTGAGTCAGGTTGTAAATGTAAGTGGAATGAGACAGTCCAGAACGTATATATATATGTGTGTGTGAGTGTGGGTGTAGTGTGTGTGTGGGTGTAGTGTGTGTGTGTAGTGTGTGTGTGTGTGTCTGTATGTATGTATATATTACCTGATTGTTCTTCTCCAATACAGCAAATCTATTCCTAGCGACCCACACAGCCGTAGTAGCGTGTCCCCTCATTGGCTCAGCGGTACTCGCAGCCTCGCCGTCTCTCGAAACGTTGTATAGTTCGTACGTATGCGTGTCACCAACACGCCACGACACAAGCACGCACCACTCAGCGTGATTCAGCGACATACTGCAAAGTAAAATCGACCTTATGAGTATATGTATATGAATTTATTTTGTTTCAAACTAAACTACGCTTTTGGTTTTATATTTTTGTATTATTGTACAGTGTTTGATGGCTTTTTGTTTAGTTTAGAGCAACTGTTACCATGAAAATACGAGATGGAGGGCATCATTTTATTTCAATCTGTATAAAAAAAATTTAGATATCATTATATGTATAAATTAGGCCGATTAAGGTGTAAATATAAGATATTATAGCTACGGATACATAAAAAACACACATATAACGCCTCTATGGTACTTTTATACGTGTTCCGTATCTGCTAGTGGTCTGTAGATAAATTCCATTAATATTTCTTCCCTAACTATAGCAATTGAGACAACCTTCGTCTCTTTAGACTTCGTAATTGGATACAGAGAGAAATTAAGAGTTCATAACTATGTAAAATAGATATGACAGCCGGCTGACAGCGCCGTCTGTAGCCTATGAGTCACACGTGACCTCATACAATTCATGACATTTCTGTCGGAATCTATATGGAATTTATTAGTAATTTTATATCCTAATCTGATTTCTGAGGAACATCAATTGAAAGTTTCATTACAATCTGTTTAGTAGTTTTTGAGTTAAAAAGGAACAAACATCCATACATTCTCACAAACTTTACAGTACATTATACCTGTAAGGTTGATGTCTTCCGCCACCCTTGATCTGCATAACCGGGGCATCTCTATTAGTTGACATATCCAGTTTACGAAGCTGTCTGTTAAAAAGAAAAAAATATATTTTCGTTTTAATTGTCTATGGTAGAAATTATTGTTCATGGCTCACACTAGGCTCAGTATCAAAAAATAAAATTATAATAGTCATTGTAACTGGTATTAAATAATTAAAATTTAGTTAAATAACTAATAAATTAAATAACTCTTTGCTTTTTATTAAGCCCTATAATGTAATTTAAATTTTATTATCAATAATTATGTCCTTATTTTATATTTTTAATTTTATTTTGTCGTATTTACTTAAATTTTATAATCCTTCTTACATACATAGTACATACGAAAATTAATTTTACTTCATTAAGCCTTTCCGCTACTCCAGATTACGATCTGTATAGTTACATCCAAATTTGTTCAGATATATATCATCACTAAATAAACATAAAAAGAAAGATAATAAGACAATTACATAAAATTACCTGTCCTTAATATAGAAGAGCATATTATTATGTATGGCATATGCTGGTCTTTCTCGTTGAAGTTTGAACAATATCATACCAGCGTCGTGACCAGCGGCAAATAGGTTGAGGGTCGGATGTGATGATAGCACCCAATAGCTAAAAAAATTACCATAGATTAGATTAGATTAGATGAGATGAGTTTAGATGTAATCTATAGCTATGTGGATAAATCCAAGCCGTTAGGTTACTAAGAAAACTATCAATGACCAGATTTGGCAACGTGGGAATTATTAGGATGTTTTTTTTTAATCAATGTCAATGAATTTTTTGGCAAAACTTATTTGTATTTTAATATATTAATGACTCATTGCAATCTTTGAAAATCAAGATATAATATTCTTATACGTACGACTAATGTATACAAAATAAATGCTATATTATATATATGATCTGATGGTTAAAATGACTTAATACCGTTCGTGTTCTCTCCTGAAGGTGTGCAAACAGACACGCTTTGTCATATCCCAGACCCTGATGGATTTATCCTCACTATTCGACAGTATCAGCTCGTGTCTGGCGTGGAACAGCGCACATGACACGTTGTTGTAGTGCCCGCGGCACGTGTCTACCTCCCAAGCCTGGAATTTATTATAATTAATATATACGCAGACACTGACATATGACACGTAACAGATAAACTTCCACGAGATTTACTTTTCACAAACCAGTATGGCCATTAAATATATCTTTATAGCAAATTAAAATCCAACAAAACAAAATGGATACAAAATTATAAAATTTGGTAATGCTTTAAAGAAGTTACGAATGGCAAAAAATTTTACCTTCTCATACCTAGCTTGGACTACACTCAACAATAATATATTTTATCGAGAGTCCACAGCAAAATAACAGCATTATAACTAAACGAAAATTATTCCTTTGACAATGTATTTCAAAATTATATGATTGGCAAAAAAAAAATCTACATACTTGCTTTTTCAAACACCAAACTTGTCCATTAGTTTCTCTACTCAGTCGTTTCACATTAATACTCAGACTGTCCCACCAATACAAATCAATAAATAAATTTATTTCATAATAAAGACAAAGTACTAAATTGCATCGACCCTCGTGTGTTTTGATAAAAAAAAAAAACAACAACAATAAATATCCAATTATCAGCTAAGTTTGAAAATGGCGTCTCCATTTTGACAAGTGAGAGTGTATGAATTTTTTTTTGGACTTCACCCTTCCTTAACCTGTTCCGAAAACCCAATAGATTCCAAAGCACCAGCAGCTCGGATCTATACACTATTGTGGCTGCCAATCATTAGACTGCATAGGGTTCAGAGATATAAAAGTCGCTCATCACTAAGACTTAGGAGAATTTGCATTTCGTAGCATTGTAAGGGGATAGATGATGGACATACCTTAGCATCGTTCATCCGCCACAGTTTGACTTGTCTATCATCAGCTGCGGACACTATGAGCGGGAGGTTTGGATGGAAAGACGCCCAGTTCACTCCGCGATCATGCCCTTCCAACACATGCTTTACAACCGCATCCGCCTGTGAAATAATATAAAATACATGAAAGAACACATTTAGATTCAGCTCAAGAAATTACTTAACACAATGGCGGCTCACACTTTTTAATTTCACAAAAAAAGCTTGATTTACTATTTACTATTTTGCATCTGTGACCAAATACAAACAAATAAATATTTAATACTAGGTATACTTATATGTTTACTAAACATTGTATACAGAGAGTGATTATTATGTTCTTAGAAATAAACCATACATACTTAATGTATGGACTACTTGTATATTTTTTATAGTAAATATATAGCAAATACTGTATGGTACAATGTTTTTAGTGCATCTGAAACAAACCCTTTCCTGTACGATGGTTGCTACTCTGCCACAGAGTAAAGTGAATATTAAAACCCAATGTTTTTAATACTTTTCAGCTATTTCAATAATGAGAAGACAAAAAGAAACATGAAAGGGGCAACATTTTTCACACTTGCCCGTGATCACAGTTGCTGTGAGCTGATCAAAATGTTGGGCAAATTTTATACTATAATGATAAAATATGTGAAGTAAATCCAAGAAACATATATATTTAGAGTGTCTTTACCTGTCCAAAGAGGTCCGTAGCTTGTGGATTCCTGAGATGATCGGCTAGCCCTGTGGGTCCCGGTGCCACACTCTTCTTCCTCAGCCCAGAGAAGTCCCAGACTCTAACAGATTGGTCCAATGAAGCTGACACTAGAAGATCTTCGGTGGGATGAAACTGTGCACACATTACATAGTGGTTGTGCCCAGTCAGGACACTGATGCATTGACGGGATTGCCAGTTCCATATTCTTATTGTCTGAAATATTAATTTAAATTGTTATTTAATATCAGGTTTTATTGATGGCAAGAATATAGTAATTAGTAAGTTCTAATAAGAAATTTAGGTAGCTATTAATTTATAGGTAATAACATATATAGATTATTTACATGGTAATAGAGTATGGTAGCAAGGATTTTACCTGATCATCTGAAGCACTTAAGATCCAAGGGTACTCATGATGAAAGAAAGTTGTGCGAATGTAGTCCAAGTGACCGAGTAGGGTGAAAAGGCATCTTCTTTGCTTGTAATTCCAAACCTATAAATATAAAAAAAAAACTAAGAAAATATGCTGAAACAAAACATATTAAAAACCATACAAATAAATTGTGACCACAAAATTGTGAATTCCAAAAGTGATGTACTTAAGACACTATAGGACATCGATAACAAGACGAGGCGTTTTGTTAATGATTTATCATAGCTAATAACATTGTTGGTAACTGTTGCTTTGCGAAAACATAACAGGATGTAAATATGATGTACACTTATACCTTTATTTTATAATCGTCACCGCCGGAAACGAACAAAGGCTGTTGAATGTGGAAGCAAATACCGCGGACGGGACCATCATGTTCATCAAATTTCTCCAGCAATGTACACATACGATAGTCCCAAAGTTGAATTACACCATTATGAAGACTCGTCAAAACCCACGGTCGCTTCGCGTGAAACGATATCCCTTTCACTCTAGCTGACTTTGTTTCGAATTTTGTCAGCATGGCTAGTGATTTTGTACAGTAAGTCGCAGTATTTTCTTTTTATTTTACTTTAATTTATAACAATTTCGATATGCTGTATCGACATCTCAAACGTCAAACCGGCTGACGTGACACGTCTGAGCTAGTGATGTTGAATCATGATGTGTCGGTTGAAACCAGGAATTTTTTGAAAAATTCATCTATTCTGTCCTTAGTTTGAAACTTACAATCGTAAAAAACCCTTCTAAAGTCTTATAAACTTATATAATTAATCACACAATAATCTAAATAATTATACAAAAAAATATTTCTTTGCCATGCAATAATCTTACATGAATATATTTTTAAAATATATTATTTTATATTACTCTATTAAATAAATTGTTTTATATGAATAAATAAGTAATAACTCATGTGAAACTGAATAGGTTATTGCTAAATGTCAAAAATGAAATTAAAATTTAAAGTTACAAAGTTGAAAGAAGGTACTTATCTACCTATTCAAAATAGTAAACAATCTGATATTAATGTTGCATTTTAATGACCAAACCATTTTAATATTCTCACATATATGGTTATAACATTTCATTTCTAAAATAATTCTGTGTATTGAAGCAATAAACATTGTAGCTTCAATTGTAATTAATAAAACCAACTACCAAGTAAACATAACCTATAGTTCAAAACATGGAGACTGAAACCATGAAGGAAGTTGGCAAAATATGTATCCCGGGAATGAGGTTAAGTTCATCAGACAAAGGTCATTTAGCCGGACCGGGAACTTATGAATTAAAAGGTTATATCTATTCAATGTTGACAGGAGTGTTAAAAACCGAAGAAGACGAAGAAAGGAAGGTAATCAAGTTTAAGTTAAATAAAATAAACAAAACTTAAATGTTGTTTAATTTTTTTTGCAATTACTGAGAAAAAAATTATTACTTTAGTTATGAAGTTCTGTTTTGACTTTTGCATATTTAATATGAAACTTTTTCAGGCGACAAGAATATGTGTAGTTAGTCCAAGGACACCAAGTGTACTGCCAGTAACAGGGGATATTGTCACAGCTAAAGTAACTGTAGTTAATTCAAGACAAGTCAATTGTATCATTCTCTGTGTAGGTCCATCTCCACTGGTCAGGCCTTATAGAGGAATCCTTAAAAAGGAAGATATAAAATTCACAGATAAAGATAGAATAGATCCATATAAATGTTTCAGACCAGGCGACATTATATTAGCAAGAGTTGTATCCTTTTATAAAATTTTATAATTTGGTTTTATAATGTGTTATAAAAAGAAAATTAACTTGTTTATGGTCATAAATTTTATTAAATCTTTTATAATTTTCTTAATAATAACAAAAGTTGCCCATGACTGAAATACATTGGTATCATCTGTCTACTGCGGAAAATGAACTTGGAGTGGTGATTGCAACTGCCGAGGGTTCACCTCAAGGAATAAGTATGGTGCCTATAAGCTGGTCTGAAATGCAATGCCCAAAAACTCTTGCTAAAGAACCTAGAAAAGTGGCCAGAGTTATACCGGAAAATATAAACCAAGCTCTATTTCCAGTGGATTCTAAGGAACCACAGAAAGAAAATGGCATTGGAAATAAATAGTATTTTTGCTATTGAATTTTATTTTACTACAACAGTATTATACCCTCTGTACAAATTTATTATGTTCACTTCTTCCCGACTGTTGTACTACTACTTTGTAGATTAATGTTGATCAACAAGGTTTATATGTAAAAAGTATAAATAGGGGAATTCTAATATATATAGATGACCTTAATTGAGTACTATCATGAATATTATTGAATATACATTGCATTGATAAATTATTGGTTATTTTGTGTAAAGCTTAAAACTGTTGCAGACAAGAATAAAAAAAAATTAAATGATTGATTTAATTTTGGAAGTTAAAAATGGGAACATATTTAGGTTTTTCTAATGTTCCTAAAATGATTTAAAGGTAAAGTTCTAGCTCCATGGATATAGCGATGTGCATTTTTACGTGATTACGATATCCTGTACAAAATTTTCGAACTAGAGATGAAAAAATGTTCTGATTTAGAAATCTAAGAAAGGTTATAACTGTTGAACCATCTTAATCACCGGAAAACTTGCTTGGAGAATAAAAAAACAGAGACTTAATACTCGTATACCTTAATGTTCTGACATATCGAGAAACTGAATGTGATTCGTGTGTTCTTTCTACTTATGGTTTAATTTCTAAAGAAATAATTATGTTGATGCTTTAAATTTAAAAAAAAATGCATTATTTTAAAATTTAAGTATAAAAATTTTAGGTTTTACAAGTTATAAATATTATATACTGATAACTTGGATGAATAATAAAAGTCCACTATAAATTTATACCTTTATCCCATGTTAATACGTTGTTATAAATCTATGTTCATGATTTATTGAGCAAATTTACTTAGACCAAGCTTTAAGGAATCACGATTATCATACAATAAATATTTATAATAATTTTGAAATTTTCTTAATTTTCTATTACTAGAATTTATAAAATATTTAAATTTATATTTTTTACGGTAAAATACTATGAATAGGTGTCATTTATCAGTTTTAATTTATTCTAGCTTTATATAAATATCTTTGTCAATGTCAGTCAGTTAAATCAAAAATCCAATGTCAATTTTGTAGATAATTTTTTGTCGTATTTTATTCTACAACCGAGTACTTACAGTTTTTGAAATTATAAAGATTTACTTAAATTTACTTTTATATTACTATTTAATTGTATAGAAGACATGGCACATTCCGGATAGTGTTTATAGTGTTATTTCGTTATCAAGTTAAGTTTTGTGTACATAAGAAGTGGTTATTGCTGCAGTGTTTAACACTACTTTGACTGATAAAGACGTGAAACGAATGAAAAATGAAGTTTGCTGAACATCTCAGTGCTCATATAACGCCCGAGTGGCGAAAGCAATATATAAATTATGAGGTATTTAAATGTATTTGTTGTATTATATGTACCCTTTAATGTAATCTTAGTGTTTTGACAAAAAAGTATTTTCTTTCATGCCAAAAATAAATGCTTTATCAAATTTCTATAGATATATTCTGTGTATATAAGTATTATATGTAAATGAATATCACATGTTTTCAATATCAATTTTTTAATAGACTAATATGTTGGAGCTGGTTTTTTGATGCATATATATATTTTTCATGAATTCTGTTTAATATAATCTATATTAATCTATCGCGATAGTTATTTACAGTAAAAATCTACCATTTTCAAACATCCTATGTTTTTCAATGTGTAGAAAAAATATTTTATTTCTAAATTGTCTGCAGGAGATGAAAGCTATGTTATACACGGCTGTTGAAGAGGCACCTTCAGCTGAGAATGTTGAACCAGAAGTACTTTCAAGGCATTTTGCTAATTTCGATGAGACATTCTTTCATTATTGTGATCAGGAATTAAAGAAAATTAACACATTTTATTCAGGTAAACAAAATTTTTGTTCTTTTATATTATCATCGTCATATATTTAAATCATTTTAAAATTAAGAGTCTCTGTAAATATTCAGTTTAATAGTATTTATTGTGTATATTATTTTAAAAAGTTCATTTTTATCTTTTAATCTGAGTACACATCAAATTGGTATGTTAAATACTTTAACAATATGCTAGGGGTATAAAAAATTTGTATTAAATGATATAAAAAACAATGCTGTCTACAGAAAAGTTAGCAGAAGCTACAAGGAAGTATGCCACTCTACAAAGTGAGCTTAAATCAAGGTTTGATACAATCAAACCAAAAGCGGGAGGTGATAGCAAAAAGGCAATACCGAGAAGAAAAGTTCAGGAACTAAAGTTGGCCTTCAGTGAATTCTACCTTAGTCTTATATTGTTGCAGAATTATCAAAATCTTAATTATACAGGTTTTAGAAAAATATTGAAGAAACATGATAAGGTATGTTTAATTAAGTGTATATATATATATATATATATATATATATATATAGTTGACATAATCAACAAAGTATGATGGAAAGTAAAATAAGTAACCTCAATGGAGTTTGATTACATATTGAGATAGTCTTGTACAAAGCAAAACTACATTTGGATCATGTCATATTTGAATCATTCAGGTAACAAGTACTTTTCATACAAATCTATATAAAATTCATGTTAACAAAAAAATCAAACTTATCGGTGGGAGGCCACAACATTGGTAACCGGCACAATTATCACATATCAAACAAAGTCATGCTGTTAACCCATCGTTGGGGTTGAGTATGTTGTCTGATGGAGTCAGATGTAAGATTTGTCGGAACCTAAAAGTTGTAACCAAATATAAGGCGAATTGAGTGAAATTAGATTTTCATTGCGTCGTGTGCTAAATCATGAAGGTTAACGTGATTTAAACACGTTGGTAGTAGGGGGATCAATTACTGGTCTGGCCACCCATCAAAGGCTGACCCACCAACTGTGAATAATCCCAAAGTGGCTCCGTCTTGCTTATTTGCGATATTTGAGGGTTTAAGGAATCCCTACAGTCTCCACATCATGATCCTAGTGACACGGTGAGACATTTCTTTCCAAATGCCCTCCTTCGCTACTCGGCCTATTTGCTGTCATCTCATTTGTCGTCGTCTGTCTGTCGTCTGTCGCATTTACAATGTGAACGTGTGGCGATGTGTGAATGTAGTTAGGTTGAAAAGCATAAATATTCGGCGTATCTTTCCTGGATAGATGCAAGAAACAGTAAAAGCTAAGGATGTGAGTTTTAAAGAGAGAGCCTAAGGGTGGCAAGTCTTACAAAATTGCAAAAGTCTTATCTCGGTCGTATTAACCATTATGACTAAATAAGCCGCTAAAACTACTATCAGTACAGCTTTCTGGTCCCTAGCCGAAGTGGTCGAGACACAGTTTTGTCAGTCCGAGCTTCCTCTTCTGTCTATACCTGCTGTGATATTATCTCAAAAATCTAAAGAGAAAGCAGCACTGTTCGATTCTCTTTTCGCTCAAAATTCCCGTCGTGGCCCCATGTTAATCACATTACGTTTTACCGGACTGCGATCCCTCTATGACAGAAATTCGTATTATCAAAAAACAGATACAGAATCGGTGGCATGGACGTTATTTCAACAATACTGCTATAAATATGTGTACTCGAACAGTCCAATTCCGACACGATTGAACCGCCTCTCTTGAATGACTGGCTTAAGTCTAAATCTTGGAAGCTTGCCAACGTGGCATCTGCGCCGAAGAAACTATTTTTTTTGACTCTGCTAATTAACGTCCGATTTTAATTAGGTCCTTACACTGTCATCATCATCATCATCAGCCTATAGAGGCCCACTGCTGAGCAAAGGCCTCTTCTCACATGGAGTAGTAGGTAGAGCATTAATCAAATACTCGATACTTACTCTGTCAAATTATGAAAATATATTAAAAGGGCACTTCATGGTACCACTAGAAGATTAAATCGCTAACATTAAACGGCTGCTAATCTTCTGGTGCATGCCACGCATATATGGATAAAGTTCTTGAGTTCAATGGTAAAGCTTTCAGAGTTTCAATTAAGATCTCGAAAACTTATAGTGTCTGGCACGATAACCTCATTGGTAAGCTTCAAGCTATGTAATTTCCCCTGGTCTAAGAGCCTGGAATTCTGACTTTTCTTCTAGTACTTACCAATGGCTGCTCGTATGAGACAATGTTGATGAATATATGGGGTTCCTCAGGGGTCTGCCATCTGGGCAAGTTTATTTTTGTTGCCTATTAACGATCTGTCTCTACCTGGTCGTTTTAGTAAAGCAGGCAACAGCACACTTGTGAAGTGGTAACAATTAATTTTCGGCTAGTCGAAATCAGATTGATATTGAAAAACAAGTCCGTCTGGAGCCGATTAATTTCACATTTCAGACGGGCGCCCATTGGAGCGATGGAAATCTTGTGAAATCTATGCCACCAAACTATAAGAGTCTTTTTGGCCCAAACTCTACGTTTATCTCGATTCCAACTTTTCAAAATGTATTCTTATTAACCTCCTTCAGTTGTTGGCTGTCGAGGTATCCACGGATCTTAACTTAAAGTGGTTCATTGAATCAGAGGCTATAGCCGCAGCAAGGAATCTTTGTGTCCTTGACAAAGATCGCAGTATTTTTTAAAGGGACAGCATCTCTATTCTTACAAAAGTACATCTCCTGTCGTGTGTGCAGGCATGTGTCACATGTAATTTAATTAGGGACCATAATTTAGTTACATCCCATCTATTCAGCTTTGAACAAAGGAGTAAAATATCTGGGTTCTCTGTATTATATAAGAAACATTACGTAGATTGTGACCAGGAATTGCATGATATAATTCCTACACGTCTGTGGACCACTTTGCGTCTGTTTCCTTACACAAAAAATTATGATGTGTTCTAATAAAGGATGAGGTAATTCATATATAGGCTACATTTTCTCTAACCATCCGATGGGATCACAACCAAGTACTATCCGGATTAAATTAAAAAAGTAATCTTCATATTACATATTATGATCATGTCAGTGTTATTCAGAAAAAAATATTCACATTTTTTTTATTTATGACAGAAAAAAAGGCAATTTAACCGACATCGATTGTTAGTTATTTTGTATTGTGATCTGTAACGAGTTGAGATTTGCGGTTTTTGCGTCTATATATAGTTACTTTTAAATTGCTAGGCCTAAGGATTACATATAAAAAAACTATGATTGTCACATTTACTACTACCTTAACGACGATTTTCAAGGATATTCAAATACGTTTATATTTTCGTTTGTTTTTTAGTAAATCCAGAAACATGTGTAAAGCCCACACACCTTGTGACTATACTGTTAAATATATTTTAAGCTCAGAATAGAATTTTATGTTATTTTTATGATAACATATGTATTCTTTATATAATACGTAATGGCCGGTTAATAATTTTAATGTTAACGTGTTATTAGTTCATATTTTAATTATTTAACTGAAATTAAGTTTAAATTTACGAATGAAATTACAATTTTTCTTTCATATTTTTTTTTATTATCTATTGGTTTATTCTCGCTACTTTTTACAATCTCAAAATCCGCTTTGTGAGTGAATGTGTTTATTTATTTTTTAATTGTAAAAAGGTTTTATAAGTTATTCAATAATATTCTGAATGTAACTTTAATGTTCAATGTCTTTTTTTATATATAGTATTAAATCTTTTCGTACAGTTATTAAATGTAAGCAATGGTGCACAATGGAGGGCCGAACACGTGGAGACATCACATTTCTACACAAACAAGGATATAGATAGACTAATAAGCGACACAGAGGCAACCGTCACCAATGACCTAGAAGGCGGCGATCGTCAGAAAGCTATGAAGAAGCTGAGAGTACCACCTCTAGGAGAACAACAGAGCCCTTGGACGACATTCAAAGTGGGGTTGTTCTCTGGATCATTCATTGTCCTGGGGATAACTGTCGTTCTTTCTGGTGAGTCTTGCACATACCGCTTCAACATATTTTTGTTCGTAAATAGATTTCTCCTAATTCACATGTTACTATACATTACAAACGAGTTTCTATATCAGATATTAAAACATAGAACATTTATAATCTACATTAGTATGTAAACGTCTTTATCTAACGCAGAAACTAACTTAAAAACAATATAGCAATAAATATAATAATCTCTTGATTGTGCCACGTCCTTCGTGAAACGCGCATAGTATAAATTGTGCTGTTAAAACAAAGTAATCTTATCTAGCCTGTGGCTAGTCCAGATTCTGTTATGGAAATATTTATTTAGTTATAAAATAACATTTGGTTATTACACATAGAATATATATGATGGAATTATTTGTTCTTAATGCCCTAGAGAACAATAGAACTGAAATTATTGTTAGTATCTATGTACTTTTTTTTTTTTAATATTATCGCTTTCATCCGTGCAAAGACGTGCATAGTATATTCAGCCAGTGTCGATCTATTTACTTGCAAACATAAAATGAATCGCAAAAGTTTGACAAGTAAATATTATATTTTTAAATGACGGCTATGAAAACATAATGCGTTCAGGAATCTTACTATTAATATAAACATAAAAATTTTGAATTATTTTTGTATAAATATTGATAAACCCTCGAAAATTACTGTTAGTACACATTATAGCACTAATTTGGGTTATTCAATGAGAAACGCGAAACGTTCCGTAGGTAGTGTGACGATGTAAACATCTGTCAATCATAATGAACTAATTTTAATAAAACTTTTATAACTCAACACCTGGACAATAAAACATAATTTAGAAATACGTCGCGTCAGTAGAATACAATCATAAATGTTGCGATAGCTGTTTCCTTACCATGGGTTTTTGTTAAAATTATTCACGTAGTTATCAGTTTTTCACTTATAACCCTTCGCATATGACAGCAGCAATTGTGTTCCATTAGACGATTCAAACGTGCACTAAGAGTATATACAAGTCCTCTGTCAGAGCTCAGGGCTGATGTCAATGAAGGTATTTTCTGACGTTTTGAAGGTATTTTCTACGAGGGTGCCACAGAAAATTTCAAGACCGCCTTCCGATTGTACCGCGGTCCGTTCCTCCTCGTGGAGTTTATATTTTTCATCGGCGTCAATGTATACGGCTGGCGGTCGTCGGGAGTCAACCATGTGTTGATCTTCGAGTTGGATCCAAGGAAACATCTCTCCGAGCAGCACTTGATGGAGTTGGCTGCCATTTTCGGTGTCGTGTGGGCCTTGAGTATACTAAGCTTCATATACAGCGAGAGTCTCAGTATACCGCCCTACGTGAACCCTTTGGCCCTCGTCATTATAATGCTAGTGTTCCTCATGAACCCCCTGAGGGTCTTTAGACACGAAGCCAGATTCTGGTTTTTGAAGATATGTGTAAGTATCATATAGATTTATTTGTATGTCATTATTTACACAGATAATATATTGGTTCCTTACCTAATATGGCAATATAAAATTTTGACTTCTCAGCCATTTACGATACTCTGCTGTAGTATATTTTGTTAACAGTTAAATACGGATTCCTAAATCATTGCTTCTTATTTATCTCGCACTTATTTTATTTTCTGAACATTTCTTTTTTGTACATTGAGAACATATTTCATGCTTTCATACTGAAAACGTTGTATTAAAGCAAGCCTTTTTATTATATTTTTTACTCAGTGTCCAAAAACAGTCCAATTCAAAAATAATGAAAGAGTGACTCATGATTGGATTATTATCGTTATAATTTAAAAGGAAACAGTATTTGCTTATGTGCCATAATCTGTGTATTTAAGGCCTATAGTAGCAACAAAAAATTCTATCGGCATCATAGCAATAGTTTTCTGCTTATAAATGATACCCAAAAAGACCATACTGAGATGCTTCATCCCTTCCATCACAGGAAAACCAGGTAATGAAGAACTAGAAATAGTGTATTGTCCATAAAATTTCTAGGGTAGGATACTAGCGGCGCCGTTTCTGCCGGTTCTGTTCGCTGACTTCTGGCTCGCTGACCAATGGAACTCCTTCACGTACGCCTTCCTCGACTTCCACTACCTTATCGCGTTTTATATATCTGGCGCTGACTGGTTTAATGTCAACAGTAAGTTTTTGTTGGCCATATAATGAAATTTATATGTTAATGATTTTTTCCGATGATAGTTATATAATTTTATAAAAAGATACATTGTTCCAAAAATGTCTGGTTTCTGTTAAGTAAAAATTTTTTTTCTCAAATTGACACGGTTTTTTTTGGACTTTTAAATTCTACCCGAGAATTAATTCGAATTAATTAAATCACTTAAAAAGTCTTCTTGGACGAACAATTATATTATTCTAAGACAGAGGATTATCAGAAACAGTACTAATGGGACCTTTATATTTATAGTTAGCTCCAATTCCTAAATAAATCTATGCTGTAATTAATTCTAGTTCTTTAGTAATTTAATTTGATAAAATCTTGTCCGTCAGATTCTTTCGAATCTACAAAATGGTTTATAATAACGAGAGCGATAGTTAACATAATACCCGCATGGACTCGTTTCTGGCAATGCCTCAGAAGATACAGAGACAGCAAGGAAGCCTTCCCCCATTTGGTTAACGCTGGCAAATATTCGACTACCTTCTTCGTTGTTCTATTCTCCACACTCCGGACTATATACAGCGGTGAGTTTTATCACTAAATTTTTATCCATAATATTTGTATTATGCTTTTCTGCAAAAAAAATTTTTTTCGTTTATAAATTTAAAAAGGCCTTTCGTTCAACATCTTCAAAGTATATATTGATTATGGCCTATGGGTCAGATATTGGTCCATTATATTATTCTTAATTCATTCAACTTGTCAGTATTCTAGAGTCGCCATAGTTTTTAAAATAAGATTCAGATCAAAAGAAAATAATGGCAAAGAATCACAGGAACACGCCAAATATAAACTAAATATTCTAATAGAAATATCTGATCAGTGAATTACACGAACACGTACGACAATCCGTTCCTGTACGCGTGGCTGGCCTGCCAGGCGGTGTCGTCCACCTACACCTACACGTGGGACGTCAAGATGGACTGGGGCCTGCTGAGCGTGAGACCAGGGGCTGAGAACAGCTTCCTCAGGGACGAGATCGTTTATAGTCCGTGGGTGAGCTTGGGAAATCATATGTGTCACAAGTGGCGCCATCTGTGCCGTGCTGATTGTTACATACTATAATCCTTGGAAGTATTTCTATGACTGTTTATAATTAATTATAAAACTGAATCATTTTATTTTGTAACGGTGGCATTGAGTGTCAGCTTGTAGTTGCCTGTGATGCTGGCTTCAGCCATTTTGTAGGATGGCTTTAAAAGTCGAGTCTGAAACTGTACCTCGACCGATGAGGGTTATGTGCTATTGGTTTTTTGTCCCTTGTCAGATAAAAGTTCACTAGAAAAAAATCAAATAAAGGATTTTTATTTTGTCGAATTATTATAATCTTTTTGGTGTTAGATTTAACCTAATATATGGATGTGTGGATGTCTGTTGCGCCTTCGAGAAAACCATACTGAACAGATTATGATGAAAATTTACAGTAATAGATAGCTTACAATGATAGATACATAGGTTGTAACTCATGGAAAAATGGATACAGGTATCCAAGAAAGTTTTGTTTTGTTGAAGACCAAGGTCAAATAGATGGAGCTTCCAATTAGTTATCATTTCTATTTAAGTCTTTATTATTTTCTCTCCGAACCGAATTCTGTGGTCCGTACAGACGGAGCCACGAACATAACTAGTTATTTATAAAATTATGCTTTCATTTCATTTCTTGCTTCTTACGACATTGCTTAATTTCTTTTATTTTTTTTAATTCGAAGCTAAAAATAAGAACGTTTTTTTTTCTTTTCTAGTTTTATTACTTCGCGATAGTCGAAGACTTTGTGCTTCGCTTCATCTGGGCTCCTTCGTTCTTTTTGACTGAGAATAAGATTGTCAGCAGCGACACCATGGTCTCCATACTCGCGCCGCTGGAGGTGTTCAGGTGTGATATGTATATCATTATTATTGAAAAACTTACTTTAGTTATATGAAAAACACTAAATTAATAACATCATTTCTATATATATAAGAGCGTCAAGTTAGTGGCTCATGGCGGTCTCGGCTATACATACACATCATGGGCGTTGTAACGATTGGAACTCAAAATAAAAGCACATTCGTACCGTCCAATATCTCATTACTCGAATTCTTTGCAACAGTGTTTTATATCACACTCAAATAATAAGATGGCAATGGATTGAGCCAATAGGTTAGACTTGTGCACTTCGTTTGTCGGCTGTCCATAGCGTAATGGCCGTCCTCACTCTCAGTGACTAACTATCCTATTCGGAACTGGCCGCTCATATTTTTTATGCAACGAATCGACTGAATTACTTATAAGGTTCATTATTAATATAATTCCAAATCGACGCGCCGTCATATATATCACTCATAGACGAGCAATGATTAAAAATCTAATATTGTCCCCCGAGGAACACTCAAGTGAACAAAAAAATGTTAATATATAATTTTGACTGTACCAATACATTAATGTCTTGTATATTAATACATACAAGTTTATTACACACCTATAAGACCAGGTGAACTACTAACCAGTGAGTCGCGATCCCAGCCAATGTTGTGGTAACATAATAATATTATTTGCTACACATTCATTATTTGATCAAATATATTGCAGGCGTTTCGTATGGAATTACTTCCGATTGGAGAACGAGCATCTAAACAACTGCGGCAAGTTCAGAGCTGTGAGGGATATATCAGTGGCGCCTCTGGACTCCTCGGACCAGGCGCTCATTGTCAGAATGATGGACCTGCCCGATGGAGTACTCAACAGGTGAGAGAACGAGAATAACACAACAGAGTTGATACCAGAACTAAGAAAATAAGACAAAAATTCAACGATTAACAAATTCAAATTCTAGAAGTGGCACCGCAACTTCATCAAGTTATGAAAGACTATTAAAGCTCTGTTTATTGACCGTAATTTTGGAACTTTTATAAGAAAATATGTATAGTAGCTATCTGACAGCGCCATCTATAGTCTGGGTCGTGAATTTTTGGATTAACTATAACCTATACGTTCAGAAGTTTGAACATTGAACTACTACATCTCTGGAAAGTTTCATCAAAATCCGTTTAGTAATTTTGGTGCGAATAGCAGCAAACATTAATAGATATTCACAAATTTTTCACATTAATTATCTATGAAATAAAAAAATATATCTAAATCTGACTTATTTGATGTAATTTTTATCATGCGACACTAATTTCAGGAACGCCAAGAAGAAACATCTCAAGAAGATAAAAGACAATGACAGGAAGCCGCTTCTGAAGAAGGAGTCGATACAAGACCTGCAAATTGAATTAGACTTGTCCTCCAAAATGTTGTAACCAACTGTGATATAATCGTACATAAGCAATGTATTAAAGAATTATTTGAATTATATTTATAAATATTCTAGAATTTTCTATTTTATTTACTTTAAATTTTACTTTAGTTATAAATTTCATGTTTCCTGACGAACTTTAAAACTATAGTTATAACATACATTACACTGGTTGGAACAGTTCTATAACGTCACAACATTAAGAATAAGACCTTTTTATTCTAGAATTTTGACTTCATACAATATTAAAAACAACGCCATCTGTTATCGCAAAGTATTTTTAAAAATTCCAAATGTAGAATGGTCTGTGACTTTGTGACTTGCATAAGAAAACACATATTTTTTATTTTGGTAAACACTTTTGAAACCAGGCTATATTTTGTTAATGCCAGTAAAATCTTCTCATCTTAATTGAAATTTAATTGCTTCACATAGCACTGTAACATTAAATTCCACGGTCGCAGGTTGAAATCCGGATTGTGTAATGCCATTTTAATCAATAATTTCTGTATACAATTTTAATTTATTATTTTATATAAGAATAACAACTATGATGGTACATAGTACTGTTTTTCTTTGATTATGAATAAAAAAAAAAAACAATCTGGAAGGGGACTCCCCGCAACTTAAAGGCTACCTCGGGCGTCTTAGGAAACAGAATTTATGAATAAGCGTTACATATTTTTATTTACACAAACAAACAAATATTACTATATAATACTTAGTTTATTAAAATTAAATAAATTTCAATTTGATGTTAAAACCCGGTGATGACAATAGTTCTGTGGAAATAAGTCTCCTTTATTACAAGACTTTAGCCTTATATGAGAATTTTAAGTTAGAAGAATATTATAAATACCAGATAATATATTTCTTTATACAAAAAAAATAACACTATCAACAGTACACTGTCACATCGACCAGAACTTTACTTTAGACAGAGCTAACAAAACTTAATGTATATATATTATAATAATCTTGTATTAGCAACATTTATAAAATTAGTTAAAGGCATTCATATTTTTCTAATGCAGCCCGGGCTCAGTCAACCTGTAAAAAAGCATATTTTTTTAATATATATTAACTAAACAAAACTAAAACGAATTGTAAAATTATTTATTTTCTTCAAAATTTGTTTCTATGCATTTTCAAACGATTTAAAAATAATATTAGTGTCACGTGACACATGAACTTGTTCGTAGACTCGTATTTTAAATATTATTATTGAGCTGATATTAAAAATACTAATAATATATATTTTTTCTCATATATATACATAAGTGTAGATGTCGTACATAGTGATAGCGTCCTATGATCTGAGAGCCTCGAGTCTGGATTGCATTTCATCCAGTTCCGTTTCATCCTCCTCGGGCTCCTTGCTGGTAGAGGGCGCCTCTGCTGTCGGCGGCGCCGGGGCTTCCCCCAACTTGCCTTGAGTTAACTCCCACAAAACCTGGACACATTGATGGATTATTAAAATCTTATATTACTGTGCAATAAATATTTTAAAATTGTTTTGGATCGTGACTCAGTCTTCTTGGATTTAGGGATATAAATAAGTAACACTTGAATAAAATAGATATGGTATCCAACAGGCAGCGCCATCTGTTATGTGACAGGTGAGTTTATATAAAATAAAACTTTTGCGCCGTGACATGGCGAGAAGAAAACGGAATTTCGGGTTAAATCATACAGGGCTTATATGTTATTCTGAAGCTCCATATGTAAAAGATGCACGAAGGAGCAGTGTGGCTTTGGGATCTGGGTCAGGATCGGGATTAAATGTAGCCTATGTCCAACTCCATGGTTCCATCTATATCCTCATCAAAATTCAACAAAATCGGTCCAGCGGTTTAGGCGTGAAAAAGTAGCAAACAGACAGACAGAAAGTACTGTCGCACATATAATATTAGTACTGATGCTGATATTGCTAATTAATATCAAGTCATCATTTAATTAACAAAATCTTCAACCAGACCTTATCGACCTCACTCTGCGCTGCCTCTTCCATCTCCTCTTCATCCTCCAGGTTGGACATGGTATCATCCAACATTTCCTCAATAATGCCGGCCTTCATCATCTCCTTACTCAATTCCTGCATGGTATTTGCGATTTCCGGTAAACGGACAAGCGCTTGCATTGCTTGCATCACCTGGATTAGTTTCAAATAGTTACATATCACTACATATAACTTTAGTGGATGAATGCTCAAATTATTTCTGTTTTTGTCTCTACATTTGATAATAAATATACCAAACACCATAAAATTTAAGAGAAAGTAAGATGTTTTTATAGCAAAAAAGACTACAATTTGATTGATTTTTGTGTAAAAACTACCTTGATTTTATCATTTTTAATCCTTAAAACTTAAGTTACCAAAATGTCTATTACCAATCAAATTATTGTAAGCCTGTAAAATTTTTATGTTCTTTCAAAGTTTATATACTTTTATGAAATAGATATTCTGAAAAGACATTTAGTAAAAAAAAATATATAATAATGACTAAAAAAGGATAAAGGTGATTTTTTATTCTAATACTAAATTATTTTATGATAATCTGTTTAAATAAAACATTAAAATCATTTATTCAAAGTATTACAATGCCTATAATAATATATATTTAATTTAAAAGTATATTTTATATAAATTTTTTAAAGTAATATATTTTTTTTAAATTTCAATTTTAGGTTACTTTTGAGTAAACAGTTAACTCAACATACATGACGAGAAACTATAAATAATAATAATAATAATAATAATAATAATAATAATAATCATTTATTGAATTAATTGTTACCTCCGTGGATTTTTGTAATGACCCAGCCACTCTTAAAGTTGCTGTAATGAGAAAAACATATACGTTTTTATATTTCATATAGAACTTTGTGTCATATAGTCAAAAAATGTCACTCACCGAGTTGATTTTTCATTTGCATCTGTACAGAATTAAGATGTGCTTTGCTTGTGTATATTTTGCTGATAGTTTTTCTTGATCTTATGATTTCTTTTGCTAGTATTGTGCATACTTGTTTGTCGTTTTTGGTTGCTGCTTCTTTAAGGGATCTTTTAACTTTTTCCTCTTCCCTTTGAATGGCTAGATATAAACAAAATAATACAATTTTTTTTAAAGATAGCCATGTTTCATGATATACATATATAAAGTAAATATATACAGGTAGGATCTGTGATGTATGGATGTTTGTTTGCCAAAATAACATTACTATTATTGATTAATTTAAAATGATTGTTAATTACTTCATTATGATTACCTCTTATTTGTCTGTCCAAATTATATCCTTCTTTTCGAATTTTGTGAGACCATTCATTTACCTAAATCAAATTAAAAAGTTCCAGTTCATTATTATTTTACATTTAACGAAACATATTAAATAGCAATTATTCACACCATTTCCTTGGGATTTCTTTCCGGTGATTTACCAAATAAACCCATTTTTAATTAAAAATAATTATAAATAAAACAGTGTTATGATTTGACAACGATGCCTCATTCAGGTTTCGGAGATTGACATTGACACATAAATCACTGATGATCTCATCTGGGTGTATTGGGTCAATATGTTAATAGGTATTTTTTTGCTCAAGTAGGAATATATTTTTTCTTATATGTAATATTGATTTAAAATTTTTTTTTAAGGATATAATAATAATGGTAACAATTATTATTAGCCAAAGTATTTTTTTTTATATACATAAATGTTTTACGTCTTAGCAAATGACAGTGACAGACAGTTTTATTCAGTTGTCAAGTGCCGGTTACCGTAGGAATATTCGAATTCGAATATTTCACTCATTTCTAAATATAAATAAATAATTTGTGTTAAGTTAGCAATACTCATTGTAGATAAAAGAAATTCCACAGTGCTACAGCAGGTAAGTAATATATAATTCTTAGAATTGGTATTGTTTATTTTGTAATCGTATTACTTGATGTGTTGCGAGCGATTTCTTTTTTTAGCTCAAATGTGCAATTATGCATGACATTCTCAAACCTTTATTACATGTATAAGCATTTCATTGTAACTGGAACATTGACAAGATACCTATTTTTAAACAACTATTTACTACAGCTTTCTATTAATTCATATATTTTGCGAGTGCGTACTGTATATTGACTCATCAAAATACAACCTGTTCTTATGGTTTTACATTATAGGTGATTTAAAATTGCTAATTTATTCCCATAAACATTGTTTTTGATGCAATATAGTAATTATAATCTCTTTCTTTTTATAGAAAGAAATATTATGGTTATATAAAATATGTTTCAAACTTTCTTTTTGTTAGGCATCTTCAATTTGGTTGATTCAATTAAAAATTATCAAGATTTCTCCAATTTATAATTTAAAAATTATATTATAAACACTATATTATACATCTGTTTAGTAATAATAAGTTACCAACAAACATACAATATGTCCATAATTCAGCCAGGTGAATTGGTTGGCCATTATATAACCTTATAATAACAATATATTCTGTAAACTACAACAATGGCCAGTTCAATGCCCAGATATTGGCTGTTAAACAACTATTGTGTATTAATAGCCAGCAATCTGTATGGGAATGTATCTCAGTTTTAGTACATACAATATTGTTGCAATCAGTGCAGAATTATATTCTTTTCATCACGAAGCTTTATTGAATCTTGTTTTTTGTCATTTACTTGGTTGCTTTTCTAAATAATAATGGCAATTTTTTTTTTTTATAAAAGTTAATGTCTTACAGGTTACATGATGTCGCAGGGGTGAACATATAGTTTAAACTTTAAATTCTATTTATAGTATTAATTCAAAAGTCTGTGAGGATATTTGGCTATGTGTATGTTTGTCGCGTTCTCCCACCAAAGCTACTGAACAGATTTTGATGATATTTTGTATTGTTGTAATGTAGACAATAGAATAATGTATAGATTAAAATTTATCCTTTAATTCCATTTACTTCCTGCTGGTTCGCATTTTAATAGTTGTTTTTATTATTTAGTAGTAGTCACTCAGCACAGGGTTTGACACTTGACAAAAATGTTAGTGGAGGCTGGTGAAGACCCTTTATACATTTCTTTTAAAGCCAATAACTAGTATTTCATATACAAACAAGGCTTAACTCAACATTTTTTCTTTGGAACACTTCAATTCTTAAATAAGTACTTAATATGTTATCTATGGGACATGATAAGTTAAGTTTTCATATTTATCCGTAGCATTAGGAATTGCGTTACTTTATGGGGAACATCAGGTTTCAAGTTGATTAGAGTATAGTACCATCAATGGACACAGCAATGGGCATAAAATATTTCATAGATAAAACACAATGAAATTCAAAACTTTCATAATTCCGAATTTGCTCTGATACAAGCAAAATATCTTATGACCTGTTGCTCCTAAGTGTATTAATTTATTTAATTAAATAGGCCAATAAATATATAATACATTGGTACTGTGAGACGAAAGCTCTTAGCATTCAGTGTAATCACTTTGCCGGTGCCAAGTCCATCGCATTGTAGGGAGAAGAGCTTCAACGGTCCCTGGGACTTGCGATCCAAGTTAAGGTTCGCGGGGCCCACATCTAAAGCGCGTTAAACGCTCACCTCCACCGTCCAAGCTCCTCTCGCTACCTAACCAAATTTAAAAAGAATCTAGGGTGTCCTGATTAGGGCTGCCTTGAAGGTACATTCCGAGAATGAATTGCTATTAGGACATTCCCGAGTCTTTTAGTAGGTTGTAGAGAGATTTAGCCTTTATACCTCTCGCTCCCACTACGAACCTATTTCGAGTGAGTTCCTTAGTGAGCTCGTAATATTTGTTGACCTTGATGGTATGGTCTTTAGGGATGTTGGTTTCTCAAAAAACCTAAGCTCTATTATCAAAACGCGCTTTCAAATTCGCTCCTACCTACTAATAAAATAAATGTGAGTGCCTGTGAGGATGTATGTATGTTTGTAACTACTTCACTCATAAACTTTACAGTAATATATCTTAGGTACCACAATAAGACATAGTTGTTAACTTATCTCTATACTCTGTGTTGTTAGTGCAGAACAAAGGCCTATGTTGTATTATGTCTTAAGTAATGTGACACAAATTATAATTATATTTGCCGGCTGACTATCATAAATATTTTAGAAAGTTCTTACAATTCTCTCTCAATCTCAGCCTAACTCTAAAATCCACGTGCACAAAGTCGCGGACAAAAACTAGCATAAAATATATTTAAAATACAAATTTATTTTCCAAACTAGATTAAGTTAATTATGTTTGATTATTGTAAAATAATTTTAATATTCTTCCATGTAAAAATTGTGTACCACACTTTAGGACTAACAACATAAATGGGTACAGAAAGCAATAAAATGAACACGTATTTTTAACCAATAGTTAATTTAACTAAACTTGTAACAAATAAGCAGTTTATATGCGATTCATCTGAAATAACGACTAATTGAACAGTAAGGAATTAAAAAAGTACATTTAAGTTTAGCAACAAATAAATAAATTGTATTTTTTTTTTAAACAATAAATTTAAACAGTTTTATTATTGTGTGTTTATATATTAAAAAATAAATCTAGCTTTTTTTTTATTAAATATGCAATAATCTTAATAAAGTTTAAAAAAAATAAAAAAAAGGTTTTATTAAATAATTATTTCACATTAAACATAATTATAATTCTGTGTGTTGTGTTTGTAGATGGCAACAAGGACGGATGTCCGTAATACGCAATCTTTGTCACATGATACTCAACTGTGGACATCTGTCTGAATTTTGCATTATTTACATTTATTATTATTTTTCGCTGTAGTATTTGTATAAACAGGTTTTAATAATGAAACATATAACCTATCTCGTTTGTTTTATAAATTTCGTTACTCATTCAATTTTATATATTTAGTACGATTAAGTCTAAACGTCCTGGTCGTTTGAATATTAGATGCCATAGAGATTGGTATAGCCATAGTTTATATATAGTCTATACACTATAACATAATCTTTGATGGTATTGATGTCGAGCTGCATATTACTGACGCGGTTGTTGTATTAAAGAAAGAAAATAATATAACTCTGCCTAATTCTTAAAACAATAAGCAATAAAGAACCATCCGAATGATTACAATGCGTGATTTAAATAATAATTGACTTTGAAATTTTTTGTTGAATCTCTTGGCAGGTTCCAATTTCAACTTTAATTCATGTAACGATATAAACTTTTAAATAAAGATCCATTATATGTGTGTGTGTGTCTGTATGGCTGTGTGTGTGTCTTTGTGTGTGTCTGTGTGTGTGTGTGTTTATTTAATTATTATAGATACTCATACTAATGTTGAGAGGATTGTCAGTTGGTTTTAACGGAAAGGCCGAAAAGATTTCATTATAGACAATTCTTTTCTTATTTCTTAAGATCGTGAGAAAATAGTTTCTGAGGAAAAATTTAAAATGAATGTGATAACGAAATTGTAGGCTCACTTGCTGTTATCTCTGTTTACATCGAATATTTTCCAATTGGATATTATAAGTGTATCACAGATATATCACAAGAGAAGTCGCGTGTCGAATCTATGTAACAATTATGCTCCTTTCCATGTCCATATTTTACTATATTCAACTATAAATGCCGTGTACTATATTTTTAATTTTATCTTTTTATAACAATAATAAAAATGAGAGTGTCCTACAATCTTTTTTATTTATATCTGTGTAGTTTTAAATATTTCACTGTATTAACCTACTTGGATGCCAACGTACCCAGTCAAAAGACAGGAAACTGGAATTGATGTTGGGAATTCTTAAGTTGAATCACAATCATAGGGCTGTCTCAATTATTAATGCTCACTACATCCATGCTGTAATTTAGTATTGAGTTGTAATCATCTTAAAAGTGACACCAGCGGATACATATAATAATCAGAAACTAAAATTATAAGATGGTCTTGTTTCTCTCTAATGCATGACTAGTTTTTTTATTCATACGAAGCAGTTAGCATTAATAATATCCAAAATTTCGTAATTGTGACAACCCTTAGTATAGATTTATTGATACAGCACAAAGTAAACATTTTTGAATCACTTCCATAATAATTTAGATTGATTGCTAATAGTTCTAAAATATATACATCTTATTAAACAAGGAGCTGAACAAATTTAGATCCAGAATCGTGTTTTTTGTTTTAAGTCAAAATTAATCAACTCGAATAACAAATGTTTCCTACATATAGTTTCATAATATGTATATTATTTTCCTTTCTAACGATTTCAATGACAACCTGTCTAACAAAAATAAACAATAAAAAATGCTTTTAAAATAAAAATAAAAATAATAATCTTAGTTCATACGACATCATTTGAATGCTATGCTTACTATAAGTTTTGAATTTTTTCACTACTGACTACATAAGAAGCGTATATATTTATTATTATAAAATTATATATAACTAGGTACCAGCCCCGGCTTCACACGGGCTGTTTACAAAAAGTATAAAATAGCCTTTCAATTTAATATTGAGAATAATTAAACCTATATTATGATAACTTTCAAATGATAAGGCCTATTTAAATGATTTAAAAAGTAATTTACAGATACTGATGTAGGCTTAAAAACGAAGTAATTTATTTTGATAAGACTTAGTACCGTATTTATGTAAATAGCTTTCCAATGAACGCTTTATGAATGCCAATTTTTAAAAGTTGTAAAATGGATATAGTATGTTATCCTTAATGTATAGTCATATGCCACCGCAGACTTTTCTGTAGGCCTGTATAAGATACGCAATTCCACCATATATTATTTTGTTATATGTCAAAGACTTTAGGCAGCGTTTTCGTTAAAAGCTCTCAGACGGCTCATGTTTTCCCAACATCTTGAACAAATATCGTTAATGTACACACAGGTAAATATAAAATCTAAACAAATTATATACTCAAACCTTCCTCGAGAATCACGCTATCGAGTGGTGATAACTGTTTGAATAATCGGTGCAGTAGTTTTTCCGTTTATCGCGACCAGACAGACAGACAGAGACGCGAGGAAGGAATTTTTTTTATAACATGTATTGATTATTCATTAAATAATACGTAATTAAATTCAAATTTTAGTGGTCACGTAATCACAGGAAAAGAACTTTGTTTAGCCTTGAATGAGATTATTCAGATAAGTTTAGCTATGTTAGAGGTCATTGTAACTTTGAGATCGTGTGTTGTAGTATATTCGGATGATTCGGAAGAGTTCACTTTTGTTTAGTCCAAATTTCGATTGTCACACTACATACGGAGCGTTTCCCGTTTCTCGTTCAGTAAACAACGTTAATACTAATGTGCGAAGATTTATGAATGGAAAACTATTGACGGTCCGTATGAAGTGAGGATGCAAATTTGTACTAAGTATACAATAGTCCTTACCACTAGTTCAAAACTAAACAGAAAGTTTCCAGTCTAGTATTTATAAGAAGTCGCATCCGATAGTGTCAAACGATGAAAAATTTAAACATGTTTGTCTTAACGAGATCTAAGACTTTCGCGAGTATTCATTTAAATGAAACTAATGTATTTTTTTTGATTATACTACGCGTATTTTATTATTGAAATGAGTTTCACATCTCGTCTGTCCGTGAGCCGAAACGTGTTGAGTGTGTGGTTTTTTAAAATAATATAATACGCGTAGTATATTACATCTGCGGAGAGGCAGTTGGAACTGCTAAGCATTTGCTGGTTGGATGTAGGGTACTCCTAGATAGCGGTCAATACTCGCGTCGTCACGATAAGGTTTTAGAAATCATACGTGAAGCGGTTAGTCTATCGGTAGCAAGAGCGCAAAGAGAAATAACCACGAACCAACGAACAATTGGTTTTGTGAGAGAAGGCACTAGGAATATAAAATCAAACGTCAAGCCTTACTCTATTATTAAAGCGGCTTCGGATAGGACTATAATGATGGATACGTGTGAGAAGCAATATAAAATCCCAGAGGATATTTGTGCGTCGGCGTCCAGACCGAATATATTTTTATATTCGCGAATTTTAAAGCACATTGTAATAAAAGAGCTCACGGTTCCTTGGGAAACCAACATCCCCAAAGACCATGCCATCAAGGTCAACAAGTCTTACGAGCTCACTAACGAACTCACTAGGAATATGTTAATGAGATCTAAGATTATCGCGAGTATTCATTTAAATGAAACAAGTGTTATTCGGATTTACTACGCGGATTTTATTATTTAAAAACTACATAATCCCGACGTTCCGGTTACTGCAAAGTAATTGCAAACAAATTTACAACAACATATTCCTATGAAACACTAGTTTCATAGGAATATGTTGTTGTAAATTTGTACGCGGTAGAAGTAGGAGCGAGAGGTGTAATATCAAATCTCTCTACAACCTGCTAAAAGACTAACTCAAGAACTAACATCAGTTCATTCTTGGAACGTGCGTCGAAGGCAGCCCTAGCAGGTTCGTTTAAAATTTGGTTAGGTAGACAGAGGAGCTTGGACAGTGGAGGTGAGCGTTTAACGCGTGTTAAATAAGGGCCCCTTTAATCTACACCTGGGTCGCAAGTCCCAGGCACTGGTGAAGCTCCTCTCCCTGCGCAATGAACCTGGCACCCGCACGGTGAATCCATGTAATGCTGAGAGGTTTCGTCTCGTCTCATATATGAGTGCACATGCACTCAAAATGTACGAGCTGTGAAATCAAGTTATCTACTTGTTGATTTAAAAACTAGGCGTGTTATAAAAATATATTTAATTGATTCGGAATAGTTTAAAAAATATATTTGCGAAACCCGTCAATAGAGGGCGCTGTTTGTATAAAAATATTTTTGATATATTTATTCAAGTTTATAGATTAAAATGGTTTGTTGTTTTCAGCGGATTGTCGGCTCGGATCAAGTAGTTTTATTCTATTTTTGTAGCTAAATACAAATGTAATTCCGAATACGACTTTAAAAATCTCTATTTGGAAATATAAATTTATAGACATTTAACATTTCTAAGCATCACAGTATTAAGAAGCATTCTTAAATGGAGAAAAGCAAAACGTACAAACGTTATCGAAATTAATATCTAATAGAAAACTGTCTTTGGAACTAAATAAGGTTACATTTAACTGAAGTTCACCTGTGTAAGGACATCATCTCAGATAACTCTTATATAAAAAACAATTTTAGTTTAATTTAATAACATTAATGGCATATCAAATGTTATATATATCGGATTTTATTATAAATTCATTATTTTAAAGACAGGACGCCAGCTTCGCTGACGTCTCTAATGTCACTTGTTTCAGTAAGTTCCAGATATTTTAAAATGAAACTTCAATTCTTCTAAATGTTCTTGTATTTCTCGAAGGTTCTTCATAATCACATTCTTTATGATCCGCACTCGCTGAACTCTGCAGTCCCCTGTCGTGCGTCCAGACGTCATATTTAAACCAGAATTCAAAAATAGTTCTATTCTCTTTGATTTCGTTTTACTTTTAACAATAGTAACGACGACCAATAAGTTGTTATAATAATTGATGCCAGTTATTTCCATGTTGCATCCGTCGTTGAAGCTGCTTGCGCCGATATATATATATATATACAAAATGTAATTGTCGAATATTAAAAAAAATCAGTGAAATGTTTAGTAGTAATCTGTTGGATATGTATGGTTCAATTAAATAAAGAAAAAATTAATTAACTATTGGGTAAGTTGAAATGACGTTTGGTTCAAAACGATTCGTTTCTATATATAAAATCAGTTTTTATACGCATTAATTTTTTTTTATATAATTATGGCATTTTAAACAAAATTAATATTAAATTTAAGATAATCTGTAGCATTAATTAAGCAAATTAATTATCTGTGGCAGATGATGATAAAAAAATAATATATTATTCTTTCATCATAAATCAAAATGCCATTGGGATTATTTGATTTGAGTGTTTATTTACAGATAGCAACTATTCTACGTAGCTATAATGTATTATTGTCACTAATAATCCAGTTATTTGTTTGATTTTTACTGATAGGTTATCTATCGTAAGGCAAGCTTATATATCAAAGGTGTGATAACGAACTTTGTACTCTTATTTTCCTTCTTAAATTATTTTTTTTTGTTATAAAAAAATGCTAGAACCAACTTTGCACTCTTATTTTCCTTGTTAGATACATATTGTTTTTTTTTGTTCTAAAAAAATTGCTAAATAAAAAATTGCTGAATAAAAATAGATTTACTATTAAAGAGAATTAAATATGTGTAAAAATAAGTAAAGTATGTTTTTTTTTCATATCCAAACAGACGCATAAGATGATGAAATAAAAAAAACCTAGGAGCTAATAGATTTTTTTGTGTAACGTCTTAACTTATATCTGGTAACACAGAAATTGCTATATTTGTTTTTAAATATGAATGAAAATATTATGATAATTTTAGTCGAACTCCCGATAAAGAGGGTATACTAATTTTTTCTTTCAACTTTAAAATCAGAACAAACTGCCAGTCGTTTAGAATCATAGATTTATTAAATAAAATCGATTACTATAATCGATTAAAAACAATTATAACAATATGTTTTAATGAAACAAAACAAGGTATCTAATTACATAAACAGCTTCCGTTATAATGATCTCAGCGGCCATGGACTTGAGATTGGACGAAAATTATTTTAAATCTATTCAATCACTTTAACCAATATATAGATAGTTAATCTTTCCGTATCTTTTCTATCTTTACCTTTCTTTTCCTTTCTATAAATGAATTATCGTGTTTTGTATCTCGTAACTGTCTCGGTTATTTTGTTATCTCGATGTTTAATGTGAACTATGGTTTTGTTTACTTGTAATTAATAATAAACTAATGTATTTGTATTTGTTGATGTGTGTATGTATGTGTGTGTGTGTGGGTGATTTTTTAATGTTTATTTAAAGTCTTTAAGGTTTTCTATATAATGTAAATTCAATACATTAAGGTATCAGTTTCCTCATTCTTCATTTTATTTCCCTTGTCATGGCCTTGTTTTTTTGTTTTAATTGTATTAACTGTTGTAAATATCATTGTCATTTCGGTGTCAACGATCTTAGGAGCGAACTCTAATCAAGGTTCGTTTGTGTAGAATTTTCGAATTTAGAACACAATAAATCTCTAAGCATCAAATGTCCAGATCATCTCATTTAAGTGGATTAAATTGAATGATTTTTAATTATATAACTGATAAAATTAATATTTATAAAAGCGTTGTTGGAATTTAATACAAACGGTATGAAGAATATATATATATTATTTTTATGCTTGCACTGAAGAAGAAGCGAATGTTAAAAAAACATTTTATATGTGAGTTCGAACTTACATTACCAACGGTAAATACAGCGAAAACAAAATAATTACATAAATAACTATATGTAAGCATGTTTTACATCAGTATGCATATATAAAGTTCTGGTATTTTCAAATACAAATGGATTAAAGTCTGCTTTCCAGATGATAGCAATGAACTTGGAAAAGAAATTTTGTTATATTCGGCTTAGAAGAATATACAATTTATCTTACTTAGATAACAGACAGCGTCATAGTATTTCGAATTTAATGTACTATCAGCCGGCGAGATGAGGCTACGCAAATATTATATTACTTTATTATAGAGATATGGACAGAATCTTATTCACTGTACAGTGTGCACAATAAAAGTTATTTAAGCACAAAAAGGGACAGAGGCGATATTATCTCTAATGAGCGGTTTCTTACATTTCCACGATAAAGACATATATTTTTAATTTAAATGAAACTAGTATTTTTCGGATAAACTATGCGTGATTTATTTTTGTAAAAAACTACTTACTCCCGACATTTCGGTTACTTTTCAGCAACTGTGATCACGGGCAGACGACACATCTCGTCTGCCCGTGATCGCGGTTGCGCAATTATCCGAAAAATACTAGTTTCATTTAAATGAATAAAACTCGCGAAAATCTTAGATCTCATTACATATATTTTTTGTTGTTCCCGTCATACATTTGAACCTCACTTTTTGTCGCCCAAACATAGACCTATGGTTGTCTATGGGAGTCAAAGACCAAAATTCTAAACATTATTTACATATGTACGTACATCGAAGGTTTTATATTAATATTTTATCTGTTGACTAGGTAGCTGCAATTAATTATTATCAGTTATTAATGTGATATAATTGACGCAATTCGAAGAGGTCCACGGAATGCTTTTTGCTATCTCGTCCCTTGGGTCTCAGTTCGCGACATTTGGTCTAGTTTTCTCAACAAATATTGATGCTTGGAAGCTGTGCATACTGCGTCATGGGTTGCCATGAGCATTTGATCGTCATATAAATAATAGTTATGCCAGGTTTATTATTTTGGTCTTTTTTTTTAATAAAAATCAAATTCGGTGTTCATCATTTATCTCATTTTCATTAATACAATTACTGATAGTTTAAAATATAAATATAAAAAGTTATTTATCTGTAGGTATATTATTTTAATATTTTATTTTAATAAAAAATTCAATGGCTCAGGAATTTTTTCTATTTATAATTCTAGAATGTGAAATAAAAAAAAAATCCTAGGCCTTAGACATAGAGATATATTTGTATTTCTACTTTTCAGGTGTAATCACAGAATACATTATCTCAGCTTCTGCAAGCTCTGGGTTTATTAAAAGTAAATTGTTTTGCTTGTCTATCCTTATAACAAGTTTGCATTATGAAAGTTAATACGGAAATTTGATAGTTTTCCAGTCATAAATCTTCTACCATTAGGAGTAATTAGTGGCTTTATTAATGATAAACTCTCAACTGCCTGTATTTAGTTCGGCTATGACAACTCGTGGCAAATGTTCTGGTGCAATAGCGACGGGAACTTCCTCAAATGTCTTAAATATGTCGTCACTAAGATTGTCGCTTTGAGAAGGTCTTATAGGCTATCATTTGTTAATTTCCTTATGTTTAAACATTAGTTTTTAAATATATTAATAAAATTTTAAACTGCCTATAAACTATTAGTAAAGTTCAACAGCGAGAATAAAAACACTAGAAGTAATTACAGTTATACATCGTTTTACTTAATTATTTCAAGTTCAATAGTAGAATATAAATGTCATTATTTTTGACATTTTGACACACACTGAGGAATCTTTACAGATTTATATGTGTGTGTGTGATAAAGTGGTGTGTGTAATGGTCGTTTTAAATATTTTTATTAAAAAAAGTCTCTTCTTCGTCATACAAACGTTGACTGTTGAATATCAAAATCATCAGTTTATGAAATTTTCTTATAAATTGATACAAAATTTTCGTTTCAGACAATGATTTTATGAAAAATAACAGAAAAAAAAATATCTCATAAAAATAAATAAATAACGACGACAACGGAATTGTTAAATAAACGATATGTTTGTGAAAATTAATATAACATAAGCTTAGACCGTGAGGTTTCACTATAACCTGATCAAGTTTCTGAGCTGTGGCGTGACACACATAAATATACTTTCGCACTTTTTAATGATAAAATATTCCAAACCGGTCTTTAACTATAAGACAAAAAACCTTCCACTTATATATATATATATATATATATATATATGTTTGTTCATTTATAATAATCTTTTTCATTATATGATAAAAGCCTTGACATCTCTGGATAGGATCTGTGCAAGTCTCGTTAAGGATAGTGTCATCTAGGCTTTATAGTATTCAATAGAGTGGATGTAGTATAAGTGGCTCCAAAGAGTCATTTCCTTTAGAATTACTGTCCACATCGATATTTTTTTTTAGAAACAGCCAGTATTAAATCTTCAAAAAAAAAATATTTTTTTTTTTATTAGTGACTATCGACTATTAGTAATATAGCTCGAGATGACAAACGCACAATCCGGGAGAGGCTATTCTTTCTGTATTGAGGATATCGAAATTAAAAGTGGAAAGAGACACGGGGGGCTTATTTTTTATTGCTTCTGAACTCGCAGTAAGTAATTGCGAGACCCACCGGCCAATTGAGAAGTTCAGCGTAATCGCTGCCCTAATTACTTAACCGTATAATTTTGTACAATTACAAGTACGATAGTTTGTTTTGATTGAATTTTTAATTTTCCTTGTCGAATAATGTATTAACTATTCGTATTTTTAATAAATTAATTTATTAAACTATTGAAGATTTATCGCTGACGTTATGATATCTATCCACGGAAACAATTAATTAATTCATATTTTTCGCACGTGTTTTTTTTATGTTATCTATGTCCAAAGTGCTGTTCATATTCTTATTGTATAATCTTTTGATGTCGGATAGCCGATAAAGGTTTAATCGGGCGAGTGCGTCGTGTAAGTCACGTGGATTTAAGAAGATGTCTGCTTTCCCAAAAAAAATTATAGCTTCCAGGTCTATAAGTGTGGTGCAAAGAAATGTTGAGATACGCTTAGTCGTTCTAAGGATCGCAGACCTGCAATAATCTCATGAGTAAAAGGCTCCTTTACTTTAAACAAAGGTTCATCGCTTGGAAGACGTGATTTGTTCTGTATTTTAAAGAAATACTCTTTGCTGTCTTATCTAAAGCCGAAATCACATATGCGTGTTGCATTTAGCAATATAACCACTTTATCTAACAATATAACATATTCAATATGATTCCTGTATTGAAATTATCTAAGTAATAAATTTATGTTTAATTGATATGTAATGTAATTAATTAATTTGCTGTGGACTTTGTATTGCTTTTATCAAATTTATGTGACAGTTTATTCTGAGTACAGCAGCACCTCGTTTGTACGCGTTTTAGGTTTTTTTCTTAAATATATGCCCTTTGTGTGCCCCTCAATGTTCTCAGTGCCAGTGTTAGCCAATTGACGGCCAATCTCGATTGTGTCCTGTAGGATTATATTAGCGGGATAATTTACAGCCGCATCTGTTATAGATAGTATTATTAGCTTTTGAGAATATGTCGTTTCACAAATAAATAAAAGTGTGCTTACGAAATATCTTTCGTAATATGAAAGGAAACCTTTAAAAAAACACTGAAAACTGAACGGGATGTTTATATTTTGCTCCATTAATATCTGATAGTGAAATATAAAATTTATATAAAGATAATATAACTATTATATACTATGGTTTGATAAAAATCTGATGAGTTATGATGAGGTGCGATGAGTTATGATGAGGTGTGATGAGTTATGATGAGGTGTGATGAGTTATGATGACTTTGATGATGCTCCGTAACAAGAATTTAAAGTCAGTTTCAATATTTTTAAATTTATTATGGTTTTGTATTAAATGAAGATTGTTATTGCTGATATACATGGAATTTGGGAGTCAGGATTTGTATTTAGCAACAGAATTCATAGTTCCGTTAGAAGTTTCTCTTTAATGTCTCATATTCTCTACACACACTCGCACGTTGTTTGATATAAATTTTAAATCATGACCGATACAAATAAATTCAATGATTCCTTGATGGAAGATATTCAAACTGTCAGTTTGCAGGTGACCTTTAACCCGAGTCCAAGGTCACCGGTGTGATATCCTAATCAAAGATTTTTCTTAAAGATAACAAGCATACATTAATACTTAGTAAAAAAAATTTTCACACTAACAAAGTAATTTGAATAATATAACAATTTACTTATCTCCGATCCACCGCAAATCTTTGATATAACGTGATATATATTATATACTATGATTTTTATACGAAGATTTGGATTTTATGATTCAATGGCACACGAAATCTATAGATTATTCACGGATAGAATTTTATTCTAATTTAAAATTTATTATTGAATCATTCGATAATAAAAAAAATATTGAAATGATCTGACATTATGTTAAAAAAATAATAATGATGCAATAGTATAAAATATTTCATATAGAAGTAACGTTTGGTTTCAATTTACTTAATCCCAATTTATCGGAAGAACTATGTTTTATGTTAAGTAAACAAACAAAGTGGCACAATTTTATTTTGGATGCGCATGCGCACATTGCGATCAACAAGAGACGTAATGACTCAGTTGCACACAGACCGCGCTCGGTGTTGGACGTCCGCCGTTCGTTCTACCCACACGTGTTATATAAAAACGCGACATATCAACAAAAAAAGTTACATAGCACATTTTACATTGAAAGTGAGTTGATATTGTTTAGCCGCAGGTAATTTAAGAGGACACCAAAATTGTTTTACATACATGTGCTCGTTACCGGAATCTGATGATTGTTATATTAATTTAAACCACAAATACTCTTTCCGATTTCTCTTTATGTTCACGCGATTCGTACTAATTTGCTACAACGTAAAATGAGAATGCTCGGTGCTTTTTTCGATCAAAGTTGGTTTCAGTGTATGAGTACATTGGTCACGCTCCGAATAATAGTTTTTATTATTGAATATTATCAATTTATTGTTATGTAGGTCCGACGAGAAGTTGTAAGTTGAAAGAATATATTTCATTGATAGTATTATCGTTAGCTGTTAAATCTGTTGCGAATTTTTGCGCACATCATACAGTTACATCACGTTGTACGAAACTCAATGTGATCGTCATTTCAATGAGGGAATAAACTGTTATAGGTTAACTATAACTCGTATTGAGTAACGTTAGAATAATACAGAAGCGTTGTTATTGTATTAATTACATTAGAAATGTCTCAGCTATAATATTATATAACTTTCATTGATTGTATTCTATTAAGATTATCCGATGTTTACGTCCCTTAATACAAACAAATAGTTACACGGTTTTGTGTTGTGTGTCATGTATTTCGGATATGTTTTTATTTAATTATACAAAATTTCTCATCATCCAAATGTATTCGATGATTTAGGAATCGTTATATATATATATATATATATATATATATATATATATATAGCTTTGACGGTAAGAACTTACAAAAGGTATCGATCGACGTAGAACGTAATATAATTTAATACTCTATGTAACTTTATTACTAACTGTAAGTTTGGAACTTAAAATGAAATCTAAATTAAACATACAGTATATAATAAAACGTGAGATATTTTATTTATCTTAAAATAATTCATCCAACACTTTAAACGGCATCCGGCTGCACATTAAGTCAAAATGGCACAGAACAAAAAATTGAATCAAAATCAACTTGATATATAAGAGTTTTTAAATTATTTTATTAAAAAAAAATTATCATTAATGTATAAAGCTTTTATTTCTGACGTGGCACAGATTTTACTAATTGATTGCCCGATCTCAGTGGTTGTTTAATATATTATTACCTTATTTTTAATAGCCTTTTATATAAACAATATGCATAGTTTTTTTTTTGTTATGAAGAAAAAAAATAGTTCCTTTGTTTAATAAACACTTCTTATACAAAATCTAAACGGTCCTGCGTTTAGATTTTCATATGTTTTTATTTCACACCTATATTATTTATGTATGTTTATTTTTGTACGCTTACTAATTGTGTATTAAATTATGGTTTCAATATAATGTGGTTGAACACGATACCGTTGGTTTGGCGTTAAGTTTCTCTGTTACGTAAATATTTCGAACGGTATAGCACTTTTGTTACGCATTTGAGTTATTATAGTGACATTTAATATTAACCGACACCAGAAAAGGTTATTCTCGATTAAAAATCGTTTCTTTAAAAAATATGATTATATATATTTATATATAATTTTAACGGAAACAAAGAATATTTATTTGTATATAAACACGCTACCTACCGCTCTGTTACACGCACTTATCGTTCTCAATTGGATGATTGTTTTAAACTCTGGCCGAACATTGTCCACAGGCATGCCTCTGTGAACCTATGGCCGGTCGGAGGTTAGAGTTTATCATCTGAACATTAGTCGTTGTATTATCTACAGGGTGCTCATGATTACTTAGTCGGTCGACAGTTAATGTCTAACGCTCGACGTGTGCGGTCGTGTCCAGAGTGATTGTGATATAAAAATAGGCTCGTCAAGACTAAGTGTTAATGGGACTGGTGATGTGATTACCATGGATACGATGCTAAACGTTTGGACGCTGGTGGAACAGGTCCGTGTGGCCGGAGCTGCCGAGCTAGCCATCTTCACTGCCATACTTTACTGGTTCTTTACTTCGAGGTTTGTTTTTTTTTTTTAATTTTTCGACCCTAGCAAAAATTTTTATTGAACAGCCTTTCGCAAATGACTTTGAAATAAATATGAAAAGTTTTTATATGTCTACGTTTCAGCCAATATTACTCTTTCTATTATTTCTTTTAATAATTTCTTAAACTTTTTAACTATTAAGGTATGTTTTTATATAATAATTGTTATAAAACTTATAAAATATGGCGCGATATTTTATGAGAGTTTTAACGACACTGTCGATGTCTATTTTTAAACATGCTAACATTATAAATGAATTTGTTAAAAAAATATACTTTTATATTTCATCGAAAATGTTGATTAAGGAAAATTATTAACTTTTTTTTCCGATGACTTATTATTATTATTACCTTATAAATCTTGTTTAATGATGAGACAAATTTTATAATATCCTGTCAACTTTGTACATTTTTTATTGTTTGTTCTTCATGATTTTAGGGACGATATATGATTTTATATTGTAAATAAGCGTACGTAAAAGCATGTTTTTAATTTTTTTTTTTTTTTGTTAATTAAATAATAATATACATATGTACTGAATATATTTATTATTAGTTTTTTTTATATCACTATAAACTATAATTAACAATTTTAATAACATTATTTGCATAATTAAATGTACAAAAAAATAAAAGGTTATTATCCTCATATTAAAAATTTGCTTAGTTTTGTATAAAATAAAGTATATATAAATTATATATAAATCACAAAGATAATTGTATATATAATAATTTTAAATTAATTTCTACGTTCTAACTCTGTCTTATATGATGACATATGATTTTGGTGCTATAAACCTTAAGCCTAGATCACATTGTATGATTATTATAAATTTATCATAGAGATATATTATGGGACTTAATTGTTACTTACAATTCTATACAAAGCTTCAATGGACGCGCTCATAATTTGATTCGCTTTTCTGATGAGATTGGTCTTACAGTTCAAATTAAATTCCTTGTTTGTGAAACTTTTTGGTGCATGTATGTCTGATCTACGTTTAGTTTCAGTAAATATTGATTGGATTGCCGTTAAAAAATAGTTTGGAGATTATTTTTTTTTTAATTTTTATCGTTACGACTTATGAATAGTCTTACCAGACGAATTTGGTACGTTAGTGTTATCGTAAATGAAAATTTCAAAAAAATTACTTCATTAATAATAATATTTTGAAGAAACATGTATATGTATATTGTACGAAATACAGTTTCAGATTTATTTTTCAATGTTCGGCGTTACTTCCAGTAAATAGTAATGTCTTACAAAATGGCTGAAGACCGTGTTTATGGTTTTATCAAATAAAGGTTGAAACTTTAATGTTGCCATTACATAATCACAATAGATCAGTATTATAATTAATTATAAACAGTCATAGAAATAATTCCAAGGATCATATTATAATACAATTAGTACAGCACCGAGAGCGCCGCTTGTAACAATATTTATATTATTTTAATTGTTCCAGTCGTGTAGCTGATATGTTGGAGGTTGTTGGGGAGAGAGTTGGAGGCTGGTGTGGTCGGGATCCGGGCTCGCTAAGGCAAGCTGTCCGCCGCAAGCGACACAATGACGTGTACTCTAAAATTGATGCTGAATTTACTGTAAGTTTAATATTACATTGTTGTGTTGGTAGCACTGATACAATATCACGATTGTATTATGTTGGTAGTATTCCTTTTTATTTTCATTGCATCAATATGAAAGTGATATATAATGATCTACCATATTTTATCGTCAAAGTTGGTCACTGGTATTTTATTGTTACCCAAATTGAAACAGTTCAAATATTATAAAAAATAAATCTTATAAAAGTCATTGTCCTAATTTTATATACTTTATATGCCAAATCAGTGTATGTATTTTGCAAATACAAATACGTTATTTCTCTAATCACATATTCCGAGACACCCTAATACGTATATGATCATATATTTCCTACAACGTAACTCGTCTGTTGCAATCGCAACAATGTTGTACTGAATTATGTAATACAGTTGTTATTGTTGCAAAGTTACTTTAACCGTTGGCAACTAACTTAAAGATGAATGTGAGAATTCAGTTATTTACCTTTTTAGTTAATAAAAAAAAAGTAACATAGATATAAGGATAAACTTATTATCATAATTTTTTGAACCAAAAAATTAAGAGTAAAGAAACAATAATTTTAACCACAACTTACGAAAACTAAATACAATAAGTTAACTATGTCATTAAATTTTATATTATTGAAATAAATAAAATAGAAATTGAATCGAGATCATTGAATGTGAATATTGTAATCAGAAGCAGAATAACCTTCACTAGTAAGTGATAATGCGGAAGTCCTCTTGGATATAAATGCTGCAATTAGATGCTGTGTCTCCAGCAAATGCTGGCACAGGTTCAAGGTCAGCAGTTTGCTGATGAATCTGCCTAAAAAATATGTTTTGCTCACAAAACTACCAAGATTATCCTTACCATGGGTTCGCGTCGTGAAACTAAACAGACAGTTATCAGTTTTTCTTGTATAAATATATATTGTTTAGCTATATGGATACTGTCGAGGGAATTTTTTAAATGACAAATTGGAAACTGTCTGTGTTAAGTTTGTCTGTGTAAACACATATTAAGGTTGTAAACTCTTAAATTCGGACGTTAAATGATATGTAATTAATTTTGCTTGACGGAAATTAAGAATTACGGAGATATATTTTTAATTATAATTTTGCGTAAAAGAACATCTCAAACGTAAATTGCAAAAACACCCTTCCTTTATCACATCAGATATATTATTCTACTAAATATTTTCCACTGTTACTGTAAACATTTGCAAGGTTATCGTTTTGAACCGCGAAACATTTATAAATAGACAGCTATACAGCTTGCAGTCATAATAAACTATTTTTAACCAACATCGAAAAAAACGTGTTGTGTTTACAACATATTGACCTGACCGTAATTAAGGTCCTGATAGCCTTAATGGGATCGTTATATTTTATACTAATTTTTGTTCGCGACGTCGTCGGCTAGGAAGACGTATTTTATTGAGAGAGCAAGGGTGAAGCTTTTGAATAACAGATTTAACCAAATAGAAACGCTACGCTATGAACATTTATAGCCTAAGTCATCTGGCTTTATACGAAATATAATTGCTACTCAATGTACCCGCGGGGATTACCCTTAGTTTCGGGATAAATTACAACCTATATGATGTCCTCGTTTACGAGCTATATTGAGGCAAAGTTTTATTAAAATCCATACAGCAGTTCTTAGGTGAAAGAGTGACCAAGATGTCTTCGCTATTATAATGTTAACAGTATTACTGTCTTAATTTTTTGTTTTAATTGTCTTGATATTCTTAGTACTATATATATATACCTATATATATATATATATCAATGGCCATAAAATAAAATTGAAAATATTCTTTTCGAATTTTTATAAGAGTATCCCTTCCCATGTTGTAATGATTATTTATTATTATTGCGTTTTTTTATAACTTTCTGTAAATCAACTGTTTAATTTAAATGGTTTTGTAAACTAAAACTAAAAGCATTATGAAAGAATGTTGCCATCTTTTTGGTTTAGGAATATAAAAATCAAGCGACTGAATTATTTTATTCTCTTACTCTGTAAACATGTAATGTTCACACTATTTTCACATTAATATATAAATTTGGAGTATTTTCTCGATAGTTATTTAATTGGAATGCAAATAATTGCACTTTTTGTAAGTCTCTTGCATGCATGTACGTTACTTGAATGAGATTTCGTTCCTACCCTCAAATTCATCCACTTTGTCTTTTTTTTATATTTTATTTTTCCTGACTTATTTTCGATTTCAAATTTATGTTTTTATTCAGTTCTATTTCTAGGCTAAGTTTTTTTACCTTATTTTATAATCCTAAGTCCAAGAGCTATTTATGTTTCCATATAAATATTTTTAGACATCACAAAAAATATTTTTCGCGTCAGTTTTTATGAAAAATATTCAACCAAATCTTGTGATTCTATAAAATTTGTGACCTAATAATAATATTTTTCAAGGACATTCACTGTCGTAAATGAAAAAAAAATGTAGACTTAATTTTTTGACAGTCACGGACTTCGTCGCTGTACAGGCTGAAGGAAGAGATCCAAGTACCACCTCCTCAACCAGAGGTCCGACCACCAGCTGGGCTTGCGTGCTCAAGATGTGCACCCCTATCTAGGGTGAGTAGTTTTAAGTTCAGTTCTACGTTACACTTGGCAATACGACAGTCTGCCAGATATACTTTCAGTATTTTTTGCTACGACCAGTCGGAACGTGTTTTTTCTTGAATAACTTACCCTATTTTATGGCAATTTCTGCTCTGTATTGATAAGTGATCTATCGACAGCTGACTGGTTACACATTTTTTTTTAAATCACTTCTTTTTTCTTTATTTTATTCTTGAAAGAAAAATAAGACTAATATATTTGTTATAGTAATATTATTTAATGTATTACTCATTGACTGGTTTTTGAATGTCTCTGAAATTTTCATTTCATTTTAATTTTATTCTAGACTATAATAATTTAAATAACGTGATTTTCAAGAAAATTACCCTCTATTATTAAGATCATACTAGATACCAATTAAGATACAACCGTTTAAATGCAATAAGTTCAATGAACTCTGAATTTAATTTATTCAATAAAAAAATGCTCATATTATATGAACAAAAATTTATTTCATTAAAAAAAAACTTGTCTATGGTCAATGCCAAGGGTGCTCTATGAACTGATTAGAAAGTTTATATGTTACTTTTTACTTTATTATTACTATATAATAAATTATCTTTGGCAAATCTCCTATTTGGGCGGACTCACAGATAATAGCTAGTTTTAAAAACACCACACGTTTCACATTTAAAAACGTATTTTAGTAATGTCTATGAATATTCGAAGTAAACAGACGGATATATTTATTTTTGGCACCGGCATACTTAAATTCTTATGCAATGACTGTGATTTTGTAATTATTTGATACATAGTTCAGATATAGATGGCTGTGAAATTGCTATCGACCTTATATTTGTTAAATTTAATCACGTTCCGTCCATCGTAACAAGAACGTCCCGAAACCTTCACTTTATCGTATAAGGACAACGTAGAAGTAACGACGAAAAACAAAATGGCGGATAGCTTCGTTTGTTTATGAGAACAAACACGATGTATGTGTAAATATTAATGAACAAATAATAAAAATTTATATTATTGTATGAATGGAATAAAATTCATAGATTATATATATTTATTATTAATTATAATAGTATCTGTCTGTATTATATCGGAATATTACAGTAAACATAAAAAAAAATATGTCATTTTTGTTTATCTATTCATATGATTAATCTGTTACTAATTACCTTAAAGCCAAAGACATGACATTGATAAAAGTAACCGATAGACTGGTTAAAGGTTATTTACGGTTTAATTTAACCACGCGGCCATCACGAATCTTAAATAGTTCGTGATGATCTTACTTTAAAGAGTTTAAATGTTGTTGAAGTATTTAAAATCAATATTTGCTTAACCGACTGTTATGTGTTCAGTCTGTGGTTTGTTGATTTTAAGTATGTCTTACAATCATTGTAACTTTACTTTGACAATTTTGTATATAAGCAAAAAAAGCGGTCCCAAAACTCACCCTTTAAAGACAACATATATGAATTTTGCATATTCTTCATGTATATTAACTAAAGTAATAAAAATACATATTTTTTCTTTATTTTACATAATTTCTAACAATGATTTACAACGCGATACTGAACACTTTGTCGTTTTTTATTATCTGTAAAATGGTTTTTGTAGTCATTTGCAGGACCAGGCTCGCTTTAGATTTATAGCTTTTCATAAATGTTAGAGAAAAATAACATATGCTAATTACCTTATTGTTTTATACGTATATATTAATTAGCTAAAAAATAAAAAGATTTTAATAAATCAAGACTCTTGGGATTCTGTTTTGTATATTTTTATTTATTACATAATATCGACCAGGCGGCAACGACCTTGGACGTGGTCACCAAACAGGTTCTTCATAATGACTTGACCATTATTCTCTCGTTAACATGAAATATGTAATCGCGTCCCAGAAGAGATAAGATTTTCAATAAATAATATAGGTTTTAAGTTAAGGTAATGCTAACGTGTTTGTACATATACTCGCACCCAACCGGATAATGGAGTGACTTGGGTGATAGATTGTACAGTCTTATAATACTATTTGCACGAGTTTCAAGCGATATATTAAAAATCTTAGTATTGTCTTTTTCATTTATTATTTTATTTATTTACCAAACCCAACAGGGTTGATGTCGAAAGAAAAAATATAATATTTATGATTATTATAATAATAAGACATATTTTTTTTTTATATATCCACTAAGAGAAATAATATGTACTATATAATATCGAAAAACAGACTGCGAGATGGCAATTAAAAGATTGATCATAAAAATATATAGCAAAGCAAAAAAAAAATCCTTACTTAATATTTTTTTTTTTTATAATTCGCGTATTTTGTATTTTAATTAAACCTTTTTACTTCACGTGACAGGTTTTTGCTAGATATAGAATTATCGATAGAATATCAAAGAGTGATGTTCAAGATAAACGTCAAGTAATATTTTATAGTCCCTCAAGAATATGAAAAATATATTATAATTAGCATCGCCTTAATCACAATGGGTCTTGTTTAAATGTGGTCATGTGTAAATCGCATGTTAATTCTCAGAGGTTTGTATATATATATATATATTTAAAACATACCTTTTGTTCTTATGACAAAGGATTTACATACATTGAGTAATGAATACTCGTTTCGTCGGATCGCTTAATATGTCACCTACTTATGTACCCTTGTTGCGTCTTGAATGTTAGAAGAGGTTTATGATTAGTAAAGTTTTTTTGTGATATATGCTTATTATGAAATGGGATTACTGTCGTGTAAACTTTCTTGTATTTCTTAACAACGACTGCATGTAAAATATGTGTATATATATATATATATATATATATATATATATATATATATATTTATTTATTTATTTATTTATGGACAGATCAAGCTACATACAAAGGTGTCCTCACAAAAACGTATAATTTATATATCAATATTTCTACGATAAGTAAGTTTTTTCGAACGATTCCGTAAGCCCTTACCCGGTATCGTTCTGTATTTTGTCATTGAAATAATGACGTCATTGTCATAAATTTGTTTCACTCAATTTTTTGAGCAGAATTATAGGCATATCTCAGGTTATAAAATTTCCTCGACTTCCTCGACACCGTCTTGTTTACTTTGGGCTCTAGTACAAAGTTTTTGTCGATAACTTTAATAACTCGTTGATGTTTTGCGTCGCATTAATAGCTATTTAGAGGACAAGTTTCGAAACTCACATCACATATTAATGAGGCAAAGTCCATTTTGCTTTGTACTCTCAGATACCGATTTACCTATTTTTTTTATCTGTGAACTGTTCCAAACCGTTCAATGCTCCAAAATAATATTGACCTAAATTAATTAATATCTTTGTTATTTTAATCGTCTTCCGGTTTTTTTTTATCTGTCTGATTGTAGGTATGCGTTATATAGTCTACAACCTACAGCCTTGCTATGAAATCATTCGTCTATAACTTTTTCGTCATCGTGATTTAATTTCCTATAGCGTGGTATTAAATTATGTTCTAAGTGAACGAAACCGCGGGATGGAACTAGTTTTATATGGTTGCTCGCAATAACAATATGATTTTCTATTTATCAACATTAAATTGTGTATTACGCTTCGCAGTGTCCCAGTAAACTCACTGATTACGCATTGACGCAATCACTAGCCTTTTCTTTTGTTTCACACATGTCTTACCCATAATTATCTTTTAACAGCTGATAGTGTGAAATTAATATTTTACTCTCGTTTATCATTCCGTTCGCCTTTCTTGTATGTTAGTCTGTTATTTTTTTATTGCTCTCGAATATTAACTTATATATAAACCGGTATATTTTTTATGTGAGTAGCAATGAATTATTTTATTTATAATGTGGGTATCGGCTGGCAATATTTTTAATAAAATCTTTCTTTTTATTCAAGTAATATAAAACTTTCCGTAAGGTCGCGATATTTTTTTTACATTGTCGATAGTTTTTTTTTTTTTTTTTGAAAATTTTGCTTAGGACATTAGAATTTTTGTCTATAATATTTAATAAACACATTATATACTCTTTATTTCCCGCTGTAGGAAATCCAGTGATTAAGTATTTGGTGATGAGATCTGAGATTTTAGCGTGTATTAATTTAAATAAAACTAATATTTTTTCGGATTACACTGCGAATTCACATCTCGTCTGCCCTTGATCACGGTTGCTGAATAGTAACCGAATACGAAAGTATGTAGTTTTTTTTTTTTGGTAATAAAATACGCGTAGTATAATCCGAAAAAATATTAGTTTCATTTAAAAGAATTTAGTGTTCTTAAATGTATATATTTCTTATCCTTATGATCGTAAGAACTGAAAAGTAAAGCACATTTTTGAATCGTTTATCTTCACGACGTTTTGGTACGTATCATTTTTATTTCATATGCTTTTAATGACGAAATCTTACAAAATTTTACGTCGTACCGTGAGTCATGTTATGACGGAAAAAACTAATAACATACACTTATCAAACTACTATCACACGAATATGTTTATTCGTTTCTTACAAAGGAATTGCTCATGCCAAATATCATGATAGTTCTGAAATGTATAGTTGTACAGTGCACTAGTAACTATATGTGTATACAAATTTCATATACATAAAAGCTATCAATATGCTGGAATGTTTGTAGCAAGTATCGATAAACCTGAGGACATGTTCGTGTAGATTTGCGAGTGGACGTTTAAGTTGCAGCCGATGCTTTACCTAAGGCTTGAAGGTGAAGTTGTTTATAAAAGTGTAGACTTGTAGTATATAGTACGTATCAGAAAATTTATTTGTTTGGGATGAGTAGCGTAGTGCAGTTTTGCGTTGCAGAATATATATACGTATATGTATTCTATTTTAAGGATCAGTTTTAAATAAACAAAGGTCTTCGACGGAAGGTTGTGTACAAAATTTTATATATACAATTTCTCATACAATTGTTTCTCTGATAAGTATTACGGTTACACAAAGCCCATCTACACGAGCTGTCATTGAATAAATTTTCATCATTTTAGTGGTTGAATAAAATATAACTAGTTTACGTTATTGTTACAGCACATGCTTTCACGTTTATGCATACTTGTAAGCCCGTTAGTTCTCGCCGCTCGGCAATTTCGTCCGTTGACCTTCCGTGTATTGCGACTCGCACAATTTTATAATAAATAATCAGTTGTGATAGAAGCCGTTTATATTTTTTATGTAATTGACCGACGAGTGGCTATTTCGTTTCAGTAAATATTCACATTTCTCTATATATATATCGAATGATTTAAATCTATCTCTAGTTTTTTTTGTGATAAGCTTAACTTACGGGTACTTATCTAAATAATGAAAAGTTTCTTAGAAATCTAATAATTCGTTAAGAAAATCATATATGTATTATAAATTTATAGTTTGTAATATTAAAAACAATTCAAATGCATTTTCTGGGTTACAAGAAAATGTTTCTTTTAATGAATGCATAAACAAAAATATTCATAATAATCAAAAAGGAAGTTCAATGTCAAAGGTCGATATTATTTCATAAATTAATGAAATTCTTTATAACATTCACGTTCTATATACAATAATTATTCGTCGAATAATAACCAAATATAGTTTTCCAAAAATATGTCAAATAAGTCGTGGTGGCCTGTAGGATAAAAGGGCCGCCTCTCATACCTGAGGGCGCGGGTTCGAAACCTGGCAAGTACCAATGTGATCTTTTCCGAATCATATGTACTTTATAAGAGTATTTAGACACCACTGACGGACGGTGAAGAAAAACATCGCGGGGAACCTGGTCTTATAATTTCAAATTATAAGATTGAAATCGCCAATCCGTCTTGAGCAAGCACAGTGATTAATGCTCTAACCTTCTCCATGTGAGAAGAGGTCGTTGCTCAGCAGTGGGCTTCGATAGGCTGATGATGATGATGATGATGATGTCAAATTTAAGGATATGCTACAAAAAAAAATTATGACGAACAGATTGACAAAATAAAATTGTCAATTTATAATTAATAAGTATGTAACAATATTTACATCTAATCACATACGAATATAAACTGTGTGAAGGTCAAGTCCAAGGTCAGCTGATAGTTATTCGACTCTCGACTTATCTATCGCCTTGGTGTTATTTGACATATCTCCTTGAAAAAAAACAACGATAGTCCTCTTAGAATTATTTCGAAAATTTATTTTTTTTAAGCTAAATATATATTTGTTTGAAAATTCTAATTAAAATCATGTTTTTGTATTGTTTAAGAAACTTCACAATTTATATATAGTTTTTTTTTTTGGGTTCGAGATGTTGAAATGAGGTAATAACTGGGATTAAGATAAAGTAATGTAAATGGGAAGTTGATATGTATACTATTAAAATATCAAATAACCAAAGATATTAAATTATATGTACTTAGGAATATTAAAGTAACAGTAATTATGTTATACATGTATGAAAAGTATTTTAGATTTCAATAATTATATATAATTAGGTTAAAATAAATATCAATAAATTAATACGTGTTAGTTTAAATGTCACGCTGGAAACGTAATTACTTGTATGACGTCACACGCGCCACTTAACTGAATACTGTTAGTATTGTAGCGGTCGTTAGAAACATATTACTTTATCGGAACGATAAGTTTGATATTATAGCCTATAAAATATCTGTGCGCTTACTAAAAATTTCCGTCATCACACTGTATACAGAGCGTTTTTAGTTTTTTATCGTATTAATTTTATATTAATAGTATTAACGTAGATTGTTGAACGAGAAACGCGAAATACGTCGTACTTAGCGTGATAAACATATTATCAATATATTTTAGTCAATATACAGTCTTTTTGAAATTATTTTTGTTACTTTATGATTAAATGAATACTCGCGAAAATCTTAGATCTCATTACTTTATGATTAATCTTGACCGGCTTTCGAATAAAAAGACATAAATTAACCTTCATTATTGATTGTAGGTTCTTGAATGCCTCGTATTTATTAAATTAGTCCGAGTTAAGTGAAGATACTAATCATATAGACTAAATATTTTTTGTTTTATAATACAACAATGCCTACTTCGATTTATACAAGTGTATGTAACGTAAACAGATTATAATTCCCATAACGGAAGTCAGACACATACACCGAATAATTTAATGCAACGATTTATTTATGTAGTCGCTGTAAATATTTCAATAATTATTTTGACACGTTGCCATTACTATAAAATAAACCGATCGAAATTAAAAGTTCAGTCGAATTGTTTATTATATTATAGTCTGATTGATAAAACACTACCTAGCTACAATACCTTCCGAATCTTGCCGCGTAATACGCAACAGTGTCGCCTGTGTTTTGCATGCGCGTGCGCATCGCACATAGTTCATTCATTGATACTAAATTTAACACCGCGTGGCGTGACTCCGCCTGGCCAATGACAGCTGAGAGCGTTGACCTCGATTACACTATAAACTCGCTATGTACTATATACCTTTTTTTTGCTATAACAATATTGATCAATAGAATTTCTTTTCATTATCCAAAAATATTTATTAACAAAAAGAAAGACTTTATATGTGAGAAATCTTTATACAGTTTCAATTTAATTATCTATGCCATGGGCGCAAACATATCAGTTAAATTTATATTTCTAACCTTGTTGTTGATATTTGTTTAATATTTTTGGATAATAGTATATAAGCAGATATCACATAACTTAGATAAATAATATCAGATGATAATTGAAATACCCTTTTAGAGTTGTTGTCCCGAACATCAAGGAATTTTTTGACAGTAAAGACAATTTTCTTTATTATTATGTTTATATTTAGGGCAAGTCAGGCCAAGAATTTTACATATCGTTTCCGGTCATTCCACAGTTTCGACTCGCAACTGATATGAGTTAAGCATAACCATTAACATATTCTTTCAGGATTCATGGAAAGATCCAAGGTCCGAGGAGGCTGGCAACGTCATCAACATCCTCAACATCGGCAGACAGACGTTTGCCAACGGCGGTGTGGTCTCCCGATACCTCTGCGACCTCGCCCAATGTGTCCATCTCATTAACTACGACTATAAGGACGTACTTCCCAACGTGAGTATATATTACATGATTTAGATTTGCAAAAACATCGTTAAAGATAAAATAACAACAATGAAAACATCAAAGTAGGCAGCAATACTATTAAAGACTTATTACTCCATGTTAATAAACAAATACGCTAAAAATTCCATTTAAGAAAATAGTGCTTAGCCCTGCCACAGCAGGCTGTGACAGGTCACAGCTTGATATTAGCTATTCGACCTTCATCATATCTAAAGGATCAGATTAGACTACAGTAGAACCTTAAATTTTCTACAATCTATCAAAATATTTCTATCAACGTGTTTTAATTTAATTACAGTCGTGACGTAGTAGGTAGCCATAATATAAAAGCCAAATGTCAGAGTTTTTAAACATAAAGCACTTACAGTCATGAATACGTTGTCAAAAACAAATATTTTTTAGGTATCGAAAGACAAGCGTTTCATTCGTGCCATAGAAGACACCACTCGGGAAGAGCTGAAGACAAAAGCGAGTGGCACTAGCGAGGCTTACGATGACACAAAAAAGAAAGTCGAATCTCGCGCTATGAAAGTATTAAGAGATATATCCTCGGCTATGTCTAATAATATACTAAAGTAAGTATTATTATATATATTACTTGGACTATCACTGTGTTGAAAATTTTTTTGGTCCATAAATCAAAAAGGCTGTCCGTTATATTGATGAAGACCGTAAGGCTACATGATTCTTTCCTTAAGTTGTATAATGTTCAGTGCTCTATGAATAATTATTTGACTATTACACTGGACGTGAGACCTTCCCTTAACCAAACAATATTTATCTATGTTCCAGGTTAGTGGCGTGGTTGTGTCACAAGGCTATCCGTCGTATCGCCCGAGGCGGTTGCGGCACGCGCGCGTCCTGCGTGCACCGTCTCCGCCGCGCCAAGGCCGCCGGTCTACCCTTAGTATTCGTGCCGCTCCATCGATCTCACTTCGACTACGTCCTCGTGACGTTTACGCTCTACCTGACCGGGTTAAGGCCGCCCCTGGTGGCTGCCGGGGACAATATGCGGATACCGTTCTTTGGGTGGGTGTGTGCTAATGCCGCCTTTGGTGTCCGGGTCCTACCTGAACGAGCAATGGCCCACAGATTTTGTATCTGCTATACAGGCGATTCATATGAGGTATCATTATTTATTATTCCAGTTGGTTCCTCCGTGCGTGCGGCGCTTTCTTCATCCGTAGAAGAGTCGACGGCTCGGAGTATCACGGCGATCCTCTGTACAAAACTGCTTTGAGGTAATAAACCACTGCTTCAACTCAAACACCAAGAATAACTCCGCCTGTCGGAGACTACAGCATAAATTAAAAAGATCGTTGGTCACAATTTGTTGTATATTTTTTTTATTTTACATGTAATGCTTAAGAAATTAGCTTTTTATTTCATTTACAAAAACCATATGATTTTAATTAACTTTAAATTGAAAGTTAATTGTAATGAATCCACATATTTCAGAGCGTACATACTCAATAGTCTAGCCGCTAACAACAATCTGGAGTTCTTCATCGAGGGCGGGAGAACGAGGACTGGGAAGCCACAGCTGCCTAAAGGTACCTTAGATTTGTACAAAATTTCCTTGAACTTATTTATGGACCAAAAGTAGAGATAATATGTTTAAAAGAAACGTGACCACAAAGGATATGTCAACTCTCAAGAGATCTCTACTAGAAACCCTTTTGATAGAGGAAACTGGAAAGGGAAGTAGGTAAAAAAAGGTGGAAAAAAACAGATACAGATATAAGCATAGAAATAAAAATTAAAATTAAAATATATACATATACGTATATTTATTAATAGTGATTTTTGTTTTTGCTGCGACGACGGAATAGAGGGTAGGTAAGTATAAAGTCGTTTTGTACAGTAAAATAGATAAAAGAAATGAGAGAAATATAATTAAGGTGAAATATGTTATTCAACTATACAAGACTTCAATAAGACTTTTTTTTTTGTCATTTATAATATTTTTTTTTATTTAATTTTAACTGTTTACGGTACAAGTACTAAAATCGGAGTACTAAGTACATGTGGATATTTTAAGCTGTAAATATTATTTGTTTACCTAAAACAAAAAAAAATTATTATAAATATATATAAATACCGCTTTGTGGTTTTCATTTATTTTGTTAAAAAAATATTTACGATATTTTTTCCAGCGGGTATTTTATCGGTGATAATGGACGCGTACCTGGACGGCACCATCGACGACGCGCTCCTGGTGCCGGTCACCCTCAACTATGATAAGCTGGTGGATGGGAACTTCGTGAGGGAACAGCTCGGGATGCCGAAGCAGATGGAGACGTTCTGGTCGGCGCTGCGAGGAATATGGATGACGCTGAACACCAACCATGGCAGCATACGAGTGGACTTCAACCAGCCTATATCCCTGAAGGTGAGTTAGGTTAGCTTGTTAGGTTAGGATGTTAGGTTAGGTTGTTAAGTTAGATTATATAAAGAATTCCCTCTGAACATGATAACTAGTAAAATTGGCTGAGCGGAAAGAATTGTCGATGTATTTTATTTACTTAAAAGGTTATTGTTAAAATAGTAGCATGTTAATAGTTTATATTTTATAATTATTCCCTTAAATTATTTCTCTGAATTGTAATAATGACTTGATACCTTAGATTATAATTTAGTTTTTAACAATACGATTTCACTGAAACGTTAATATAGAATATCTACCTTTTCTTATCTTATCTAACAAGATAGTGACACTGAAGTAAACATTGTTTTTCAATTATTTTATGTTTTTTAGGAGCTGGTAACATCATTCCAAAGGTATAATTATCTTAAGGCCCCGATTGAAGCGCCCTTGAAGTCTAGCGACAACCTGGCCGAGAATCTAGACCGCCAGATCCTGTACAACCACAGTCACAGCAGTCTATACGGAAATGACGTCAGCACGGACCACAAGATGATGGTAGAGGCCATCGGCAGACATCTCGTCTATGGTGAGATTGACATTTTTATCTTCTAAATAATCTTTTGTTACATCACGGCTACAACTTACGATATATCTTAAGTTTCTGTCCGATGGAAACTTTCTTTAATCGTTGTTATTATACCTAATGAATATTACAAGACACCGCTGTATGTACACAGATGCTGCTCAATCGACGGCCCTGATGTGCACCAACGTTGTATCCTACGTGCTGCTGACGGAGCAGAGGCAGGGGTGCTCCATCAGCGGGCTGCAGGAGAGCGTGCGGGCCAGGGGTGCAGCACTGCGGGCCGCGGGCCGGGACCTCGGGTATAGCGGGGAGACTAGACACGTGGTGGCGCGAGCGGTAAGGGATCTATACACATATATATATATACACACGTGATGACAAGTTATTTTCTTGGTAATAGGAGTGTGTGTGTGTGTGTGTTGTATTGAGTCATATTAGTTCGGGTATGGGCACGCGTGTTGAGTGGTTTCGTTTGTGTGTTACAATTTCATTTTTTACACTCGGTATACATGTATGTTTGATTATGGAATTCAATAATGGCGTCGTGTTTGTTTGTCTTTCAAATTGATTGATTTGTTAATTATCGTCCTATCAGTTGGAGACCCTCGGTACTTCACTGGTCCGCTGCGAGGGATCCGGGGCGAAGCGTGTCGTCAAACCTCAGAGCTCTGTGGCAGCGTCCTTAGAGCTCTCATACTACGCCAACGCGGTTGTCGCCCACTACGCCGCTTCAGCTATCGTGGGTAAGGATCTAATTTCAATTTTATACTAACATAAAATATATAAAATGATATCGCCAGGTGTAAAAAAAAATAGTATAAGTAATAATCTTCATCATCATCGTCGCAAGAGTCTTTGCAGACTCGCCGTGGTCATCACGTATCAGTGATCCGTATACGTGGCTTTCATAGGAAGATAGTTGCAGTAGTTTCCCCTTGCCTTCTGCACCAGCACTTTTTTGGTTCTATTTAAACCCCAAGGCTTGCTGTAGCCTGTTCCAGCCAGTGGTGTCTAAATACTCTTAGAAAGTACATATGACTCGGATAAGATCACATAGGTACTTGCCAGGTTTCGAACCCGCGCCCACACGTATGAGAGGCGGGCCTTTAACCTCCAGGCCATCACGACTTTTTAGTAGTAATCTTACACCCGTGTTGTTAGAAACTAGATTTAGCTACTGGTTGAACTCAGTCGATTTGGGAATTTGGCTTAAATGAAGTACAAATGTCCAACCGGCAGCGCCATCTGTAGTCTGTCGCGTGTCTTGTTGATAAATATATGTAAATAAATGTTGAGTTAAATATATGTGTAATGAACGAATATATAGCGTAAGAAGGGGGATTTTAGTAAAGAAAGCTAAGTCGAGATCACCTAACGCGTTACTAACCAACAAATCAAACGATACACAAATAACAGACGTATGTCAATTACGAAAACAAAATGTGTCGCGCGCCGAGCTGCGAGCCAACTCCCACGAGCGCCGCAAAGCGGATGGACGCTCAGCTCTGAACAAACTCCTTATATAGGCTTACTAAATACTTTTTTTTTAATTAATTTGAGTCAGTAATATAGATATATTTATATTATAAATAATATATAATTTCAGCGACGGCCCTCGAGAGTATAATACGCAAGGAAGGCGAGGATCTGCCGATCAGACATTCCGAGCTGATGGAGGCCGCCCTGGAGCTGAGCGAGATACTCAGCCAGGAGTTCATACTGTGTGCGCCCTGCAAGAGGATCGAGGAGAGACTCGACGAGGCGGTGCAGGAACTGTTACAGGCGGATGTCCTCATTAATATGGAGGTTGGTGGACATACAAACATATATATATATATATATTTACTTATTTTCTGTGTATAGATGAAATTTTGACATAATTTTCGAATATTCTTAAAACTTTTTTGGTTTTAGTTACAGATGACTTATTATAAAAAAATAAAAATGTTAATAATCATAGAGAATATAACTTGATGATAAAGTGCCACAGAGTATAAACTTAATACCAAGAATAAAAAATCGTGGAAAGACTTGGCATTTGATTATAAGCTTAGCAGTTATTCATTTTTATGGTAATAATTGATTGTTGATCGGATTTTTTTCAGAAACCGGATGTGCTTGAAGAAGAACGTTGGGCGCGAAGGTTCGCTAAGACCTTGGAGGATGAAGACGATGCATCACACCACAGCGCGGACATTAAATACACCGTCGGGAACACGAAGCAAGCTGTGGCTGAACGGTGTGACATACTGCCTTTTGTTACTATTTAGATAACTCTTAAATGACCAAAGATACGTACAGAAAAAATCCTGATAGAAATGCGAAGGGAAATGGCAAAAATTTATATAACCTTGCCATAACCCCCAAATACTCAATATCACATACACTTTTTGCTCTATTCCTGTAATTTTAATCTCCTTATCTCCTCTAAAGTATTCTGTAATAGTCTAAGTATCCCACTTTTAATCATTATTTATGTCTGTAGTGCTCGTCTCCTTCGCACGATCCGTCCATTGTTGGAGGCTTACTCGACAGCGTGTCGTTGTGTGTGTGAGTCGCCCGTCAACGAGCTAGTGAAGACAGCGCTCGACAGCCTCCTCGAGGCGACCAGCCAGGGAAAGTTGATATACGGTGAGAAATATAAACAGCCCATAAAATGTTCCATCTCTTTTTTATAGTATTATAACATAACGTGTAAGAGAGAACGGCTCAAGTTCCATCTCTCTCTAATAGATACTTTTGTATTAAAAATATAAGACCTTCTATCTCTGTCTAATGAAATTTTTTGTGTGCGTGTCAGAGAGAGATGGAAGATCGATAATATACACATTGCTTATATTGAAGCTACATATATCCATAGATGTTGAAAAAAGATAAAAAGTGATGTGCCAAAGATTTAATAGGTTGGGTGTAACATATAGAATATTTTTCATGAATGTAAAATTTTATTTAAAATGTATATAAATGTAATGTATAATAAATAAATTTGTATGTCGTCAGGCGAGGCTGTGTCTACAGACGCTATACGGAATTGTCTCAAACTACTGCGCCAGTGGGGAGTCATAGAGATGTACACAGATAGTCGCGTGAGAAAAATAAAAATATGTCCACCGTACACGAACAAAGACAATCTGGATAATGTGTGTGCCAATGTGTACAAGTTTAATATGGACACGCCTTTAGTTTAGTGTGAGTGAAGTGAAGTGACAGTGACTGTTCGTGCGGGCACATTGAACCGGTCATACGTTATATTTTTTGAGCGTTTTGATTCATTTAATTGATCGCTCCACATTTTTATTGATGTTTCTCTGACAAGGTGTGTGAATTTAATGTGTGACGTCATCAAACGCTGCAACTTTGATAATGTACATGAATTTACTTAATCGGAACACAGGATTTTGTACAATATTTCACACAACAAATTTGCAGGCTTTACGCTGGGGATTTTAAGGATTATCTATACCTATGCATTTATTGTGTCAGAAATAATTAAAATCTTTCTATGTATGCCATTTTGTGTTGGCTGAGTCAATTATTACATTGGCTCGGATGTTTATCATAACTGGTTCACAACTAAAGATAATATATATACAAATATATTATATGAAAAACTAAAAGTATGTAAGTTGTAATTAAATATGTTACATTTATTTTTCATTATCAAAAGAAATACATTTCTATATAAGCTTTATGATCAAAGTGTTTAAGTTCATTATTCAATGTGCCCTAGATGTCGCCTGGCTGTGTTATGTATATAATAATCCAGTGATATTGTTTGGCAGATTTGTGATGTAGTTTAAGTTTATCTTTTATATAAACTACCTTATGTAAAGATAGGTAAATAAAACCGATTAAATAGTTGTTATCACAGAACGTGTCTCGAGCTCGAGATACATGAACCTAATTGTTGTATATAATGCGGTTATTAGTAGTTCATATACTATTTAGATTATAGGTATGGGATAAATTTTGACAAATAGTTATAATTTTTATATCGTATTTCCTGTAGTTCGTTAATTGATAGTCATTTGAGCAACTTTTTTTTTTAATGTATGTATATATTTATTCAATGAACGTTGAAAGTTTCGTGACGAAGCTGTTGACTTTGTGACGCGGTGTAACATAAAGAGATATAATGTATGTTTGTTTCATTTCATTTGTACTAAATTAAGTTTTTACAAAACAATCAAAAATTATTGTATAAATAAATTTATACAATTTTGGAATTTTATCGTCATTAAAAACTAAACCCTTGTATGCATTTATTTTGGCAGTATTGAATAATCTTCTATTGAAATAATTCCATCACAAACAAAGTTATTGATGTCGGATTTATGTGGAATTTTTAAATTATTTTATACATTCAACAAACTAAATATAAATATTTTTTAAAACAAATAGCGCTATTTTGTGTAAATTACTTCAACGTGAACAGGGTCTCAAGCACCAGAGTTATGGAAACATAGACTTGTACTACCGATTCTTCATCAGGTAAGAACGAATCGAAAAAAAACGCCTACATAATATGGTGAGGACACAAATGAAACTGATCTTCTGTAAAAGTTTGTAGAAGAGATCTTTGTGTTGGTCAGATTACCGCTGTGAAACAATTTTATTGAAACTTCATTCATTTGATTACGTTTGTGTGTTACCAGCTTATAGCCACTAGATATAGGTATATAACTTGTAACTTGTTTGCTACTTAAAGGTAATTAATGACTTTGCCATCTTAAAACTGAAAATATATTCTGCTCGGTATTTTAAACTTTATTAATGTTTTGCAATATCTTCACGCTTGTCACTACGACCTGGGTTACATTTCTCCACTCTGTTCCCCGTCCTATCCAGGAGGATCCATTGATTCTGGACCACCGCTTTACTACTAAATAATGTAAATAATTCTTCAAAGATGAAATTGAATACATTTATTCATTTTTATTTAAATATTTATTCCACTTTATAGAAAAACTAGCAAAAAAAAATTATATTCGTTATAAAAATATAAAAAAAATTAATGTTAATTAAATATTTTTATATACCTGATTCTTTGTTTATTTTAATTACAAGTAGTGTTGAACGTTTCTTTATTGTCTTTTCCTCAGAAACTTTTTATATCTTCTCTATGACATTGACAAGTGACAGTTCTCAATTCAAAATCGTGACAACTTCATACATCTACTGTTACAAACTTCTGTCGTCAGTTGACAGTTTTGTAGTGTTATGAGTTCGGGCTGGTGCTAGTCCTTAGTCGTATTTCGTTTACTTTTACACAGAGTGACCTGGTCGGCGTCATGTTGTTTATTTAGTGCCTTTATAAGTTAAAGTAGTAATACAAGCATGTAAAGTTCATCTATTTGATGATAAATTTAGTTTTTCGTGCAATATGTTCCGAAGAACTTCAAGTGTGAAAATGTTTGATTGTGGTTGCATTAAAGTGTGCTGGCTCGTGTTTTGCTCAATATTAATAGCCCTGACAAAGGATAGCGCCGATGCCCATGGAATAAGTAAGTTGCTGAATTTGTTACACTTCCGTTTTTTTATATTCCGATTTTTTCTTCGTCAGAAATTTATTGCCATTAATAAGAAATATTTAATTTATGTCGGAAGATGATTCAACAGTTCCTTAATAGTTTTCGAAAGGTATTGAAATAAAACTATGGTTCGACCCATTTCTTACGAATATTAGAGTAAAATTTTTTCAATGTTATTATGCTATAATGTATTATGAAAATAAAATTTGTAACAGAATTTAATCTCTTACAAATTTTATATACATCTGTCATTTTAATCTATTAATTGTTGTGACTAATTCAAAAAAAATTGTATTTTTTATAACAATAAACAAGAAATTTATATATAAATATTCTTTATTTACTTATTTTATATCTTTGCAAGTAATTGATTACTTCAACGGTGTAATTGTATTTAAGAAAAGATCTGCTGCAGAAAACTTTTATATTTATATGTTTTCACTTGTTTAAAACATTTACACATATTTATTTTAAAAAAAGTGGTATATACTATGAAATGAAGGTATTTTTAAATATTGATTGATTAATATATGTTATATGTATTTTAAAAATAGTTATAATGACAAGAAGAATATGTGTGTGTGTGTGTGTGTGTGTATGTATTTTTTTTAAATTTCTTAATAATGATAAACAGAATATTATTGTCAGAGGTTTTTCCACATTCATCTCTTATAATAATGATAATTATTATTCACTTTCATTGAATGACTCACCTTTTATTAATTATGTCTCTTTCAAAACTATACAATTCATGAATGGGTCCGTCCAGAACTAATATCAATTCATTCGTAGAACATATTTCGAAGGCAGCCCTAGTAGGTTCTTTTTAAATTTGGTTATGTAGAGAGAGGAAATGGTGGAGGTGAGCGTTTAACTCACATTAGATGGGGGGTCCTAAACCTACACCTGGGTAACAAGTCCCAGGCACTATTGAAGTTTCTTTCCCTGCAACGCAATGGACCCGGCACCCGCACGGTGAATCCATTGAATGCTAAGAGGTTTCATCTCTTTTTCCAATATAATGTACAGAAGATCATCACATTTGAAATTTAATTTTTTATCAGTGAATGGTAGAAAAATATGAGAAATGTGGTATTTGGAAAGAGTTAAAAATATGATCTTTAATGTAAATGTTTTTGCCTAGAAATATTTTTTTTTATACATCATGTCTGTTGAACATGTAAAGGAAACTTTTTAGTTTTTTTTCATGGCTATGGCTATTTTAATAACTACGAAATTATTAAAGGGATTGGTTAGTCATAGAATTATCATATTTTAGTATCTCTGAAAATCTAATATTACTAAAAATTTATACTAACTTATAACTTAAATATAAGTTTCTATTATCTGAGAACTATTTAATTTTGAACAATATGTAATGATTGTTGAGTATTAAGTTTTATAAGAAATATATAGCCAAAGACAATTTTTTTTTAAATCTAATCAGTGCATTTCAAATATGGTCATCAACATACAGCCAAGAATATTGATTACATAATGTTATCTGTTTTTCGTTATTTAATTAACGAAACTTAAATTTACAAAGCAAATAGAAACCCATTATCATATTTAAGGCGGCCATGAGTGAAAATTCGCAATTATTAATTCACACATTGTTAGTGAGCTTGCATTTAATTATACAACGGTAAAAATATAGTATCACAGGATATCCGGCGTCCGCTCACTGTACTCTCGTGATGTGATAATTATCAATGAAAACAATAAATACATGGTGTAATTAATTTTTAATGCCATAGATCGATTTTCTTATTTTTTAGTCTTGTTAGAGTACGACTGTTTAGTCTATGAACTATACAAAGCTTATGCAGTACATATTCGTTTTCAACACTCATATGTTAATATAAAGACGTAGAATAAATAATTAAATTATTCCTAAAATATAAATCGTGAAATAACAATTAAGGTAATAATGTGTTTATTCATGTTCCGTTGCAGTCTCATGTTTAAGTTAGTGATCAGATTTTTATGATTTGAGGTGTCTGTATTAAAATTAAATAATTTTTTAGAAATTTTGTTTCGTTGAACGTAACAGACGTTACGAAGAGCTTATGTATATACGTGAGTCGGCCAACATTGTAATAATTCGTTAAAAAGAAAATAACAGTTAACATATAAGTAAATGTCAATAGTGACGTGCCATTTTTTTCCGGTTTTTGTCGTTATTTGTATGTTTGGTTGAAATCGTCGCAAAAAAATTAAGATTGGGATTTTAATTGTTTTTTTTTTATATTTATTGTCGCAATTTCATAAATAAATGTACAAAATAATGCAGATATTTTTTTTATATATAATGTTCCTAAACCATGAATTAATTAACATAATTATACTTAATGTAACTGAACTTTCATATTTTATTGTATTTTCTGTCCGTCTTTTATTATTTCTATCGTGAAAGCTAAAAAGCTTCTTTGATTGTCACAAAGGAAGTCGAAGGAAGGTTTGATTGACGGATAAAATTGATTGGCAAGTAACTTGGAAATGACTGATGGTCACTAATATGGTATTGCCACATCGGATAAAAGTTTTATATAAGGATGGAGACATTCACATGTGACATATTAATTATTTCTTCCTTGAAAAAGTATCAGCTAGGCCATTTTATTTTATTTTTCTTTGAGCAAATTTGAATTTAATGTTAAATAACGTCAGCTGTTCGTATACAATAAACGCGTGTGTGTTTGCTACGGAATAACTCCATTACTACTGACACGATTAGAATAAAATTTTACATACGTTAATTTACAACGTAATAATAAAATACATTTCTTTTTGTTCCGAGAATTTAACGGTACGGGTGGTTAAGTGTTGGGTAAAAGGTACTTTACTGATAGATGAAATTTGATCCTCTCATGAGATAAGCAATGTCATATATGAAAGATTATATACATATAACAATTTTTAATGAAGAAATTTCTAATTATTTATTATAATTAAATATATACGAAATATTAGTAATGAGGCGATAGAAATAGTTACATTAAAGATAATTAAACGACAGTATAATGTTTTTATTTACTATGAATATTTGCATATTAACGGAGGAAAAGTTCAAAGGGTTGATTTATAAATGCTAAAGTGTGATATTACGAAAGGGTGCTTTGTACGGGTGACGTTTTAAAAGGAAGTGTTGAATTGTGACGGCTATGAAACGCTCTTTATAGAATACTAGGTACCAGCCCCGGCTTCGCACGGGCACCTTACGAAAAATATAAAATAGCCTATTTAATTTTTAGAATTATTAAACTTATATTATAATAACCTTCAAACGGTACGCCCGATTTAAATGATTTAAAAAGTAATTTACAGATACTGATGTATGCTCGAAAACGACGTAACTTATTTTGATAAGACTTAATACCGTATTTATGTAAATAGCTTTCCAATAAACGCTTTAGGAATGCCAATTTTTAAAAGTTGTAAAATGGATATAGTATGTTATCCTTAAGGTATAGACATATGCCACCGCGGACTTTTCTGTAGGCCTATATAAGATACACAATTCCACCGTATGTTATTTTGTTATATCTTAAAGACTTTAGGCAGCATTTTCGTTAAAAGCTCTCAGACGGCTCATGTTTTCCCAACATCTTCAACAAATATCGTTCATGTACACACAAGTGTGTACAAAACAACAAGTGTACAAAAACTTAACAAATTATATTCATACATAACATACATAATGTATACATACATAAGTAAAGAAAAATTATCTTATTAAAAGAATTTCTCAAAAAGTAGAACTTGGGCTTTAAAACTGTCAAAGTTTTTGGAGATGTATATTATATATATATGTATATGTACCTTCTTTAATTCAGAAGACGCATAGTGTTCCATAGAACCTTATAGCTGGTAATTAGCATGTTCAATGAGTCAGTGGCATCCGACGGAAATCGATTGTGAATCACGAACTCAACACTTAAATAGTTATATACGCTCGCTTACAACTACTATAACTTGCACTCGGATTCGCCTGAAATTAATATAATCTACTTGCGATTGAAACTGTATATTGTATCTGTAAGATATAAACAAACTTACTTACGAATTCATTTATATTTTACTACATAAATTATCGCACTTTATTATATTAACGTTGGTTACTGAACAAGAAACGGGAAACGTTCCGTACGTACGGTAACTGTCATACGATGGAAACTTGTGATAGGCATACTGTTCGATGTATCATACGTGATAAAATAATGAAGTAAAATACAAACATATTCATAATATTAGCAGGAAGTGACATTATAATGCGTACACACGTCCGTACTGTAGGTTTTATGTCACGTTAAAGTTCATAGTTTCGCGAGTCTTCGTCTTATAACAAAAACGAATGCTCTTACGTTTATCTATTTATTGACTTAGTTCAGTTTATAAGAGTTATTGAGGTAAATACAGTTATTCGTACGCAGTAATATGTACATACATTACAAATAACGTAACTTGTATGTCTTGGTGAATACAAACTAGGCGATGACTGCGACCTTGTCCGTCATTTTCAATGTAAAACCAAGTATAGCAAAATCACTGTTTTTTTTTTGTAATTATATCATGTAATCGCTTTCCATATAACCTATTAATTATAGGCCATATTTACTACAAGACATTTAGAATTGTTACTAAAGAGACAAACAAACGATGACTTATGTTTATTTTATATATATTTAAATGAATTAAAAATCTTGAGTTGACATGCAAACAAAGATTTTATTATGCAATTAGCGAACACGTGTCCAGTTTCTTATTTTACAGCATTTATATCACAACAACTTTATAGTTACAACCGCCATCTCTGTCTGGAGCTCATTAACCTTAGGGCGTGGATGCATGGGACGTTTTAAGTAGGAACCATACCATACCGTAGTTCTGTACCGGTTAGTAAATTTTATAATTAAATAACAATCGTCGTCAACCACAAATAAAAATATATGAAGTTCTCCTTCAACAAAAAAAAAACCTCTTTTGTTGAAATTAAAAATAATTCATTCATGTGTATTACGCCTAATATAATAATGAGAGAAAAAAATACAGCAAAGCCAACACTTCGTCAACAGCTGTTTATAGATTGACTATTTTAAATTGGTCTCACCCTACTTGGTCTTTCGATGTCTTCCAGAGCTCATTAAATGGTGGTTTTTATTTCTGTATCTGCTATGGGAATGACGTCCTCCCCACACCGACATGGTGCATTTCCTTCGAGTGACGTCACGTCCGATTGTTTATAATTACTATTATCCTATGTGGAGAAATGCTTTATATATTTTATTGTCTCCGGTGTTGACTGACAGATTCCCTTCCGAACTTAAAAGATTTCTACAATCGTGCGACTTGTTTGCTGTTAATATTTCGATATTTAAATGAAATACTTTTCGGTTATGTTTGTGATTAGATTTTGGTATTTTTAGATAACGTTATATCAAAGTCTTACGTGGCTTATTCACCTTGCATAAAAAATAATCCATGGTTAGTCAAACTACCCCTGATCAAGCAGAAGATGACAATTCTTCCAAATATAGGCGCTGGCATAAAGAAGGTGAATGAAGAATATTCTTTGATGACACCAAAATAACGGACAATTTTATGAATTACCTTAAAGATTCCTTATAATGAAAAGTAGTCTAGAGAGCTTTGGTCAGACATAAAAAAGCAAAATCTCCAGAAACTGAAGAAGATCATTTAGAAGGTTTTTGGAGAAGAATACAATTTGAAGACATCTAATTTTGTTGCCAAAAAACATGCGAAGGTTTGTGAAGCCGTGAGCCGTAAGTGTAATGAGTCAGCTCTTAGGACAGTTCGGTCCATAACACGAAAGAATTAAAGCAAAATGACATGAACAACTCAGCGAGAGCCAGTTTGGATACCAGGCTCTAGTTCTGAAGAAAGTTGGGTTATTCCGATTGCGAATTCTGGCGTGAATATGAAGGCATGGCAATAAGACGATTTTATCCTATTGACTTTATTATTACCTCGTTGCTACAATCAACTATATGAGATAAGGCAGTAAGGACATCATCATCTATCTCCTCTCATCGTTATCATCATCCAATTATAATTGATGATAAATGAAAAAAATCTGTTGTCTGTGAGGTTAAAGTAAAATGAAATGTTTGAAGGCTGTATTATTTCATCCCTCTCATTCAATATGTCATCTGATAAGAATATGAAATGCATTAGGGATATTTAATTAACGCCAAATTGAAAAAAACACGAGTGGATAGTATTTTAATACCTTATAATTATTTACAGAATTTTGAGTGCATTCCAGAGTGAAAGTCAATGAAGCCATAAAAAAAATAGTAGTAGGTAACCCAACCATCTTAAGCCAGCAAGCAAGTGTTAATATATAACCGAAGATATGAAAAGTGGTCTTGTAGATATCTCGTCAGCAAATAGTCTTCATTACCTTAAATACCATGAAGATTGTTAAGTAACTAAAACTTGAAGATCGCTTCTGTTAATCGCCATCTGAACGGCTACATCTGGACCAAATCTATATTCTGCGCCTCATGGACCATTAAAGACGATCTCAGATGACGTACACGTATAACGCTAAGTCTGTTCAAAATGAGCTGGTTATAAAAAACGACATATAAAAAAGTTCCGTGATGAAATGTTTTTTCAATGAAAGCTCGAAATTTCCCATATCAAGTGCTCCAGTACGTTAAATATCAGTAAGTGATTAAAAATACAAAAGGACTGACAAGCTAGCAAAATTATAATAGTCTTTCAACTTCCAGCAGTTGATTTGAATCATGGGCGTTGCAGAACTCTTTCACCTCCAGAGACACTAATACAATCAGCTGATTGGTTTACTTCTTCAGCTAGAGCGGCCGGAGAAAGATCAACATTAATGGCCGTATTTTTGGATTGTTTTGTAATTTTTATACGCGACATCAAGAAGGTTGTATTGTGAAAAACTATCACTTCAATTCAATGAATCTCTGGTTGTTTTAATTTTGAATTTTAATATAATAATAATAATACTAGGTCTGTATATAAAGTGAAGCGAAGTTCAGTAAGTTGAGTACGTGATTGCATGGAAACAATTCTAACAACTGACTAATGAGACATTTCGTTTCCTCATTCTTTGTTCCTAAACAGTCTCAAACACTGAGCTCGTGTAATGCGGTTGTATTGAATATTTTTATAGCCGAGTTAAATACAAACGTGAACTTGCAGAATATATTATTTTCTCAATACATTTATTTCAACAGTAACCTCATATATATATATGTTTTTGAGGTAAAGCGAGACAGACATCATTAGATTCAATATAATTATTTTATAGAGTGGTTTTGTATGTCTGTTTGTCAATGTTCTTCTGTTTCGACGAATATTTTATTTTATGTGACACACATACACACATACATACATACACACATACAGTGTCTAATGTTTTGATAAAATTAGTTACGACCGCCATTGTTCAAGTCCTTTGAACCTTTATATATAAATCAGAATTCGTTGGTTAGCGTAAACCTTATTGTCATATAAATAAGGTTCAATTAATGTTAGATAATTTATTATCATGTGTCAATTGTAATGCAATAGAAAAATTACCTTATGCTGATAGATTTAAAGTTTTAAATTGTATGATTTATAAAATTGTATCCATAAATATATAGTAATCGCACGTGCGAACAGTTCACGCGGTTATTGTGCCATTCTTGTTAATCTGGACATCAATGGCTATGAATCCGATTTTCAGATAAGCAACAGTCAGGATATCCGCTAACTGTCGGATTAACAAAACGATGGTTAACGGTTAACCTGCGATTTGTTAACAGTTAGGGTTGTCGATGTTGGTTTATTGCTTCGTTCACTTTTGTTCGAACGTATAACCCTGAATAATGCATTTAGAGTTTTTTAAAACGAATATATTATGTCGATTTGATTATTGAACCTAACATTTTAAATATTTTGAGAGATTAGAGAATACAAAAGAAAAATCTTGACGGTCACTCATTCATTTGGTCATTCATTTCACCATTGATATAATTCTCTAACACTTTTATCGTTCCTTACTGTGCCTAAAAAAAATTGAGAACCTCCCGCAATGTCAACTTCAACATTATTACAATGGCCTAGAAAATACAGAGCGGCGCTATTAGCAAATTGATATTCTATGGCGTCAAATTAATGCCAGCGACCATCTGTTGCTAAGAACTAGAACAATTTGTGTTTGTATTATAATAACTAGTTACTGCCCGCGACTTCGTCCGAGTGGACTTTGAAATATGGTTCAGTTAGATATTAATAATGACGTGCTTACGATTTGCTATTGTTATCGAGTACAAAGATTATTGGTACGTTAGAATTTTTTCTTAAGTCAATTGTAAAGTTTCATCAAAATAGGTTCAGTAGATTTAGAGTGATATAGTAACAAACATCTTCATATCGATACAAACAAACATTAACTTTTAAAATATAAAAATAATTGTTTAATAATCTAAAACTTATTGTGATTTCAAATATGTTTCCATTTAGGCATTTTCAGGGAGAACAAATTCTATATATATATACTACTTAAGTTCTAATTAGGACCTCTCCTTAGTAACTCACTAACTCAAATGACCTAATCAATCCTTAAACAGGGTGGGACATATTTATATCCAGTGCTTGTTTGCACGCGAATGTCTGACCGTTAATGTCACACTGTTACAATAAACACGCAAACCAATTAGTTATGAATCGATAGATGTTGTATATTAATTTTTTTTTTGTTTTAGTGTAATAGTAGTAGATGTACGGCATTCACCCAAAAAATTTTAATGTAATGTATAAACATACGCCTCCCGTCTCGTCTTCGAACTGCCTCCAACTTTTCATCCATCATCAACCATATCTTAAACGTCTTATCTTCTTATAGAATACTCCTAATTTGTCAACAATAACTATTCAATACTAAAAATAATAGATATATAACATTACAGTAATATGATTGGTTAAAATTTAAAGCTCCCGAAACTTTGTTTTTAGTAGTCCCATGTCCGACTCTCGCTCGTGTAAATGAGTTTTTCATTCTATATCCATTAATCAACATTGCCTATTAATATTATTAAGTCTCAATCAATTATCAAATTATTTGAGGAATAAAGTCAGTAGTAATTGTATATTGATATACATAGATGGTAAATTAAAAGATTTTTCTTGTAAGAAATGTTCCCTTACATTATAGTGAATGTCCCAAAGAAGTGAAAATGGGGACAGGTGACATGTTAGACTTAATGAAAGCCCGAATTTCAGGACCTCTCATGAGTGGACGTGTCTTAATGCTCGTTAATTCTTATGACGTTTCAAGCTGTCTGGCTCGGGCGAAACGACATTCAATTAAGTCTTTACGGCTCTAAATAACAATCTTATTAAAAGTTCGTTCTTGTTCCTGGGACGCTGTTTCATGTTTGAATATGTATCTGATAAAAGTGTTTTATGTCTCATTTTCATAGTAAGTTTATTTTAACAAAGCTGGGATATGTATGTATGTATGAAGAAAATTTTGCTTGTCATTCCCAAAAGATAACAATGTTATTCGTAGAAATATTTAATAGAACAACGTGAAGCTTGTTTGTCAGCTTGTGTGTTAAAAATTTTAACAGTTTAAATAAGTCCAAAGATTTTTGCACTAGTAGTGTAATTAATATTACATGTGTTTACAATCAAACTTACATCTGTATACCATTTTCCCATTTATATAAAGCCTTTAAAGAATTTAGTGTTCATGAACGATGATGTCATAACAACAATCACTGACAAACGGCACTTAAAGTGCGGAACACACAAACATACACACATATTAAAAGACAAAAGCAATGCGTCATGTACACTATTTCTTATACCTGGCGGAAGTTATATAGGTAATTGAGAAATTTCTCGACTAGATACTCAGTCCACACTTTACAGTTATCAGATTTAAATTGCTCGTAAAAATTATTATTATTACAACAAACTGAGGCCGTTAACTGACAAATAAACGACTGTTTGAAATTTAACAACGTTTAAGGCAATACTGGAAAATCACCATCAATACGTGATTGTATATTCATTTCAAAACTACAGTTTATTTAACAGTGAAGTTGGTCTTAACTAGAGATTACTTATTATGCAATTGTATGAAATAAATTGAAAAGTATCAAGAAAAGCTGCGGTTGTTCATGAGCTATAAACACTATTACATCAATTTTGAATACCTAACTTATTTTTTTTTTATATAAATCTTAAATAATTTTTGTTTTACTAAAATAAACGCATTTGCTAAATGCACGAATATGTAAATACTTCAGCTACATCTATATATAAGAATAAAAATTATTTCATACATATACTATATTATAATAAATATTTTACGTGAACTAAGTAACGGCTAACAGCTAGTGCAAAATTCGAAAATAATTTAACAAATACAAATAGTGTAGTGCTTTTCGCTCGGCGAAACGAAGGTTTCATTTTTCTCTCATTGACATTTTCTAACTGTGATGAGACCAAGCATTAGGATCTGGACCAGCGCCAGATATTAATCATGATGTGCGTTTGTTTATTGCAAGTTTTCAATACGATGTTATCGAAACATACGATTTCCGTGCGGGGTCATCGACCCGAGCCGGGTTTCGCCAAAAATATAAACTATTTGCTTTAATGCCAATGCACTGTGAGGATGTCCAGATCAAAAATCAAGATATACCTTTCTTCTCGTTTCCAGCTTATTTGTTTTTCAGCTTCAAATTGCAAGCTGTTTAAACTGTAGTTTAACTCACATGCTTCTTAACTAAAATTTTCCGAAAGCAGCTGTTAGTAAGTTCGTCGTTAGAAAAGCGACAAATAATATATGAATTGTTCACTAAACAAATACGTGGACTAAGTTTTGTGACATAGGCTTAATTAATTATATATTTCAGACAAAGTCACCTGTCGCCATATGTATCTGTTTGTGTTAGCTTAATGAGATATCAGCTAATTAGCATGGCAAATATCAAATAGTTTCTGCTAATATTTACTCATTATTAAAATTGTATATAAATAGGAATTCTGTCACGTATTGTGACCTTGCTTTTAACATACAAAAAATCCCTGTTACCTGACAGAATTCCGATTATTTGCTCTATTTTAGATATGATGAATGTTAACAAATGATTATTTCCTCAGCTATTCTCCCTAGGAACGTGGTTCCCTAAAAAAAATTGGCTACACATGGAAAAGTTTAACATTAAATCTGGTTCTAGATAATTATAATATTGATTTTTAAATTTTACACATAACATATAACATGTATATTTTTTTAAATTGACATAATTTATTGTCAAGACCTGACATTATTTATATGTTTGTAGTCTAGATTAATAGAAGCATTGTCTACGATTTAGTATAAATCTCATAGCAAGAATTATTACAACATCAGTACGCTGACCACAAGTTCGTCATCGTCGATACTCAAAGTTTCCCGTTTCTCATTCAATAACCAACGTTAATACTATAATTTGATAAGATTTATAAATTAAATATAATGTATGAATGCAACCTTAAAGCTTACTATCCAACATCTTCGGTTACGTTGGTGACGTCACAGTCGTCACAGCACTCTTGACATTGACAGCTGTCAGTTTCCCACCCAATGACATGTTTACGTCACCGTCTATTTTTATATGGATTAGGAATGTTTAACATTGCAGCACTTTTATGGTAATCCGATACTTCATGGTCAATGAATGTATACATATATGTACATATGTAAAAAACATACTTTTTTGTGTCTATAATTAAAATCTGGCGCAAATTACATTCTTATTTATATGTTAGGTTTGAAATACCTATCGATAATTTAAAAAAACAAGTGCGAGTCGGACTCGCCCATGAAGGGTTCCGTAGCAGCAAGTAAATGACATTAGTAGTAGTTTTACATAGTGTTTGTATGAACGATAAAGTTGTATATGCGTTTTTTGAAAATGTATTATTTCTTAAAAACAAATGATGATATCTCGTTCAAACTAATTTTCGTTAAAAGTTTCCATTCAAATCTACAGCATATATTTTGTTTAGTTTTCTCACTCTCTTATTTTAAGAGTTAGTGGGGGGGACGCTCATTTTTCCACTTTGGAAGCGTCTATCTTTCAAACAATCGATTTTCAAAAAAAAATTTTTTTTAATCACTTCCATGTATGGAGTGCCCCCTTTTAATTTTTGAATTTATTATTTTTTTTTCAAAATTCGAATAGTGGTTATTAGAATACATCAACCTACAAAGTTTCAACTATGTAGGCCCAACAGTTTCGGAAACAAATGGCTGTGACATACGGACGGACAGACAGACATGACGAATCTATATGGGCTTCGTTTTTTGCCATTTGGCTTCGGAACCCTAAAAATAACTTTACAATATATATTTTTTTGGTACGTCGCCGGTCATAACGATTTGAGAGATGTCAGAAATTCAAAATTTGAGGGACTAGACTATAACTATAATAGCTGTAACTACGACTTTGTCCTGTTGGAATATTATTTTTTCATAATTTATAAATATAAGAATCCTATCAAAACCGTTTCTCCCCTTTCAGAGGTTAGCCGGAACAAACAGACAGACGGAAATCAAAAATGTTACACTGCGTACACATCCGTGTAGTTAAGAGATGCTACTTTAATATTTCAAACAAACGTTGCAGTTTTATACGTACTTATATAAATAACTTTAAAATCTATTAAACTCACCACGTGGAAATAGTGACGTACATTTTTGTCACAAGTACAAAGCTCTTTGTGTCGCGGTTCATCTTAGTGTGTGAGATAATTAAAAGAAACATAACACTACATTAACAAGATTCACATTTTCAATATAAATAATGAAAAAGCATTAATATTCAAATTGTAAACATTATCGCTGAGACCAGCGTCATAAATCAACATGGCCTACATAAAGCAAGCGGCCACTGAACTTATAGCAAAACATAATCGTATTTTACGGGAAAGAAAAAATAACGAAAATTAGGGCGTATCTAATTAAATTAGCTAATGAATCGCCAAAGCAATACAATTTAACGCAACAATTTCTCATAAACAATATAAAAACATGTTTAATTGGACATTAATTTGAAATAAAATTTTACTGTATTTTCATAACGTAAACGTTTGACATTTGGTATACAAAATGGATTCCAAAGACGGACTAAATTTAAAATCTCCCGAGATGTCAGATGTCTTCCTATATATAGAAGGGCGTCTGGGTATTTCGCTCCGAGATAAAAGTGCATTTCGTTTGTCGTAAATACGAACCACACTACATGTACATCTTTATAATATTCATATCAAAACTTTATCTTTTTCTTTCTTTCTTTACACGCATTGAATGTTATTTCGAATCTTTTCTTATCTAAGACAAACTACGTAGTTGAAATCTTCGTGATAAGATTGTGGGTTTGCTAAGTGAACATTTGACCCACTTCGCAAACAATTTCGAGCTGTCTGTTAACATTATTTATTATGAGATTGTTATAGGATTGTATAAAATATATGTGGTGTATTTGAACTGTTTGATTCTGTATTGATCTTAATGCTATTTATTTTATATATAAAATCTGTTGGATTGTATATAATTAAATAAATAATTAGTTCGTCATCATCATCAGCCTATCGAAGCCCACTGCCGAGCAAAGGCCTCCTCTCACATGGAAAAGGATAGAGCATTAATCACCACGCTCGCTCAAGGCGGATCGTTTTCCTTCACCGTACGTCAGTGGTGTCTAAACACTCTTAGAAAGTACATATAAAAAGATCATATTGGTACTTGCCAGGTTTCGAACCCGCTCCCTCACGTGTGAGAGGCGGGCTCTTAACCTCCAGGCCACCAAGACTTAAATAATAAGTTAGCCAATTTATTTTAAAGTTCTTTAAAATAGTTTACATATATTAAATATATTTAGCTTAAAACTATAAATAAGAAACAGCCAATTGTTTTTTTTTTTGTAAACAATGTTATCTGCTTTATTCAGCATCAGCTGTAATCAGTCAACCGGTGGACATTGGCCTCTCTACAACATACGAACGTTTAGTTTTTAAAGATCTCGTATTTTGGTAGTGATTGTAAATATTAAAATATAAGGACTTCGCAATTTTATCAATATTTATATTTTTCTTGTTACTTAATAACACATTACTACTTTAATACTGTATTAATAAAATCAATTTATTAGTGTTGCTTCCCGTCTGCAAGGATCTGTCTACCTGCGGTTTCGTTCTTGTTTTTTGTGACATTTTGTTATAAAAGTCCGTCGTTAAGTATACGGTATAAAAACTATCCTGTTCCCAAAACTCTTACGACTTAACGAAATTAAATGGGAATGAATATGTTAGTTATTTCGCTATTAGATGAGAACCACAAACACGCAATCCTTTAAATTTATACGAGCTGATATATGTGTGATTATTAAACATTAAAGCGTAATGTTTCGAGCTAAAAGGGCTGTTAACCCTGATACGATTCGTATCGTGTACACTCGTTCGAACTGAACGTTGAACCCAACAACACGCAGACGTAAAGTTAGACAATTATATATATATATATATATATGTCTTATTCGTAATCGATTATTTAAGAGTAACATAATGAAATTTTTCAATAATAAACCTACATTAAGAATAAAATTAAAACAAATTACAAATTACCTGAATATTGCCAAATATTTTAATATTGTATTTACTGTTTATTTTTTACCACAAACTAACAAAAACAAGTTAAGAGCAAGGTGCTAACGCGATAGCCGTACGCTTCGCAAAAAATGGGGACGCCAAAAAAAAACCGCCATGACGGTTTGAAGAAATTAAAAAATATAAAAAAAAATGGCAGATGCAACGTATCGTGTGACATGACGCCGGGTACAGTTAGAATGACGCGTGATGTTTAAATTTAAAAATAATTTAACTTAATTTTTAACACGCTTTGAAAGCGACGAGGCTAGATAAAAATTTTAGTGACAGAAATATATGTTACCTATAAAAAAAATTACAAATTTATTATAAAAAAATATTTAAAATATATAATTGGTACAATGTTCAATTCACCAATCGATTCGGGACACGCTATCCAGAAAGTTGCGGGTTCAAGTCTCCGTCGTATTGATATTTTTTTTATTATTTACTACATTAAGTACTTAATTTTATTAGAGTGAGAGTAATTCCAAATGTGAATTATTGAGATCTAAGACATTCGCGAGTGTTCATTAAAATGAAAGTAACATTTTTCGGATTATACCTACTGCGAGTTTATAATTATTTTTAACAACATACTCCCGACGTTTCGGTTACTTTGACATTCACGTCTCGTCTGTCCGCGATCACCGAAACCTCGGGAGTATGTAGTTTTGTAAATAATAAAATACGCGAAGTATAATCCGAAAAATATTAGATTCATTATGCATTATTGACTAAAATTTTTCATAGATTTTTTTTGTCATTTATGTTATCATATTCTTTGTTCTGAGGGTGCTTTTGGTACTCTAATATATAATCTAATGGAGCGTTTGAGAGTGACCTTCATTATATATTTTCGAAATAAGGAACCAGAACTTTTATTCACAATAATCTGCTGGTACGCGATCAGACTTTGTCATCTCTCGTATGCTGTAAGGGGTCTCAGGTAATTTCTCTCTACATCTTCATTGTATATCAATTTACTCTCCTGAACTGAAGCATGATAGATTATTTTCATCGCCAACCTTAAGAAGGGTTCCCGTTATAAGACTAAGTTTCTTGACTCTTCATTCATGAAACGTCGTAACTCATAAGTGTAGTTTTCCTTCACTTTAATACGATTGGTGTTTTGTTCAATAACAGTTCATTCTAAAGGCACAGTTATCCAGCATGTGAAATGATGCATGTATTATTCTGAGGGTCAAGAATACTACGTAATTGACACTCATTAAGATGTTCAGACCTGTGTATGTATGTCTGTCTGTCCTTAATTTCTCCCAGGAGTGCAAGAACTGTTCAAAGCCAGTGGGCGGTAGGCAGTTTATACAATTACAACTAATCAAGTCCATTTGGATTTAACGCTGCGTTGGCTAATAGCGGATTGCCTAATAGTAATCTTACTATAATTTTGTCAAACGGATCTGCTCGCTTTGTTCATCTTAAACTGATGTACGATTATTACTAAAAGTAAATATACATTCACTGTGAATAAATAAGGATATTATGAACTATCTTTATAGTTGTCTAACAGTAATAAATCTCAATGACTTTCTGTCTACACAATATAGTCATTGGATAACAACTCTGGCCTCATTCCATCTCAGACGTCCTTCCATCAGAAAAGCAAAATGCTGAACATGGTAGAGCAAGTAATATATATATGGAATCGACTTAGTTATATGATATTACTGGTTTTTTTTTCAATAACATTATTAAATATAATAAAGGCTGAATGAAATTGGACCCTGACCGTAATCAAGGATTTGTAAAAAAAAAATATTAAATTTTATTTCATTATTTTCATAATGGGATATAATATTTCTGAACTTTACAACCTCTTTTACGTACATTAAACATAAGACATTCTTATTTTATATCTCTCATATTTAATTTTAAAAAAATCGGTGTCTTCTCAACATGAATATTAATTGTAAGCTTATATCGTTATAGCTATAGTGTTGTTCTCAAGGAAGTCGATATAAAAACCGGTTAGATATCGATGCCTAGTGATGTATTTGTAACGCTTTACCGATTCTGTCTCAAGTAACTGTTATGTAATATGGGTTATGTTATCGTTTTGAACACCTGTTTTAAACTTTAACTACACAGCCAATGTCATAATATACATTTCTGTTAGTAATGTACACTGGCATTGGTTTTATTTACATTACCTTTATTATTACTTATAATATATATTTTTTTAATTTTAGCATTTGGTTTTCTTATATGCCAGTAAATTTAATAAATATACTTTAATATAATACATTTAATAATACAATACATGTTTCCTATAATTTTTAGATTCTTGCATTTATATATATATATATTAATGATTATTATTTGTATATGAGTTTCTTTGGAGATTTATAATAATTAATTTATAATTACGGAGCCGATAGCATAAATTAAATGATTTAGTACGCTACCAAAAAGTCTCTACATGTCACAATCTCCTTTTGGTTGTATACAGACGCCGCCTTACGAGACCAACGTATTCGTATATATATATATATATAATGAAAATAAATTTTAAGGATAACTTTTCACCCTGATATTGCTTACGTTATTCCTTAACTTGGACTTATTCTGTAATTGTCACAAAATGTATAAGTAATTTAACATTCACGAGGGATTTAATTTGTTTTTTTTTTGTGTTAAAAAATTTTGTTTACTTCGTGCTTAAATATTTTCGGTGATCAGAAATACGATTGAACGTATTACCTGGTAGTCAATAACTAGAGTTCAAATATATAGTTAAAATAATATACTGAAGTATGTCAAACATCTAATAATATTTTATACATGCTTCAGAAGTAATTTAATAAAATAGTTTTATGTTTGGTTGAGTTATAAGCTCACAGTTACAATGCACTCGACTATAATGCAGATAATAAGTGTACATTCTAGTGTGACTATATGAGGATCCTGATGATCCTTCTTTGACCAGAACCGGTCCATCTCGTTGAAGATCCCACACCATAATGATACCAACACGCTCAGTTACCTTATAGTCTCCTTTTGCTCCTTGCAACTGTCTTTCTTACGTTACATTACTCAGTTTTTTAACGATCAAACCTTTTTTAGATTAATTTACATATATAATTTATTCCTTTTTAACTTAAACCTTTATAATAAGTGTATAAAAAAATAATATAAATACGGTAAAGGAATTTAAAAATATGAAAAGCTGCATTAAAATCCGGTAAGCTTTTGTAAGATCGAGTAATAAACACAAATACCAAAATTTTCTTATCAAAATAATACATTTATATAATATATGAAAATTAAATTTTTCGAGAACAATGTCTATAGTGTGAGTCAGTAAAAGACGAATATATATTTTTTTAGATTTATTTTAATAGTAATAAAAAAACATCCAATGGTCTAAGGTTTTTAAATGAAAAACGTAATGACTGTCGGTGAGTTGATTCTAACTCTCTAAAGTCCAAGGTGCGATTAGTCTATAGCCTATAGTCCGTGTCACAGTTTGCGAGCAGAAACCAGTCACAATGAAATAACAATAAAGGCAATCTATTTCATTATAACAATTGTCTTAATTGACAAATGGCACTTTTAAATTAGAAACACGTGGCTTCTACTGGCCGACTTTATATTATGAATGGCATATATATATATATATATATAACAAAAAATTTGATGATATCAGAATGAAATGAAAGCGCTATAAGGATGGGAGTTCGCGGTCTTAATAGAAACAACCTCTCTTCACGAGTAAAACTTTATTACTGTCCTCCTCATGGATATGCATCGATTATTATAATATAAAACATATGTTTATAGCTATGGCTATTACGTCACCTCTCCGTTACTCTTAACATATATAATAATAGTACAAAATTAAAAAAAAACGCGAAGAAAAATGTGTACTCATTACGTATGAATAGTTGCATGGGAATCCAACGTCCCCTATATATTGAGCCATCATTGATTCTTTTAAATTTATTATATACATAATATTATGTTAAATTTATAATAACAAACACACATACACACCTAACATAATAATAATATTATTTTACATTTGAATAGAACTAATATTTTCATCTCGTCTGCCCGTGATCACGGTTGCTGCATAGTAACCGAAAAATCGATAGTATGTAGTTTTAAATAATAACGCGTACTAGGGAAACAAATACGAAAATATTAATTTTATTTAGGTGTATCATTTATATTATTTTATAAAGTCGAAAACTTAGAGTTCTACGTACATTCAAAGCGCTTGATTTAATTCCTATTTAGGAACCACACATTATTGCTAAAGACATAAGGTTGGTGTTGTTCATCGTGGTCTAATTATATCTCTATTGCCTTATAAATAAAGTTTAAATTCAATAAAAAAATGCCCAATTTGTGTTTTTTTTTTTTTAACTTCCGTTGTGATCATACTTCATACAGCTTCGCTTTTGTTTTATTTAACCTCTTTTGTGTTATAACCGATAGAAAGTATGTACGTGCAAGTTATAAATAACTGTTCAACAGTAACCCCATACAACAAAAATAAACCATTGATTTCAAACCGAACATTGTAAACGATCGTAATTTGATGGGAAATCATAGTTTTATACTTATGATGGATCGTATGAAAAAATTTTTTTTTTTTTAATTCATTCTAAGGTATTTATATATTTTCTATATATAAAAAGATGTTTTAACTTGTTATTTATATAATGTACATTATATGATATAATAGTATTTTTATAAATTTAAATTATTTGTCGTTTTGTAATTACGTATTTCGAAAGTTTAATGGCTCCAGCCGTGAGCGTACGCAGCGAATCCAATTTGAGTTAAATAACGTTACACTTTCGTTCCCCTACAACAATACCGATATTAACAAAATATATACAAGATGTGGGCCCTAACTTCGTTTGTGCTGATTTTATATCTAAGTATCTCTTTCGTTCCTTCCCAAAACAATTTTACGTACAACCTTATACAGACAGTATTATGCCTCTAATAATATATATATATAAATCGTACTGTTTCAATTTGGTCATTAAAATGGACCTTGGTTTTCTTTCTTGACCACAATATCAACAGCCCGTGAGAGAGAAAACAAAATAATTCCATCCCTTTCACTCGTGACGTTTAAATTGACAATAAAAGTATCAGCTTTCGTCTAATGATTTACTATATTGAAATTATGGTATTGAAAATTCGATTCTTTTTAAACATAATAGGGTGTCTTTCAGAATAAACAAATTATAATATTATACGACTGTGTATTCGAAAAGAAACTGTATTCAATGGACTTGGTGTTGGTCTTCGTCTGGCCGTTTTAATGAGGCGTTTTGTGCGTGTTTAAAAATTGCAGTCCTTCACTTCTGGCGCCGTTCTTATAATATTTTACGTATTTTGTATGAGTAAGATTTTATTATAACACAGGGTTGACAACAACATGTATGATTTATATGGGTTTTATTTATTATTCAACTGCCAACCCTACTGATAATATACTTTTATTATCCTGCTAATATTAAGAATGTTAGTGTCTGAGGCTGTAGGGATGTTAACTTATTTTTCATGAAAAAATTACCAAACCGATTTTGATAAAACTTTCGTGTGAAGTAGCTTGAAAACGAGGATAAGCATAGGCTGTAATAAAACCATAATTCGATATAGTTCTCACAGTCATAGGACATGAAAGTCACACTTTGTTTGATGTGTCGCGAATCTAGCTAATTTCATAGATGGCCGTCCGTCCCGATATTACAGTGAAATATATAGAAATCGAGCTGGGACACGATAGTTTGGTTAGGAAAGCGACTGTAACGCGCAATACCAGAGGCTGCAGGTTCGAATCATGTCCGTATCGATGAAATTAGATATAGTCATTTAACTTTAACCCAATTTCAAATTCACACCATTCGAAGTCGCAAGCAGGAGCTAGTCTAACATTCTGAAGATCTAGATCGAATCATTAAAAACCCATTGTAAATGAATGTTAGGGCGGCTCATGCACGAGTTTCCTGGAAGTTTAAATCCATGCGTTTATTTTTAGTCCACAGTCGAAGAGCTGCAGGATATTACGGATTGTTACTTATAGGTACGAATGTAAAATTTCGACAGTAAATAAATATTCAATATAATTACATTTATTAATAATAGGTACAATATAAAGCGTGCCCGCGTCTCTATATTATTATAAATAATTAAAATTTCTTAAATAGAAGTATCTTAAAGTACTCATTACATTATTTGATATATTAGCTAACTCACTTTTTATTACACCAGCTAATAACTATCTGCCAGTGAAAGTTCCGTCAAAACAGGCCCAGCTGTTACAATTGTTTACATTAACCTGGTTCGCATTGATGCAAATTAAATTTAAACTAATAATAAAATTTTATATATGTTGTCAATTCAAATCTAATTTTATAAATAATGTTGTAGACATGTTTTCGCCTCCGGCTATACCCGTGAAGACATGTTATATTATATCCTATGTTTTTCTCCGAAGTCCTGTCTACCTGATTATGTAAACAACATCAAAATCAGTCCAGCTGTCCAGATGTGAAAACGTAACAAACAATCACATCTGAAATATTGGCTGTATAAAAAATATTAAGTATATTTAACAGGCGGAGTCTTGGGAAACAGCTTGTAAGATACATGAATATTTAAATAGAAATGACTGTAAATGTATTTTCTATTTACTAACTATGTATATATAACGAGATGTTATATAAATATCCTGTACATAATGTGTTAAGCAAGCTGTTCAAGCTGTATGAGTTTCGTAACAGCTCGCCCACAGCCCACGGGCCGATAGGAACAGCTGCTAAAGATTGTATGAAAGGATGGCAAATGGTCTGTACGTGAATGGTAGGTGGTAGGTGAGTCATCGCATGGCAGGTGGTGCATTTTGGATGTTCTGTTTTTGTGGTTTTAATATGTCATTTCAATTTAAATCCACACTAGGTCAGAATAAATGGAGACAATAATTTTTCTAAAACTTAATTAAGTAGTTTTTAAATGATGACTGCACTCGTTTACGCTTAATATAAACCGTTTGTCTTACGCCCTCACTGCACTAGAATTACTCGACTGTGATTCACAACTCCAAAGGAAATTACGTTTAAAATGACCAGCACATGTAATAATTAACCTTAATAATATATAAAATAAGTCTGATAATTGAAATGCAGAAATTATAATCAAATTAACGTTTTATTTGTACACTAACATAATAAAATAAAAATAGCGATCTCTTGAGATTTTAGAGAATAGTAAATGGAATAAATGAAATCTGTTCAGATTTTGTATGATGTTATTTTGATGGGGAAAAAAATATATTTGATAGTAACCACGTTCCCTATATCTAAGGGCATATACACAGAATAATATATATCGCTTAAGGCCAAAGTGATCTCTGGTTTGCAAACAGGAATATTTTATAGTAAATTTGTGGTTTTTTTTTTCGAAGTCGGTTAATACTAATCATGTCTTTTGTAATTACTATTACTGATAATAATTTGAAAATATTTGAGGTCTCCATAACACATGTGTAAAAAAAATTGTTTTGTCACAAAAATTTTCACCTGAAAAGTTAAATTAAAATTCCATTATGATGTCATAATTGACAGTTACAAAATAGCAGTCAAACTAACTTATCTACGGCACATCTTTATGTCTGATTTAAATAATTCACACACACACACTCACACACACACACAAACACACTCACACGTCATGTGATGCTTAACGCGTTTCCTCGGAAAATTGACTGCCTCTTGAGAAAATAATATGAATCATTCCATTGTAGTTGTTGTGATTTATTAATATTTTTTTCCACGTGTGACTTTTGTTTCGCGTTTATATGGTGATGATGATTTTGAGAATTAAATATGCTTCTTGTTTAAATAACATTTATATTACTTATTGATACATCTATATAGAGATCCTCTTCATGTACCGTAGGGGCTCTGTGCACCAATTTTACCAAAAATTTGTAATTTTTAAATTTTTTGTATTATATATTATGTCTATATATGTAGTTAAATTATTGGAACTCATTACGTAGGAACTGGTCATGGAATCTATATACTAAATTCTGGTCTAGATTTAATATCTTAATATAACACAAAAAAAGGCCTAGCAGTAATGTCGATTACTTTCAAGTTTGTGGTCATCCTTAAATTTCAATACGTTAAAATGCTCGCCGTCTAAAATTACGATGAATTCTGATACAATATATAAATCTTCTTACTATTTAGGGTTCCCTGGGAACTTAAGAAATAGATTAAAATGAAACTTTTGCCCGTCAACCCGTCAAGACAAATTTAACGCGTGAACGAATCGCGATGTCGAGTTGGAATCTAATCTGTTTACTCAAGACTAAAGTACTTTAAAAATGTGAAAAAAAGTATTAAAGTCGATCCGCATAAGGGGATAGTTTATATGATATTTACTGTTGACCCAGAACTATGAAATTTGCCAAGTAATACAATCAATCATGTACTACAAGTATATGTATAGATCAAAAAACTACATACACGTCTGTAATAAAGTCATGAATATTTTCAATATCAGTGAGGGAGTCCAAATAGCATTTTATTTGTAGCCTTAATAGGCTTTCCTTATACACTTATAATTTAATACAAATCAAGGGTAAACTTAATGTTAGTAATGAGATGTAAGATTTTCGCGAGTATTCATTTAAATGAAACTAGTATTATTCGGATTTACTACGCGGATTTTATTATTTAAAAACTACATAATCCCGACGTTTCGGTTACTTTGCAGCAACCGTGATCACGGGCAGACGAGGTGTCTTAGGCAGACTTAGTATCCGATGCCCTCTGAGTCACTGATTAATGACAGTGTCTGATTCTTAAATGTGGGAAAAAATTATTACCATCCCATTATACGTTCGTCCGTTTTTTGCCACAAAAACGTTCACTGACGCGACTAGAATCCAATCATTTTGATTAAATAAAAATCCGTCTAATAAAATATGTCCATTTTTATAGTTTCAATAGAATTAATGACGTTATTAATTTTGAAATCATAGGCAAAGCCGGGTTAAAAAGCCAGCGGATATGTCGTTGAATATAACATTTGATAACCAAATGAGTTTGAACTTATTATCAGTGAAACGTGATTGAATCGAATCGTGTTCACTACCTGGCATTACCGTCTGTCACGCTGAATAAACACGTAACATGAATAAAGTAAGCCATATATATATATATATGATATTAATGTGTGAACCATAATTCAAATTTATAACATATAAATCAAAATTGATAGACACGAGCCGGATTCGTAAGACTTCTGTTAGCTTACCACGACTCCGCCTCGTTAGACTAAACACAGACAGTGTCTATGTCATACATTTGTATATCTACGTTGATAGTATCACTTGTAAAGACTTAAGAATTAAAAACTGGAAACTGTCTGTGTCATAGTATTTCGATACGAATTTGTGTTAAGAGTTGTTTTCTTACTTCCAGTTTTGTATAGTATACGTAGCCTTTTCAGTTTTTTCATTCTCAATTCTTCGAATGTTATAGTATTTGACATAAATTGTTGTACGAGAAAATTGGAGCACTTCGTGTGTAGTTTGATGATTCATAGTAGTAGTAAGCACTAAGTAAATTTAAATGTCAAGATCTCGTGTTTTCTAAATCTCTCTCTCTCTCGTTCTCTCTATCTCTGTCTCTCTCTCTCCATCCCTCTCTGCCTCCATAAAATTTCATATCCTGCTTAATTTGTCTGTTTGTTTCAGACCTTATACGAAATTGTCGAGGGAACTTACTTTTTTATTAATCATTATTGTTACTATAAATGTTTTGAGAAGAATTTTTCACATTTAAATAACCGATTCGTCATTAAGCCAGCAACCTATACTCCTAAGAAAAACTTCTCACTCCTCAAGGCACTTCACAATGACCGTAATAAAATATTTTATTTGCATTCCTTCAACGAGTCTGCTTCGTTTCCATGCATTGTGAGTGGACTCTGAAATAATGCTCTAGTTTAAATGCAAATAATATTACACACAGTTGTAACGGTCGCACTTCTTACGCGATTTGAATATTTTTTACATACAGAACAGTTTGTACTGATTATTATAATCGATAAAAGTAGTGTTCCTTTTTGACTAAAATATCTAGTAATTATCATTAAAGTCGTGGTGGCCTGGAGATCTACGGCCCGCCTCTCATAAGTGAGGGCGCGGGTTCGAAACCTGGCAAGTACCAATGTGATCTTTTCCGAATCATATGTATTTTCTAAGATTATTTAGACACCACTGACGAACGGTGAAGGAAAACATCGCGAGGTAACCTGGACTTATAACTTCAAATTATAACATTGAAATCGCCAACCCGTCTTGAGCAAGCGTGGTGATTAATGCTCTAACCTTCTCCATTTGAGAAGAGGCCTCTGCTCAGCAGTGGGCTTCTATAGGCTGATGATGATGATGATCATTAAAGTTATAATGCTAATTATATTTGAAATTATATAGTATTTGAGATTTCATCTAAACACAGACGGAATATCGCTTAACTTTGATATAATCCGAAGGTAGGTACTAGGTAGACAAGTCCGAGTAAAACTATTTTACTTTAGTTACTTTGCAGCAACCGTTATCACGGGCAGACGAGATGAGAATGTCTTTGAGACTCGTCACGTTAACCAAACGTCGGGAGTATGTAAAATAACGCGTAGTAATCCGAAAATATTTGTTTCATGTAAATGAGAGGAACTATTGGTTAAATTTAACAAAAAAAAAAAATTCGATTGAAAAAGAGGGATTTGTATGATTTTTAACGCTTTACAAAAACAGAATCTGTGGAGTTCAAAAGGTCAGCTTGTTATTACGTATAATTAAGACAGTTAAATTTTTTGTAACTATTAATTACAATAACAAACATAATTATGTTAATTATCTTTACACGAATTATCTATATATACAATCATCGGTTTTTTTTATCATTATTTATTATAAAAATCCAACTATTCATAGTTATTACGAGAAAATGTTGTAATATGCCTAAAACGTATTGAATGGTCTTATAAGGATATTCACTGGTAAGTATCTAGCTTTTCCATTTTCCAATGATATGATGATAACGATGTCAATGATACCGTTATGATGATTTTCTCAATCTAGAATTACGTTTGGACAATTGGAAACGCTCCGTATGTAGTATAATGTAAACTCGTACTAACGTTATTTCTACCGTGGAAGTATAAAATAATAATAATATTGGGTATCTTAGTTAGGGAACATTATCTATTATTATGTAACACAAACATACAGTCAAGGGCAACGAGCATGGCGATTGGAGATATCGCTTACACCAGGGTACTATTTATGAGAGGAAAACTAAAATTATCTTAACAATAATACATTCAAAGTATAAATTATTCCTGACCCACTTAAATGACATACTATTAATTTCATTCGTAGTATTTTTATAAGTAGTGTTGCTTACATTAAGCCGTTTGTTTCGTAAGTATTCGTAACTCGTGAACTACTTGCAACACTCAGGTGATAATATCAAGTGCGTAATTAAGTGCTGCTACTTTTGAGTATATTTTTTTTATACGTTTCATGGAATTTTGTTATTTGTTGGGAGTTACGTGCGTTAGACTTGCTTTGACTTTATTTTGTATATTAAATAGATTCCAGTCTTAAATGTAGTTATGAATTTAAGTGTTATTTTTGTCTCTCTACTCCTCGATAGTGGAGTCTGCGAAGTACAAATACGTTTTGATTTAATAAATTAAACTATTTTTATACGAAAAGACTTGCAACATCTTTATGATAACCAGTTTATATCAAACTTGCAACATCTTTATGATAACCAGTTTATATCAAACTTGCAACATCTTTATGATAACCAGTTTATATCAAACTTGCAGTAAGCGTACAGTGGGATGTAACGAGTTTGTTTTGTCAAACTAAAATACATTTTCATAATTTTTGATAACGTAAACATAGGTAGGAACTAAAGACGAGTTTATAGAAGCTAGTAGCTTAAAAGTGACACAGTTACACTAACTTTGCTTAATATTCAACATTCTCACAATGGAAGGAAGTTGGATGCGTCATGGTGGAAAAAAAAAGGGGGAACGTGTCCCTTGTGTGTGTTTTTTTTGTCACTCCTTAGACGCTCTCTGACGTCTATTGAAGCGTTCGTCTGCTTCTTTTATAGGATTTACAAAACAAAGGTTATAATGATGAAATTAATATGTACGTTGGAGAAAGCATTATACATATATATATATATATATATATATATATATATATATACATATATATATATACATATATATATATACATATATATATATAATTTTTGATTAAACTGTTTAAGTAGTAAGTAGATATACTTAAAGATAGGCTTTTATTAATAGTATAAGCTAGGATTGCTGACGCGGATGTCATCACTATATTGCTTTATTTGTATATGTTTGATATTAATCTCACAATAATTAAATTTATCTCTTGCTGTTGATACGAGTTATCACAGTATATAGAAATACGGAATGAGTTTGAATTCTTTTCATTATTATACTGTCTTAGAATATACATATATTTTTATTTTATATTGAAGACGTTAAATTAACCGTGTTCTGGTGGACAATGGAAACGTTTTATAATATTTTATATATGTATATGTAATAATAAATAAAATTTAATATTTACATTTATTTGAAAAATGTCTTTAAAAATAAAAAAAAACTTCATACAGTTGTGAATTTATTGGGGACTAACTCTAAAATATAATAATGTACTATTTCTAAATAGGAACTATATTCATTCTTACCCCACGTTTGCGTCGTCACACTTCATACGGAGCGTTGACAGTTTTTTCATTTATAAATCCTCGCAGAAGAGTGTTAACTTAGGTTTTATAATGTGACAGGGAAACCCTTTGGATGTAGCCTATTATACAAACTTTTGCTAAGCTCACTTTAGTTTAGACCTTCAAAGACAGATAGACATACAGATATAATTATAGTATAAAAAAGCAATCAGTTTCAATTGATACCAGTTGCATGTATACAATTTTTATATTCTAAGTTATCATATGTGAAATCGGTATAATCGTAATTGCTGGACCCTTAAAAATAAAACGAACCAAATGCACCTCTATTCTTATAGTACTTAGTGTTAGAATCCCCTGTTATAATATGTCACGGTTCGATTACAACCTAACAATGGTACCCGAACTGCATACGTTTATAGTGACAGATGTTAGGGTTGTATTATGCATATAAAATAACTTTTTAATTTAATAATCGTATTGTATTATGTATAAGGGTTTTAATAATTACAATAGCCGATACATTTACCACGAGTTTGTACTGCCAAACTAAACAGATAAATTAACTTCGCATATGATATTATCGTAGGTATATAATTAAATTAAAGACTCATGGTATGTTTATTCTTAGTTTCCATCGTCACTGCATACGGAGCTTTAATAGTTTTTCATTCAGAAAACTGCTAATTATAGGTACTTAGTATTAACGTAGTTTATTGAACGAGAAACGTGGAACGCCTCGTATGTAGTGTAAAACTTAGAATAGGCATGCAGTACACATTTCGTATCTTGGACCACGTACGAAACAAAATATTATCGTGAACTTTTATATATTCGTTACACTTTTACACAAAAACTAATGTGAAGACACGTCCGAGTAGAAAAGTAGTAAAGATATAATTTTAATATCATTAAAAATATCGTTACATAAGTCCAGATTTGTTGTTTGTGTGTATGTTTGTGTATACATATATATATTAGTATGTCTCTTTTTTTTTGGAAGACGTTTTATTCTGTTGAATTCATATAAACCCAGGGTGTTACTCTTTGTGTAATATAAATGTTATTTATATTGTTAAATTATTTTTATGTTAAACAATCAATGGCCAGCCCTGCCGCTGTTAGTTCACGGATCAGTAACTCGCTTTATATTAACAGAAACGACACAATGCACTCCCTATAAAATTGTATAATACATATATATATAAATATATTATTAAATTATATATACATAAAATCGTGCATAAGAGTCAACATGATGGATACCATTTAACGTTTTCCTGCTGTAACATAATATTCTTTGACAAAAATTAAAAAATATATATATAAATACAATATTTTTGTGCTTGAAATCTATTAAAAAAAATTGAGGATTTCCAATTGGAATAATTATTTAAAAATATTATGTATAATAGAAATGTTTTTGTCAGTATCGACTAATAGAATACAATAAGTACAAGTGAAATTAATTTATTTCATAGTGTTCGAGGTTTAGTTTCAGACTTGATTATTTATGTTCAGCGTTACTTCCTGTAATGTCTTACAAAATGACTGAAGCCAGTATTATAATTAATTAAAATTAATAATAAAAAATATTCCAAGGTTTATAGTATATTATAATTAGTACGGCACGGGTGGCGCCACTTGTACCAGTTCATAACGTCATTACTATGGCTATGGAAGTATAGGTTGAAACGATGTTTTAGCTAAGCAATCATATATATGTATATATATATATGATTTGTTTGATTAATCTCTCTTGAATTAATAACTATTATAGCATACCGAAATCTTTTATTTTCGCTCGGTCTTCTCTCGTTGTTTGTTGTATATCGTCCCGATGCATCTGAGTCATTTGTTAACGAACAGCAAAGCTAATAATACGTTGTGAGGTTGAAATTTTTCTTAAAAAACAAAACGTAAACAAGGCCAGGTCGCACTACACATGATGTAGGGTTCTCATGACAGGCGAGCCCTTTGTCACATTTGTTCAATTGTGACTTTTGTTTGCTTTGTTTTGATGTATTTATTTGTTTGAATACTTTTGTTTTTGTAACACATGTACCTATTTATGTGTATATTATTTTTATAGTGTTTAATTTGTTTCGATGAGAACGCTTCTGCTTTGAATGCTGTTGGGTTGTGTAGTGTTTGTCTACTACAGCTAGATCCATTGTAGCTTTGTATATATGAAGAGTTGTTAAAATTTTTAAATAATCTTATACAATACAAAATGATATTTTTGTTTTTTATTGCTATAGATAAAGTCTGTGTAATGTTCCATTTTTCCTGCTTAACTCACGCTGTGTTTGTTGTGTACATACAAACATAATCCTGTACCAGTTCCCGTTAAGACCACGTCCTCAATAAATCATGAGCTATCATGAGCTTATCAGTACGAGAGGAAATTGTTAGTCATCTAAGATTTAATATGGAATGCACTTATCTAGTTACTCTTAAAATTTATACAGACGTATTAATATTTAATACACATATAACTGAGTATATTATGCAAAGCAATAATGATACACTCTTTCCCTTGGATTTATAATTTTTCAGAGCATAAAGGATTGGTCAGTAAATTATTAAATGTGACATATATTTTATAAACATGCGGCTATTACTGTAACGAAATACATAAGTGACTTAACCAGATTTATCAATAAAAAACTTGGAACTACATATATGTTTGTTTGTTTGTAAATACGATATCGTTTGAGATACTCATGCTGGTTTTCCCTACTGTAGCCTTCTTTTGTTTCTGCTAACTCTCGTTCATGTTGGTTTACTGTATGCAATTTTGATACCATTTTGATGGATCATAATAATTTTAAAATCACTCTTATCAAGTTATTGAATACAAGGGGAAAAAAACAAAACTAAAAATGTACAAGTGTTCTGCACTGCAACAGCTCTAGGAAGAAAAAGATTGAAAATATATATATATATATATATATATATATATATTGTGTATATTTAAAAATTATAATTTAATATTTATTTTAAATTGAATCAATTGAATTTAACAACTTTTATCATTCTATTTTCCTGATTGATTTCAGATAGAAGTATAATGTAATGAGATCTAAGATTTTCGCGAGTTTTATTCATTTAAATGAAACTAGTATTTTTTGGATAAACTACGTTTCTCATCTCGTCTTCTCGTCTGCCCGTGATCACAGTTACTGGAAAGTAACCGAAACGTCGGGAGTATGTAGTTTTTTACAAAAAAAAAAACACGCGTAGTTTATCCGAAAAATACTAGTTTCGTTTAAAAGAAGTATAATGTGTACTTCAAAATAAACTATGCTAATCACTGACCGTCAGCGCCATAACATTTAATTATCGTCTGTGTTTCACTTTGATGATGTGATCTATCGTTTAAGTTTCATCAAAATCGATTCAGGATATATGCAAACAAGAGCATAAGAGTATAAAATACGCCCACGAGTACAACCACCCGAAAAAACTTTCACCTTTATAACATTAGCTGCTGTAAATTATTTCCGCCTGCATTCCGTTGTATCGAAATCCGTCATCGCGTATAGTTTATAATGTAAATAAATTGTTCACCAAAAATAATATATGGGTCATTGACCTTACCACAAGTTTTACTTCGTCGAATTAGATACGGAGAGTTGAAAGTTTTTCACTATTTAATCTACTTAGAATTAGGATAATGTCGTGTGCAAAGGTGTATGATTTATTGACTGGAAACGCTCCGTATGTGAAAGAACGATGCAAACTTGTTCTAAGGGTGCAGTATCCTATATTCTGCCTTTCCTTATCTTTTCGTAAGTAAAAAAAAGAGAAAGGGAATTACTATTATTGTTATTTAATGAACATAGTTCAATTATCTGTCATGTTTGCTGTAGAAACACATTTTATATACGACTTTTGTCATATTTTTTTAAATATTTTCATCTTTACTCGACTTTAGGAACATAAAAATGCTTCATTTGACAATTATTATTTTTTTTAGCATTTTTGTTGCAAATTGATTCCCTAAATATAAATTAAATTCGTATATATATCCTTATTTTACTGATTATTCTCCTGCGGTGATGCCATGTAGGCTGCAAAACTACCGGCACTAAAAATAACTTCGTAAATATTTAATAGATCCGCAATTAATTATCAGTAAATTTGTTGTTTTTCCCGTAGAGCTTGTTCCGTTTTGTACTTTTAGCAATTTTGTGGTCAGAATTACGCTTTTTTTTTATTTTGTTAAAATTATATGGTTATTAAATTTGATTATAATCGTTAAAATTTATATTTTCCCTGAAGGTTCAAGAAGAAATTTTATTAAAATGTCCTTCAATTTAACTATCGCCTTTCAAAGGTTGTCTTGTGACCATTTTTTTACGATTGTTTGATGATATGATTTATGATATGTGAAGTTAATATGTAAAAGTAATATTTTTTGCGACTAATATGTTAAGTGGTTAAATGACTGACTTTTATTACACCTCAAAAAAAAATCGACAATTATTTTCCTTTACACTTCAAATATTTTGTAAAAATGAACCTAAAGCCTTACTTTAAGCCGTGCAAATATATATATCACCCGAAATAAACTAAGCGGACCGCGACGTTGACCCGAAAACGACGCGTGTGGTTTAACATTTGTGTGTTTAAGATGTTTCCGTAACAGCGAGTGTTTGTCGATCACTGTATTGACTGGCTTTGTTCCTTTTTTTTTATTAACATTACTTTGTTATATTTGACACATACTTTGTCGATATCTGATGTGCCGAAAGTGTTCATGATGAGCCCCAAATTTGTTGTACCGTAAGTGATGTAATTCACTTCTCATAAATATTTATATGTATATAATATTTCGATGTTTATCAAAAATACATCCACATATAACCATTCAATAAACGTCTACGATAGATTAGTTCGTATAAAACTATTCCATGCCCCAGTCTCTGTACGCTAAATTAGTTTTATTTTCATTTTAAGACGGCAATAGAAATAAAGATTGATTAGAAAAACACGAGATTAACAATTAATTCTAGTTTTTTTATTCAATATTATATAATTAAGTAACTTTTTTGTTTCACTTGGGTTTATTATTATTTAAGTGAAGTTTACTTTAAAGTTTGCAGTAATCCTTAACACAATTAAGATATATAAATACAATAATAACACTGTATCATATTTGATCTGATTATACAGGGTGTGTCAGAAATGTATTATTTTCGCGAAACATCGAAAACGTAAACCGCATGTGTTCCATTGCTGGTATCTCAATGAGAGCAATTTCTCGCTGATGAGATGAATTAGGCATCAATTGGAGGGTCGATGATCCTCGTCTATATTTACAACGACCAGTCTGTATATACTATAGAAGTATATATATATATATATATATATATATAAAAAAATTAATTCTTACCATAAACACTATAATTATATATTGTTACGTATGTCTTTACATAATGCTATCAAAATATGCGTTTTATTATATAGGTATATTAGTACCTATTTAGCTGGTTTGCAATGCTGTAGACATCAAGGGTTACATGAAATTTTGCCTCTTATATGTATTAAGATCTAAGACTTTCGCGACTATTCATTAAAATAAAACTAATATTTTTCGAATTTATTACGTGAATTTTATTATTTTAAAATTCACATCTCGTCTGCCCGTGATCGCGGTTGCTGAAAAGGAACCGAAACGTCGGGATTATGTAGTTTTTAAAATAATAAAATACGCGTAGTAAATCCGAGAAATAGTAGTCTTATTTTATTTCAGATATATTGTCATACAATTGTATTTAGTGGTAATAGTAGTAAGTAATGCAAAGTGATTGAGTTTAAAAAAAACTAAGACGAACATACAACAGAGTTGAATTTATAATACGAATATTATATGTGCTTGTTACGTAATTTTTTTTAAAGTGTCCTTAGTATAAATTATCATCATAAATCCTGAATACTGATAGTTTAAATGTTTTCTATACAGTTATTAATTTATATACGTGCACTAGTACTTAATATAATGTGATAATAAATAACAAAACGGATGTTATACACGTATTGAATCCTGGTTATAATTCTTTATTAGAATCCTTATCGATACTGAAATATGAATGGGAAACGATGAAACTGTCCGTTTGGTATTGTCGATGTAAACAAGTACTAAGGTTACCACCGGATTCATTCCACGGCGCTCCAGCGACACACATACGGACCTTTCAAATTATTAGTTTTGATGAGGAAATCTACTGTTAGCTGTGTATACCTAATGTCACTCGTATAGCACGCTCTATAGTGTTACGCGAATTTCATATTTCAAAATAAATTATATATATATATAGAACATATTAATTGACTAATGTTTTGTTAAATAAAAACAAAATTGCGTTATAATTTTATTTTAATCAAAGAAAATTTTTATTACTACGATCACGACCTACTTGCCTATAACTTTAATATAGACGGTAATACAATTAAATAAGTGACCACGCAACGTTTTCTCCCAAACGACTTACAAAGATTCAGACGTATATATATTATTACAATATCAAGAAACACTGATTGTATATTGACTATCAATTCAGCGCGGTTCGTTTTATCACGCGACAACTAACGATTCCTTTAGATGAAATTTATACAAACATATCTATATGTGTAGACTAGGAAAATGCATATATATATATATATATTATTATTAATTAAACAAATATACAATAGATTTATAAATAATCTTCGGAGTAATGTAGTGTAAGGGAGAAACCAGATTCATTATATTGTTTACATTAATTATCATTTCCCGTTACAAACGTATATCCTGTTTTGTTTTCCTTTTGTGTGTGATTAATTAATAATACTTGTAATATTTTCATTTGTATAGTTATTATAATTTTAATAATTATAATTTCCTGCTCATGTTACTGCTATGTTATGACTGTATTTTTATCGTAATATTCGACAACTGTATTAGTGTAAGGCATTTATATATTAATTCTTATTTATTTATATATTTTTTTTCATTGTAGGATCCCCCGCGCCAGAGTTTAGCCGGCACAGACTCGTACGACCGATCATCCAGCATGCGAGGACTAAGAGGGAGATAACATCGACCAGACACACGGTAATGAATAGACGCAACGTAATACAAGTTGTAACATGATGAAACGGGATGTAAGATCACAAAATTAATATAAGTCTTGTACATAAGATTGTTATCTAAAATATTAGTACGCTGTGCACATTAGCGTCGGTTATTATGTGTGCATATTGATTTTTAATTAAACTTATATCCTCATAACTTAACATAAATCGGTGGACAAATTTATTTATTAAAAATTTTAAATAAATAATAAAAAACTCACACTATAACGATAAATTTAGTTTATCAACAATATATGATAAATTAACTCTATCTTGCCATTCATTGATGTTCATCACTGCAGTAATGACTGTGTCAAACATTTTTGTTTATAAATAAATTATTTACAACACTTCGATCAGCACACTCCACAGTCAACCTTGTGTTCATTGAAAGTTTCTCGGTCCCTGCCTTGCACGTTTCGTAGCTCAGACATTTATATTCTGAACTTTAATTTCAATATTACTTACCTTGATTTTTACGAAATCCGATGCTCATTAGATTTGACCTTAATTTGGCAGAGCAGCTAATTGAAGCTACAAGGCTCTTTTCCTATTTCATACATTACGAATTCGCATACATTAAAATTTCAATACTATTATAAATTAGATCAATAATCTAACTGCGTGAAAAGTGAGTGTGTTGTCATTGACTTTGAATACGTTTTATATTTGAGGTAATATGTCTTAAACTAAAAAATTGATTCCCAAGCAGACTGCTGGGTAAGTGAACAACACTAACGCTCGTTCCATACGAGGTTTATAAGGAATAATCATTAATACATGATGAAGAGAAGGAGGAGCTCCATCATCAGGCCATCACTTAAGTTCAAAATATTGAAGCTCTTGTCATTGTAAATGAAACTAGTATTATTCGGATTTACTACGCGGATTTTATTATTTAAAAAACCTCGTCTGCCCGTGATCACGGTTGCTGCAAAGTAACCGAAACGTCGGGATTATGTAGTTTTTAAATAATAAAATCCGCGTAGTAAATCCGAATAATACTAGTTTCATTTAAATGAATACTCGCGAAAATCTTAGATCTCATTACTCTTGTCATTGTGTTCTGATTGCGAACGTAATTGGACACGTAAATTATTTTACTAATGCCTCTCCTTCCGATTTATTTCCGATTAATTCATTTTCAAATCAGTTTGTCTGTTGATTATCCCGTATGGAAAAGTAGAGATTTAAATGATTCCGTCTCAATGATAAATACATTCAAGTGTGTTTAGTATGTTTTCGTTTTCCTCTTAAATTTCTCTTATATGAAATCCGAGTAACAGATTTACATCTCATTGTATCCGTTTTAAGATGCTATGCTCTTCTTTTTGGTACGAATCCTTTAAGGGAACAATGGCGATCTCAATGCCGTACGTAAGAAGCAGTAATATAAATCAGAATCTTAGTGCTTTGAACATTTTTCCTTGTGTATTGAAATTGCAACAACTTATGTCTACACACTGGAAAGTGATACACTCGTCTTTTGTTGGTGATTATTAATTTTCTTGAAGTGGACTGATTTTCTAATAATATATATAATCTTACAACAAGGATTTTCTTTAAAAATGTATATGACGATCTTGTTGAAGTTATGTCTATCGTATTAGCATTTATTCAGTTCATTTTGCCAACAAGACGTGCAAGTTAAATTTGTTTTATTGAAATTCGGTTTCTATGTGACCTAGCATCCGAGGACGTGCATTTTGACCTAGCTCATACTTTTCCTGTGAGGGTTTCTTAGATCGCTGGTGTATTCCAGTAAGCCACCAACCGTAACGGTCCTCGATGTCAATACTATTTATGCGGTCGGTGGAATCGAGCCTGATTTAAGTGCCAAAGTAATCGAAAATATGTCAAAAACTAAACCTTCACATATTTTTTATTACAAATATAATGTCATCAAGAGTACTCAGAGACGATTTGTTTTATTTGAACTTAATTTCATGCATTATTTACTGAAACTCTTTATCTTTGTATATAAGTGGCATTACATGGCGATAAATAACATTGTCTGCTATGTATTAAGTTGTTATATATTCATTAATATTAAAGGAGATTTAAGACTTTCGCGAGTATTCATTTAAATGAAACTAATATTTTCGGTATTTTATTATTTTAAAAACTACAGCAGCAGCAGCAACCGTAATCACGGGCAGACGAGATGTCCGTGATGTGAAAGACGAGTAATCCGAAAATATTAGTTTCATTAAAAAAAAATGCGTTCATAATCATTAATCAGCAAATTGAATACCTATTATAAATGTTTCTTACATACGTAAGTCTTTTGAATTGAATCGTTTGTTTCCAGGAAGGCATCCATCATCCAGAGCTGGTTATGAAGATGAACTTTGATGGTCGCGAGCACGTCCTTGACTTGAGACTGAACGAGGATCTCATTACCAAGGATCATGTGATAGCATACCAGAAGGATGGGGAGACGGTGATACACCGACCTACATTGAAGGTAAGGAAAATATGTGGAAGTCATAACAATGCAACAATCGAGATTTGAGTGGAGTTGAGTTGATTTGATTTGATTTGAAGAAATGTCAGCTTAATATTTTGAAGAATGAATCAAGTCAACATTATCAAGACATACCGACCTCTTTACACTTTTCCTATCAAACTCAATTAATATTCACGAACAAAATACTACTAGACATTATTATGGCAAGAGTTTCTTTTAAAAATACTCTGAATGTAAAAAAAATCTATTAACAACTAATACTTTATTTAAGTTTAAAGCGTCTCACATGATAAGAGTAAGGATTTATAAATTGAAGAGTATTTTTTTATATGAAAATCGTATTATTTTTTAGGAGCTCGACATATGCCAGTACTCTGGCAAGGTGAGGGACAAGAAAGACTCGTGGGTCGCCGTGTCCACATGCGACGGAGTGAGGGGGATCATTCACGATGGACAGACAATGAGATATATAGAACCAGCCGATAGTATGTAGCAATATTAATATATATATAAACTAATTAACTATATTTTAATGAATCCTTTGCAGTTATAATAGCTCATACAACCATATTTTCATATAGATTGTAAGTTACTCTCTCATAGCGTCTGTTTCCCTCGGGGACACGTCACAAGGATTGTATTGTGTTTGAAGTCACGTGACACAGAGTATAAATGTCGCTGTCTGTGTGTTAATAATTAAATATATCTACTGTATTATCACACTATATATATATTTCTATGTGAATCGAATGCATATGTACACGCAGGCGAAGTCGCAGACAAAAACTAGCCACTTGTATATTATATAATATATGCAATGTTTGTTTCTGCGTGTTTGTCACTGTGTCATTTACATCTGAACCGATTTTCATCTGTATGGAAACACAACACAGGCTTCGTATTGTATCCAATGCCTTAAATTATATTTTTTATTTATTACTAAGTTCTGTAGTGTGTACATTCGATCATTTGTTGGAAAATTTTGATGACATTATTTTCTTCATAATATTTTATTATAATATCAATATGAAAATAAAAATTTATATGGGTCTAATTATTTCGTCGACTATAATTAAATATCGATAAATATATAATTTATATTCTTGTAGGAAACGAAATCGACTCTCAGCACTATCTTTACGAGCACTCGGATCTGAACACCGACTTCCACTGCGGGTACAGCGGAGGCATCACTACCAATGACACGTACGACCCCGAGCTCATGAAGCGACACATGCATAGCAGGAACATGGAGAAGAGCAGAATAAGTCGGGTATGACATAACATATAGGATTATATAGAATTTTATCCATCTCTCTACTCTTAGTTCTTGGTACGAGTTTGGTTCGACAAACTAAATACAGATAGTTTGCAGTTTTTTCATGTATTAATACTCGTACGTGATAATATCGACGTGTAATAATGAAAAGCTTACATGCCAAAGTCACTGATAATAGGCGCATGTGTATAAAATATATGTCACATTTAATAATTTACTGACCAATCCCTTACAGTGATGAAAATGTTCTGATCTAAGTAACGGTAACTCTATTAACGGTAACTATATGATAACTTACTTTAAATAAAATGTAACTTGGAATATAAAAAGGTTAATAGGAATCTTCATTAATGAGATGCCATGCCTTCCCATAGCCATAGCAGACATTCCCAAAGTGGACGATAAAGACACCTTATGGCCACCCAGATATAAAGTGGGGGCAATGTGTAGAGGTCTGGGGGTGACGTAATCTCATCTAGCTAAGATGAATCATTGGGAGCTTTTAAAAAGTAACCTATTCACAGTGGGCGTAGACAAAAAATTTTTGGGAACCGCTGCTTTGTACGATATATTTTTAAGGTTGTATAGCCTAGTTGAGGTCACGTAACTACAGCTCGAACATGGCCTGGCTCGACCGGGGAAGCAAACCCCTCTCACAGAATCGGCGTGAAGTAGCCTTTAGTGGCTGCATTTTGTCCGATGAGCGAGAGAACCGGTTGCCCTTTCCTGTCATTTCCTTATTCCCACCCTCACTCTTCCTCAACAACCAAGGTCGGAAACGCATCCGCAACATAAGATAATTTGCGGAAGTCTATGGGCGACGTTGACTGTCCAACCAAGTAGACCGTCTTTTCATTAGCCAAATTTCTCATTTAAAAAAAAAATCTATAGAACGTATGGATTTTGATGTAATAATCTTTATGTTTCAAGTACAAACGTGATGCGTACGAGGACACAGAGGTGAGGGGTCCGTTCAAGGTCAACAAACTGTCCCGCTTCGTGGAGTTGGTGCTCGTGGCCGACAACAGAGAGTTCAGAGCCAACGGGGAGAGCAAGGAAACGGTGCACAGACAGCTCAAGGACGTCGCTAATATTATTAATTCTGTAAGTTATTATATACATTACACACACACACGCACACGCACACATATATATATATAATAAAATTGTATTGTCTCTTTGTAATAAAATATACGCTCAACGATGTATTCAAGGTATTTATTATTAAATGTTTTGTCCGCTCGTTTGTTTGTTCCGTCTAATCTCGAAAACGTCTGAATGGAATTTGATGGTACTTACCCTGGCATATAGCGGACACAGTAAGGAGTAACTTTCACCACTTTTATATAAGACGTTTTATTCATATCAATAATATTTAGACGCGGACAAAGTCGCATGCTGAGTTAGTGGATGTATATATTCTGTGTATAAAAATCCTAGTACTGTAAACATTATAAATTAATTTCCAGGTGTACACCCCGCTTAATATCTTCATAGCGCTAGTGGGTGTTGTCGTGTGGAACGAAAGAGACGAAATACGGTTAGAGGAGGACGGAGATAAAACTCTCACTGAGTTCCTACATTACAGGAAAAGGCTGCTCCCTGTCATGCCCAACGACAACGCACACCTGTTAACGTATGTTATAACTAGCCTACAAGCCCTTGAATACTTTTCAATCAAAATTATCACAGAGTTTTTTTTTGCGTTCATAGTCCATATAGTAATAGGAAATTCTATTTTTTTAGTACAGAACATTACATAATTGTGATTTAAATGATTCAACCGATTTGACATTAGTGACGTAATATATTTCTTTCAGCCGTCAGAAATTTAAAGATGGCGTCGTGGGGAAGGCTCTAAAAGGGCCGATATGTACGTACAATTTCTCTGGTGGTGTCGCCACAAACCATTCGGAGGTGATCGGTCTGGTGGCGACCACTATAGCCCACGAGATGGGCCACAACTTTGGCATGGAACACGACACTGAGGCCGACTGCGAGTGTCCCGATGAGAAGTGCATCATGAGCCCCTCCAGTACGTCGGTCACCCCTACCAAATGGTCGTCCTGCAGCTTGAGATCACTCGCGCTGGCGTTCGAGAGAGGCATGGATTACTGTCTGCGGTGAGAGATTTAAGTTCGAGTTTTTGTGGTAGCTGCAGCAGTTTTAGAAACACGTGTAAGAAAACCTAATATGTAGCACCTACGACCTGATGCTACTTAAATATATAGGCTATTAAACTGGTCGAGTCCGCGTCATGCCTCGACAGCTTAGTTATGACGGCAACGGAAAAGAGATAGCCCCAATGCTGCAGATTCGAATCCCAGTTCGTGTCGATGAATTATATATTTCATTTTTGGTTATTTCTTTGGTAATGAGAAAGTTCAAAAAATATTAATGTTTTCTTCATTTCTTTTCAGTAATAAACCAAAGCGTCTATTCGAGCCTTCCACTTGCGGCAACGGATTCATTGAACCCGGCGAGCAGTGTGATTGTGGCCTGGCGGGCGATCCAGCCTGCACTGCTTGCTGTGACCCGCGGGCGTGCGTGTTACGCTCTAACGCGACCTGCGCGGCGGGAGAGTGCTGTGATACAACGGTATAAATGAAGACGTCACTCACACCGACCGAATTTTCTTTTACATGAAGACTAAATGTTTATGTTTGTATGACAGACTTGTCGTCCGAAGCCGGCGGGGACGGTGTGCAGGGCGGCCGACAAGGAGTGTGATCTGGCGGAGTACTGCAGCGGACACTCGGAGTACTGTCCGCGGGATGTGTACAAGATGGACGCCACCCCTTGTGGGGGAGGGAAAGTGTGTATTAGTAAATACATACAGATAAATCAAACTAGTATTTTTCTGATTACTGCGCGTATTTTATTATTTTAAAAACTACGTACTCCCGACATTTCAATAACTTTGCAACAACAGCAACAGCCATCTCGTCTGCCAAATGAACACTCGTGAAAGTCTTAGATCTCATTAAATACAAGTTTACATATATACTATACAATGCTGTTTTTCCGAGGGACCTTAATGAGGATTACAGACGTACATACATTGAATTGTCCTGCCTGGACTAACGACCCCTGAAACTATACGTGACGGACATACTCCGTCCTTGTTATCAATCTAACCCTACATGTATATTTTAGGCCAGATAATGGCGAGTTACTTAAATATTTTCAATATATCAAAGATAAAGCCATACAATCATGGCTCATAGAAGAGTTCCCTACCAACTGACTGTTAGGATTTTTTCTTTTTATCTATATTCGTTGGCCCTATTGTCCGATAGCGTCATCGGGTGAGAGGGCAGTCTCACTGGGACCTACCCTTGATATACGATCCTGAACAGACCATATCTTTTTTAGGACGTTTTTTAAGGGACATTTTGTAATTATGGGACCGCTCGGTGCCTTTTTTTGTGCTATGGCTTCATTAACTCTTAATGTTATATATTTTTGTCTACCCTCACATTCATCACGTCTGTCCGTGGTCACGGTTGCTGCAAAGTGACCGAAACGTCGGGAGTGTGAATTAAAATTATATAATAACGCGTAGCACATCTTAATATATTAGTTGTATCTACCCTCACGTTCTTAATAATATAATGTTTCCAGGCGTACTGTGCGGGCGGGTCTTGTCGGACCCACACGGATCAATGCCGACTTCTCTGGGGTTTCTCCGGAGAGAACTCGGACGTTCAATGTTACACCAACTCTAATACTAAAGGGGATAGGTCTGTATGTCCGTCTGTTACGGAGCGTTTTTACGTTTCATATGTTATGACGATAGTTCGTCTGATAAAGGTATAGTTTAAACTGTAGCCCTCTTTCGTATTCGCAGGATAAAAAAAAATGCTTTAAAAATCATTTGCAGAACGTGTTTTTGTTTTCAATGCAGTCGATCATTTGTCACATAATGTTAAGACTAAACTATTTTTGATGTAACTTTAACGTTTACAAACAGGAAGGGTAACTGCGGCTACCATCGCGAAGACCCGCCCGTCTACTACAAATGTTCTAAAGAAGATTCTCTCTGCGGTCTGCTGCAGTGTCGCCATCTCAATGAAAGACTCGAATTCGGCATGGAGTCCGTGTCTACACTGTCAGCTGTCTTCATTAATAATAACGGTAACAATATACACTAGCTCCTCGCACGGCTTCGTCCGCTCGGACGTCGGCATTTAGTTCAGAGAGAAATTAATAATGTACACTTAAACATGTCAACAAATTGACAGCGCCATCTACAGTGTGACACGTAGCGTTAACCCAAATGTCATGCCATTTTCAATAAAAACTACACAGAGTCCTGAACAAATGATAACCGATATCACGTTCCCATATCTGAACTATATTACAAGAAAGTTACATTAAAATAAAATCAGTAGCGTCTGCGTTAAAGTGCAACGAACAGCCGTACGTCGTCACAGACACGTGAAAAAATATTACACTTATTATTATTATATAACAACCTGTACCTTACCTTTAATACAGATTAAAAAATATAATCTTATATGGTGTCACAATAGTTCCATTGGTCAAGCAACTAGAACGCAATACACCGGGGGTCAAGATTCCAATCCCGCGCATGTCCAAAAAAAATATATCGTTCTATATACATTAATTTAAATCTTACCACAACATTATTTAACGTAATAGTCGAGTAAGTATAGGATATTATATTATTAGGTGTCTGTTCCAAGAGCACCCTACAACGGTAAAAAGCATTACAAAATATTCAAGGTCATTGCAAACTAGCCATGACAAGGCCCGAGGGTCCAACGTGAATTATATACTGTGTTTTACAAGAAGAGCACTAAATAAGTTTTTTTTTAACCTATCTATAGATTAATAGCTAAATATAACTATGATTTTTTCGGACATAACTACATTTTGTTCGATTAATATTCTATATTAATGATGTCATTATATTTTATTAATTCTTTTATAGGCACGATAATTCCCTGCCGCACGGCCATGGTCGACATGGGCACGAGCGATCCCGACCCGGGCTTCGTACCAGACGGCGCGAAATGTGGAGACGATAAAGTATATAACGACATTATATACATAGAATATATTATTTACCTTTATATATAGCTAGGATCCAAAACAGTACATAACAGGAATATTTGTTGAAAAATTAACTTATTCATATATAATAAGAGTTTTTGTAGTTATATTATTATTTACATATATTTTAAGTTAGATATCCTCTCTGTATACACTAAGCAAGTATATATATTTAACTCTTGTAATACAATAATGTATGATCATTATTTCAGATGTGCATGAAACATAGATGCGTTTCAATAGCGGAAGTGACGTCAGAGATCGCTCGGAAAGAAACATCCGTCTGTCCGTCCAACTGTTCGGGCCATGGAGTGTGTAACTCAGAAGGTGTGATGCATTTTATTTATTAATATATTTTATTTTTATATATAAAAAACATAGATGAAGTAAGAATTCAGGTTTCAAAAAAGTGTTCAAAATTTAATAAGAAAAATACATTTTTTTTTAATTAATGAATATTATTAAATAAAGACATGTGATTAAGTTTAATTTGATTACAATACGTCTATGTGTTTGTGTTTTAGGACATTGTCACTGCGACTCGGGATTCGCCCCTCCACTGTGTGAGCTCCCCGGGCCGGGAGGTTCCGTGGACTCCGGACCAGCCACTGACGCTTCAAGTAAATATATATATATATTATATACTATATACAAAACACACAAGGTGTACACGCACCAGACAGATCTTAAGATACGTGCCGTCACATCGTTTTTTACGTGTGACGTGATACTGGGGGAAACTATAATTGTATCATATACACTGAAATAAAGATACTACGATTATACAATTTTTAACTTTCAATGACAAAGAAAGATTATTTATCAGTTTTTTATTAGATTACTTGTATACACATACAAATATTCTCTGTTTCAGTTCAACGGAACTTCATGGTCGCTATGTACATAATCTTCCTGGGCATCCTGCCGTCCGTGCTGCTGGTGATGCTGCTCATGTACTACTCGCGTCACAACGTGCTGCTGTGCTGGAAGAAACCCAAAAAATCGTACGTAAATAACATTTTCAACGGCGACCGATTCAAAAGATTCAAAACATCGACCGATTCCTTCGTAAGACTAATCAGCTTTAGGCGGACACACAAGAAAAATATGTGCGGGAAATGTCAGGACGACATATACAGTAATATATGCGAACACAAAGAAAATATAGACAGTACGTGGAGTTTTAACATTAGTTCTAAGATAATCAATATGTTGAATAGTAACAAACACGATGAAAGCAAAAAGTTTCAGAGGAAGATAAACAAAGACGACATCAAAGTCGCCGACGACTTAGATCTAGCTAACGTTAGGGTTAAAGTTGAACCAAAAATTAACAAATCAAACATAGTCATAGTTAAAACCGGCCTGGCCTCGACTACCAACGAACATGTTAAGGCCGAGATCAACACAACCAAACAGGAAGTTAGCTTAGATAGGAACAAAACCAAAAAGAACATAGTTGTGACAAATAAAATTAATACAGATGTCATATATGAAAACTGTATACCGAATAAGGTAAAGGGGAGTGCGTTAAGGGTTGAGAGTAAAAATAAAAAGAAAGATACAAAGATGACAGCACAGACAGCAGCCGGCCACAGACATGTGCACACAAAAACTACAGCGAGCAATGTAAAGAAACTAAGCCAGAGATTCGATTCATCAATCAAAGCTAACAAGCTGTCCGATATCAAATAAATCTTATCTTTTATCTTGTAATGTATATATCCTAGTATTTAGTTAAACTGTATCTTATGTTTTCTTTTAGTTTGGTTATCAAAGTTCATGATCACAAGCTGTTGTTCACATTATACAATCCAGCGGTTCCCAAACAACTCTGAGTAGATTTGGTTTAATCTAATTATTCTGCTCATAGTATTACCTATGTTATTTACAAGTATTTCAATGTAAATTTTGTATCGTTTATATTTGAATGGTACTCAACATTTTGGGAACCACGGATGTAATGTATAAATATGTGCATGAGTTTTTCGGTTTTTTTTTTTTTTTTGGGTGGTCATACTGAATACTGTGACCGTGAAATGAAATTTACCAAATTGCTGGCATGATAATTGTTCTAAAAAAAATATTAAGTTAAATAAAAAATAAGTAAAATATTTTATATGGACAAAGTATTACGACAGATCTTTATAATCACTACTTTTTACTATTTTGAATGTTAAAAATATGACTAATTCGGTGTGGGAGTTTGGTGTGGAGATATTTTTCTTGTTTTTTAGTTCCCTAAGGATACACATTTAACCTCTTCAGCACGTGTGAATGTGTACTGTAGTCCACTAGTGTAGTATTATTTGGTTTCCAAAAATTATTGGCGTTTTGTTTAATAGTTCAGTAATTTCAATAAATAAAATTTTACATGTGATGAACGAAACGCCAATATATATATTTTTTTCTGTTTTCTTATTCTAAGCAATCTCAGTCACTTCTGTGTTCTAGCTTTTAACTATTCTATTTTCATAATAAAAAATAATATTTACACATTTTTCTTTTTAAAAAATAATAATCGCCAGTCTTGTAAAGCTTGTAGTATTTGGGGGTGGTACGCGTTTCTGGTGAGTTCTTTGGTTTCATATGCTTTGCATGTTAATATTTCCGCTGCTAATATTTCCTGCGCTCGTCTAACCCGTGATTTTTTTTTAAAAGCATGCATTGATATGATAAAAAAATTATATATATATCCATACATATTTAAGTTAACTTTAAGTAGTAAATAAACCTTTTTATGTGATATCTCAGACTCCTTTTTCATATTTCAGTGTACAATCGCCAAAGAAGAACAGCTTGCAGCGTCGCCTGTCGCGAAGTGCGACGAAATTTGCTGCAAATTTCCAAAATAATTCACAAAACAACGCCCAGCCCGTCAACGTTCATACTCTGTCGAACTCTGACGACATGAGCTCCAGCCTCCTCAGAAGTGATTCCGATCATAGCCCTTCAGGCAACATAAACCCCTCGGTAAATTTCTTCGGAAACTTCAAAGGATTCTCACTCACCCCGATGGATAAGAACTCACAAAACGAAACTGATGTCAAAGATAAAAAAGATAATGTACAGAAAAGCGCCAAAATCACACCCGTGCATCGAAGCGGTAGCAACAGTCAGAATATAGCACAGGGATCGAAGCCAATACTGAGATCAGCACCACCGCTGCCTGTGGTTCCGAACACGGCTAAACTAAGCCCGAAAACAAGCCCATCTATCAAAAGAACGAACAGCTCCGTTCAGAATCGCATTAAAGCTTTCATGGGAACGGAAAAGGCTGAAGAAATACCCGTGAACACAGCTCCGAGACCGACAATATCTAGTCCCATTCTGGAAGCATCGACGTGTACAGCGAAAGAACTCATCTCTCCTCTCCAGGGTTCCAAAACCTTGGGTCCTGTCCGCGCCGCTCCTACCGTTCCTAACTTCTCTCCGGACTTACCGAAGAGGCCGTTAAGCATGCACTCAGCGGGAAATGTACCACAGAAACCACTGCCGGAAGAACCGAAGAAAGTTAAAGAAGGCATATCTCTCAATAGGATTGCGTCGTTCCTGAAACAAGATAAACCAAAAGAAAAAGATAGGAACCCTGTGGAGAGAAGCCATTCGCTACCCAAAAATGGTAACAACCAATTAAAAGTCAAAACCGGTGATAAAGTCGCACTGCGCAATTTGCAAATATCTGGTCCTATTTTGCAAAAGGAAATAGAATTACCTGTTACTACTGTCCCAGTCGTTTCGGATTCAGAAGAAGCCGACGATTCGAAGGCCTTCGTAAACAGAGCGCAGAGTATGCGAGCACCTGCCAGCCAAAAGCCAGTCCTACAAAGCTTTGCATCGATGAGACAAGCGCCAGGTGTACCGCGGCCCTTATCGTGTGTGGGAAGACCAACAGCGCCCCCTCCCCCGTTACCATCACAACCGAAAAACGAAGAACAATCCATTTACCAAAATCCGAAAGTGCAAAATGACATAAAATCGACTGATTATGTTGATTGCATAGAGGAAAAACAGGTCCCATTGGCGCACATCGATGAAGAATCTGGGGACAATATTTACGCTATCATAGAAGAAAGTCCCGAAAAGCATTTCAAACCGATGCCGGGACGTCCTCCTAAATCTACACAGGCGCCGTTCGAAGAATACAATGTACCAAAACCTATTACTTCCAATTCGGGAAGCTCTGAAAGTTTAGGTCTACTCGGAGAAATTGTCAATGAAATACAAAACCGCAATTTCGACTCCATTTACTGCACAAATTCTTTGGCGAGAATGAAAGATAAGAACAAAAGTACGGATAGTAACAGAGATAGCACGTACATGAACACAGACTATAAAAGCCCGGAGAGCGTTTACAGCAACTCTGAGACAAAATCTAGTGCGGCCTCCACGACTAGCAGCGGCTACCTTCACCCGTCCGCCGTGAACGTACCGACTTACATGCAAAAAGACAGCGATGAACTAGAAATTGAAAAGCCTCCGTCCCCCACATTAAAAACTAATTCGAAAATACCTACGTTTACCAGACAAGTCACCCCGCCGGGGCTAAGAACTTTCAAAACTATACCGCAATCACCGAAGACGACAACGAGGAGTAATCTCAAAACGATTCCGAACAGTCCCGACCTGGTATCGAGCTGTGCTGTTCCCGAAACACAGAATGCTAAAGCTCCGGATGTTATAAACAATAATAAAACAGAACCACCTAAATTAGCGACTAAACCGAATACGACCAAAACGACCGATAACCGACCCCCACTCAAACCGGTTCCGTCGGAGAAGAAACCTAACGTCAAACCAACACCGGTCCCAAAAACTAATTCTGCCTTAAGTATGAACAAAACAGATAAAAATCCTCCCCTCAACAGAACTACTTCTAAGACAGACTCCAACGTTAAGGCGATAGCTGACAGTTTGAACAAAAATCGACCAAAAATTGTCCCAAAGCCTAACAACATACAGAAGACTGAAGCTGTGAAAACAAACGCTACCAAATTATCAGCGAAACCGTCAAACGTTGCAAGTTTGCAGCAGAAATTTGAAAACAGGAAGTCATTAGGAAAAGAAATAAGTGTCAAAAAATAATTACACAAATATATTTAATGAAGACAGATCTCCTTAAGCATCATCTCCTGTACCGGTTAAGTGATATCTAATGCAAAATCTTTGTTTTGGTAGTAGAAATTGTGCTTTTGTAACAAAAAAATTAATACATACACATAGGTTAGTTAGGTAGAGAAAGACTTACTCGTAAAACTATGAATAAATCACAGAAAGACGGCAGCTTACACCGAAACAGGTAAAATTTAGTAAAACAACAGACAAATAGAAACATGATAAGGCTGTTTTGTGATTTTGTACAATGAATCTCTGGTAAATAAGTTGAAGTAACAAAGCGTGCTATGTCGTCAACAAATCTAACAGATTAAAAAATATATCTAGTCCAGTTAATTTTAGATGATCATCAATAATTAATTATATTTAAGCGATAACAAAATTTCAATTCGCATGTGACAATACGATAACTTTGATTTATTTTCTTTTCGGCTATGTGATACATTTTTCAGAGTACATAATGAAGAGATTTTTTTTTTTTTTGGTATCTATCAGATTGTGTGTTTGTATTTTTATATGGAATGACATTTACTATGTAGGTTAAATATAAATGTATATAATTACTTGTGAGTATATAAAAGTAAGGTTTATTTGTAGGCTCATGTAAATATTATTGATTATTTTCATTAGTTTTAATTCAATGAAGTGTCTTAATGGTAAATAGAATAAATTGATTGGTATTTTTATAAAAATGTTTAAGCATTTGTATAGATATAAACGAGTGTTGTAAGTTAAATGTATAATTTTTCATGATATTGTAATGATTCAGGATTCCGTTATTGGTGCTAAATGAGTATGTTTGTCTGTAGCTTACATTATATCGAGAAGAAATAGAAGCATTGCATGACGTTTGTAGAAAAAAAAAAACACAATTCTAAATTCAAACCTTTTTTTCAGTCATTTATTATATATAGTAATCAATTGATGTAAACAATTTCTATTGCTTTTTTCATATGGCAAATTAATAAAAATAAGTACAATTTTGATTTATAATTAAGAAGATACTAAAAATATCGAAATATCTTTAGAATGAATTGGTATAAAACATTGAAACGTCTTGTTATGCTTCATTTTACGCAATAATACATATATGCTATACGTCCAATACCACTGCCAGCCGGTAAGAATCGTGGTGCTTCGCAGCAATACTTGTTGTATATGAGAGTCGTTTAATTTAGAGTTTATCAAACTTGGTTACTTTACACACTAGCACTTTAAATACTACAACCTCAACTTTGACGCGTAAACTATGAACGTCACATTAAGAAGCTGATGTGTAAAGTCACTAACGCGTCAAATGCATTTTACTATTTAGCCATTTTTACATACACACGTATATTATAATTAACTGTTGTATTTTAAAATTCTCAGGTAATTTTTCCTAGCTGTCCATACATATTTTGTATGTCTACAGAAATGTAGAATGTTAACCGCCTTTTTAAATATTTTGTGATCACAGATAATATAACATAGATTTTTTTATTGGCACTATTAGTGATATTTATGCTACTTGTTAATAGATACAACTATTTTTAGATTTAAAAATGACAGAAGGTGAGTATGATGGTTATTTGTAGTCCATTAAATCTGGTTACCGTGTAAATTATGAATGATCATTTCCGGCTAAGAAGTAATTGTCCAATTTTGTGATAATGTGGATTTTATAAAGTACATCGAAAAATCTGTAAATTCGACCAAAGAATTTTGAGGTAGTTTTTGAATGAAGTAAAGGAAAGACACGAATAAGATATTTTTTTAATGATTTCGTCGAGATTATAGACAAAATTATATGCACTGATGTAATAAGAATACTTTTAATTTATTTAGTTAACTAAAGCTTATCGAGTAAAGTGGAGTTTATTATTTTATGTAAAATAAATGAGATTTGCTGATTTCGTTCATTGTTTCTATTACTACGTTGTTTATTGCTGTAAGAGAATCAGTTAATCCGAAATATACAATTTATATCGAGGGTGGGTTTTGGGCTAAATGATTGCATTTATATCTTAACCTATATGTCTTATATTAAATATTAAGATAAATCTAGTTTTGTTCCGAAATTTAATTTTATGGTAATGTACAAACATAGAGGTACCAAGTTTCGGGTATTTTTCAGGAACTGTGAAAACAAAGAAGAAGTTTGATACTTTTATTTATTTAATCAGTTACACGATATAATGTCAAACAGAGAAAATATATTGTAACATCATCTGTTTTTAAATTCTATGTCTAGAGCCTAAAGGAAGGGCTATTTTAGTCAAAAAGTCGGAAGGAATAGTTGAAGATCAATATTTTTCTAAAAACTTGTCTATTTCTCTGTCACCATCTAGTTTAGATCATTTTTGACCTGAGAAACATAATTTTTTTAATAGTAATATACGAAAACTCACTCTTTAAATCTTCTTAGCGTGAGTAATAATGATATTGGGAAGCGTAAATAGGAAGCCCCAACGATACTTTTTTCCTTTGACTATTCACAACAGCTGGTTTACAACTGGGGGATACCGTTTAAGCTAAATAATAGAAATTTCTTATGATTACTTAGAAGACTTTACGGCATTTAGAGCGTGTTTCGGCACTTCAAGTTGGGTTTGTCTAGTGTTGTAGAAAATATACATACGTCAAATAAACCGCTTTAAACTTAGGCGTCGTAGTACTTCGGCCTTTAGAGAGGATACAAACCACCTAGCCCACATTATCAAGTAAGCGAGTCTATGATCCGGATGGAGTAGTAAATATAGCCCCAGGCCCCATACTGGACAACTGATGGCGTCCAAAAACAACAAATGCTGTAATGTCTGAATGAATACAGTCTTATTACTTCTGCTGTCGAACATTAGGTGAAGCATATTCATCATAACGTCAGTACTTTACTTTAAACTCCGCCGTATATTCTGAAAAACTATTCATTGGGCCATTGGCACAAACTAGTTTGGGACACGACCAAGAGGAGCTGTGAAAAATTTGTAGGGTCTTTTAGTAATTTAATTCAAAATGTGTGACGACTACATCTCAAAATGAATTAAACTAGATTTTATATAACGATATAAGTTTTGGTATTGTTGTCCTATAAGAGACAGACACAAGAAACAAGAACCCACATAACTCCTTTCATAATTGTGTATAGTCTGTTAAAATGGTTGTCAATTGACAGTAATCATTTTTTATCTATGGCCTAAAACGTCAAACTTAAAGAAATAAGCATTGAAAACGCGCGATTAATGCTGTAAAGGAATTAAATACTTGTATTGAATTGTTTTTACCAATCAGATATAAATCTTAATAATAATGTAAGTATGGTACTTTTCTTAACAGAACAATATCATTAAATTAAGTATTTAATTAAATATTATCGTTTACTAGGGCGACTACATCGAAGCCACGCTCAGAAATGACTCTAGAAGAGCTAGCTAAGATAGAAGAGGAAGAATTCAGCACAGGTCCGCTTTCGGTACTCACACAGTCCGTCAAAAATAATACACAAGTGTTAATAAATTGTCGTAACAATAAAAAGTTATTGGGTCGTGTAAAAGCCTTTGACCGGCATTGCAACATGGTGTTAGAAAATGTTAAAGAAATGTGGACCGAAGTTCCAAGGACGGGGAAAGGCAAAAAGGTAAGCTTTAGAAAAAGATCTTACAAAAACATAAAAAAAAAATAGAAATTGATTAACAAACAAAATATAGGTTAAATGGTTCATTTTTATTACATTTTGATTCGATGTGATTATTTTAGTAATTTTCAAAGTTACAGAGTGTTAAAAAATTTGATTTACATTTACATAAAGTATAACAATGTTTATTTGCAGGGTAAAGCTGTGAACAAAGACAAGTTCATATCAAAGATGTTCCTCCGAGGCGATTCAGTTATCTTAGTCCTCAGGAATCCTCTAGCTACCGCTGCAGGAAAGTAAATGCTAAGTTAGGTCTAGTTTAATGTCTAATAAACTGCTGTTTTATAACAAGTGACAAGTGTGTATGTTTAAAGGAAAGTCCTATGATTTTACGTCTTTTATGTTGTGTCTATCTACTTATACGCTTGTCAGCTAAGAAATATAAATAAATAATTTTTACTATCTCACAGTTTTTTATTTTCCATAAATATATTTAATTTAAGTTATATTTGTAAGTCCAAATTTTAAGTGTAAACATATATTATACCAAATAATCCTTTTGTACACATATTATAAAACAAAGTCCCTCGCCGCATCTGTCTGTCTGTCTGTTTGTGATAAACGTAAAAACTACTGCACCAATTATCAAATAGTTATCACCACTCGATAGCGTGATTCTCGAGGAAGGTTTTAGTATATAATTTGATAAGTTTTTATATTCACTTGTGTGTACATTAACGATATTTGTTGAAGATGTCGGGAAAATGTGAGCCGTCAGAGCTTTTAGCGAAAACGCTGCCTAAATTCTTTGTCCGCTGTGGCACGTCTATACCTCAAGAATAGTATACTATATCCATTTTACAACTTTTAAAAGTTGGCATTCCTAAAGCGTTTATTGGAAAGCTATTTACATAAATACGGTGTTCAGTCTTATCAAAATAAATTACTTCGTTTTCAAGCCTACATCAGTATCTGTAAATTTAAATCGGGCTAACCATTTGAAAGTTATCACAATATATGTTTAATCAATTTCAAAATTAAATAAGCTACTTTATATTTTTTGTAAAGAACCCGTCGAAGCGGGGCTCATTTCCTAGTTTTAGAATAATTTAAAAAAATTTAAATAATATTTACAAAATAGAATAAGACTGATATCTCTCCGAAATAAGAGAAAAGTTTTATCGTATAGAACTATAGAATATTGCGATAAAAGAAAGACATAAATAAAAACAAAATAAAATGTTTCCGATTTTCAGGATAATTGATATGCCGAAATGACACCATTTTTTTTTTTGTAATTATTTTTACGGCTTTGGATATTAGTCCTTTTAAGCCTTTTCCTTACAAATTATCATAGACTGTATATTGACAGCATTACTTCTTAAATATTACCAATTTTTTAGTTAAAATTTTTTAGCTTAGGCAACATTCATTCATTATCAATATACCTACTTTATTTACATATATCTGCATATAAAATTTTATTTTTGTTATATATTGACCGAAAATGTATGTAATAAAAGAGTCTGTGAAAATTTTAAATTAAATGAGAAACTTTATTGTTTATTTATTGAAAAGCGATATTTTGGAATTTGTAAATTAAAAAAAAATCATTTAATTTTATATTTAACATATAAATTACATATATAATATAAAAATGTAAATTACATTAATGAAAATTTTTACACAACAATTTTTTTTTAATATTTTAACATACGTATTTTATGTCACTGTACATAAACTATACGGGGATTACCCTATAACAAATGAGTCATTCCATCGTTCCATGATGTTGGAAAATCATTAGTCTGCACTCTGCTTGTACTTGGTGCTGTGTTGGGTATACACTATACCGTATAAGTTACAATATTATAGCTATTGTTGTGACACTTCTTCGAAGTTAAGTTTCCTGTCTATTAATATTTTAGTAGTAACTTGCCCAAGTATTTTATTCTGCTTAATTATCCAGTTTAGACAGGTGGGTAGAGCAAAATTATCAAAGTTTATCAACGTTGTAACTAAATAATCAGATATTAGAATTTATTAAGATTTTTTTTTCTTTTTCGATCGAACGGAATTAAATATCCCCTGTCCGCCTCTGCTTCTTAGCTATCTCCTCACTAAATTTCAACTATATCCCTTCAGCCGTTCTAGATTTCTAAATAGTGTAACTGACACAACTTTCTTGTATAAATTCTTAAAAATTTAATAAAATACATATTAAGTATAATAACTCTTATAATATATCCTTCTAGAGATGGCTCCAAACTATAGTAAGAATGCTGTACTTAAAGGAACTATTGACTACTTCTGTGTTGTGTGTGAAACATACCTCAAGACGGAGGAAGACTATATTAAACATATATCTAAACCCACACACAAGAAAAATTTTGAAAGCACACAGTACGCGAAGGAGTTTGAAGATGAATGCATCAGGAAGGTTTGTTTTATATACAATTGAAATTTTAAATTACATTTAAAGTGCTGGCAAAGCAACAGATTCTTTTTGTCGACTATTAATAGTCTTACAGAGGAGTCCAGACTACATGATGTTAATTCAATAAATCAATCTTGGTTTCCGTTAACTTTGTTAGTTGGTCATGTAACAACTTACTCCACTCCACTTGGCTTTGCTAATCTCAGCATTTTACCATCATGCTTTGTATTATTTCCTATTCATATTAAACATAAATTTAAAATGGTTTCTTCTCTAAATAATGATAAAGAAATTGATGTTACACTGTGACTAGTTCATGTGTGTTTAATAAATCACTATAACATGTTCAATATTTTTGACGGCTTAAAGTTTTTTTGGTATTTGAAGTAGATGAAGAGATTTGACATGAACTTCAGTAAGCACACTGCCAACTTGTGTTATTAGCAAACTGAATATGAATCTTAACCAAAAACTAACTAAAGATGATTAACACAGCGATGTGAAATTTTTTTTTTTTGTTTATACCAAAATCATAATTCTTTTTACTTTGTGAGGCAACCATATTGTAATGATAAGGTAAAAAATGTTTAAAAGTTTCGAGGACAACTTTTAATATAAAAAAGAGATAATGATTTGTATTTATATTGTATCATTCTGTTTAGTCTATTTAAGTTTAATGCAACATGTTCAAGGTCAATGGTTGCTGGTCAATTCTTTTTTTAAGAATGTTGCTGTATAATTAATTTTTTTATGCAACTTACATGTATTATAAAATGTGAAAATCATTTAATATGCCTTATAAGTATAGTTTTGAACGGTCAGATTATTGTTTTTGGGACAAAGCGCATGTTAATGAGTCAAAGGGTACATTATTTTAAGTGAATTATAATTTGGATTTTTCCATGGTGACGGCGCGACGTTGTGACTTCTGCGATAATATTAAATTCATATAAATTTTATTATTATGTAGTACTATACTAATATTAAATAATACTTTTCATTTATACAATCCTAAAGTTATTAGAAAAAATCTTCAGCAAGTTTTATTTCAATTTCATTTATAATTAAAAATTAAGTAATGTATTTAATTCATTTTATTTATTAACATATTTATTTATTTTCTTCAAGTTATGAAAACTGCTTTTCTATATTCCATTTGGGATAATGATTACTTACGTTTTTCTGTTTTCGTTAGTGTCGAAATATTTTTACATAATACCTATGTTAATTCCTCTTTTTGTACCTTAATGAGTCTTTTATTAGTAAATATGGAACTTTGGTAGGTATGATATCTTATAATCTAATATTATGTGGGCTGTAGGTTGTTACCAAAATTATAGTTATTTTAAAATTTCTGTGTACACTATATTTCAGTTACGTTTTCTTCATTCAGAATCAAAACATATAATTAAGACAACACATCCATCTTGGAAGTTTCGTACGATGTATTGGGACTATTTTAATAAGAGTATTAGGTGTTGCAAAACTCATTGAAGTCTCTCTTTATCTCATACGATCGCCCGCCAGCCTGGCATGTCAAATATGACAAATGATGAGTGGATTTAAACCCCCTGATATATTCGTAGTAATGAAATAATGTTAAGGACGATTTTATTATTATTTAAATAGTTGTCATGAACAATTAATATATTTGGATAAAGATACTATCATGTCTAGAGAACATCGTTTTCAAATAATGTGTTATTTTAGAAAAAAGGTTGGCATAAAAAAGTTCTTACTTAGTCAACCTGAAACGATTGACATACTATCGTAGACTTTTTTTTAGACCTTCTGAGCAAAAAGAAATACTTAAAGGAAGAATAAAACTATTTAGCTCGTTCACTGCCATGGATTTAAATCCGAAAAATGTTGTTTTGTTTAATTAACTACTCCACAAAATCTTAGATATCATTAAATTAAAAGAGATCAATCGATTAAAATAAATTCAAATTAGTAGCTGTTCGTTACTTGCGACTCTGCGTGAAAAAAAATAAAAAAACAAAGAAAAAACTTAGTGCCGCTTGCGGCCCGCCTCTTGCGCTATAACGTTTTATTTCGTGATCAGGATAAAAAGTAGCTTAAGTCACTCCTCACTACATCAGCTACCTGCCAATAAAAGTCAAGTCAAAATTGGTCCAGGCGATTCAGAGGTTAGCCGGAACAAACAGACAGATAAGTTGTGTTATTTTGCTATATGTACCGTATATATTATATTCATGTGTATGTAATAAATAAACGATTATTTCAATATTACAAACGGACACTCCAATTTAATATTTTTTTTTTTATATATAGATGATTATGAAATATTTTTCAGGGTAGTCTAGAAATATTTTATTATGATAGGAAAAAAATGTATATCTATAAATATCCTTTCATATTTTATCTACATTTAAGGGCACCGAAGTTGATATATCAAATGAAATTTATAAATTTCATTTCTATGTAATATAATTAAGAATCTTTTTGGAAATAGTATAGGATTTGGAATAAAGTTTACTAAAATTCAGTTCAATATATATGTATATATATATATATATATTTTTTTTTTTTGAAAACCTTATATTTGTAAATCAGTTTTGATGAAGTTACACTCTTTGTTATGTATTTTTGTGAAAGCTTCTATATTTGCAATTACCTAATGTAAGGAAAAGACCTATAAAAGAATATTATTGTATTATATCATTGTGTTAGAAGTATATTAATAATAATATATTTATGTTTTGACATTCAATAATTTTAGGAACTTCTTGGATGGTTGAAATAAAATTTTCATTTAGTGCATATTTCCTTTCAGACGAGAGTCGGATATTTTTGCGAGTTTTGCAACGAGTTACTAACAGTTCTGGCCAGAGTTAGACTTCACGTGACAGACTCAAAGCATATGAATAATAAGACATCGTTGGTCATCGAGAGGAGTGGTGCAGATGTAGTCGCCTTCGGTGAAATTGTTATAAACGAGAGGTCCTGGAACGGCCTTAATGCTGAATCCTGCGCTGTTTGCAACACAGAATATGAAAATGAAGACATACACAAAAACCAAGCCAAACATATCATAAACTTGATTCAGAGCACTCTAGAAGTTGATAAGAATAAAAATATATATAGAAAGGTAATTTTTTTTAACGTTTAGAAATAAAAATCAGTTGAGAATTTTCTGAATATCGATCGCTAGTGGAATGTACTTAAAAAACTTTTGCTTGTTTTATCCCTGGCAATCATTTTAAAACATTACATCGGTCATTATCGAGTCCTATCTTTTACACATTTTTTTTTTTTTTAAATATCAATAACAGTGAACATAATACTTTTTTATATGATAACTATATTTTTTAACAGATAGATGAACAGCTGTTTCAATGCCTGACATGTAACATGGTGCTTGGTCTAAGCGACAGAACGAACCATTTCAATAGAGATGATCATAAAAAACAGTATGAAAAGTGTCTTCTTTCAAACAAATCTAATAATGATGAACAAAACAGTTATGTAACAGATGATTTAAAAGATAATGACATAAACAAGGATGACAAAAATCAAAAAGACATCGCCTCCAATGAGATCGCGTCAGATAAATTAGACGAAAGAAATAATTATCTATTTAAAAACAAGCAGGGCTATCTTTTATGTATCCTATGCAGTTTAGGTGTGAAACTGGACGATATACACAGACATAGAAATAGTAGAATGCATAAAAAAAACCTTAAACAGCATAGGGCACGCATCGCGGAACTGATAGAGGCTGGTGGAACGGATAAAGATCTATTCAACTTCATCAAAGAATTTGAAGAGAATCGAATTTACATAAATTTGGAGAGCAAAACCGTTATTTGTATGAAATGTGGAGATATTTTATCATATTCTGTTGACGAAATAAAAGAACACATTCCCAAACACAATATTAAAAAAAAAATTGAATGTAAGTCAAAGGATGAACCATCTGATGAGAAAGATAAAAGTGAAGATGTTAAAGAAAAGATAAAAGATACAAGTGAAAATATTAACGTAAAGAAAAAAGATACCCGAGAAGATGTTAAAGAAAAGGAAACAGCTGTAAGTGAAGATGTTAAAGGAAAGATAAAAGATACAAGTGAAGATGTTAAAGAAAAGGCAAAAGATACACGAGAAGATGTTAAAGAAAAGATAAAAGATACAAGTGAAGATGTTAAAGAAAAGAAAAAAGATATAAGTGAAGATGTTAAAGAAAAGATAAGAAATACAAGTAAAGATGTTAAAGAAAAGAAAAAAGAAACAAGTGAAGTTGTTAAGGGAACACTAAAAGAAGCAGAAAGGGTAAATGTTCAAACAAAAACTCATGGTCATGAACTTCAATCACCGAGAGATAATATTCCAGACAAAAAAAATACAGATGAAGCCACGGAAAAAAAGAAGCTTGTTAAAATCAAATTGCAAAGACAACCAAGCTACAAGTTCATTGAGAGCACAGCTTGTGTGAAGTATATGATTTTCAACGATGTTATTATAAACAACAAGTATTGTATATCATTTGAGAGTTTTACATTTAGAACATCAAGTGGCGCTGATCTAGAATGTCAAGCCTGTAAAGTATTAACCAAATTTAGTCATTTTTCTACGGAGGAACACATAAAAAAGATTAATATCATCCCCGTAATAACTAATGATGAAAGTGAATTTGTTAGACAGGTTCGTATTAATTGTTACATTTGGTACGGTTCAGTTATTTTTCATGATAAGGGACAATATATTATGACATTGACAAGACAGTGGACTGTGACATTGACATAAAAAATTTAAATAATATTTATGAAAATGTGCGTCGTGGTTTTATTTGTAAAATAACTAATAAGTACAAATGAAAAAATTATTTCGCATTGATGATGTTTAATTGATTTTTTTTTTGATAATTATTTAAAAGTGATCACAGAACCACTAAAGATATGTTATCCGGCTGTGTATCGATATACTAAGTAGTCTGTTGTGTTATTATTGGATAACATTATTTATAATAAATTTTCAGGTTCAGAACGACTTATTTCATTGCGGATTTTGCAACATCGTTGTATCTTCCTGGGGCAATATGCTGGAACATTTCAACAGCCTGCAACACAAAAACAGCAGGATTGAATCAGAATGGAGAAAGGAACTTTATTTGTATGAAATGTCGAAAAATGATCAAAAACTTAAAGACTATGAACAAAATATTAAAATGCGTCTCTTAATGAATATGTTTCAAGGAATGTTCTAGAAGTGTGATTGGGATACGCTTAATAATGTTGTCACACTAAATAATGAATCTCGACAAACCAGGAATAATTACATAGTTTTTTATATGAAACTACTGCTGGGGATTTTTCAGCCAGTATTTCATTTCAAATTTGTATTTAACTGTATATCAATTGTAACCAAAGCATTTATCACCTATTAATTTTCTATCTTTTTTTTTGTTAGTAATTTTTCCCTTTTTCTTTCATCTGTACTTTATAAAACCCACAATTTTTTTGGTTATTATCATTACCTATTTTAATTTAAAAAAATTTATTGTATTTAATTTCATTTATTTCTGATATCTTGTTGATTTTATTTGTAACAGGATAATGTTTATTTTTCTTCAATTTTTTTTTTAATTTGTTTCTAATAATATTATAGTAATCAATGTTTTTTTTTGTTTAAATAACACCCTTTTTTATAAAAAAAAAAATTATATGCAATGTAAACCTCTAAAGATATATTCAGTGAGTTAAAAAAAAAATAACGGCTGATTTTTGATGTCTTTATAATTTATATTATTTTTTTTTCGGCAAGTTGAATACGGAAAGACTTGTACGAATTGTCATTTATTTGGAATTTAACCATTTTGCATAAGGTTATAAATATCTTTATAAAAAAGGTTTCTTTAACCATCATTATTATATAAATGGAAAATAAAAATCTTACATTTTCAAAATCGATATTACAAAATCGGAAAAACTAAAAAATCAAAGACGTTTGGACTAGTCTATTTCTTTCAGTTATTTAGACTGGTTTTTATATAAACGCGTAGTAAATCCGAAAAATATTACTTTTATTTCAATTAATACTCTCAAAAATTTTAGATCTCATAGCTGTATAGTTACACAATTTTCCATACATTTCCGAAAATGTATTTAAGTATGCATGTTCATGAAAAATAAAATTATGCGATGCTTAGAAATACGGGGTACGAATTATATAAAAAAAAAAATTAAAAACAACCCGCCTATGAAGGGAAGCAAGCAAAACATTATACTTATGAAAATACTATTTAATTTTATTGAATATTTATTCCTTTTATTATTAAAGTAATTTTAATTAAATTTTTATTTTAACTGAAGATTTTTCTTCAGCCATCTAAGACTATTTGATTTATTCTATCAACATTTGATTTTAGATTAAATTAAATTAATAAATAGTGCAAATAATATAATATTAACTGGCATATTATATAAGTCACAAAGCAACGGCTACAAATTACAATAACTTCAAAATATTCCGATTATCGATTATAAAGTGTCAAATCGATGATTTATATTAGAAATCTTTAAATGTTATACATTTTTATAGTAAACTATTTCATCGGTTACCGAAACCAACACTAGATGTCGCTTGAAACAATGAAGATAACGTTCAATAGCCTTCGCAGATGTTCGCGGTCGAATGTACAATGTTTAGTGTTTACATGCACTTAGTTATGACATTCGTCGTGAAAGCACGCCGCGTACTGTTTGTGAACTCTGTTTGAAATGTGTGTTTGAAATATACGTCGGCTTACTTTTTTTTTTGTGACTTTCTGCTTTGAATTCCGATTAGTGATTATTGGTGAGTTTATTTGTTTTGTAGTTTTTGTTTAATGTAGGACATAATCTGAAACGAGAATGCAATAAATACAGATTGTATTCTAAATTATATGGACTGCTCGAAAGTAATGATAATATTAACCAGTTCAGATATGCTAATTATATTAAATTATAATGGCATAAAGCTATATAAAATACGTTTAAATGCGTAGAGGGAATAAATTTTCATGTTATAATTATAAACGGTAAATTAAAAATTTACAAAAGTTATATATGTATATACTTAGTAGTAATTATACATTATATATAATTTCTTTGGTAATATCAAAATAACCTACAATACATCCCCCTTGTTTTAAATCCTGACATTAAAACTTACAATAAGTGATTTAAAAATAAATGTGTTTTACCTCGAATAACCTCGAATAATCAGTTTTTGGAATTTCGAAGGTGTGCAGTAAAAGTTGAGCAAGTATTGGTATTCATTAAAATGTTATGATTTTATACAAAAATATAGAATACCTTGAATAATTATAACACATAAGAAATAATAAATAAATGAAAATATTATATCAGAGACTTTTGCTTGACTTAAGTTATATCCTTGTAGAGTGTTAATTTATTAGAAAATTAAAAAAATACATATCTTGTATTAGCTCGATACGTTGGTATTGTCCTACGTAAGTAAACACGGTCGCCTTGAATAAAGGTCGTAGACAAAAATTAATATTTTGCTTCCCATTTACAAAGTAAACCATTGATTTATTGTCTTTGACACAGAAAACCAATAAAAATGCGAATTATTGTTGACTAATAAGTTCTAACTTAACGACGTAGTTTACATGTTTGAGTAAAGGCCTCACTCAATTCATAAAATGACGTTTGGAAATTATTCTCCTTTTTAATTCACTTGTTTTTATTTGAGAAGAATTCAAAAAACTATTATGAGAATAATATAACAACACGTACTCGTCTGTTTTGAAATTACGAAAAGGGGACAGTTTAAAATAAAATGCTTGTAAATCTTTATAAATAAAATAAGGCCAATTATAAAACCGCTATCGTTGTAAATTAAGATCATTATGAAAACCGGATTAATGTTATAAATTTTATATACGTCAATTACAAATTCAAGCACTAGCATATGGTAATTTTATTTAATTTAATGTAATTGAAATATATATTTTTTTGTTTGGTAATAAGCGAAATAAGCAAGTAATTTATGGTAACACAAGATATTCGTTTCATTTTTCTATATATCAAACTATAAAAGTGGCGTCTGACTTTAACTATCCCGGTTTAAAATGCAGTACAATGTAGGTCAAGATTATATGAGTCACTGACATTGATCGTGAGACCTTTGCACCTATTATCGATATTAAAATATATCAAATGTTATTTTATTTTAGTAAATTTAATTTCCTTTGATATAATACTAATGCCTTTTCGGATTTACTACGTGATCACGGGCAGACGAGATGCATGGTTGATGAAAAGTAACCGAAACGTCGGGATTGTGTAGTTTAAATTAATAAAAATTCGCGTAGTAAATCCGAAAATGTGTTGGTTTTATTTAGACGACTCGTGAAAGTCTTAGGTTCCTTTTGATGTACCCAAAATTACTAATTATATGACTTAGTGTTTAGTAACATATTATACGTTATAGGAATCTTTGAAAATTCGTCTGTTGTATATTAATAAGTAATAATAATATTACGTGGTGTATGAATTCAATTTGTACGATGAAAACTCAATAATTCTCTGTTATAAATGGAGTCGATGTATAAATTAATTCAATATCCACATACTGTTTTATATTCATTATTTAGTAGATTTCATTAAATTTCTTATATTATTATTAAACCGTAATTCTTTTTTGTGAATATTTTGTATTTTTCTATGTATTTTGTCTATAAGTAAATAATCTGTTATCAGAATTTATCTAGACAATTTCAATCGAGCTCCGTCTTTCTAAATAGGTTACATAGTCTATAAGGAAGACATAATTGTCATCGGAAGATATCGCATTTTTATAGTTTCCGTAATACTAATCCAATAAAGAACGTGACAAAAATATTACCAATAGCTAATCATCTCTATATCTTCATAGTTTTCCCGTGATATAGGAAATGATAGTTATAACTAGTTATAACTCAATAAGAATATCCTACGGTAAAACCTCCATGGAATTTTACTACACGATATAAAGCAAGTCTAGAAATACTTTTTCTTAAGTTATAATTAAAAAATATAACATATTTCAGATGTCATGAAATTGTTTCCAATCTTTTATTCAACTCGATACGTAAACATTTAGAAAATTATGTTTTTAAGACATAAGTAAAGCAGTTTTAGTTGATAGTTCCTATATTTATAGCTCACACAAAGTTTTCGTCGATACACTATCTCCGCTGTTTTAACAATTTTTCATTCATAAAAAGTATTTAAATAAGTTATAGGAACGGGAAACGCTTCGTATGTCGTGTGACGGTACATACTCGGACTAAACACACTGAAGGGGGAAATGTTTTTTTAATCTGTATTATTATTTTATTATAATATTTTAATTGATATTCTATGAACGCTCACCCGTGACTTTGTTTAGAAATGATTGTTTTATCCATTTCCTTAGTTCTTCAGCCTTCCGTAATACCTTCGACCTTAATGAAGTATTAAAACTAAACGCTCTAATATCCTTTTATAATGGTCATCATAAAAGATTTACCTAACAACAATTACTTACAATCTACGAAAGTTATTGCTTTAAAAAACTACAACCAAAAAAAAAAAATGTGCTCTCCAAATCAGGAATTAAAGTAAAAAATTAATAAGTTAGGTTAAGATTTCCCATAAGTATTATAATATAGTTAGGTTAATTTATTGATTGATTTAGGCTAGAATGATACTTTTATTATTTAAAAAAAATGAATCGAATTCAGTATTAAAAACATTTAAATATTATAACATTTAAATATTAAACATTTAAATATTTTCTTAACATGTGTATTTAAAGAATCATTTTATATTATTGTTATCTGAACAAATGTAAATTGTTTTGATTTGTCGCAGTTTCTCAATACCGACATATCATTAGTTGCTTTGTAACTTGGACGCCTACAAATCGTGATCTACTCCGACGACTACGTCGATAACCTTGAATTAGGATTTATTAATCACACCACATATCGATAGAATAGTTGTGGATTGTGGACTAAGGTTGTGCATTTATTATCTGTGATATTAGATTTTTTATCTGTTAGGTTTACGATCATGAAGAAATATAAAGATTTTATATACAGATATTAAAATTAATCTGTTCGTCAAATTTTAATTTCATTGTAACAAAACCGCAAAAAAAAAAATATTTATGTCAATAATAAATTAAAAAGATAAAAAAGAAATCAAAACAATAATCTTTTAATAGTATCATTATTTTTTTATCTTCACATTTCCATCGCCACTTGAATTGAATTTATTTTAAAATTGCATTAATATTGTCTTTTAAATATACGCAATTGTTTTTTTTTAATCTAGAATGTTCCTCAAATTACAAACTAAGTATAAAATTATTATTATCACGACCAATATATCCAAAATGCATATTTATTAAATAACAATATATAGTTTTGACATATAGAAAGTATTTTAGTATCGTTTTGCTTTTTCTCGGCTGTATCCAGTGGTTTATTTTTAGTCTTTTTATTGTTTAGCAGACTGTAAGCCGCTTGGGGTTGATAATTATTCAGCTTGACGTATTTTTGCTTCTAAATGAGCTGGCTTCAGTTTAATGCGGCTTAAAGCTAATTATATAAAAATTCTTCTTACTGTATATATTTGATGTTATCTTGACTAATATTTCCGGTTTATAAATTGTGTTTTCATAGCTTTGTTATCAATTAATTTTATATATTCTTTAAAATTAACAAAGTCTGTATGGCAATCGGTAATAAGATTTTCTATAATATACTTCAACACGATCAACTTTTACCGAATATAAATAAGGCATTAGACAGTTCACCTATTAGGGTTAACTACGAACCCTAGTTCTTTGTACGGAGTATTTATAACAACATTGAAACGACCTTTATATTGGCGAACCAATATCGTACTAAAAGTACCTTTTAAAGTGTTCACAGATAACATATCATAGGTAACCGTACGAATATATATTTTCCATTAAACTTTTTATTATTCTTATCAATTCTCAGTAAGATTTGTCAAATGTGCCACCGACCTCTTATAAATCAATTAAGCTATAATGACGCGTTTCAGAAATGTAGGTCACGTTTAATATAGATACGATTTGTATTAAGGAAAAGTAATTCAATCCGTCAAACTATGATAATTAACTGTCAATGTCATTTGTTGTCACTTAGGATACACACGTGACAATCTTTTGTCTTGTTTTAGTTATTCAGCCTTGCTTCATAAATATTCGCAAAGTCAAATATGTACCTTTGTTATTTTATAGTTTCAAGAAGTACTCTACTTCTTTAAAATAAATTAATAAATAATAAAAATTATCTTGTTTATATAAAACCGTATCAATACTACTTAGTATTAGTATATAAAATTTTGAAAAGTTTTTTATGTCAATTTTCAATACAATGAAGATTTCCTATCAGATATATATTCTTACTAAATTAATGTAATTAAATCAAATCATGTAATTCAAATAGCAAAACCTAATATGTGCAGTGCCACTGTTATAAGTAAAGTTAAAAACATAGCCTAGGCATTTATTTAAAATAATAGTACGAAGTATTACTATCTAATAATATTTATTATATTTTCAATTGTTAATAGTTAAAACACGATTATATACTTTACAAAACGTTCGTCTATTGACTATTCTTTAAATAACTCGTCAGCTTATTTACTGCGGTAGTGTGCATGTAATTTAATTAATTGCTTGACGCCATTATTTAATAAAATACTTAGGTACATTTAAAAGCGGAACACGGTTACAAATTATATATTACAAAAAAGTGATAAGACATTATACTAATAAAACCAACAACGCCGGCGACGAAACGAGATAACTTTTCAATTTGTGACGTGTCTTTAAAAATATATAAGCTACTAAATATACAAACTGAAAATAATATTTTAATTACTCGTAAGTTGTTATTAAAAACATGTTACAATTAATAACTATTAAATATTTAATCAGTACTGTCATTTATGACACAAAAAGAAATGGCGGAAGTGTCCTTGAAAAATATCACAGTTGCCTAAATAGGCATTAATATTTGGAATAAATAAAACGACAATGTTTACAATTTTATTTAAACTCCTTAAATGCCTTATCGCCGACACAGTGGTCCAATGCCTCGAGCAGGTCAATGACCTCTTGACTGCATGTTTCTGCGGTATAAGTTTTTGAAGTAACACGCTTCTCACAGGCCTTTAGTAATTCATACATTTTCTTTGATTGACAATCTCCTGTAATTTAATGCATTTTGTTGAATGCAATTATCCCACGTGACTCTTGATGATACAAGGATTTATAAGAACGAACCAGTCTAGCATCAGGGATTCATTAAAATAGCCGTTAAAAGGAATGAAAAAAAAAAATCTCACTTATTGTTAGTAAAAATTGGAAGATACTGTCTCTTAAATGTTTAAAACTTGAGAAATAATATCTTTAAGCGATAAAATAAAGAAAATAGTGTGTGACTAACAAGATTTTTTATGGCAATTTATTTGAATGAATATTAAAATAAAAACTTTTTCGTATGCAAATTTTTATACACTATAGATGGCTTTGTTTTAAAATAGGTCTGTAAATATATTATTGCGGTAAATAAAGGACATATCGTGATAAGATAACATACTTTCCATGCAAATCGCTCTTTGTTTGGTCAGCTGATCGGGTGAATTCTGAAACAGTGAAATAATTTGTCAAAAAAAATTCTCATTAAAATGAGTTTGTATTCAGTGGGACCACGCCGCTTGGATGGCGGCAAAAACATGTCATTTTTCTTTTTTAATACTTTATCAAAAACACGACATAATTTATCTATATGCTTCTAACTCAATTGAAAAAGGATATCTTCTAAATAATGCGATTAAATATAAATGAAAAGACATTTTCAGACTTTCTGTTATATTCGTAACTTTCAAATTGACAGCCAATCAGATGCACGCGTCGCTTACAATAGCTGCACCGAATCGCATGAAATCGGTATAAATCGGTTTCCATTGAGTCCATTTGTTCTCAGACTCGGACGTAATTAAAACGAGACGGACATATAATAAAATTAATTGCTATAGTTTATTAAACCAATCAATTTCTTTCAAATAATTTTCGGCAGCCATTTTACCCTAAATATTTTAAATCATACATTTTAAGAATACATTAACGAAATGTTATAATTTTATTCTGTCTTCTATTTAATGAATATTGACCTTTTATAATAATTTATTTTATATACAACTGATAGAGGTTTGTAGGTCTTAAAGGCCTATTGCAGTTAAGTTACCTACATCATATATGTGGCGGTATGGGCAAATAAAAGCTTTGTAGCTATTACACGGTTGCAATGACTTAGAACGCCGGAAGTTATTCAAATTCCATAATTCCTCGTCTTCTCATAATCTAGTGATAACACCCCATGATTGATTTCTAGATAACAAATATAAAAAACGTCAAGCTTGTGATTCAATCCAATATCGATAAATTTGTTTCTTTGATTAGCAATTACAATTTTATGATAATTATTGTTTATACAAACTGATACTTCTCCTAGCACATACTATCTTATACTTGCCTGATTGTAATAAAGATCACTAAAAAAATATGATTCTATAGACTATGAACAGTTACATATTCAGTTAGTTTAATATTATGAACTGCTTTTCACTTACAATAATTATATTGGCTGCATAAATAAAGCATGTGCTCCCATCGAACATTTATTCAAATTATTAAAAACAATCGTTCATATAGCCTCTATAACGCCACATCACGTGATTAAAATTATAATTGGAATGCGTCCTTCGAAATAATGCCATCTCTCGGCAAATTTCCTCACTAAATATAACAAGTTGATTAAATTTTAAAACTTAAATGTAGATAAACGGTATTTAAAGATAATATATTAAAAAAAAATCATATGTTTTATAAGCATCTACTAGTAATTTAAATATTAATAGATAACAATAGGCATAAATAACCTGTTAATTTGAAATAAGTACTGCAGACCACACAGCTATTGAATATGTCGTTACTTTATACAAGTAGGGCCGTAAGGCGTAATGGTAAATCACATATATTTGTATTACGTCACCATTACTTAAGTTGCGTTGATAATAAAAATTATCATTGGTTTACAGATGGATATATAATAAAACATGATTTTTCTGTCACATTGTAATCTAAAAGTATGAATCTTAAAAATATCGAATATAAATGAACAAATATTTTCCTTGTATAAGTACTGTGTGTTATTGAATATTTTGAATTTAATTTCTTTAAATAAACAAGAAATATGGAACAATCATTTTAATAATTTGTAAAATTATCATAGGTACGCCATACTGTGTCTATGTCATGGTGTAATTATGGCGACTACAGCCATGGTGGTGTCTCCGTTAGCGTCTCAACCTTCACCAAAAAATAAACGCCGTCTCTTCGCTGAAGCGAGACAAAACAGCTTACAAAAACTAAGCGTTATATTCGATCACGGGAATAAAAATGGTAAGTAGTAGCTTTTGTTTACTTTTTTAAATAGGGTAAATAATATGTCTCTATGATTATTAGTTTCTCTCACCTTATCAAATAGCGGTGTAGCCATTTACGAGTTTGTATAACAAATACACTAAACGCCATTCAAGACTCGTAAGCATAGAAAATTTGAAAATTTAAATCTAACAGCCATGTAACGTTGGCAACGTCCAGTCATTTTTTTTAATCTGTAAGCTAAATTAATCTGTAAAAAAATATATAATAAATTTTACATTACATTTTTAATTATATGATACTCATCCTAATATATTGTTTAATAATAAATAATTCATATTAATTTAATGAGTATTGTTACTTTTGAACAAATATCACGAACAAGTTTCGTTTCGTTCACGAAGTCTGCAGGTATCCTACGCGATAAATGAATAAGTGTCAACTCCTTGTGTATTAATAATATATACAATCTTAAAAAATACGTGGTATATTAAAAGATACGAAATAATCTCTGTTAAAAAGAATTACAATAAATATAACTGCGTAATAAAACATGGAAGAATAAGTAGAAATTTTAAATTTTAATGTGGCAACACTGAACTCTGCAGTAATTATGCATTTCTGAATTTTCTGAGCGCCATTGCTTTTTACCGATGTAACGCTGAAATGATTTTAATCAGTTTTCATCGGCTATTCTGTGTAATGTTTTAGGAAATTACTGAAGTGATTGTGTACTTAAACTATTAAACTTCTTATAGTTTTTGTGCTGGGCTTTGTCATGGCCGGTAAGTGCTGACTTTTAGCGCCCGCTAGACAAGGGCGAAATCGGAATCGGAAATCGAAATAAGTCGAAGATGTTTTATCGTTCGAACTCCGACGGTAAATGCAATGTTCTTGTACTTAGTGTGGTTTGTAGTTAATAGTGTTTACGTATTGTGACGATATTTATTTGAGTGGGAAGTGTTTGGTTATTGTATAGCCGATAGTTCTAACAATTTGTATTTATTTCATTCTTACGCTAAAGTATGTAGTAAAGAAAGGTTCTCTCAATTGATTGGTGGTTATAACGTCCACTGTTCAGTGGTCTACAATTGCGTAAAATCACAATTGTTTGTACGATCAGATGACTGTATTTGTTGATCTCTTCGCGAAGGTCATATAGTCAACAGATTTTCGCTATTAACATTAACACAGTTCGGTGCGGATTAATTTTAACGCGTTAGTTGAAGGATCCCATAAAAGATGAGGTTACAGACAGGTGAGCGTTCCTTTTTTTTTGTATACCCACAAATGAAACCTGTTTCTGATTATTGCACTTAAAGTATATTAAGATCGCAAAGAGATTCGTACAATGCTATGTGAGTGACATTTTTACTATATCGATACAGTCACTGTAATATGATTTAGTATTGATAATAATATTACTGTTTGTTTATGGATTCGCAGTTCAGATTAAGGTCATATGAGACAAGTTTGCATAATACAAACAATTTCTTTAAACAATATGTTGTACTGTCCTTACGTTTGTGGAAAATTTTTATTTGATGAACCAAGCTGGACTGGCTAGAAGTGTTGGTTAAAGAATATTATAATATACATGTGTATTATAATTACACAAAATTTAAATATCAACTTTGAATCACATTAAGTCTTAAAATATTTTGACAAATCGTGCCATGGATTCTATCATATGCTTCTTATTCTTTTCAATTTTCTATTATGTTATATTAAATACGTTCAAATGTATCGGCCTAATTTAGTTCAGTACCCCTAAGCTACTCATCCAATCTATTTTATAAGCCACCACTAGTGATTTGCTAGACTATTATATCTAGAAATTTCCCTCTATTTTCATAAATACTTTTCATATTTATCTATAGTAAATATGAATAATTTTTATTTATAATGCTACTAAAGTACAACACTAAGTGGTCTAATTGTTTATCACGATGGTATATTAAATTACTTTGAACTATTCAGTGGCATTGTGTATTCTGGTTACTAAACCAGTTTGAACCGCTATTGTCTTTCTAGAATCCACACATTAGTGTCCATGAATTCAACTTTTTGTCATATATATGTTTGTTGATGTTAAAATATGTTGAAAAAGAAAGATTTACTATTGCTATCAAGGAATCGAGACAATTCAAGCAATTTGCATCATATATGCTATATACATCGGGACTCGGTGTATGATTGTATGTACATAGTTAACTATATTTTTAATTTAATTTAACACTACATGATCTGATCAATTGGGAGAGTCTTTAATATCTTCATATTGTAAGTAGACACATTATATTTTAAAGTACATTGCATTTACAAGTTCCTATTTCTATTTTAATGCTTAGTACTAACATGTCATTGCTTGATTTTCAAACAATATGTAACTTATACTATTAATGTATCGTCTTTTGTTAAGAATTTAATTAATTTTACTTTCCAACTAACGTTTTTGTTTGTTAAGAAAATGTAGGAAACATTTTTGTCTAATTTTCAGGTCTTATATGATTAATTTCTACTAAAACACGTGTTATATTGACTATAAAGCTATATTTTATTATTGTTGTTATAAATATATTACAGTATTATGTAATATTTATACATATATAAACCTACAATTGAATAAATCTGTCGGTATGCCTATTAAAATCCTCATAACTGTTGGATAGAACCATCTTGCGTAATTTAAATTTATTATGTAGATATATAAGAAAATTTTATCACTATTGGAACATAATTAAATGTAAATTTATATTTTTCACCCATATATTAATTTGGTACATGTATTTATTATCAAATGTTCAAAATTTTACATATTTAATGTATTTTATTCAAGAATACAATGATTAAAATTGTTTTACAAAAATATTACTAATACTTGTTATACATAGGGAGTTAGAGATTTATCCAATCTGAAAGTTATTTTATAAATTAATTCAGATGTAGTCATTTAGAGCTTAGAACGAAATAAAATTGGTATAGTCTTAAGGCTGTATGACGATATATTCTTCCAGGCAATGGTGGTGAAACTACATGGTGTTTTAGTCAGGTGAAGGGTACTCTGGAAGACGATGTCACCGAGGCCGACCTGATCTCATGTGTGGAGTTCAATCATGATGGAGAGCTTCTAGCTACGGGGGATAAAGGTGGCAGAGTTGTCATATTTCAAGTAAGACTATTAATACATACTATGTTAGAATTAGTGCACGTCTGTATGTTACTATGGTAAAGCTACTGGTTGTATTATAAAGAATCAATTTTGGTACATTTGAATCTAGCTCAATAATATTTTTATTTTAATAATATGAATAGTAATATCAAAATTGTATTGTTAAAAATACATATATATATATATATTAATAGTATTAACGGTATGTTTGTTTAATGTATTTGCTTAGAAGGATCTGGTTGAACTGGAAAGGAAAACAGCTGATTATCTTGTGATAGTCATATAAGCTTTGGGGTTCAGCCCTTATTATACTTAAGCCTCTTAAATATTTATACAACTTTTTATCTTATCTACATATATATATATATATATATATATATAAATCTTGTATTTATTTATTTTTTTGTTTACATCAATATAAAAATCCCTTTAGATAAATCTGACATTATCTGTAATTTTATTAACAATCCTGTGTGTTTGAATAAAATATAATATATGTGGGTGTTCTCAAAGCTCTTTTAATGAAGATCTCAGTAATTTAATAAAACAAATTTAATTTATCTTGCAGAGAGACCCAGCATCTAAGCAATGTGTGCCCAAAAAAGGTGAATACAATGTGTATTCAACGTTCCAATCCCACGAGCCAGAGTTTGATTATCTCAAGTCCTTAGAAATAGAAGAAAAAATTAATAAAATAAGATGGCTGAAGAGAAAGAATCAGGCGCACTTCCTATTGTCAACAAACGACAAAACTATCAAGCTGTGGAAGGTATGTGTGTCATACAGATGTTCCAAGAAAATACACAGAAATATATGTTATAAGTCTTATTGCTAAGTTCATACATTCTGTATAATAAATACATATTATAAAACGAAGTCCATCGCCGCGTCTGTCTGTCTGTCTGTTCGCGATAAACGGAAAAACTACTGCACCGATTATCCAAACAGTTATCACCACTCGATAGCGTGATCGAGGAAGGTTTTAGTATATAATTTGTTTAGATTTTATATTTACCTGTGTGTACATTAACAATATTTGTTGAAGATGTTGAGAAAACATAAGCCGTCTGAGAGCTTTTAACGAAAACTCTGCCTTAATTCTTTGTCCGCTGTGGCATGTCTATACCTCAAGAATAATATACTATATCCATTTTACAACTTTTAAAAGTTGGCATTCCTAAAGCGTTTATTGGAAAGCTATTTACATAAATACGGTGTTAAGTCTTATCAAAATAAATTACTTCGTTTTCAAGCCTACATCAGTATCTGTAAATTTAAATCATTTAAATCGGGCTAACCATTTGAAAGTTATCATAATATAAGTTTAATAATAATTCTTAAAATTAAATAGGTTATTTTATATTTTTTGTACCTAGTACCTAGTTTGTTTTATATAACCTGCCTCCTTACAACCAGTTTTTATTAAACTACACACAGACAGTTGTTATTTACGTACCACATTGATACTATCATATGGGAATATTTATGAGTAATACTGGAAACTATCTGTATATAGTATTATTAGGTTGTTGAATTTGATTACAAGTACCTGTATTCCTTAACATATTTTTTTTCTGCTCTGTACATATTATATATTAATTAATGTAAGAAATTGTGAACAGAAAATGTGCTCTTGATTTTAATTAACTTATTTAATACATATGATATGTTTAAAATTGTTAAAATTATATTGATTGATTCATGAACATTTATTCTATATGAAAACATTATTAAGTATGTGGTGTACTGGGCGATGTTGTCACACGATTAGAGCGATAAATATGGAAAATAGTTGAGAGTATATACATGATGCTCTAGTAGTAATTAATAAGTAACAAGGTTCACCCTATATATTACAGGTATCAGAGCGTGACAAGCGAGTGACTGGTTACAACACGCGTGAAGAAGGAGGCCGGCCGAGGGATCCGGCTAGGGTCACCTCACTCAGGGTACCCACGGTCAGGCCAGCGGATCTCATGGTGGAGGCTTCGCCTAGGTACATAATAATCTTGATATTGGATATCAATAGGAGGGATGTTTTCTCCGAGTACCATACAATTAAATTTTATATATATTGGTAGGAGGGATTGTCCCCTGGTACCATGGAAATAAATTATTGATTAACTTAAAATCTCAGTATCTATCTAAGTTTTAAATCTATCTAAAAGTTACAAAATGAACACAGACTATAGTGGTCTAGAGAAGTCTCTGTAACCAATATAAAATATATATACATCGCTAAATCCATGAATCTATATAAATATATCAATTGACACTTACTTCACCAGTTCACGTTAACGTAATAACTTATCGTGAGTGTTTACTTTTGATACAGTGAATTTAATTAAACCTCACATATATCTAAACACTTCACATCACTATCATGATTTTTCTCATCAATTATTTGATATATAATAAAGATTATAGGATATTGCGTCTTATGTTATATTGTATTTGGTTCATTTTTTCATACATATATATATGATATATGATTATAAAGCAAGCCAAGTATTAAGTAAATATTAAAGTTGCTCTCTATTGTTCTATATTAAATGTTAATTGCTAAATTTCATTAATAATGAAATAGGAATCTAATGTATTTTGGAATATATATGAATATTAATATGTTTGTTATGTCTTACCATTGGGCAAGTGCTGCTTAGTCACCGGATCCTCTGCTAAAACAGCCCCAATTGATACCCAGTGCCAGCACACTCATATATGTATAATAAACTTTTATCATTAAGTGACCTCCAATGTGTGATAGCGTCGACCACTATTGTTTCTTAGTGTGAGTTTTAATTTTAAATATATTATAAGGCAACTTTGGTTTTGAAACTCCTCCGGTTGTTGAGAATGTAGTTTGTTTAGTGAAAAGTTTCTACCTCTATTTTAAAGTTTATTGGACAAATTTTGGACGTAAGATATAACACAGTTAAAGTTTATATAAAGTGAATTAAATATATATATTTTTTATTAAAAGGTATTAGGAAAACTTTAAATTACCTAAATTAAACATTACAACCACTAATATTTTTCATATAATACATCAATCCGTAAAGGTTACTGTGTGCATCGCCACTGAACATCAAACATAATGACATTCATATTCTACTATTGAACTTGAAATAATCAATTATTAGTATAAAGAAATAAATGAAAAAAGAATTGTTATATATAAGTAATATATGTAAGTTTCCTATCTTAATACTGAACCTTAATTTGTATTTAACCTTTACAATAGACTCATTCAACCCAGTTGAACAATCTTAGCATACCACAACTATTATTAATAAGGAAAAATATATAATAAAAGATATGTAACTCAGTTTAAAACAGTTTTTTAAACTTTTTGTATTTGTAAAACAAATATTTGTCAATATGTGTGAACATTAATTATTTGATTTCTGTATTAAGATATTATTTTTTGTTCCCAGGAGGATATTCGCTAACGCGCACACATACCACATTAATTCAATATCACTGAACTCGGATCAGGAGACATACTTGTCAGCTGATGACCTCCGGATCAACCTGTGGCACCTGGAGATCACGGACCAGAGCTTCAACATAGTGGACATAAAGCCTGCTAATATGGAGGAACTCACCGAGGTAGAATATTACGCCTATGTATATATGAATACTTAAGAGTAACATATATTTTGAGACTGAATTATTAATATGAAGCTGGGTGTTGGAATGGTAGTTATATTTTTATGTATTATACTGTATATTCTACTGTATGTGTGTGTGTCGTAACTCCTAAAATTCTGGACCGATTTGAATATATTTTTTGATATGCTTTTGAGTGGCGCCTAGATGGTTTAGATTCACAAATCAGGCCGTGAGATGGCGCTGCAGTGTCTAAGTTATTTAAAGTGAAAAAGCTGCAACACAGGTTGTAATACTGATATACGAACTGTATAAACTGTCTTAACACAGTTTGTACTTTCCGTTCTGAGCGCAACTTTGATGTTCACGCGGACGGAGTTGTTGGCAAAAACTAGTGTTCATATAAAATGTATATGATATATAATTCAACAATGTTCAGTGGCTGGCGTGTCAGAGACCAACAAAAATAAACCCGAATACATTAAAATTGATATTATTTTAAATCTTGACAATCTGTTACCATTTCAATTAGTACGATTGATTTTTTTGTTTAAACCATGCAAATATTGTAGCTTTTTAATTTTTATCAAGGCTATATTATTATATACTTCAAAATGATAGCAAATGTAGGTAGAAAAATGTAAAATAATAAATAGTGCGTGGAGGCCCTCCGCTCGGAAGTAGTAAAATTTTGTAATGTGGAAATGAAAATAGGAAGCGGTAGAAATCAAAATTTAGCGAACTCATATTGTTTCTTAAGACAAACTATATAAACATTGCTTAATATTCACAATCGACCCACCCATTTACTCTCTCTATCCCCCCTCCCAGGAGCGTTGAACGTTCAACGCAACCTTGTCGGAAGTCGCATTAGAAGTTTCAATTCAATAATATTATTAATATTTTTTCTTTGCAGGTTATAACCGCAGCGGAGTTCCATCCAACTGAATGCAATCTCTTTGTATATTCTAGTAGTAAGGGTAAGTTGAAAAAATATACCACCAGACGATATAATGTTATGTTGCGCGTGTGTATTATATTATATGCCTCTCAAATAAATACTGCATATTTTTTATTAAGAATATTTTTTATTAAATTTTCCAACATTTTATCAATACTTTTACCACTAGTCTCAGTGGTCAATCGAAAAACAGACAGTTTATTCGTTCAGTTCCTCGAGACTATCAAGTATTTAAACAAAAAAAAACGAAATATGATTTGTTTTTCGAATCTAAAAAAAAAAATTATCTCCTCTATATCTCACGTGTATTGATGGTAATGACAGTAAGGATGTTTACGAGAAGTACATAGGTTAATTTATATATAATTATTAATGGTATGTAATCAGGTACAATAAGGCTGTGCGACATGCGAGCGGCGGCGCTGTGCGATCGTCACGCCAAGCTGTTTGAAGAGGAGGAGGATCCACACGCCAGGTCTTTCTTCTCGGAGATCATATCATCTATAAGTGATGTTAAGCTCAGCAATTCTGGCAGGTTGGTACACGAACATAACACACACACACACACACACGTACCTAAATTTATAAATCAGCCATGTCTGTGAAAGTTGCGTTTGATGTTGTAATTTATATTTTATGACAAAATTATAATTATTTTTTAATTTGTGATTGTTTTTTTTGTATTGATTTACAAAAACTTAAATTTAGATTTTTTTTTGGTACACCTGCAAATAGCAAGATAAAATCGTTTTGCAATCATCAGTAATGTAATGTGTATTATAGAAACTATAATGTCGAATATTTTTGTTCACAGATACATGATGTCTAGAGACTATTTAGGTTTAAAAGTATGGGATCTTAGAATGGAGACGAAACCAGTAGAAACATATCCAGTGAGTGTTAGATAGGTTCTGTGAAGTTTGATCTTTGATCACATATTGAAGATATACATGAGCGTTTTGTATTAATGAGCAATTTATATGAATGTTTTGTCTTATCAAATAAAAATTAGAACATATTGTTCCTTGCTTCAACACACTATTATTTATTTAATTAGTATCAACTCAATTTTTTCCCTTTCTGTGTATATAAGTATAATTTCAATTTATAATTATGTGAAGTTTGTTTATAATAGTATCTGAAAATTATATAATTTTTTATATCATTTATATTAATAAACGTAAATATAATTCCAGGTGCATGAGTATCTACGATCAAAACTTTGCTCACTGTACGAAAATGACTGCATCTTTGACAAGTTCGAGTGCTGTTGGAGCGGGGACGACCAGAGGCTCATGACTGGCTCATACAACGGCTTCTTTAGGTTAGTTAAATATATTATGTTTAATTTATAGCACAGTATGTTCAGTTATAGGAGCTATAATAGCTCAAATAATTATTTTTCTTGTAATATCAATTATTATATTGTATAAAATGTTTCGACCTTACATAATGTCCGTCCCCACCGCCAATGAATATGTTATATTTATCTCAAATATAAACAAACAAAATCTCTGGATCACATTAAATTTTAAGAAAGAAAGATTTGTTTTCCATGTTAACACACTAACAACATATCCAATGTACCTTCATTTCGACTATAGGATATTCGAGCGCGGTTGCGGCGCGGGCGCGGCGTCCGCTCGGCGCGGTGAGCTCACACTGGAAGCGTCACGTGACGCGGCCGCCACCAGACCGAGGCAGCCGCTCCGGGCGAGACGGGTAGCGGCCACCGCCAAGAGGAAGAAGGTCGCTACTCCCTAGCAACATAGAACTATATGAAGCTACGCCAGTGTTATGTTAAACTGCGGCCGCTCAGTTTGCGTTTCTGACAGCTGTCAGTTTGACGCAACCCGTGACTAATCGTATATTGAAACGAACGAAACGAATATATTGAAAGCGTATATTAATCGCATCCATTATGACAATTGAAAAAAAACATTCCATTCGCGTCACAAGGAAAGGGAACGGTCGTCGTAATTTTGATTTAAGAAATCTGTTGTTTTGAATCTCTTTATAAATATTTGTCCATAATTTTAACCAAAAAAATTCGTAAATTTAATTTAATTTTGCATTATTCAACAATATTAATGTTTACTACGTACTCGTAAATAAGTTAAAAGATAATCAAAATTTTAACATTAATGCTCGTCGAGTTAATGTTGCATCATTCGTTCGTTTCGATCACCTGTCAGGAAAGTAGACTTAAAGCGTCCTTCTTTGCAGTGTTATTATTGCTATTAAAACATTTATATATATATATATATATATATATATATATATTGTGTACCTTTAGTACATAAGTCACCTGTGTTAGTTCACGGTTACGTTTCCCCGCTGCCGAAAATTAAATGACGTGGTTTGCTTATAATTATGATTGAAAGGAAATACCGTTCTAACTAATTATAATGAACGAAAAAGGAATCAATTGATATTAATTTTTTTGTCATTGATACGTAATTATTAAAGTGTACTACTAACTAGGTATATGTGCAAATCTTTACCAAAAAGTCAGGGAATTTGTTATAGGGAATAGAATTTGTATGGCATATAGAAATATATTTTCAAGTTAGTTGTCATACCTTGAAGATTTATTTTATATATAGTCAGAAACAGACAATGCGGACAAAATGCACGTGATCTCACTGAAAGTGATCGCAATCACTCACGAATTTTCCTACATTTTGTTCCTTTATCTTTTGAAGCTTGATAGTTTCACTGCAGAGATATATTTAAATAATAACTACAAATAAGTAGCAGGATCTCTAACGCCCTGATATATCATTTAAAATTAGTATATATGTAAGCAATAACGAAATGGAGGAATGATATTGTTAAAGCAATATATTTTTTACGTATTTCAGGACGAGATAAGCGTAGACTGTTTGGACTTCAATAAGAAAATATTACATACGGCGTGGCATCCGCACGAGAGCATCATAGCCGTGGCGGCGACAAACAATCTTTTTATATTCCAAGACAAATTCTAGCGGAACTTAATGTAGGCCGGGGCGAGGGGACACCGCACGAGCACGACACGACTTGTCGTATGTTATAAAAGACTACGTCGGTTATATTACACGCGTTACTGAGTGATACGACCTAGTTGCTTTACACCATACGGCTAGTGTCGCGTAAAGATATCAACCTACTGCCATTTGTTTGACCATAACTAAACTATCAAAAGTATTTGTTGTATAAAAAAAAGTAACAAGGAATTGCTAATTAATAATATTGTTTAACAGAGCACTATCGGGATAAGAATTGTTGAAATATTTTGGCAGAATGTATTGTTTTAGTGCCCATTTCATGATATGATAATTAAAAGTTGTGACAAATGATAAAATAAGCTTTGTATTATATGAAACGTGAACATTGTAATGTTGATTATTACAACAGAAATATTCCATTAGAATAAATATATAGTTATAGATGAAATGTACTGAAAATAGTCCAAGAAGTATATCAGACACGAATACGTCCTCCTCGCCCTAGGCTAAATGATATTGAGATATGTGAATAATCAATATGACGTTGTCTCAAACGATATTTTTCAACATCACATTGTTACTGAGCTGCCTCGGAACACGTTTGTATGGTTGTTTATACCACCGTTCATACCAAATATACATCCACTAATCCAAGACCACAGAGAGCTCAACGGGATCGCCGCGCCTCGGGACATTCACAGCAGTCATACAACGTGTTATGCTACATAAGTTAACATACGCTTGAAACACTTAACTTTGTAAGCGTTAATTATTTATTTTGTGAGAATTTTTCTTAAGTGACCATGAGATTAGATAGATTCTAACAACAGACGCACTGGGAGTCCAAAAAAGATTGTGTTATTTGGGTCTGTTACAACACAGCCACGGTGATGTCGTCGGTTAAGTCACCAGCTCCGCCGTTATCGTTTTTTAACCAGAATGTCTAAGAAAAAAACGAATAAATGGTGTATAAGTGAATCGGATAAAGTATACGTAATCGCAACGCCTGTTTCGGGTTAATTTTTAACTTTACCCCGTGCCTTAATGAACAGTGTTCTTTGTTAATCGTCTCTTTTTTTTTTTATTTATTATGTATTTTTTTTTTGTGATTGTTTTTTTTTATTACTCCTCCTGGTTACCCACAGTTGTGATTCTGCCCTCAGTTTGAAATTCAATAAAAAGGTTTTTAAAGTCAAATCAGTGTTGCCAGATTTTGTATTGAATTCTGATTTGTATATAAATTGTATTGCAACTGGCATGTTTTATGTAGTGGGCTGTGATCGTGTGCTTTACGTGTGTGATAGAGGACCGTACAGATAACGAAAATATACGAGGGCAGAAAGGTTAATGGTCTACAGAGAACTTTATTTGTATTGTTAATTAAAAAGGCCGTTATCAAAAAGGTTTTATATGTCAGTCAAAAATAGAAGGTATAATTGTTGAAACTAACATCCAATAGGATCTGTGGCGGCCGTTAGTATATATGAAGATGAAGACAATTCGGCATACAATACTTAAAGTACATAATACCGTTTTGTGATTTTTAGTTATTCAATATATTTGTAAGGAAGCTTGGTTAATGTAAATAATGCTATGGCCTGAACAATATAAGTATAGGATACAGTCACAACATTGTATAGATATTGTAAAGCTTGGTGAAATTATGTCTCAGATTATTGAAATAGAATTTTGTAAGAATTTTTAAACGTGTTGTGTAAAAAAAAAAGGTAAAATCTGGACGTATGTTTGTTTTAATGACGTAATCGATTTGTAGTGTTGACGGAGCTATGCACTTGTTTCACAGCGGATGTTAGTAATAAAAATCGTATTTGGTCGGCATCGAATCCAAACGGTAGCAGTCGAGCGTCACTTCCATTTGTTTGTGAGTTAAACTAATTTTATGTCCGTTTATTTTAAGTTACTTTGTTTCTTACACACGGGGGCCGGTCAATTCCTCACGCGTCCTAGTGTAAGTGATCACAAACGCAGTCGGCTGATAGGTATTAGTGATAAATGTGTGATATTTATCGGAAGTTTAATGAAAAAAAAAATATTGCCTTCGCAGCTAAGTCTTGCTTTGAAAGCAACACGGAATTGACTAAGACCCCCCCATGTAAAAATGAGCTCTGTAGTATACAGGTGAGCCGTGGATGAATGAACGTATGAATAATTTAAATTTAAGTCTAGTTTATAGTTAGGCGAAAAAAACTGTGAACGCAAAACAGTGAATAAATAAAAAAAATCTAGTTTTTTTTTTCTTTTCTGCGTCGAGGGATCAACTGTGTATGCGTTGTGATAAATGAGTTGGGTGACCTCGAGCGATTGTTGACAACGAAATCATTGAAACGTTTGGTCATCGTGCCTCTGCCTTGTTGTTTTTTTTTTTATATGTATATACTATATTCACTCTTTATTTAAAACCTCCTTTGGATTTTTAATGCTGATTTTTTAAAATTATTATTAGATATCGTTATTGAAGATGTATCAAGAGATTGAACGAATTGAATCGTTAGTAGGAATATATATTTTTTTAATTGGTTATTTGTTATATAAATGTGCCATTACAAGGCGGAGGCTCGGTCGAGTTGAGTGTTGTTGTTGAATCCAAAATATTTCCTATAATATAAATTTTTATATCTGATTAACTGTTTCATTTTGATTATTCCCAGTGTAATTTATTGTTTAACATTCTAGTGACTGAAAAGTTATGGCTCTGTATAAAATTACAAAAAAAGCGTGTATTAGATATCATGGGAGAGCTTAAGTAATTAAAAATCTGGATGTTATAAACCCAAATGAAATAAATACGAACAAATAAGAAAAAACTTATTGTTTTTTGAGCAAAAAAAATACATATTATATTAATAATTTTGACTTTTATTTGAGACATCACAGCAGGCAACTCTAAGGCGTTATTTCAATTTTGAATTTGTCAAAATTTTATGTTACTTAGCTATTTGTTATTTTTAATATAAATTTTTATTTTAAGGATCGTGAATTAGTATGAAATTATTTAAATTTTTTGTTAATAACATTTCATTGTTGTCGCAAATAAGAAATGAACATTGCTGTATGTAAGTCCGTATGAAATTATACTTTAGTCATCTTAATATTTTCGGATGTAGATTACTCATAATAAAACTATGCTCAAAGTCCGGTTGTAGTTTAAAATAAATTAATAATTTTGTAAAGGAACACAAAGCCGAAACATTTAATATGTTTTAAAAACTGGTCAGCACCCATGGTGTTAGAGGTGCTTGAGAGTGCTTTGAATTTGAAATGTACTATCGGAAATACCCACGGTAAGAGATTGGTGAGTAGATTAAATATTATCTGTAACATTAGAATGTTAAGAATTATTATATAATAAGTGTTGACAGGACGTTCTCGCCGGTTCCAAGGTGATGATATTACAAGAGCTCAATGAACCTTTTCTAAATATGGCTGTTTCAAAAGCAGCGACTCTCCTCGGCGCGTATGACGTCAATATAGTTGATAATTTAGCCTGGGACCAGGACTATATGGGCAGGTTACCAAACAATATTATGATCCTAATGCTAAGAAAATCCCCGATATATTAGCATAAAATTTTTAATTAATTTTTCAGAGTATTTTCTTTCATGGCAGACGCTATATTTGTTGCTACAATGACACATATGTGTGTACAAAGATTTGCGAACCAATCAACAGTACCTGTAGTATGCATGCGATCCCGAACGCATGCTAGCATTCAGTCCCTAGCCACAATGATGGCTATAATTGTTTGTTTTATTATTTTACGTTTTCTTATACATTAAAATGTAATATTTTGTTGAATTTTATCGGTTTATATATTAATAATTTATAGGAAGAATATGGTTGTTTAAATGGGCTGAATTTAGCATATTTCGGTCCACCGCATCCAGTGCTAAATTCGTATTTATTACTGTGCCCAATACTTGGTATTAATTTGAAATTTATGTGTTGCTGTAAAGTAAGTTTTAAACATAATAATCTCGAATTAAGACGATACTTCCACTCACCTGTTTAACATAAGTAATATTTTATTCGTAACAACTTTATAAACTTGTAGAATAATCCGGTGTCTCCATTACTGTACAAGGCAAGTGAAAATATGACCGCCAAGTCACACACTGCTCTGAAGGCTTGCAGCGAGAAAGAGGAAGTATTGAAAGATGCTACCGTCATTATAGCCGGGCCATCTAATGTTAACAAAATAAATGAATTCAAGCTCGCCATTGATGTAAATAATAATTACTGTTTGTGACATACACTTTATGACTGTAAATCTAATGCTTTTAGAAAAAAAATATATTTATAGTACATAAATTATATTGGTAAAACACTTTCGACTGGTCAAAATTTTATATTTTATAAGTATCACAAACAAGTTGTGTATTTCTTTGGAGGATAACTGTACTTTAATTGTAATGATATTGATAGAAGTTGAATTTATAATGTAACATTTTTAAGGATATCGATAAGCAGAAAAGAAATCATTGGATTTTCTTTCACACTGGACCCAGAGGAAAAGAAGTTGACGATAAACTATTTTTTCATGAAAACTCAAAGACTTTTGTGGCTTTTGAGAATTTCCATTACATTGCCGCAGCATTGATGGCCAATGTTATGAAGGATTACAAATTCTAAGCTAGTCTATATACTAATACTTTTTTTTTGTGTATCCTACATGTGGTAAAATTTTTAAATTATGTATTTATGTGAAAATTAATAGTTTTTTAAATAAAAATATAAATGGATAACTAAAATTATGTTTATTATTTTCTAATTTACTATAATTTTACTTAAAACTATTGTAAATAACTATCTAATCTGTTTGGTTTTTATATTTGCCGCGCATGAATTTCGGCAACGGGACTACACCAGGGCACGGAACTTGACCATATATTTCGCATATGCAGGGTCTTTGACAACCGGTACCGAAGTTAGCGGGATTGTCCTCTTTTTCTATCGCCTCTGCTGCCAAAACTTCTTGCGATTTACCAACGGTATTCAATAAGTGCTCCATTATATCTTCCTTTGATTTATTATCTATGTCCACCAATATTTGCCTGCCGTCGTCAAAATAACACTTTATAAATGGAGATGGTGTCAAATTCTTTAATGTAGCGACTTGCACGTCTGGATTTTTGTACTGGATTTGTGGTAGATACCAGAAAACGAACTCCTTGGCTCCGACATTATTTTGGCCCTGAATGTTGTATGCAACGGAAAATATTTTTATTTTGTCCTTGAGCACTAGCTTGCCTGCATTCAAGTAGTCCAAAGTTCGGCGAATAGGTGCTCTTCCTTTCATGAACGGCATTTTAAATTATTTATTGTTCAACTTAATGAAATAACCTCTATTTTACTTCAGTCTTTGACAGTTGCCATTTGACACAGAATTGTTGACATATGTATTTCGATTTCACGTTCCAAAATATTAGTTTTGGTATCATTGTCGTTATATTTTGTATGCTTAATATTTAAGCAAGTAATCGAAATTTGTTGTCTATAAAAGTGAGGTCACAAAACCTGTGTATGCTTAAATTTAGGAAAATCTTAGATAATGTAAATTTAGGCTCATCCCAGTGGCAGTAAACGCATTCTGCCTGTTAGGTGAAAAGTAACGTATTTCATTGTTCTCGGTGTCCATTACCTGTTTTGATAAGTATATTTTTTCTTCTTCTTAATAGTTACATTAATTTTTGAACAATAAAAAATAATATTTTTTTATTGTTCAAGCCACGTTAGCTTTTTATTATTTCTTCGTAACTAACTTGTTTATAATAATAGCGCATTGAAAATTGCGTTAAATGTATGTCCTCATGAGACTGACTTTTGTAGCATTGACCGATATAACTTATATGTATCTATTGCCTTAAAGAAAAGTCATTTTTTTCCGTCTTACAATTTCAAAATTTTTTTTTGTTTTTATAGGACAATACTTAAATTTGTGTCAAAATCCGATGGAAGGCATAATTTATTAAATCATATCAATCAAGTAATGGGATATCTATGTTAAAATAATTTTTTAAAATGGCTAAGCATTTCTTAAAAAAATTGTGTGTAACATGAGAAATATGTAGTCTGCAATGGAATAAAGTAATAATAAGAAAAAAACAAACTAACAGTATGAAGTCTAGTAAAGTAAAAAATCCTTGTAAAATCTGTTGCGAGACAGTGTCAAAGAAAAATGGGCTCCAATGTCAAGGTGCATGTAGAAAATGGGCACATTACAAATGCCTGAACTACTCTCCCGGTAAAGTTCAGGATATAAAGTTAGGCATCATAAAAATCGCATGTCCATGCCCAGATTGCATTACACCACTTCCTAAAGAATGTATCCAGGTTCCACCAGAACCGTGTGAAAAAACACAATGCCCCGTCAACAAAGTGCCACGTTGTATTTCCGCTGAATGTCCAAAGAATGTTGAAAAGCCGATTCCATGTTATCCTGAACCCGCAGCCAAATGTAATCCTTCGCCATCGTTTGACCATTGCAAACTTCCTCAGTGTCCACAACCAAAGCCAACTACCAATAACAATGTTACTTCTCCTAATAGAGATCCGTCCCCTCCACGACGCACTTCGCCTCCTAAAGATATAATAAAAAAGAAAGTTTCTCCATTATGCCCCACATCGCCCGAAGCGCTGAAAAATCCATGTCCGACAGTCTCTCCTACAAAGTGCCCTTCTAAACAAAAATTATGTAAACCATGTCCTATACGATCAATTTCATGCTCTGATATGTCACAAGAATCCAGTTTTGGTAAGAATTTTACGAATACATTTATACATAATGAGATCTAAGATTTTCGCGAGTATTCATTTAAATGAAACTAGTATTATTCGGATTTACTACGCGGATTTTATTATTTAAAAACTACATAATCCCGACGTTTCGGTTACTTTGCAGCAACCGTGATCACGGGCAGACGAGGTGTGAAACCGAAACGTCGGGATTATGTAGTTTTTAAATAATAAAATCCGCGTAGTAAATCCGAATAATACTAGTTTTATTTACATTTATACAAATTAAATGTGAAAATATTAAATGTAACTGAAATGTTTTCAGCAAAACCATTTGAAAAAATTAAAAGGATTACATCGGATATTCAAATGTTGGGAAATTTGGAACGGAGATCGATATTTTCCTGTATCGAAAATCTATGCAGCACAGTTGGACAGCTGTCTAACCAAGTCAAAGAACTCGTTTGCAAGATGAAAGTATCCAACTGACATGAATTAAATATAATACAAGATTATTACATTTATTTTGGTTTCATTTTGTTCTAGAAATTTTATTTAATGATAAAATTTCTAGCTCGGACGGTGGAGGTCTGCGTTTAAAGCGCGTTAGATAGGGGCCCCTAAACTTTCACCTGGGTCGCAAGTCGCAGGCACTGTTGAAGCTCCTCTCCCTGCAATGCGATGGACCCGACACCCGCACTGTGAATCCATGGCATGCTGCATGGCATGGCAGAGGTTTTGTCTCTTTTAATTACTAGTATTACCAGTATTTTTTCAACATAACATTTCATGGATTTAAAAGGAAAAAATCATTTATATTCATAGAATGAAAATTTCCTCGTCCCAACCAGTATTCAAATCTAAACGTGAGTTTGTTATTTTAGTAAAATAATCATAGAAATGTGCATTGATTATGAGCAAGAAGTATTGACTTGAGATTTGTTTTCATCTTTAAATTGTAGGTGTGCGAAATAAAAGAAAAAGAAACTGTCAATCAAAGTAACAGAACACTGTCACATTTGTTTATATAGTCCATAAAAAAATATGATGTAAACATAAGCCATCTCTCATATTTCACAAAAAAAACCATGCACAGCGGTTGTTTTTAATAGCCAAACATCGCCAAGATGCCAAAATGCAACAAGACAAAAAACCCTTGCAAAATATGTTTAGGGCAAGTATCCGAAAAGACTGGCTTACAGTGCCAGGGTGCCTGCCAGACCTGGATACATTTTGAATGTTTGAACTACACGCCCGGCAAGATAAAGGACATAAAGGCTGGCGTTATAAAGGTAACTTGCCCTTGTCCGGATTGCAAAACGACTCTGCCCAAAGAATATAGAACTGATGAGCCATTTAGCTGCAGTAATATGAAGTGTCCAGCAAACATACCGCCTCAGTGCGGTAATACTGCCTGTCCTACTAATAAAGGTATGACAAATATAGACCAAAATCCAGTACAAACCGGCTGTGCCTTAGATAAATGTGGCAAAGGTTGTAAGACGAACAGCCATCCGCAGGTGGATCGTTGTCCTCAACCCCCGCCGATATCACCGTGTGCACCCCCATATCACCCACTTCCTTTTCCGGCGACCTCTTCAGATAAATGTCTGAATTTCAATGCGTGTCCATCAGGTTGTTCGTCAACCGTCGACATTCCAGGTGACCGTGGCTCTAAAGAGGATGGTATTTTATCCATGGGAACACTCGAGAACATGTGCAACACCGTTGGTCAATTGACAAACCAAATTAATAATCTAATGTCGCAATTGAAACACTCGGTTAAAGACAAACATGGCTACGGCACCCAGAGAGCTTGTCCTCAAACAGGACCAAAGTCCTTATGTCCAAAACCGTGCTTCTGTCCTGGAAACCCGGGAAGGAGATAATCACTGAGGCTTAGTAATTCAACACATCCCGGTAACATTTCCTGTGATTAATAACTTGTATTTTAACATTGTCAATAAACTGGAGACTTGATAGATGGTTTGTTTAATGATTCATTTAACATTTTACTTATTATATCATATCTTTAAAGAGATAATCGCGATGACATTTTATTTTTTTTGTTACATGAGACGAACTTTTTGATCTAATAATTGATAAATGACAATGATAATGAGCAACGATTTAGAATATACGAATGCACAATATTACTCGTATAACAAACGCAGTTGAAAAAGGATTTCACATGTAGGAATGATAATCCTCACGCCCCAGGGGCGCTCGGGAATCGCGAGACGATCTCCGGCCACTGTACGCGCGGGGCTGACGACGCCGAGCGACAGTAGCTCGCCGTCGGACCAGAACCAGGCCCTAGCGTACCGCGCCTCAATGACTATTAGACCACCATGGACGGGGTCCTAGAGCCTTTGTCAAACCGGGTTGCGCAATGACGTACCGCGACCTGGCTCAAAACAGGAGAAGGTACGGGGGTTTTTAGTCAGTAGTAGTCTGACACTCCCTCTTGTCGTTTGATGACTTTCCCTCTGAAAAAAAGGCTAAAAACTAATTGATTCTTGTTCTAAATTTGAGTGAGTGCAAATGTTAATGCCTCCGAATTGATGCTTTATGTGAGATGCGATAGATGGCAGGAAAACATTTAGAAGTTAGAACAGATATTTTTCGTAACGACAAATTTACTTTACTTGTAAATAAATACATTAGTTTATTATCAGCGTCTCAAAAAGAGAGGAAATCGTTTCGTGAAATTAAAATTATTAATGAAATCTTATATCATTGAATTTCAAATTAATTAGTAAATTAAGTTTGTCGTAACATGATTAAAATGTGTCTTACGCTGTAAGAAATTAAAAAAAAAAACATTAATTTATAAAACTACTGACAGTTTGGTGGTATTACAAAGACTTTGAATTAAGATTATAAAAATCTAAATCATTTTATAATTACGCATTTCAATTTGTAGATAAAATCATAGAAGTCTTCCATGTTAATGTTCTTCAGTGCATCAAAACCTAATTAAAATTGATTCTAATCACCGATAATCTTAAATAAAATTCTAAGATAATAGATAAAGATTTTTTTACCTATAACTAAATATATTTATATATATGTAATATCAAACTGAAAATCTTGTTTATACTAATACAATTTCTATGTTACAATGTTAGATCGAGTGCAATATCTTATAAATATCAGTACTTAGATACTTTTAAGAACTTAATCGATACAGGAGTGATTAATTTCTAGCGGTAGGTATTTTATTGATTTCTTTTACCTACATTATTGAATATCTATTTTGTTTTTTGGCAACCACCAATTTTATTGTTCGATGCAATCGCAGACAGTTGCTATACAGTTGCTATACATTTATATTTATACAACACGTTTTATATTCTGATAGTTTTTTTTTATTCTATAACTATGTACCGGATAAAATATTTTCCCTCATTGGTTGTCCAATGAAGGTCACCAAATTATAACTTACAACTCCTCATTATCAGCGGTAACCACCAACAAAGTTCGAGATAATGCAATTTAGGACTTACGAATTAGTTCTTTTCCTATGTTTAAATCCACAATCGACCTTTCATAGATAATCTATGAGTTACGACGTCAAGTGTTCGTCGATTATTCGCAGCGAAAATCCCCAAAATCCTCGTAAAGAAATTCTTATACAGGATAAAGCTCGTAATGGTCATTTCGTTTCCTCGAGACTGATTGACAGATAGCCAAAAATTCCTAAATCCTTTTAGTATAGCCACAAAAACATTATGAACGCGTTGCTGTTAATTATCTAAAACGGATCTTTGTCAGAATTTTTTTTTTGTTAAATTAATATTTGGTTTAATTATAACTCAGATCATCTGTCCTCATCTGTCTCGAAAATCTTTTTTTTTTTTTTGAAAACAGGTAATTTAATTTTTCGTTTTTTTTTTCTGTTTCTGTACTTCATATAATTATAACAATTTATTTATTATTAAAATATCATTCAATACAAATGACAGATGGTAAAAGTGAACAGATAAATAATGCCTATTTCATTGCTACTTTGAGATTTTATCTTTTATTATTTGTTGTTGAAATTAACTATTACATATGTATTGAATTGTAACTTTTGTCACGTATTGATAGATAAGGGCTGTCAATAGTATGCTCACCATTTTGAATTATCACACTACATACGAACAGAATCTCGTTTCTAATTCAGTAACCTACGTTCATAATAAACGTAATTTGCGTAGTTTTATGAATGAGAAACTTTTAACACTCCGTATGTATTGTGACTGTCCATATTTGAGTCAGGCGTAACTGAGTTTTGTAAAGAAATATATATTTGTATCTAAACTTTCCGTAGTTATATTTTTTCTGTTGCATTCATAACAATGAATAGATGTTGCCATGCTCACTTCTAAGTGGCTATAATTTTTACCTGAATTCCTCTTTGAATACGACAAAAGGCGATACTACTTAACAGTACAGATAATATTTTTATCAACGCGGTCTCTTTAGACACGGTCTGGCTAGGAGTGATTTAAATAAGTTGTGACAGTCGGAAAACAAACACATTGTTGATGAACAAAAAAATTACAAGCATCAAGCGAAACAGTGCAAAAAAATTAACCAGTTAAAATATAAATGGAAGAAAAAAAATACGAATACACAAGCATGGAGATAAAACCTAAAAATGGCAGCATTAAGTACCAACTACTTATTGTAGCTTGCAGTAAGTATTGTTTTTATTTTATTGTACATCAATTAATTATTCCATAATAACGAATTATTTTTATTATACGACCAATTTTATACCAAAATTTTTTTTTATCTGTCGTCATATTAAAAATACACAAAAATTCATATAAAACAATTGTCTTATATAGATATATATTGGAAGAATTCGAATTATATTAAAATGTCATTTATTTTAAAATTTATTAACACTTTATATCATAGATTATTTCACTAATTATATGATTATTGTTAAAACTGCACATCGGAAACTAACAGACTATTTCGTTATTGACAGGAGGATATTTGAAACAATTAATTACCAAAAAATTTTTTTAATAGAGAGCTCAATGAATCCTCAAAAATATTTCTTATTTATTAGAGTTTTAATAAAATAAATGAATTGTATAAAAGAGGTGGTTGTTTTATACAGTTCACGGTGCCAGGTTCGTGGAAGTCGTGAAACAGATTTTTTAATTATTTTAAACCAGTCCTTTCATATTTCCTATGTTTCATATTTCCTATGTTTTATTATAAACGAACGCAAAAAATATTCAGAGGAAATTCAATTACCTATAATGTTTTTTTTTTTTATTTATCAAACTTCAACATAAAATTATTCATCCAGATCAGAAACTATTTATCTAGAGCGGAATTAAAATATGCGTTTGAAAATAAATGCCTTCGATACAGAATCAATCGACTCAAGGCTGATTTAAATAAGATCTATGCATGTTTTGCATGCATGCATATATTTACACCTGAAATAATCAAAATTTTAAACATAAGATTTCTTTAACATATTTCTTCAATTCACCTTTATTAAACATCTCTAGCATATATCTATATTTATTAGTCTTAAGATGCTATTGAACATGAAGGTTTTGTGTTAAATTTTTTTTAGTCAACGTTGGACAGGTCATCGTCGGCTACAGTGTTGGATGGTCAGCTCCCATCCTCCCTAAACTGAAGAACATTGACGAGACACCGTTAACTGATGTCGTAACTGATTTGGAAGCATCATATATTGGGTCCTTACTTTACATCGGCTCTATGATTGGTGAGTGAAGACTTAACAAAAGCATATATTCTGTCCGTTTAAAAATGATTAAGTTTAAATATTTTTTTATTTTTTATTTTGGACAAACCTATAGGTCTCATTTATTTTATTTTTAATTAAAAACATTGCGCAGTTTATGTTTCATTCATTCAGAGCTTTTGACGTCGTGTCAGAATGAGTCTGTACCTTGTATTGTGGCAATTTATAGCAGAAAGTCAGGTTATTTAGATATATCACGCTAATGAATATTAAATAATTATCATATAAAGAAAGATGAGAATAATAAAATAGAGTTAATTTGTAAAATTGTTTCACAATTAGGCACAACTTCATCAAGACAATTAACAAATTTTATAAACGAGAGAGATTTCATCAGAATTATACAGAAATTTGCTTTAAAAAAAAAAAATACAGGACCACATCTGAATTAATAATGTCCTTAAATTCATGTCTAGAACGTTAGGAAAACGGTGTTAGATATATCTAAATTGATACAGCTATCCAAATGATGGATTAAAATTTACATGTGATCAAAGTCTAATTTATTTACCAAAAGGTGCCCACAAAAAAAAAAAAATTTTTTACTACGTTCTGCAATTTGATATATTTTATTTGTTTGCATGTTTAAAACACAGGAGTTTTATCTTGTAAACGATTGTATTGTTTTATCTTGTAAACGGGTAAACAATATATTTTAATAGGCAGACACTACAATTCATGTCTATATCTCAATGATCGTGGAGTGGCTATGAGTACTTGGGATTACAAATTAAGGCTATTGAAGTGTTACAATAATTTGAACATGTTCAAGTTAAATTTTAATAATAACCTTTAGAATTATGTATTTATATATTTTTAAAGTGTTGCCTAAAAAATGAAAAAATCGTTCAAAATCCAAAATCGATTCTTTTGATTTTCAGGGCCGTATATAACAAGTATCTTTTCAAATGTGGTGGGACGGAAACCTTGTCTTCTGATCGGCGGATTGCTGAACATCCTTGCATATGTTCTGGTAATCACAACCAAGGATATAGCTATGGTGTACGCTGTCAGGATAATATCCGGTCTCGGAATGGGAATTACAATTGTTGGAAATATTGTTTACGTCGGCGAAATAGCGTAAAGATTTACAAATTTATTTTTAACGAATATTAGAAATGTGTTGATTATTTTGGTTAACTATACTATACAGGGCGACGGTAATTTTTCTACAGGTCCACGAATATCCGGGGTATCCTGCTGACCTCAACGTCGATCATTGGTATATTCGGTACACTCCTGGTTTATGCCGTAGTGCCTTACGTTTCCTACTCTCAGTCCGGTTACATCGCTTTGGTTATAAGTGTAATACACGTGGTCGGTGTCTGCTTCATACCAGAATCTCCGGTCTATTACGCTATAAAAGGTGAGGAAGTGACAATCGTTTTATTGCTTCATTTTTTTTTTAATAAATACATAACCTTTTCTTGTATCTCTTACCAAAATTTTAGAATTGGTTTTAAAATTAAACCTAATCCAAATGACAATGACTGTTTAGCGCTCGGAGTCTAAATATGGGAATGCTTTAAGCATTAATCTATACGACATGACCGTACTGCTATAAAACAAATTTTATAACAATGATAAATGAGAAGAAAAATGCAATTGTGCCACTATTAATGAATTCACTAATCATCTAAGAGAAAGCTGTTCCAAATAAATAAATGTAGATAACTTCACAATAATTTCGGACAAGTTTATAAAAGACTATTAGCTATTCAAAAATATATCTTTGGTTATTTTAAAAATCAAAACGATTTATAATTGTTTACAAAAAATGATTTTCCACGGAGACTATATTCTTAGAATGCAAGATATTAAACATTAAATATTTTTCAGACCGACCTGTCAGTGTCACAAAGACCCTAGACCTGCTCGGTAGATCGGCAGACGTGGACAAAGTTCTGGAAACATTTAGCAGGAAGAAGGGCGAAACAACCAGCAAGATTCGGGATTGGACGGAAATATTCACAGTTAAATCCAATAGAATGTCTCTCTTCCTGACTTTCACACTGGGGGCCTTCCAGCAAACCAGTGGCGTGGCTGTTGTGTTGTTTTTCGCGACAACCATCTTCGACACAGCTGGTTCATCGATCCGACCAGATTTAGCGACTATTATTATAGGTGTGACGAGACTCTTGTCCAGTTTAATTGCACCGTCCTTCGTTGAAAGATCTGGAAGAAAAATTCTGTTGTTAATTTCCATGGCTGCGTGTGCTTTCAGCTTGGTAAGGGTCTATAATACAACTGTTCTTCATAACACTCCCGGAAACAAACCAAATACATACAAAAGAACAAAATAATAAGTTTAATTTAAATAAATATATTATAATTGATTTTTTAATTTAAATTTTTATCTTATGTAATATCGTATGCTTAAACGGTTGATTTTAATTGCTTAAATGGCCAGTCCTTTTTTATTAAATAAATTATTTAACAAAGCAATTCTTTTGATCGCGAACCGTAAATTAAAAAAAAAAAACTAAATTACTACGATAATCTGTTAACTAAACAGATGAAAACAAGATTTAATATTGTTTCCATCTGTTTGGTTAATATTATTTTATTATATATTTATATGAGATATTATATATATTTAAATCTTTGTTTCAGTTGATTTTAGGTCTATATTTTTATTTGGACAGAACACATGTAGCTTTCATAAAGAACATTGGCTGGCTGCCATTGGTCGCGTTAATAGTTTATTTCTTTTGTTACGAAGCTGGTGAGTATTTGATTTTCATAAAATAATATAATAAAAAAAAATTAAAATAATTTAACGGATATGATGCGATTCATTTTTTGCAAAATCATTAAAGATGATAAATAAAAATATAACGTTCAACGACTACTTAAAGTGATAAAGACTCTGGTTTAATATTATGATAGTTTGAACTAAAACCTTTAATCTTTAACTAAAGTTGAAGTTTTAAGGTCATTTGACTACGTTTATTTATAAATAAACACATGTTTGTCATTAGGAGATAGTATAGAAAGGATGTAATTGTGTACCTTTTTATTACTGGCAACATTCATTCATATTTTTTTCAAACCTCGTCATAAATAAGCCCTGAAGTGATAAAAATAAATATAGAAAAATTCATAGACACTAACGGGATTCGTACCTTAACCTCCAGAATATCGAATTCTAGTTATTTTACTAACTAAGCTATCATGTCCTCACTCGAGTGGCTAAACATTGTTAACAAAGAAACATTGTAAAGTTGCCATCACCGATATTAAATTCGTACAATTCTGTTTGTATATATTTTTCATGTAAACGATGTTTAGCTAACACTTAGATCAAAATTTATATGGAACACGTATATTGAAAAAAATTTTCATCATTTGGAATTTTAATACAAGTATAAGATCAATATTAATTATAGATGAGAAAACGTAACTAATTTGCTGTTCCTAAGTGACGAATCTAAAGTCATAACTTAAATATCTTTTAAACTTACAACAATTTCCGTAAGACCATGACAGTTTACATATACTGATTCTTATAAATTTATGATAATTCAACAAGTAGAACTATTTTCAACACTTGATTGAATTAAGTACCCTAATTAGTTTATATTAAATCTTTCAGGTTTAATAACATTATTTTTGTTGTTTCCATAAAATATTTTTAAAATATTTATAATAATATAAAATGTACGTCAACTATTCATATTTTTATATTTCTATTAGAAATTATTTCTAAACACATTGAATTATAATTAATTATGTTCCAGGATTCGGTACGATTCCAAACGCGATAGTTGGTGAAATGTTCAGAGCAAATGTTCGTTCAAACGGTTCTGCTTTGGCGATCACTTTAACTTGGCTGGTAGGTTTCGGCCTCACAACCAGCTTCACTACGATGGTAAAAGTTTTGGGCGGTGACGTCACGTTTTGGATATTCGGCGGCTCGTGTGTCCTAGCCTTTCTTTTCACTTTCTTCTTCTTGCCGGAAACAAAAGGAAAAACATTAAATGAAATACAAGATATGTTAAGTTGAATATTTTATAATGGTTTTTATTTTAATCTGTCACAGCTCACAGCTATCAAGAGTCGACATTTGACATTTGTCATTCTCGTGACACGTTATTTGAAATTTTAATTCAAATATCAGTTGGATGTATTTATTCCGAATTATATTATTTTCATTTTGTATATACATTAGAATTCGTATTTTAATTGTTACGACTCATTATTAGATATTTCGATACAAATCTGTTTTTATTTTCCCAGAAAAAAAAATACACATAAATATTATAAAACTGTATGATTGTCCTCTTTAATGTGGATTTAATGTTTTAGTAGAGCATAACGTAATATATATATACATTTTGTTATGATCTACAGTAAGAAATCATAAATTTATTGATATATTAGGAGCTGATAGCTTAGGAGCTATGGCAACTACTACTGGGGTATATGATTAAAAAAAAAACATTATATGCCAATAATCATTCAGGTACAACTAAATACCGAAAGGCAATTAAAAAGAAACATAAACAAAGACTTAAAGACTATCTTTGTGATAGCTTTGAAGTAAATTTAACAGATAATCACCTCGCTACTACTACTCAGCTTATCACTATGAAACCTAAAATATATAAACAAGTTGTCCATCAGCTTTTAGTCTAGACTTTAGATCATGTAAATGACTCTAATGTCTTATTATCTATAACAATATATTTTTCATACATATGAAAATAACAAAATTATGCTCTTATATAGAACATAAACTATGTTGGCCGTTTAAAATGAAATTTTGTTGTATTATTGTACTCAAATAGATTGTGATTAAGTTGTATAAAAAAACGTAGATTAAGTTAGATGATTAGTAAATAGTATTTAGAAATTTACTGGAATAAGTATTTTTAATCAATCCTGAGATTAACGCTTGCAGAGTTTTTATAGAGAAATCCAATTTCTAAAGAATGTTAATTACTACTGGCAGTTTGGACATAATGTAATATCCTTAATTTTGAACAAAATAAAACAATGTGTTATTGATCACTTCATATATTAACATACATTCATGATTAATTGTTAACGTAATTACAGTTTCTGACAATGTCTTAACCATGTTGTCTTTGATGTGATGATTGTGTATAAATTATTATGAGTATTACAAAAGAGAATTAGTCAGTTAAAACATGTTTTTAATTTATAAAAAAAATAGTGATATAAAGAGCATGCTATAAATCACTCAGAACGTATTGTAGAAAAAAGAACAAAATGTATTCGAAAGATATCAAACACATAAGATATAGTTATGGAAGTTATAATAACTTAAAATTACATAATATAAAATATGATCGGTTCAGACGACAAAATAGGTAAGTCATGGAAATAAGCCTAATACTATTAAAAAACGATTAACTGCAAAAGCAAATACCTAACATATTAAGGTGTCAATTTTGAGTGAAACATGTTTAAATATATGACATATTATTCATCTTTTACGTACTCATAACTATTTACTATCAAATAAAAAACGCGCTATGGTAGGTAACTATTAGACTACAGCAAATTTTACTGGTTGTCATTTGTCATGTAAATAGTGACATATTCATGTTTTAAAATGCTTTCTTGACATGTAAAAAGTTTAAAATGTTTTTAGAATAAAAAATTGTAACAATTGTCAAAAGAATTTTTTTTTGACACTTTAATTTTTTGTTTAGTAATATTTTATGATAATATATTTAGAAATGGGGTTTCGATTTTACTACATTATCTTTTTGCATTCTGGTAACAAGCTAAGGAAATCAAAAAAAAATATTTAAATCTTTGAGTAGGTACCACGAGTTAAACGTTGTTTTATATGAAAACGACTTGATTCTTGAATGATAAATTATCTACGACTGAGTAATGTAACTATAAACGCGGAAAAGAGCTTCGAGTTATCATAATTTGATAATAGTTAACCACAAATGTGATAACATTTTAACCACAACATTTTATGAACATATTTGATTAATTCAGATTTCTATGCTCTTTATTTTGTTACTTTGATTTTAAAGCATATTATACTTTATTTTAATTACTTTTAATATACTCCGAAGTTATACTAATTTTATGCATTACCTACGATGTTACTTTCTATTTCATTGCATATATTTGTATTAAAAATTTGGTATAATATGGGATAAAATAAAACAATTATATCTTAGACCAAAGTTTATGCCAACACAACAACCCTAATCTTTTACATTTTGCATTTTTTTTGTTATTATACATATAGCTCGGTCAACCCGAGTCTTCTGTGACTAATCTTCAATTTGTTTTAACCTAGTTATGTTCAATGAGAAAGCAATCTTTGAACGGGACATGGATTAACAACTTTAGAAAAATTCATCTTCATAAAATATGTTAAGGTACACTCAACACCTTATCTATACATATAACTTTACTGTCTCCACATTTACGAGTTCATCAGATATCTTTGTAGCCAATGATGTTACTATTAAATCAAATGCTGTTACTAGTACAACTAAAATTGTTAGTGCATAATGTATAAGCTGTATCTGGATGGCTCTACAGAGTTTCCAAAAGCAGAAAAGAAGTCCCTCCGAGCTAGCCATCAACACCTTGACAAATTTTGGATATGGGAACACAAAAAATACAAAAGATAAAGTAACTTTGAGACACACATGCCCTTGGAAACTCCTAGCACTTAGTGAGCGTTAATATAAATCTATGGAGGATTATTTAATCGCTTTTCTTATCCGCGGCTTTGGTTTCTGGTTCGGGTTGTTTCTCCTCTTTTTCTTTTTCTTTTTCCTTTTCCTTTTCCTTCTCCTCAGCTACAACTTCCTTCGCCTCTTGTTTTGACGCCTCGTCGAAGTCACCAACTAGGTTAGGTACCTCATCATCCTCGTCTATCGGTTTTGGAGGAGACACATTGGATACCATCTTCTTTAGCCGATTGATATCATCGGATCCGAGCTGGCTCAGGATACCGGGAAGCATCTCAGCGACCTGTTTGTTCTCCCCGTGACCGGTGATAGCGAAAGTGTTAGCTGCAAGCGATGCTTGCGCTTTTGGGTTGTTAAAATGTATTACTGTGTTGTCTTCCTTGATCATATTCACCTCTTCGATGCCAGGGATAGTGTTAACTGATAGTTTCTTGAGGGATGACTGTAATTTCTTGTCATCTGTAGCTGCAGTAGCGTGGACGACCTTCTTCTTGCGCCTTGGGGTCCCCTTGCCGCCTATACGGACTTGCGACTGCAGTTTTTTCAGCTTTTCGGTATTCATTCTGGTAAATTAACACGATACACCTGTTAAGCAAAACGCGTCGCACTTTTTAGTATCGTTTATGTACTTATTTCAGTCGCGATCACTCTGGTTTTCCATGTAACTTGATCGTACGCACGTGTTTTGAACACCGGTTAGTTACAAAGGGAAAATGGTGGATTTGCGACAAGTTATTTCTGATACTTAGCGTTGTGCGATTGGTAGCATTGCGGAAAAGTTGTTCCGTTTCATCAGAATTATTTATTTTATAATAATTATTTTGTTAAATTAAGTAGTATAATTACCATTATTGAATGTTTTTTTCTATATCACTTAAATTCTTTTATTTTATATGTATTTGGAAATTATATTTAATATTTAATCTAGGTTAATATCGATATAAAAGTGAAAAAATTTAATATAAAAGTCTTATATAGGTAAGGTTATATTATACTAGGTATGTTTTTATGTCCATTTACAATTTTCAACTACCTTAATATTTATAGTATATATAAATAAGTTTAAAACTTGTGAAGAAACTATAAATTCTGACTACTATGAAACGTTTGAACAGAACTTAATTCATGTAGTATTTACTAGAGGGCGTTTTTAACAACTTACCATTTGTTTCTTAAGATGGTTTTAAGATGTCGTTACGAGTTATTCCAATTACTCCTAGTACTCCCAAAACTAAGGAAATATTAAATTATATTTTGCTAATAATATAGACTTTGTTATTTCAATTTGGAATTTTATATTTATTTTATGCTTATATTTACATTTCTTTTATTTGCAAAATAAAAGAAATGTAAATTTTTGCACAAAATACCTACATGTATTTTGTAATAAATTAGAGATAGTTCATAGTTTATAGTTCAAAAACTCATTAATATCTATATGACAGAGCCGTTTTTTTCTAATTGTGCAATTCACAATAAGTATTTATAAAGTAGTTAGTTAAGTTACTGTTTGCCGCGGAAGATTAATTTAGGGCTTGTAACATTAACGAATTTTAATGTGGTAATATTTAACAAGCACATATCCGCTGTCAAAACAGATTATATTTAAAATTATATACATTAGTCAGTTGTACGGGATTAATACTTAAGATTTATATTTAAGTGGAAATGTATGCCCCACGGGCTATTATTAGGGTTTCCTGACTGTCAATTTGCAAAATAGTAAAGTTTTATTTCACTTAGCATTTTTGATTCAAACAAATACATATTAATTCGAAATAGCCTTTTTCATCAAAAGCTGCACGGGTGTGATTTTTTTGAAACTAAATCAATGTATCTATCACTTAATTAAAATTTGTGTTATGCTTTTTTAATTATGTAGATATAAAATAATCTAAAACTACTTTATCATATTAAAATGTAGTGTATTTTTTAATTTTGCAATAGAAATTATACTTATTATACTATAATTATATAATAATTTGAGGTTTTCATAACATGACGCCACCAGATATAAGACCTTCTTGACGTTCTTTAAGAAACCTATTTATTTTTCTTTGAACTATTCCGCTGTTGTGGTAAATTAAAATATAAAATCAAACTGTTTGTGATACCTTGAAATGATCCAAAGATTGCTATCACCAGATAGTGTTATATAGATTATGGTGGTATTCAGACGCTTCCGCTGATAAATAAGAACATTTTTCCATGAGGTTGGATATGCGCTAAATAATGCTGAAGTCATATTTCTGGCTCACACTAGATGGCGGTAGTCGTCATCAAGTAATGCTTTTTTCGAAAGCCGATTTGGTTTTCACCAAGTGCTCCGGAACCAGATCAACTATACACCAAAAATTATGGAAATCAATAAATTTTAGAATTCCGAATCCATCATAAGATGAATCAAGGCTAAAACTGTATAACTTGCGGTGTTTTCATTTGTCTTAATCGCCCAGACTCCAGCCTGACCGCTTTGGAAGTGCTTTCGATTCCTAAAATAAGTTATGCATGACTTGACCACAATGAGACAAGTGGAGTGGGACATGATGCAAGTTTTTGTATTATATTTATTTAATACCGGCTCTCAATGTTGGATGTATGTAGTTTAAAATATTAAATTTATTACGTTTTTGATATGAAGGAGCAAAGATACAGAATGAATGGTACAGAAATTAAAAGACGCCTAACTTTAGACCTATGTTTTAAGGCAGCTGTCATTAAAGCCGAATTCTATGCGTATGCTGAAAAGAAATTTAATTAAATGTTTAGCCATAATTACGCTTTTTTTTGAGTTTTGACGAAAAAGTGATCGCGACAAGCCTTTAACTTTACGGATCAATTAACTCCTTTAATCAATACTGGATTACCAAAGTCTGCTAAGCAGATACGTCACGTAACCACTTTTCAGACACTTCCGCTTTCGACACTGAGTTGATGATTCGGTTAAATAATATTAAGACATCAGAATCTAGTTACCAGATTGATTACGAATACCTGATCGCAAAACTCTCTGAATTTGCAGAAATAAACATAAGAATTAATTTTAATGAAACTAATATTTTTCGGATAAACTACGCATGATTTATTTTTGTGAAAAACTACATACTTCCGACGTTTCCGTACGTACCGTGGTCAAGGTTGCTGAAAAGTAACCAAAACGTCGGGAGTTTGTAGTTTTTTACAAAAATAAGTCACGCGTAGTTTATCCGAAAAATATTAGTTTCATTGAAATGAATAAAACTCGCGAAAATCTTAGATCTGATCATAAGAATTAACTTCATAATTAAATTACTATATAGGTCGTAATATATCAACAATTTAAATACGATATGACGATTTTCACGGCACTTGTTCTGCATTTAATTACTTTATAAGTTTTATGGAACGTCACGAAACAGTAAATTAAAAAACCTTATAAACTACATAATGCAGAACTACTGGCTATTTTTGTAATTTTTATATAAAATAAGCGGTAGTAGACTATTTTTGTCAAAGTATTTGCATTTACAAGTATGCATCATAATATTTATTTATTAATTTTTGTACACGAAGGAACAGTATCAAAGATCGTTGCTTGATTAAAACAATCTAAAACGAAAAATCCGCCATCTTTGTTTACAATGTAATATTTGAAACTTACATAATAAATTAAACCTAATAATTTATCTTTCATGTTATTTTGCACTCATACATAATGAATTATTGGAAAATAAATAGATGTCGTTATGTGTCTAGTGTCTACCATTGTTTCAAAATGACGTAACTATATATAAATATATAGTTTATCAATAAATGTATCAATACTTATAGAAATACTATTAATATATAATTATACCTTGTTAGCATCAGCTTAACAGAACATTGATTTTATACGAGTCTCTATCTAAACTGTGGTACGATAGAAATCTGAAATAGAAATATTTTTTTCGTGTCAAAAATAGTAATTGAAGTGCAAGACGAAAATGTATTTTGTCATGCTGTGTTAGAAATTGAACTGGCCTAGTGAAGATGTTTGTAGATTGAGTTAATATTGTTAATAAGAGTACTCAACCAATTAATTATACGAAAGAAAGTAATATCATAAGTTATTTGTAGATTTCAAGGTTACATTTTAATTGTCTATGACCGATCTCTTAGTGTATTTGCAATAAAAAGTTATTCCATTTATTTCATTAAAAGCAATCGACTTTATTCGCTTCAACTGGTTTTTTTTCCATTTATCAATAAATTAATCACGTTTTAAAACTTTTTTGTTTCGATTACAAAGCATCGTGATTTATTTGATAAACAAACATGACAAGCTGAGAGTAATGATGCAAATATTACAATGAGGTTATATTTAATAATGAAACATAACAATGTTCTAAGAAAGCTTTCAGCAATAACAATAAACAGCCCATATTTGTTATCTGATAAATATTTATCTGCGTTTACTAAATGCACTCAAAATGGCCGACTATAAAGCTGTCAACGCGATCTGTTCGCGCCATCATATTGATTATGACAGCTATTAATAACTGAAGTCTGAACTATCGGTTGTTTCGCTAAAACGTTTCTGAGCGTAGTTCGCGCGCACTTAGCTGAGGTGATGATAGATGTACATTTGAACACGAAATCGGTTAAATAATTTAATTAATATGTTCTAGCTGTGGATTTCTTTGTTTTTTCAATTAAAAATTAAGTTAGCTGTCTTTTTATAAATTATCTATTACATCTCATATTTAAGAGAAGGTAAACGTCTATTATTTACGTATATAAAAAAGTGCATACAATTCTACATTCAAGATTAAATTTTTGATTAGCTTACACCGCGTAATGTAATGTTATTTCTGATTGTATCCTACTATTTAGTTAACTTATACATTGTTTTTCTTACTAAAAATTAGTTTATTTTTCTCCATCTTAGTAATTTTTTACCTTTTATAAGTGTTTTAGTTATTTTTTTATCATGTTTTGTTAATGACTGTTTCTTTTTTTAAATTAGTTACTAAGTAATGGAATGTATAATTAACTTTTAACTCTATATAGGTCACAAATTCTAATCCTGACCGTGTGGATGGACATTAAACGACCAAACGTTTGTTGTAATAAAAAAATAATCCTGTATACTTACTCCAAGGCTTCATCTACAGGCTACTTTCGGAACGTTAGTAGTTTTCCCATTAAAAATCTTCGCTCAACATAGTATTAACGTAGGTTTGATAAGCGAAAAAGTTTTCATTTGTACTGTGACGAGACAAAACTTGTGTTAAACACAACTTGTATATTATGTTATACCTAAAAATGAATACAATTAAATAAGAATGTAATATATTATATGTTTTGAGTATCTACGAGCGTATAGATACATTTTAATATATTTTTAAATAAGCTTTATCAACCGAACAGTACGATAGTGACTAATAAATTAATGCATTTAAATTTAGGACGCGTTACCAGTTTATTGGATTTTTATAATCGTATTTTAGTACTGTTATGTTGATTTGCTATTACTGGCTGAGATATTTGAATAATGATTTCATGTAGTGAGGTGTAAACGTTGGGGTATACATGAAACTAAGAACGCTGTAAATTATATTGAAGTGATGAACGAAACGGTTTTTTTAACAGATTTTACGATTTTTATCTCGTGACTGTTTTATTCCATTGCATTTTTTTCTAGTAAATTTTATTATAACATTAATTAAAAATATTAAAGTACTAAGTACTTCTAGATGTAATAACTTGATAATATATATACGAGTATATATGTGTATACTTTAGTACAGACTATAAATATTTTAAATAATCTGTTAAGCCTTTGAGACGTTACGAAACAGATGTTACATTAACTAGAAGTTTTTAAAATGTATTTCATTTAATAACATAAAACTAACAATGTTAACAATTATATTGAAATTATGCGTTCCATATTTAGTTTGTTCGCGCCCAATTTATCAGTGGCCATTTTGGTCGTAACTGTCATTAAAACAATTACAGAGTATCGATATCATTCTGTCACACGAAGATAAAAAAATATTACCGGGAATGAGGCGAGAATAGATTTTTACCTAAAACGAAGCATTTTTAATTGGACGCTAATGATCTTGGTGACAATTTAAGGATATGTTTTTATGTTAATTTATTTGTGTGATTTATATAGAGTTACGGAACTAATAAAAAAACATTCTTGTTTAAAATCATCTCTTAAATATGATTGGACAATATTTTATTTAAACAAAAAACATGTAATCGCAACGATAACAAAACCGTTACACAATTTAAAGTATCACGTTACAACTTAAATGCCGCTTAATCTCAACTTTTTATTGGTAAGATTAGTTAAGACACACTTCTAAGCACACGTTAGAGATAAGGGGTGGGGAACTCATTAGTTATCTAAACAGCGTGGATTATATGGATTATTTCCGAACGGCCACCCAATTGTGCGCGAAATTATCAAAAAAAAAAAAATTAACAGCTGTCAGAATTAGTGGGACTTTAGTTGTTTTTTTTTTGTCACACATGGCTGTCATCCAAAATTATAAGTATGCATATATTCAACCTACAAATATAAACTGTGCATAGGCATTGAACGATCAAATAAAATAAACAAGGTCTGTATAGAAACAAAATTTCAATCTGTAAATCTATTCGAACCGGTACATAGCTAAAACAATCTATATTCTATCCAACCTTTTTTTATACAAACGTGAACATGGCCGCTATTTTCATTTAGATTTCCACGCATCTTGTTCCAACTTTAGTGACGGGAAGATAGAATTCATTTATCGATATAAAAGATAATGTTATTAATAATTTTACATCAATTACTAATTTAACATAAAAACGATCAAGATGAATGATATCGTTAAAGTCATTGAAAAAAAGATACATTGTGCAATGTTATCAGGCTAAATTATCACATTGCCAAGTTTTGCCTGATGGAAAACATGTGCATGCATGTGCATCTGTAATACTTTATTCATATTTTTTTGAGATAAAATATCTAAAATATACCTCTGCGTTACGTCACTTAAAATAACTATTTCAACAAGATGGCCGTTACTATTTTTTAAAGACAAAAATGTTGCTCCACGGATTTGGAAATTGATCCGGTGGGGACAATATTCGTTCAGGAACCTTCGAAAATATAGCGTGGATATTGTTTCCGAACGGATTATGGCGTGGCTTGTATTTGTTTAGTTATTTATTGGGCCCTTCGACTAAATGTAAAATCATAACAAATCTTTTTTGATACATCTTTTTCCCTGTTTAATTAAAAATATATAAATAAAAATATTATATTCAGTATTCTTATATTGCATAGTTTACATTAAAAAAAAAAATAACAAATCATTTCGTTAATAATATTGTTTGTAGAGATATATTGTATTTATCTTATAGCGTAAAGCTTATACATATTAATAAATATTTGATAAGATACAATTTTTATGGCGTTGTTTTATTGTTAAGGTTTTTATTGGTTTCCTTTCTCTAGTCCATTTTCGTTTTATAGCCAGACTACATATTGAATAGAATTGGCGGGAAATACGCTTCGTATTGCTCTTTTGAGATTGTTCCTCTGAATTGTTGTATCGTTTTCAATTCAATACATTTATTTATGATAAACGTAATAAATAAAATTGATGCTTGCTTTAAGATCAAGTATCAAACATAAAAATAACGCAATCCAAAGATGGTTTTTCATCTATAAAAAGATGACATAGTAACATTGAAAGCATCATTTGCTTTTGTAATAATAGATAATTTAAATCGTACGTGTTTTTTTAATCTGTATCTTTTTATTCAAAGTGAAACAAACTGAAATCTATCGCTTAGGATTTATTACGTTACCAAAATTGCTTCTCTCCTCTACTGTGATTGGCTGTATCGTGTTACACAGTTGATTGAGATCAGAAGGTTCTTTATGGTGTTTGGGATTTTTTTTATCGTGATTAGGTCTTTTATAACGTCGATGGGTATATCAAGTTGAGTGCGCCATAAATACAAAGATGTGTTTGTTTTTTATATAGGTGTTTTTGCAGTTTAAATTAGTAGTTGTAAGGATTGAAACACAAAACAGTTGACACCTATAAAGTTTTTAAAGAAATGACAACTTTTTTTTTATATATAGAAGTAGGAATTATACGTAATGATAAAATGAAGACATTTTTATAAGAGAGTGGTACAAAGGATTACTCTTTAGAAAAACCTAAAAAAATATATACGTGTTTATTGTTATATGTAAAATATTAGGTTTCACATATAGGTATAGTTTATAAAACGTCATAACTTATATGTAGGCACTGACTGACGGAAGAAAAACAATGGGCTTTTGAACATAGAAAAAAAATATACGAATTATCATGATTTATTTAACTGAATTATATGTTATTATTAGTTGAATGAATTCGTTTTAATGAAAAATATGTTAATTTATCATTTTAAACATTTTTTTATTCTGTTACTTTGTATAGTATTGTGCTGTCAAATATCACATAAAAAAATATCCCGCCATTTTAGCTGTCACCTTAAAATTGTTTTAATTAAAATAATTTATGCCTAAAAGGCTATCATATTTTATTATAATAATGTAAAAAGTGATTAAACAGGTTAATTTGTGAGTTAAATCGATGATATAACAATGTTAACGTAGAAGTTTATGTAAGAAGCCATTTGTGAGTTGTTGCGTATAAGGCGTTTCGTTCCATATATAGCTGTGATGCGTTCAACGCGTTTACTTTATAGTGCTGTAAGTATTAACATTTATAATATTTTTATCTATTCCCATAGGAATACGCAATATTTTGTATTAGAATTTATTATTATTCTTAACTTTTATAATTGATATTGAATATTGTACTTAGTAGTGTTCCTGCGACTAAAAATTAGTTTTTATGAACACATGTTATTTAAAACTGTGGTTTTTCTTTATTAATCAATATAATATCAAACTAAATGAAGTCTGGATGTAACCCGCGATCTCGCAGGACGTGCCGAGCTCAGTAAACGAGCCATTACAGTGCGAATATTGACTATATACAGCGGGTTCATTATATATAATAATTTGTATATTAAACAAGGTATTTGATATAATTATATATGAGACATGATATATATTATATATTTTTTTATGTTATTTGTTATCCATATTGGATTTTGAATTAAATTCCAATGAGATTATATTCGTTAGAAAATTTCTTATGTACATATTTAATAATACTTACGTTTTAAGGCCCAGTTGATGAAATAAATTTAAATTTTTATTGACCATATTTATTTTAATGTGTTTATTTCTAAGTAATAGTTATCATTTTTAAATTATGAATATTGTACTGTCCTATAAAACATTGAAATATAGGTAAATTCTAATCGAAGGCGTTTTTTTTATGATTTTTATATTCTGTACCAGAAGCAGAATGTGTAGTTATCTGTGATATTATTTCTCTTTATACTAAATACCATCGAAATTTGTTCAACTGTTTCGCCGCGGAAAACTTAATGATTAAAATCACTTTATATTTACTAATAATACAATGTACCTACTTATAATTGTTTAAGATTTAATTGTTATTGAACAGTTTTAAGGAGGATTTCAAGGGTAATCATAGTCATATTAATGTCAAATAAAATCTACCAAATTCATCTAATAAGGAAATTATGAAACAATTGGAAATCATCATTATAAATACTTGTATATGAATAAAATGATATATATATATATATATATATATATATAGACAGGTATGTATATGTATAATTTTTTGCCCTTAACTTTTCGTTTTTTTTTATTCGTAACTTACACAATAATTTAAATGTCCCTGATAATTTAAACGTGCTATAAATTAAACATAGTTACCGATTCGTAACTTACTTAATAACTCTAATCTAGTGTAGTTCCCTTAGTTTTCTTTGTAAGTGCTACCTTTTGAGTTTAACGTAGCTTATTGTAGGAAATGTCTTAATGAATTTCAAGACAAAAAACACGGCAGTCATGAAATATTATTATAAGACAGATATTGAAAGCACAAACGAAACGTAGGGCTTCTTTTGTGATACCTATTTTTGACAATATCTACATATCTTCAAGTAATACGATGAATACACAAAAACGATAATTTAAACGTAAAAAAATATAAAAAATAATTCAATAAAAGTAACACCATGTAGATGTCCATCTGCATGACTAAAATCGTTTAACACGTGCGCAAACAGCCAGCCAATCGCAGCCCTCCGAGAGTTGTGTGCGTCACGAGGTGGGATTCGGTGGTGGGGGGGGGGGGGGGCAATTAAACTTTATCGTTGTCATTATACAGACCTATGCTTTATATGTATGTTGTCTATGGATTATAAGGAAATGGATCGGCATTAAAATGAATTGTTTTGTCTATGGTTTCATAAAAAGGAGGCGAAACACATTCACTGGTGTATTAGTAAAGTAATTTGGTTTTTATTTTATAAATAAAAACTTTTTTATAATAAAGATTTTATTTGGTCTAAGTTAATTTTTTTATCTATATCTATTATCTAAGTTAATCTTCGTTGTGCAATTCGTTACATATATATAAGGTACACCATTTTTAAAATGCATGACAAAATATAAGACATCAAATTTGTTATGCTTAAAATAATTTTGCATTTTTTTTTAATGATGCAATATTCTGAAATTTAAATAGATTGTTTGGAATAAGAATTCTCGGTCGTCTTAAAAGCCGTTCTATTATTTTGTAGAAGCCTTATCGAAATAGATCCACTTTTAAAGGTTAATATAACAGATAGAATTAAAGAAATATTAAATTCATGACTTGGGTTAGTATAATATAAATATTCTGTTTCCGGATTTTCTTATTAGATTTTACGAAAAAAACGATTTTTCATAAGTTAGTCACCTTCAATGTTCTATGTATTTCAACCTTAACACGCTGTTTTGAGATAGTTAATACAATTTTACTTCGACATTCATTTGGATACTTCAAAAACTAACTTCAGTATTGAAGTTTTGATATTTAACACATTTGAATGTACTAACTATTACTGAATAGCTGTGATATAAAATTACTCGATAATTGGTAAAAATGGAGTGGGTATTTTCTGTAAAGATATTAGCTGCATCTAAATTAATCTCACCCTACGAGATGAATGAAGAACCGATGAAGATGAAAACTAACGATATTAAAATAGGTTTATACCTAATTATTGTTATTTATATAATTTTTGAGATTTTTTAACATTAGTCTTGAATAGCAATGTAGTTATAGTCATATACAAATTAATTATAAGATTTGTTAAATCGCAAACTTTTTAAAATTATTATGTCACGTATCCACATACGTTTTTATTAAAAAAAAATATATATACATATAAAATAAGGTTTTTAAAAGAAACCTTAAACCAAAGAGGTATTTAACATATAAAGAGTTATATATCGCTAGAAAACCTCATTTATTTGTTTTCGTGTATTTTTTTTTCTTCTGTATAAAAAAAAAATAAGTTATGTTTATATAATTTATAATTTATGATATTTGACCGGAAATTATGAAAATGTCTTTGATATCCAACGTGTATTACATTAAATGCTCGCTTTATAAAAAAATCATTCGTATTTTTCATATTTCGCTGTAAAGAGGTAACTAAGAAGTATCATTTTATAACATTTGAAAGAGGTTTTTGTTGGCTCTAGATGATATATAAGAAAAATAATTGAAAAAATGTATTAAAATTACTATAATTGTAATGGAAAAGATTTATGAAACAAATAAGATCTTACGTACTTATAAGATTAAAAAATTTATATACATTAACTAGTCTATTGTATTTTATATGACAAAAACTTACAAATTCATATTTTTTATGTGATATTTATACATCGGTAGTTATTTAAATGGCGAGTTAAATATATCAAAAATTATCTTTATAGGTATCAAATTCTGTTATGTAAATTTCCTCCCAAGTCTTATCTGAGAGAAAATCAATAGAGCCTTCCCGTTAGAGCGGGATGTCTGTATAGGAAAGTTCGTATTGGATAAGGACGGGAAATCCCCCACCGACGAGATCTGTCCCTGGAAAACTAGTCCAGAGTAATACACGCTAATAGTAACATTAACACAACTGAATAAGGTTTATTTTCAATCGCAACACAATAGCCGTATATTTTCGCAATTTAATTTATATTTATATAAATTTGAATTTTATCTCCAAAGCAATAAAGTCAAATCTGGTGTGTATATATAAAATAATTGCTAGCGATTCCATAATGGTGATAAATTGAAGCTATAGGTTTAATTTGTGTTGGTAATGTTTTTATTGAGGACTGTTAGCGATAACGAGAATAATTTGCTTTTTGTTTCACATTTTAATTATTCTATTTATGGTTGGTTGGAAATGTTTTGACTTATATATATATTAAAAAAAATCTAAAATACCTATAACTGGCCGGTTGTGAATTTTATGAAATTTAATATTTTTGAATTTAGAACGTTCCTTGTTGTTTGAATATAGAACTATTTACGAATGGAAATTGGAAACAGCAAACATAAACGAGATCGAATGTAATATCAAATAAATAAAGGGATATTGAAACTTTTTGATGATAATCTTTTAATTGGAATATAAAGTTTTTATTTCATAGAACAAATTTTATTTAATACTTAGTCTTACTTAATATAACACTAACAAGAACTTTCAAGTTAAGGATATTGGTGGTACCTAATTCCGATAATCAAACTAGGTATATAAATAGATTTTTCACCGAACTAAGTACCTATCAGAAAAAGCTTGCTTAATAAAGATTTAGGTTAACTACAATAATAATTTATTAAAAATTATATTATCAATAAATTTGCGTTGTACTTATAAATAATATGAAATCAATTAAAAATCATCAAAACGACGGAAAGATAATTTTGCCAAACAGCTAAAGTTTCTAATAAGATATAATAAAACAATGCTTATACCACTTATATATGAAGTTATTTTTATTGAGCTATTAAATAAAGAATTTTGTGATAATTTTTCACCGTATCACCATCGAAGTTAAAAACGTTAAATTTGGTCAATATCCTTAGTATTCTTAATTTATCAGTAAACAGAATTCGTACTTAGAAAACATATTAGACTGTAATAGTTTTGCGCTTAGTGCGGGTTTGCATTTTCACACTACGTACGAAGCGTTTCCCGTATCTCATATTATAATATGTTAATGTTATCATTTATATATAAAAAAAACTGTTAAAACATCGTATGTACTGTGACGATAAAAACTTAAGACGAAACCTCTCAGCATTCCATGGATTCACCGTGCGGGTGCCGGGTCCATCGCGTTACAAGGAGAGGAGCTTTAACAGTGCTTGGGACTTGCGAAATCTGTAGGTTTAAGAGGCCTCTATCTACGCGCGTTAAACGCTCACTTCCACTGTCCAAGCTCCTCTCTCCACCTGACTAAATTGGAAACGAACGAACCCTAGCAGGCTGCCTTCGAGGTACGTACGAATGAATGGATATTAGTTCTGGACAGGCCCAAGTCTTTCAGCAGGTTTTATACTACTACTGGTAAGAAATTGTTGGAAATAACTATAAGATCAACACAGACGTCTAAAAATCAAACTGAATGTTATGTAATAAACAATGAGACCTGCCAAAAATCTGGAAGGATGAAGACTCGTCTAGGACTTCAAGAAATTGGTGAATTTTGATAGCTTTCAACTATTAGGACTCTTGAATATAACTGAATAAATGATAAAAAATATATTTATAAGCTTATTTTTATTTTTATTGTATTTAAGGGTCATTCATACCTGTTTCCAAAGTATGGTTAAAAGAATTGTAATCATCAGATTAAGAATTACCTAAGTTTTGTCGAAAGAAGTACTGAAATGTATTTTTAAATAGGATGCTGATCTTCGCCTTCTTCCTAAATGCTTATTTATCTCATTGCATCAGTCAGAACGCGATGACAGTTTCCTAATTTCCAAGGTTTTCCAGGTCCAGCACAATAGATTCCAATTCGCCAGAGTTATGTTTGTCACGGAGATTTTGGCTTTGGACACATCTTTTGTCGTTTTGGGGCAAGTTGATTTCGTAACGTGTTACGGTGTCCTCAACAAGAGAGCGTATTGTCAAACTACACACGGAAAGTTTTGAGTTTTTTAAACCTTATTAATAATATAAATGTAGATATTTCACTAAAATATTCGATATTAATATGTGGTTAGTTTATAGTGATTTTGGCTCCATATAGATAATATATCTACTTGATACGTGTTTTAAATACTTAAACTTCTCATTCATCATAAAGGGAACATATTTTCAGAATATAAGTCTTTTTTATTATGATACAACACGTCGTCGGCTAGTTTTTATCAACGGCTACCACATTATTCTGTCAAGATTATATTAATTTAATTTAATAAAAACTATACGAGCCTGTTAAGCTATGAAAGTTTTAATATTTACTAGACAAACCTTTGTTTTTACTACATACTGATAGTAAACCGTTTTTCATTCATATACTGTCTCATGTCATAGTGACACACCGTCTCTTATTAGGTTAGGTAAAGAGACGAGCTTGGACGGTGGAGGTGAGCGATTAACCCGCGTTAGATAGGGGCCCCTTAGGTGTGGGTTACACCTGGGTCGCAAGTCCCAGGCACTGTTGTTGTTGATGCTCCTCTCCCTGCAACGATGGACCCCACACCAAGCACGGTGGATCCATGGAATGCTGAGAAGTTTCGTCTTATTTACAACGTAGGTTATTGAATAGGAAACGGGAGACGTTCAATATGTATTGGTACCTACTACAGTTTAAAAATGAGGAATTTATGTATTTTTTATTACGAAACAATATATATTGAATAAGGGTTTCATTATTATTATTAGAATTAATAAAAAGCGATACGTTTATTTAATACTTTAATATTGGTGTTTGTATATATTCGGATGTCAAATTTCTAGACGGAATTGAATATACGAGTATTTTAAATGACATTCCTGTCAATGTCAATACCTACATGTCAAAAATTTAAGAAAAATTGTTTTTACTCTGAAAATTTATTTTTATTCACGACGAATTATAATTGATCAATTATAAATAATCACATCAGTATAGAAATATAGAGGTGGTAAAGTTTTTTTTTTTTTAATATTAATTACATAATTATATATTAATAAAACAAATACAAAGAGTTTGTACGTCACCACTATATTTATCTGCATCGATTGTCTAAACATCAAACAAGTTGGATCATTAGTTTCTATTTATCTGTGCTTGTGCGAATAATTCAAAATAACACACTCATACAAATTCCTGGTCGTTAAATCAGCCAAAACGAGTAACGTCGGGATTCCATGATGTATGGAAACACACGGAAGCGAATTACGTTGCTAAACTAACGTTTAATTTGAATGTTTATGATAACTCAGAGTAAGCATACTGACTGAGCTTCCTTACTCAGAGGAAGCATTGCTTAAGGAATTTGGAAAGAAAAAGATATTGAGATTTAAAAAAATAAGAAGAAATATGTGTTTTAAATACCACTTTGATCGGTTTTATCTATATAACTTCTGTGAGACAATTGTCAATATTACCGGCCCACTCTTCCGGTGACGCTTAAAAATGTGCATTTAAAAAAAAATTCAATATCAGATAAAGGCCTTATATATATATATTTAACATTTTAAATCCACGTAACCAATCTAAGCTATAGGTGGGTAGTTTGTGTTGACATTATAAATTCAGCGTATATCAGATATAAATCGCTTTATTTATAGGATTGTGTTTCAAGCATAAAGTTTGAGAAGCGATTAACATCTCAAAGGATTTACTCAGCGAACCATTGAACGAGATAAGTACGTGAATCTGGCTTTTATACAGATTATATGTTTGCATTTATATTTTTACTATATATAACATAACACGAAGATTATTAGCATTTTTTTTTAATTTATTGAGTTTGATTTAGCTGCAAAAAGTACCCTATATATTTCTCCGTTATGTTATCTATCACTACAACAAATTTGACCGTAATTGATTCAACGGTTAGGATGTTTTAAAGTAACAAACATACATACTTCTTATAACTTGCAATTAAGTCTTTAATAAGAAAGATGGCGAACGTTTTCAGTATAAATCCTCATCCGTATGTCCTTTTAAAATTCCCGCTACCCGCCACATGGCTATCGATAGATTTGACTCGCAAATATCGTCTGTGCCGGGCGCAACACTAACTTATCGTGATAAATATCGATGAAAAACGACTTACATTTGGTTATGAGGTTAGGGAGAGTGTACACAATATTTTATTTAATATAATTATATTAATTTTTAACATTACATCATACATGGTTAAACGAATTCACTAATTAATTAATCATAATAAAGAAATATATATCTTCTATTTCCTCAATTCCAACAACAATTAAGATTGCTGAAACATTTTTTTCAGGATTTTATGTTATAAATAAGTTAAAATAAATAAAATTAATTTTCTCTAGTGTGAACTCTCCTTAACAATAAAATATACAGCACCAGCGTCGCCTGATTGACGCACGTTCAAACAAAAGATTTATATATATATACGCTAAAAACAGTTTTGCTCTTGAAACAGAGAACACTTTTTATTGTATGTTTATATCGATTACTTTAATAAGCTGAAGAAAAATTATGTGTTTATTTTACAATTCATTAAATAAAAATCACATTTATGAATGGATTAAGAGATTTGTGGCATTTATTTATTATCTGTGCTCTCTTCGAAATGACATCCGTTTAAATTTGACAGCTCCATAAAATTTTTATTGAAATTAAAATTATATTGATGGTAAATTAAAATTTATTAATAGCAAGTAAATAGAAAAACTTAACAAATCATATACTAAAACCTTCCTCGAGAATCACGCTATCGAGTGGTGATAACTGTTTGATGATCGGTGCAGTAGTTTATCCGTTTATCGCGAACGGACAGACAGACGGACGCATAAAAGGACTTTGTTTTATAATATGATTAATTATTGACAATTGTGACATAATTATTAAAATATTGAGTAATGGTACAAAACATTTTTATTGACGTATTAAAAAAAAAACAATTGACATATTAATCATAACGGCGGGTAACAATAGGGTTGGAAGGAAAACAATAGTTGTTAATTTACGATTTTCATAACCGGTTTAAATAACAAACTCCCATGAAAAGAATATGGATTATCGTTAATTTTAAAACAAATTATATTAAAATTAATTTATAACTAATTATTATGTGTTATTCAAATATCTTTATTGTTTGTAATTAAACATGAAAAAATGTGTCATTAATATTAAATCGCGTCAAGTTATCCGCGGAATATGTGTGGATTAACTTTATGGCACTTATATAACCAACGCCAATCAGGATTCCCATATCCCCATAACTTGTTACCCCACGCTACATACCCCATGGGGCTATTACATTACCCCAACCAACTACCAACAATATTTTGTTATGGGGTTTCGCTGTTTTCTTATATGTTTTATCTGTAGCCATTTTACACCCACTTTTTCTTCATACTTAATAATGTTCAAAGTAATTTGTATATATTATAACTAATACTTTGTTTTTAGGGCATCAATATATACAATTTTGTATATCTAAAGAATCAAATATACATGACTTCCACTTGCCAACTTCAATGCTATACAATTGTTGTTTTCGCTTTTGTAACACAAATATACTATTATAATATAATCTTTAATTACAATGTTCATTTGTATCATTTAAACGTATAAAGCGTTTGTTATTTCTTGTATGGGATTCCATTCGGTGGCAAACCCTCCATCAGTTGATGTGTTTTTGCTGTACGGGGAGACAAACGGACGTATTATGTTGTCACTGCATAACGGGAGACTGTTTTAATTAAAATATCTCCAAATAAAATAACCCTTAGAACATCTTTGGGACCGGTCTTCTAAATGTTTGATACACAATAGCCTTTTTCTCTCTTTTTGGTTTTGTAATTACGTAAACGTCATTTAAATTATTTGTGGTAAAAAAAAAATATAAATTATGAAATACGTAACACCTGTTTCTTTATAAATAATTTAAAGACACTCTATATTTAAGTATTTTTTTATAGTTTGTACTATTAATAAAATATACATGGTGTTCAAAATAATAGACGTCTGTATCTATATTAGACGGTATTTCGTCGTTTATAATGCTGGTGGCACTTTTTAAATTTGTATCATTTTGACAGAGACGCTAATACATAATCTGTGGCACACATAAATCCAACACATCAAATTGTATAATCTTACAAATGTTCTGTAGCCATTACAGACGTTTCACAGGTTTTTCACAGCCTCATGCATTGCTGAAGCGCGGTGCTAGCTTTTATCTCGATTGCGAACATCTGTTGTGAGATGTAGCGGTTTACTTTTAACCGTCGCGTCCATCTGAAACTAGACAAATTAAAAAAAAATGACATGAAAAATACTTACTGTCATTTTGGCATTGACATATTGTTTTTTCCTACAAATATAAAAATGTGGTGTTGATTATTAATTGAATTATTCTATAACATTTTCCCAATTAATTGAATTTAATATGTAAAATAAGTTATCTGAATTAATTGTCTGTATTTATTATATGCAGTGTAAACTGAAATAATACGATACTTATTCGCTACGTCCCATTACTCGCGCTAACAACAAAATGTATTTATTTATGAGGGCTGTGTTCCGTTGTCGCAACGGACGCTTTTTTGCCTGACCGTATAATGAGTTCTGGAGATTTGTTCGCGAATACAGATGAACTAAACGTATCAGCTGAACTGTTGAAGGTGACTCCACAATGTACGCTTAATGTGAATTAAATTGACATAATATTTTATGTATGCCATTAAAATTTTCGATATTAAATCACAATAATGATATTCCCCCGTTGGATGTAATATAAATCACTATAAGCACCTAATTATCATGAATCAAGGGCCCCGAAATTGGTTTTGGATTTAAAAGCTAACATCCAGCTTGATTGCCATTAATCAAGCTAACCCAAGCTGCAGTTGAACCGATCACGTGATTTGAAACACCTCTTCCATATAATTGATTACCGTCATAACCGACTTCTCACTTACCATAACAAACTACCCGAAAATATCTAAATTGAACTCACGCTGAGAGGTTTAACTTACGAGAGTTAGCGTAAAGTACTATCTCATTATAAAAATTATTTGGTTTTTCATTAACAATCTTCCATAACAGGGGCTCTTAAAAACATGCATTTTAGACAATAAAGAATTAAGACCACTAACTAAGTAATCTAGGTCTTTTGGCAAAATTAACTAGCACAGACCTCTAAATATATATCCAGTAAATTGAGTAATTAAATCAATGTCTCATACTGTTCCTAATACAAGTTAGATGAAGTCATATCTTAAGTTACTGCCTATTAAACCATTAAAAAATATCTGAAACATTAAAAAAGTACGTCACTTGAAATTTACAAAACACATTCGTTAGGTCTAGAAACAAAAAAACTCTCGCCGCGTCTCACTCCTTACACCACGGATAGTTAAATCCCACCTGTAGACAAGCGAAGCTATCTATGAACATTAATCGTGTATAGACGAACAAATAGTCTAACAAACTGTTTTATACTATATTGCTTATGATGGATTGTATGCAACCTATTAGCATTGAGATAATATTAAAAATATATACACTTGTTTTGTTCGGGCGATGGGAAAGATAGCAACAATCAAACTCAACAGAAATACTTAAAAAATTCTCATTATATCCCATATTTTTTGCTCGATGATCTGAATAATAAAAACTTAGAGACATAACAATAAATTAAATGAGATTGTGTTAGCTCTAAAGAAGTCGTTAATTTGGGTCAATAACATTAAAAGTTTAAATGATGCAACCACACCAACGAGAGGGTTATACAAAATAATACCTCTAAAAACATGCTCATAAAAAACATAATGTTCAAATAATATATATATTTTTTTTCTCACCAGATTGCTCGTCCTGATAATTTATCAGAGCTAAAAGGATCATTCTCAAAGGAGGAGGTGAGAAATTTATTGTTATAGCGGCGTTGAATCGTATTGACACGATACGATCTCGGTTCCGCTGTACAGAATCCTTATCAATTAAAACAGATACAAATGAGAAAATCAATTATCGTTCAACGAAAATAATGATAATAATAAAAAAAATATATATAAGACTCGTGTACGTTTTGACAATAAAATAACACTACAACAGAGATATAAGGTCCAGCGTCTAGTGAAAACGGGTTAGTGGGTGATTTATCTTACTACGCGATCCGAAATAGTGTATATGCTGAAGAATTTTAGTCCTTATTGCAATAAAAATTAGTACCAATTTAGGGTTCGAAAGGTGATTCGATATTTTATTAATTGGCCATAGAATTTGTGGAACTCAATAGTAATAATGTATTTAGTATTGACAAATCAAATCATTCGGTTGCGTTCGTCTATTTAGGAAGACGATAATATTATTTTGGGAATTAAATCATAAGTTTGCTATCTACCCTCATACTCTATGATAAATATTCGTACATGATTTATGGTATAGATAAGAAAGATTCAATCCAAAACGCTGTTTAATATATATACAAGTAAATTCCATATAAAAATTAAACAATATATTAAAAGCGTAATATAAACATTTTATCCCGTCCGTACGGCGATGCTATCTGTTTCTTGGAAGGACATGTCCACCAATAAACTAATTGCCGTGGTATGCTCAGCGGTTACAATTTATTTTATTTATTCCAACGTAACAATTAATATAACAATAAAACTTAATTATCTCGTGTCACGTTAATTGGACGGAATTATTTAATTAGTATAATACAATATTATTTGTTTGTTTTTTTTTTATTCATATACGTTTTATAGATTAGAATAGAAGTTGTACCTATATTTTTCAACTTCGTACAACATTATTATCGGATCTTAAGACATTTGTTGATAAAAAAAAAAGAATTGATAGCCATGAGGCAGCGTTTCTGTAAAATACGTTTTTTTTTATTGTTTTTTTTTTTTGGTCATATTTCTGGTAATTTAAAACCCTGTAAATCAAAATAACAAAAGAGGTGTCTCAAATATCAGCTGAAGATGTATAAAGATAACATAACAGGTGGGATTTGAATTTTAATGATGTATTAACATTTATTGGGTATTTTGGTTACCTTAATTAATAATATTGTCACTTGTGTGGAGTTGGAATGTTTGTAAGGCGTCCCTCAGGCTCGGTCTCAGATACACATATGATCCTCGTTTATATCGTTGATAGTTTTTTGTGATTCGTTTAACGGATCGCTATGTTATATAATTATGACCTGGATGAGGTAAATTCAGTGAAATTTATAGCTGTGATTATGGCGTTTTTAATTATGTATATAAAAAAATAATTATTGTACGTAACGAGTCTTTTATCTCTTCATCTGCGTTATCCGTTTAATTCAACATTCCATTAAACACTTTCACAGCGATCTCGCTGGTAATAAAATAATAATTATAATAAATAATACCTAATTACATGTTTTTTTTTTTATTTTTTTTGCACAAATTTTTTAAATAAAATCACTTAAACTAAATCAAGCCTTTATGGACGGTCGTGGCAAATTAAAATTGTCTTTTGCGTATGTATTTGTTTTTATAACTTTATAACATTTCTTGAAATTTTATTTCATAAATGAATCATATCATGTCATTTTTATCATTATATCTGTGATATTTTATTAATTATTAATTTATATTGATTATTAAAAGGTTATATTTTGATATAATAATATATTAGATTTATTTGATGGCATTACCTCATGACAAATCTCAGCGTTTCATAAAATCGTGAGTCATGTTAATGATCATTAAGAAGCTCATCTAATGATATGATAACCTAATGATGTAATGATTAATGACAGCAATCGAGCTCGTAATGACGGCTAATGATCCAGGTTTGTTTTTGAGAAACGATTATTATATATTTTGTACCTGTTGGTTTAGGGTTCAACGGTTAAATAAATATTTATATATATATATTACTCTATGTTTTCGAAAAAGAGTATCATTATAAAATACAATTCTTATAATATATTCTTTGGGAAAGGCAAAATAATCAAGAGACTTAGTGTCTAAATATTTTTTTTTATGAAATAAAAAAGAAATCTGTCAATAAATTTAAATATGAAAATGGTTGTACGATTATTATTTAATGAATAATTCCTTCAAATTGAATATACGATTAAAAATTTTATATCATTATATATTTTATTTAAATGTATGAAGAACCTCTCGCTTCAGCTCCGTTAAGACGAGATGACTCGCCTCTGATGTAGCATTGTTAAGTTAAACTGTTCCTGACATTAATGATTTATCGTACGTCAATGTTGTGGTAGCTTTTCGGTTTTGGGATTATGAAAAATATGCGCCACTGACGCCATACGTATTCTATTGACGAGTCAAACACAAATGAACTGACAGTCACATTATAAGTTAATTATTTCGTACCCCCGAGCTGTTTGTGTTGTTATGTGAAAGCAATTAAAAATATCATTCGCCTTATAATATGTTATTTAAGCACTGAACAGTGTACGGTTTGAATCACTGTATTATAGTATAAAATTAATTTGTCTTAGACTTTGTATTGATTGAATTATAATACTTAAAAAATATGTGATGAATATCTATTAACGGACAGATTGTTTCAGTAATGTTTGCTTAAAAAAATTCTTCATAGTTTTCATACAAAAGTTATTTGTAGTTCTTAACAGACATGTGGTGTAGAATAATTTTTCATGTAAAGCGAAGCAGAGTCACAGGACGTTCCTATGGTTGTAAATTAACACATCGATCGACCGTTGAACTCGATCGGTGAAAAAAACATCACAAAAGCGTTAAATAAACACTCGAAAGCGTGACTTTTAATATCTTTTAAAATATCAAATTATAATATTAAGCATTCTGGGGCCGGTTCATTTATTTTGGCTTCACAAAGGAACCCTGCTGGCAGAGGATTCCTTCTGTTGTGTTTTGAAAGGCTTAAGCTTGGTTTACATGACGCGGCCACGCCACCGCATGAAGGTTTGACCTCATTTTATTATGACTTTGATCAAACGAATACGTCCAATTAAAATTCCACTTACTTATCTATCTTACGAATGAAGTAAAGATCAGAAATGAAAAAGTCATCTATGTCATGATTGCTTATGGACAAATTAAATTTGTTGGATGAAATTACACATATCTGTATATTAACAGTTTGGAAAATCGTAACTAAACTTAGAAGTTTATATTTTAACATAGAAATAAATACTTTTTTTGAGACAAAATATATAAAATTACTTAAAGTATATACCTAAATGTATTTATTTCAAAATATATTTTTGAAAGATTTAAAATACAGAAACATGTAATCCAAGCCTTATATTGCACATTTAATTTTAATAAATAAAGTCATTCAAATAATCGCGATTTCTCGTCCGCTGATGTTATATCTTCAGTATCATAATGAGTCTTATTCCGTGGTGATAGAGTTTCTTTTCAATCGTACCATCTGTAAATTGAGTTGGACCAAGCTTTAGATGGTAATGATCTCGAATGTAATGCTCTGTACACACTCATGGTGTTCAGAACAAACATTTATACACTTGCATTATACACGCTACTTTGTGTCACAGAAGTATTGAATAAAAAAATTCCGGCTTAAAAAATGTCAAACGTTATTCCGTCGGATAATATAATAAAGTTTTTTTTATTTTTTTTGTGTAAATTCCCATTGATTTATCATCCATTTGCCAATTTCGTTATATAAATGTTTGACCTTAGGTTGGTACACAATATTAATGCGGATAAGTTCATTGTCATTTAAATTAATTTTAAAAAACTTTATATTCCCCCACTCTCAACATACAAAATATTCTAATAAGATGAAATAAAATCCGCTCCTGACTCCTTATCTCACAGACCTCAACATTCCCGTGTATGCTCAGCCTTAATTTTATACGCGCATGTATTTTTTTCTTTATTTATTCTTAAATATGATAATATGGTAAATTGTTAGTCGTTCAATAAATAGCTCTTGATATGATTCTGTTACATATCACGAGAGATCCCTTGATAAAAACGTTGACCTGACAAGCTTACTACGGTTTATTTCGACTAGTTAGACTAGTAACATAAACTGTAGTTAAATATATAAATGAATCGATTTAACTTAAAGTTTATATTACGTGAATATAATTTTTATATGATATCAATTAATATAATGTTGTAAATTGATTTGTGTGGTTTTATTAAATACTTATATGTAACAATTGGTATAATGACTAGAAAATTTTGTCTATCATAATGTTCGTGCAAAATTATTAAATTGCTAATAGTTTATTTTTTTTTTTTAATTATGCATTTTTTTACAATCGATATAACTTTTGCTTGTCAAACGCAAGTTAAATAATATTTTTTGCACATACGGAACCAACGAAATAAAATGATGATGTATTTTAATTTAAACAAATGACAATTATTTATTTAAAAAAACGTGCTGTAAAACGTTTACAGACGACGATTTGTTTAAAGTATGAAAGTGATGTCTTGTGACATCTTTTTTTTTTAATTTTTATTCTGTATCTCGTCTGTTGAGAGGGTTTTTGTACGTATTTATATTATAAAATTAATGTAAAATTTAAGTTGTTACATATTTATTGTTAGGTAATTTTTATAATATAAATGTTATAAAAAAAATCAAAGCTTTATTGCTTACTTAATTTTCACCTGTTAAAATTTTAATTTCCCATAGAATTTCTAACGCTACTGTAACAACATCATTAACAGACACCATGGCTCATGGCTGAAGATCAAATAAATAAACTTATAACTTATTATGGTGGGGCCATGGGTTTGTTGAATGTCGCACTCTGTGAAGGTTACACTACCATAGAGTCATAGATCCAAGGTTACTTGTTAGTAAGTTTTCATAATATATTTAAAGTATTTATATTGTTTAACACGTGATCGCTTAGAATAAACTTCTCGTCTTAAAAAATATGGAATAATAATCATTTAGTTTCAGACTATACGCATTTGAATCGTAATTATTAAATTTTACTTTCCACATTTTAAATCATATAAAATAAAAATGTATGTAATATTATATTAATATAAATTATTAATGGATAATTTATTATTCTCAAAGCACAGTCACTCTACATAACAGCTTGAATAAACATCGTTAACAGTGATAGATAATGTGGGTATTTATGAAAATAAACCAAGTCCGCTAACGAGTTGATACCACGTACCTGACGTATACGTACTATATTATATTGGACAGCATACATTACTGGCTGTCCACGACCGATGACACCACTAACATTAGAATGTTCAACAAAACCAGCAATGGAAACCACGCTGTCATAATAGCTGTAACGATTTATGTTTAGGCGTATGGAGATGCTAAGTCTCTTAACGAGTCGATGTAAAACATCTATATAACTTAAATGCTTCATATACATTGCTCGCCAACTATCATATAATAAAAAGCTGTTTTCATATGATGGTTCAAAAACCGTCAATGGACGTTGAAGTATTTTATCAACAAAATAAATTTACAATCAGGTGTTAGTGAAGAAGAATCCCCGCTGTGATGTAATATTTCTCATCTGCTTGTCCTGTCAGAGGGTATGCTGGTGTCTCTTTTACACTACAAACTTAAATACCTTGATTGTTTTGTGAGCTATGAAAGTTTAGACAGGACTATGGATTATATGGAGTCTCGCTCGAGCCGTTGCAGGGTACGGACGTCTGATATACATCGCTTTCGCTTGCTATTTCGCTGTGTTTTAGGTTGTTTTGAGGTGTGTTTTGGTTGTCTGAGGTGTGTGTGCTAGGATGAATGATAAGGAGGATGATGGTGGGGGGTTTGCCCGGGGGGGAAAGTCGGGCATTCTAACTGATGATTGTTTTGGTGTGGACGACTCGATGTCGTCTCGTCCTGAGTCGGAGTTGGGAGCCAAGCGCCTCTTTTCGGAGGTGTCTGGCTCCGATACCGAGACCGGGGGCGTGATGATTCGAGGGCTAGACCTGACGGGAAGACGAGGTCGAGGCAGAAACTTGACTAGAGCCCGTAAATTCTTGCGGCAGAGGGAGGAGGAGGAGTCGGAGGCTGCCTTCGACTCCTACCTGGAAAAGAGCCTTGGAAAGGTGAGGGACGGGGCAGGAAAGGCGAAGGGGAAGGGGAAGGAGGTCCCTGTGGAGTTGGGGGCGATGGGGGCGGAGGCTATCATGGCCGAGGCCGAAAAAAGCCTCAACCTCATTAGGGATCTCGTCGGGAAGAGTACCAACTTAAAAGGGGGGTACTCTTCCAAAATAATGAGGGCTTCGACCTTTTTGAGGGAGGCACTTGACACCCTTGTCTCACGCACCGAGGCAGAGGAGACCCACCGTCTCAGAGCCGATATAGGTCGGCTCCAAAGAGAGAACGCGGGCCTCAAGGAGGAGGTGCGCGCCCATCGCCTCCAGTTCGAGGAGATGAGGAAGGAAAGGACGGCGGCGGCCAAGGCGGCTTCAGACGGGCCGGTCTGTCAAGACCAGCTCCAGGTGCTGGAGGCCAACATCGCCAGGTTGGTTGGCAACCTGGTCGATGGGCGGCTTTCCGCACTGGAGTCCCGTCTCATGCGGGAAGAGGTCACCCGTCCCCCCCTGGCCGGTGACCATTCGGCCGTCGCCGTAGCGGCTAGGAGGGCGATTCGCCAGGCGGCCCTGCAGAGGGGGGGCAAGTCATCGGCCTCTTTACCGGCTCCGGTGGTAACTTCTGACGAGGAGTTCCCTTCCCTCCCTGCGCCTTCCAAAGGGAAAGGCAAGAGGTCGAAGGGAGGGAAGGAGGTGGCTTGGACCGCGTTCGGTCCATCCACGTCAGGCAGAGGGACCGGGGAAAAGGGACCCGGTAAAGTGGGGAATGGAGCCAATGCGGTGGAGTGGACGGAGGTGGTCCGCCGCAAGGCCCCCAAGAAAAAGGAGGTGGCGCCGGTACCCAAGAAACCGGCGTCGCAGCAAAAGAAGGCGGGCCCAAGAGAGGGCCCCAAGAAGGTGATGCTCCCGCGCTCCCAGGCCGTAATGATCAAGTTACGGCCTGAGGCAGCGGCCCGAGGGGCATCATATTTATCGGTCCTCCTCAAGGCTGAAAAAGAGGTGGACCGAAAGGAGCTGGGGATAGGGCCCTGAAGATCCGTGCTACGGCAACGGGGGCCCGTATCATTGAGGTGCCCGGCTCCACCAGTGCGGAAAAGGCAGACGCTTTGGCCGCGAAGCTGAAGTCCGCACTGGCTCAGGAGGTGGAGGTTACGAGGCCCGTGAAGTACGCTGACCTGAGAGTCACGGGCCTCAACGACGCGACGACCGCGGACCGGCTAGTGGCCGCGGTCGCGCAGGAGGGGGGCTGCACCGAGGCCCAGGTCAGGGTGCGCAACGTGCGACCTGGGCCTCGCGGCACAGGCTCTGCTCTGCTGGAGGTACCGGCTGCGGCGGCCAAAAAGCTGCTGCAGTTGGGTAATATATCGGTGGGGTGGAGCCAGGTGCGGCTCTCATACATGGAGGCACGACCCAAGCACTGCTTCAAGTGCTTGGGAATGGGGCACGTTGCGGCCGCGTGCCCCAGCCCAAAAGACCGCAGCGGTCTGTGCTACCGCTGTGGCAAGGAGGGCCACAGGTCCGCCCAGTGCTCCGCGTCACCACGCTGCGCTGTGTGCGCGGACGCGAGCAAGCCGGCGGACCATGTGATGGGGGGTCATTCGTGCCGCCCCCCATCCACCCGTGGGAAACTTCCGGCCCAGCCAACAAGGGCTGGGGTTTCGAGGCAGGCGTCAGGAGCTGAGATGTCCGAGTAATGGCCGGACATCTCAGGTTCCTGCAGGCCAACGGCAACCACTCCGCCGGGGCTCAGGATCTCTTCCTGCAGTCCATGGTGGAGTGGGCCGTTGACGTGGCGGTCATGTCGGAGCCGTACTGTGTCCCTGCCCAACCTCATTGGGCGGGAGACATGGACGGTTCCGTCGTGATCGTCACGCGGCCGGGCGCGGTGCCCCCCCTCGCAGTCAAAGCGAGGGGCCACGGGTATGTGGCTGCGGTTCGCGGGGAGATTGCCATAGTCGGGGTATATTTCTCCCCGAACCGCGACCTGCCGGCCTTCGAGAGATTTCTCGACTCTCTCGGGCCGGTGGTAGGGCAGTTAGCGCCTCTCCAGGTGGTTGTTATGGGGGACCTCAACGCCAAGTCCACGGCGTGGGGAAACCCCCTCACAACACCCAGAGGGAGGGAACTGGAGGAATGGGCGCTAACTGCCGGGCTGTCCCTACTCAACACGGGGACAGTCCAGACGTGCGTGCGACGGTCGGGAGGTTCAGTGGTGGACGTCTCGTTCGCCACTCCGACCTTCGCACGCAGAGTGGAGGGATGGAGGGTTGAGGCAGGAGTGGAGACGCTTTCGGACCACCGCTACATACGGTTCGAAGTGTCTGCTTCTCCTGCCGGTCGCCGGAGTCCAGCGTCGAATTCCTCGTCGCCCCGGGAGAGAAGTCGGTTCCCGCGTTGGGCGCTGTCAAAGCTCAACCGGGAACTGGCTGAAGAAGCGGCCGTTGTCGGCCGCTGGAGCCTCCCGGAGAGTGCGGAGTTGGGGGTGGATGAAGGGGCTAGTCGCTTTGAAGACGTTCTCCAAAACGTCTGCAGAGCGGCGATGCCCCCCGTAGGACGTCCCCCCCCGCGGGGAGCGGTGTACTGGTGGTCGGACAACATCTCCGACCTCCGGGTCGCCTGCAACGGGGCCAGGAGGGCATACACACGGAGCAGGCGACGCCGCCCCCAGGACGAGGAGCGAGATGGCCGGCTGTACAGGATCTACGTGGCGAAAAAGTTGATCCTGCAGCAGGCCATCTGCCGGGCCAAGGAGGCAGCCTGGCTGGAGCTGGTGGAGGGTCTCGACCGAGATCCTTGGGGCCGACCATACAAACGGGCGCGGAATAAAATCTGCGCCCAGTCGGCCCCCATCACGGAGGTGCTCCAGCCGGCTGCTCTGAGGGGGATCGTCGGGGAACTCTTCCCCGATGCTCCTGCGGGATTCACTCCCCCCAGAATGGCCCGGCCGACGCTGGAAGAGGGCGACCGCGTTCCGCCCACCGTCACGGAGTCTGAAATGGAGGCGATTCTGGCTCGCCTCCAGAGTAAGAAGAGCGCACCGGGTCCGGACGGGGTGCACGGGAGAGTTCTCGCTCTCTCCCTGGTGCACCTCGGGGAGCCCTCAGGGAGCTGTTCGACCTCTGTCTGAGGTCCGGGCAGTTCCCGAGGGCCTGGAAGGAAGGCCGGCTTTGCCTACTCCCAAAAGGCAGCCGGCCTCCGGACTCGGCTTCGGCGGTGCGACCGGTGGTTGTGCTGAACGAGGCGGGGAAGGCCCTGGAGAAGATAATGGCCACCCGTCTCGTTCGGCACCTGGAGGAAGGCTCGGGCCCGGGACTGTCAGAGTCCCAGTTCGGGTTCCGAGCCCGCCGGTCGACCGTCGATGCCCTCAAACGCCTGAGGGTGGTGACGGAAGAGGCGGAACGCGGAGGAGAGGTAGTGTTGGCGGTGTCGTTGGACATCGCCAACGCCTTCAACAGCCTCCCACATAGCGCGATACAGGTGGCACTCGAGTACTTCGGAGTGCCCCTGTATCTGAGGAGGCTGATAGGCGACTACCTCTCCCAGAGGAGGGTGGCAATCGAGAACCGGAGGGGGTCCATAGAGTGGTGGACAGTCGAAAACGGCGTTCCACAGGGTTCGGTCTTGGGACCTGTCCTGTGGAATGTCGGATACGACTGGGTTCTGCGGAGTCGCCTCCTCCCCGGGATGGGTGTCATTTGCTATGCAGATGACACCCTCGTCTTATCCCGGGGACGGAGCTACAAGGAGGCGGCGCGGCTGGCCGAGGTCGGAACTGACCTCGTGATCAGCCGCATAGAGAGGTTGGGGCTTCGGGTCAGAATCAACAAAACCGAAGCCCTCCTCTTCCGCGGGACTGGGCGGAAAGGACCCCCGCCGGGTGCCACCCTCCTCATAGGAGGAGGGAGGGTCAGGGTGAGCCCGACCATGAAATACCTGGGGCTCACCCTTGACGGAGGGTGGACCTTCGTGCCCCATTTCAGGGAGTTGGGGCCGAAGGTCATGAGGACGGCAGGTGCGCTGGGGAAATTCCTCCCGAACCTCGGAGGACCCAGCGCAGCTTGCAGGCGGCTATACTCTGGGGTCTGTCGGAGTATAGCCACGTACGGTGCTCCCGTTTGGGCTGACCGCCCGATGAGCCGCGGGGTCAAGGCCCTACTGCGCTCGGCGCAAAGGGCACCCGCGGTGAGGGTGGTTAGGGGGTACCGTACGGTCTCCTGGGCCGCAGCGACGGCTCTTGCCGGCGATCCGCCTTGGGATCTTGTGGCGTCGGTTCTCGCCGAGGTGTTCTCCTACGTCTCGGGTAGGAGGGCTCTCGGAGAGAACCCTTCATCAGAGGAGATCCGGGCGGTTCGCCGGCAGGGGGAGTCACGTCTTATGCGGGAGTGGGGGGAGGACCTGGCGGGCCAGCCGTACGGTAAACGTACAACGGCAGCGCTCCGTCCGGTCCTAGAGCGTTGGATGAGGCGGAAACGCAAACCCCTCACTTTCCGTCTGACGCAGGTCTTCACCGGGCACGGGTGCTTTGGTGATTACTTGTGTCGGACGGCCAGGAGAGAGCCGGGGAGTGGCTGTCATGAGTGCGGAGCTGCGGTGGACTCGGCCCAGCACACCCTCGAGGTGTGCCCGAGATGGGCTGCGCAGCGCCAAGACCTTGTGGCGGCTCTCGGCGGAGTGGACTTGTCGCTTTCGAGTATCGCGGAGAAGATGCTTGAGAGTGACAGGTCCTGGCTGGCGGTGTCCTCCTTCTGTGAGACGGTCATGTCCACGAAGGAGGCATCTGAGCGGGAAAGGGAGGATGCGGCTGATGCACCCTCCCTCCGCAGACGACGGACGGGGGTGCGCCGGAGGCGATATTTGCAACGCCTCCAATAGCGCCCCTGCACTCCGGGCTGGGGTCGGGCTGGTAACCCGGCTCCTGTGAAAGCCCGGCGTCGTCGGGGCGATCCTAATTGCCGGGATCGCCCCCTTTCTCTGAGGGAGTAAGTCCGGTCTTTGCCAGGACCGGCCAGTCGCTGGTGTGCCCTGTTGCTGACAGATCCGGGGTGCACCAACATAGCGGCCGATGGCTTTCGCAGTGGTTTTAGTGAGTAGGGGCCTGCCCAGGCCGAGTCTCACACATCCTATCCGGCCCCACCAAGGCCGGTTAGACGGCTCGTAAAAAGAGTTTCCCTGCGTCATCAAAAAAAAAAAAAAAGGACTATGGATTATATGGAAGTATTTATTTTTGCCTTTGCATAAGAAATATATATCATAGGAAAGCTTTCGTTGCCTGGTAGCCTGTTACAATCTGTGATATTTGCTAAATGTTTTTTATTTGTTGGTAAATAATTTCTCTTCTGACTAGAGTTGGTTAGCGTTCAGAAAATTCTAAATATCAATAATAATTTACCAATATATATTTTCCAATTCAATGCCATTTCTGAATTTTAAAGAATATTTTTGTAATGATCCAATAGCTTTTATCAAATTGTAGTCTTGATTTAATCTTTCCAGAACGCTGTTATTTCCGAAGATGAAATAAACTTTAGGTATCAAATACTATTTATTTTTAATAAATTACTGGTATTACTGATAGAGTTGTATGATTCACCTGGAAGACGTAAAATCTGTTCCTCATTTCTTATAATATTCATTCTAATCTAGTCCGGTCAATAAGATTTTTTTTACATTCTTCCTTAAAAATATGATACGAAATAAGTCTATTGAAAAACAACTCAACGGATTGACAATAGGATTAATAATCACGAAGGATTTCTCTGATTTTCACGATTAAAAACGAGAATAGCAAAAATTACAAATATTACAAGATTTTTACTATCACACGCCGAAAATCCAAAAAGGGTTAGTGAAGTCTGTTTAGAAACCACAACTAATTTAATTTTAATATTTGTTCGTACCCTGTCTAATAGAATATAAGGTCTGCGTGCTGGCTCGCGTGTGAACCCAGTGAATTAATTACATCGCGTTATCGGCCATATTATTACCACGTCATATTTTATCATTACTTTATTTAAATACAAATACACAATAAAAATAACGACCGTTCAAAGCTCGGAATATATAGATTGAGATGTCTTAATAAAAGTTTTTAAATAACTTTCATTGTACAAATATATTAAATACGGATTATATTACATATGAATATTATTAATAATCTGTGGAGACTTTCATTTTAATATATAATCTGTGCATCATGAGATAAGCGTTAAAACCAACAATTAGCGGGTCCTGGTGATGACCCCAGATTTAGGATGCGGGTATATATTATCGGAAAATGAGAGACACGCCCCGCCCGTAGGCTATAGTGATGTATCAACTGAATATCGATAAAAAATATATGCATACATTATTTATTATCATAATAATATATGACTGTATTTTTTATTTCAATTTATATTTTGCGATACTCCATTTATAATTTGTTATCATTTCTCTTAATATTTAATTTAGCTCTTATTTATTTTTCATAAACTCAATTCTGCTTTCTATTACACATATTTTAAATTACTTAATATTGTATATCGATAAAAATCCATCACTATTCAAGTAACGAGCCAGCATCCGATGCTTTTGAGTGATTAAACGTTATTATATAAAGTAAATTCAATAATGGCTTCGCGCTAGCTTAATGTTTGCTAATTTCGAACACATTTAAATTTGTGCTTTATATCATAGAAATAAAGCTTTAAATACATCAGCTGACACGATCATATATTTCGGACTTAACATTTCAGCGGATGCATCTTCACTAAACTTTAATTCTTCACAAATAGAGTCGATTTATGCTCGCGTTGTATTTTTTTAAATTGTTTTAATATGTCCATTGAATTATATAAAATGAACTTAATTTTCATAGCCGTAAGGTTGACATTTACTTGTATTCGTTTATCGGGTAGTTTCACCAATTACCAATGTAAAGGGTAATTGTCGAGGCACCATTTTGTTTTTTTTTTTCTTGGTTTGCTACGTCATAATGAGCTGTTTTTAAAGACGGACAGATATATTGATGTATTATATATAGCCTCGAATAATGTAATATTCGAGAGCCATCGGTGAATAACTGACGTTATTTATTCGCATTATAAGATAATTCATTGTTAATAAATATATAATTGAATCGGGAATCGAACTAGCTACCAGCTCGCGTGTCGTTACTCGTTACCGCTTAAACTCGACCGTTAATTTATACGGCAAATGAAATTAAAGCGAATCCATCAATACACTTGAAGCGAAGCCTATTTATAATATTAATAACAACTAATTATACCTTTAAGAGAAATATTTTATAGTTAATGACCAGATATAAATCTCCGGTTAGGGATGTGGGTGTGGTCGATGAGAATTATCGATGTTTTGTTGTTTTTTTATCGGTTTCAATTTTAATGGTACGCTCCCAACGAGGACGACTGACGGTTTGTAAAAATTTACAACATCAAATAAATGATGGTATTCATTCGATCGTTAAAATTGTTGATTTTATTGCTGTATGATAATAAATATGTCGGTGTGATAACTGAATTTAATACTCATGATATAGAATACAACAATAGCTCGGTATAAGTCTGTTAACATAGACACATAAAATATATAGCACTAATAATACTTAGGTATATATTATACAGTATATTATAGTATACCCAACATGCAATTACTTGATGTAAATATAATTCTTTAGCATTCAATAAAACATTCTCAAAGTCCACGCCCAGACAACATCCAATCAATACAAAAATAATGTGCAAACGAGAATTTGTAAATTTAAAAACAAATAATTCCAAGAAAACATCGACTTTCATAACTCTGCCAAATTGACACCTTGTTTAACCCGACGCCAATTCCCGACAATTTGCGGCGTCCGTAAGTGGGCTATTATAAGGATGCAAAAATAATTTCTATCGATAACATTTTAAAAATAAACCCTAAAGCCTCGCCGGATAAGGTTACACCGTTGGTACGGGTAAGGTTGTAGTGATGTGCCCGTAGTATCGACTGTATACATCTCATCGACATCGATTTTGTATTATTTTTTTCACATCACGAATATCAATGAAATTTGTTCTTCAATTATCCAAGGCTATATTCTGTTGGAACTTAATGGGCTCCGTGTTTATTGTTCGTGATATGTTATTACCTACATACTATTATTATTTATAATAAATACTTTATATGTAATAGTTTTATATCTTTTATTTTGTCACTATTAAACACCAGTATAAGTGGTTACTTTTGAGATTACATATACGTATAAATAGCATAATGTTAGTGGCATCGAGCAACTTATTAAGTTAAATTATTTAACTAACATCAGTCGTTGACAGTTTGTTAGGTTGTATTAACTTAACAATGTTTTCTAGTTAATTATATGGTGAATATTTTTCTACTAACACTAATGTCATATGCGTACACGACGATTACTTTAGTCTTCACAGGGATATTCTTAAGTAAAAATTAACGTTTCAGTCTTGTCATTACATACCTTCTCTATTTCTATACGATCTTTTAGAATATTAAAATTCGTCTTTATATTATTGTATATTAATTCACTTAATAATTAAACAACGAGATTAAACAACGAGATTAATTTAAATGGCGCTGTAATCGCTAACGAATAAAATGTCTTAACATATAACTTTTTAATTTTAATGTCTCTTATTAGTGAGAGAAGTATGTAAGTGTTTTGCGAACAGTTCTATTGTACATAATTTTATACAAATTTTAATCTTATTATTTATTTATATTCATATATTATTATATATTACATTGTTTATATGGAGCATGTTTTCAATGTGTGCTAAGTTTTATTTTTTATGGAACGAAATTAATAAGTATTTTTTAGTATACAGAATGAAAAATCTTAACATATATCAGTGATTCTATAGACGGCTGTATTTTAATGTGATTCTTTAACACGAATTGGTATGAAAAATCTTCAACAGATTAGGTCTGCATAACTGCTTTTAGAAGCTCCTACATTTCGTGGCCATTTAATAGCAATATGCTCACCCCAAGTATGCGTTATTAAAATAAAAACCAATAGTATGCTGTTTTTAACTCATACATCGACGTTGATGCTGTCATGTAAGATTTGTGAATGAAAAACTGCAGTCTGGGTTTAGTTTGACAAAGAGAACTTGTTCTAAAGATGTTATTCCCGTGTTACATGTAACAGACGTACAAACATACGCATGTACCTACAGTAAAAATATTGGTTTATTTAAAAACTCGACTCCAACCCGGCGTTGTTTACATAATTATAACTCTTTGAATGCGTTTATAAATTCCTGAGAAATGTCCGAACCGAAAAACTGTAATTAAGAAACTTAATTACAGGAGAATATAAAACAAAATCTAAATTTTAAAACTGTATGTGCTTAACGTGTTCAAATTGATCTTAATAGTACATTATAATATGAGTCCTATCATAATAAAATAAGGTCTATAATAGCTTTGCTTTTGTTGAGAGTGTGTTTGTACAAATTGGCTACTTCTCCTCTGAGCTTGAGTCGGGGCTAAAAGGCGTGGCTGCGGCTAGGGTTGAAACTTGTTAGTTATTTTAATATAATCATATTGATTCTGCTTATACATTATTTAAGCCCAGCTACGAAACCATATGTAATCACTCTTAATGTGGATAATGAAAACAATAAACAAAATTAATAAAGTCAGAAAAATAATACTTAGGAGTTTATATTAGTTTTTGTAGGCGATTTTGTTCGCGTTAACTTTGAATTTAGTGTTATAGCTTAGGTGTCTTTTTGATTTCTTTGCTACATTCATATGAAGTTATATAGAAATCCGTTAAAAGGTTTTATGCTTGAAACATCTACAAACACACATAAATCTTCATGAACGGTCGCATTTATAATACTAGTATAATAGTATAATTATATAAACAACGCTATTAGCGTGTGAGTGTCAACCCTACTCGTACGGTCATCAATATAACAACTTAACAGGAAGATTTCAACAGCTATAAATTAGTCGAGTTAACGAAGACCCGCTAACCACTGAGCCTAAGGGTACATTACCTTACTTACCTTACATTAGACTGTATTACTTTAATAGCTTATTTTGTTACAGGGTTCGATTCCCGGATAAATATTTCGCATATATATATATACATATATTTACCTAGTACAATAGAGTACTAGAATTATATAGGTCGCATAAATATACACAAATGTATTAATATATAAGTATGCATAAATATAAAAAAATTATTTTATTTTTATAGTATATTAAGTTTCGTAACTATTTATAAGTTTTCAAGTGAAAGACATACATTCATAGTTCCAATAGCTATCATTTATAGTCGTTTATTACGATACAGATACAACGATACTTAAAATGAAAAAAAAAGGTATAAAGCTTTATTATAATTAATAATATTACAACAAAATCTAACAAATTTATTTAATATTGTAAAAAAAAAATCACAATAAAATGTAAATCATGTTCCGGGAAGGTCAATAATTGCTTTAGATCAGAATAATCATGGAGTTTAGTCCAAAAATTATGCTCCATAAAATAATGATGTCCTCGGGCTGGGGTGTTCAGCTGAGAAGCGACGCCTGCTTCACAACCGCTCGTTATCAGTAGGTTGTGATTTCAAATAGACTAACAACCTTAAACATATACGTGCGAAGGTTGCTCGAAAAAAAAATAATATCAATTTTATTAGAGACAGGAAAAAAATATAATTTATCTGTTTTTGTTCACTTTTATTATACATATATTGAATTAAAAAAAATATATATTTTACATGTAAATAAAATATATATTAATCCATATGGTATTGAGTTAAAAGAAAAATGAATTTTATTTAACACCCATCAACGATATAAACAACACGAGCCCGAGGTGTCCGGATATATATATAACATTTAATTAGTTATCTTCAGTCTTCACTTATAAGTGTTTTACCTGCTCTTGTAAATAAACATTGTATTTAAAAACCTTAAATTAGTTAAGACACGTCAAAATTAACTTATAAATAAATTATCGCTTTGTTATTAGTATTGTCAATTTGAACGAAATCAAAATCTCATTTTTATAATAAAAATTTATTTCCAAACTAAATTAAAAAATATATATTTATCGTATTTAATAAACTATTTCGTATTGAAATAATAAAAATTAATACGCGAATACGGACGAAAGGGTAACAGACTTTCCACGCCTTCGCCCATATATCAGAAAGCTCCTTTCAATTATTGCTCTCAACAGATATTGTATTTGATTTGCTCACGTTCGCAGAGACGGTGTTATGTATCACTTTCATGTCTTACATTGAACGCTAGATGAATGTATCTAGTTTAAGCCGGAATATTTATTGTATTGTTAAATAACCTTTAACCTTGTGTCTGTTGTTCTGAAAAATGAGTTATTTCTAAGATTATTTAGTGTCCTCAAAAAAGGGTGAACAGTCCTTTACTGAGGTAGTGCGTCACCACCTACGTTCATTTCCAATTCCCAATGGGTGAGATGACTGTCAGGCACTATTCAGTAGAATTAATAAGAATAATGACAGTATAACAGAGACGAAAGCTCTTAGCATTCAATGGATTCACCGTGCGGGTGCCGGGCCCATCGCGTTGCAGGGAGAGGAGCTTCAACAGTGCAAGTACATATGTAAAACATCGAAAAATTAATCACTTTACTTCATTTATTTATACATCATTACAATAAAATACAAGAAAAAAATCAGTATATAAAACACATATCACCATCAATCAACATCAATACATATTATAAGACGAAATCCCTCGCCGCGTCTGTCTGTCTGTTCGCGATAAACGGAAAAACTACTGCACCGATTATCAAACAGTTATCACCACTCGATAGCGTGCTTTTCGAGGACGGTTTTAGTATATAATTTGTTAATTTTTTGTATTTACTTGTGTGTACATTAATGATATTTGTTGAAGATGTCGGGAAAACATGAGCCATCTGAGAGCTTTTAACAAAAACGCTGCCTATAGTCCTTAAGATATAACAAAATAATATATGGTGGAATTGTGTTTCTTATATAGGTCTACAGAAAAGTCCGCGGTGGCATATGTCCATACCTTAAGGATAACATACTATATACAATTTACAACTTTTAAAAATTGGCATTCATAAAGCGTTCATTGGAAAGCTATTTACATAAATACGGTACTAAGTCTTATCAAAATAAATTACGTCGTTTTCAAGCCTACATCACTATCTGTAAATTATTTTTTAAATCATTTAAATCGGGTGCACCATTTGAAAATTATCATAATATAAGTTTAATAATTATCAAAATTAAATAGGCTATTTTATATTTTTTGTAAAGAGTCCGTGCGAAGCCGGGGCTGGTACCTAGTTATGTATATATACAAAGGTAGATGTACAGAAATACTCTCTCGTTTAAGTAAAATATTTTTTTTATTATTATTTCAATTCAATTTGAAAATCATTATTTTCATTAATAAAAATTCCAGCTATTAAAGCCTAATTGCTGTTTTTGGACTGCTCAGAAAGAATTTCAAAATTACACCAGCGAAAAGCCTATTTTTTTTATATTTATACGATAAATTTGTGTGTCAAGTTTAATTTAAAAATATTCCTTTGTTGGTTCATTAAAATTTAAATAAAATCTAAATGAACTGTTTTTTTTTCCTTATATAAATATTATTTTAACTTTTATATGTGTTTTTGTTAAACACTGCTGTCTTTAAATATAATGCCGGGCAGATAATTATGATTTTGCTTCAGACGCATCGTTGTGTTCAATAAAATATGTTCTTTAATTTAAAAAGGTTTTACTGGTCATTTATAAATATATAATTTTCAATTAAATTACAATATATTTGTTGACGAAGATGTGGATTGAAAGTATGTAGTATTTTGTCTCGACTAAACCTCATCAGCACCTTATGAATATTTATAATTCCCGTGATAGTGATTTGTATATATATATATGTTTCTTAGCGAAAGTTTCATTATTAATAGTTCAGTAGTTAAGCACTAAGCAACAACAGGCAGATACATACTATTTATAAGTAATATTCAAAACTACTGTCATGCTACCCGTTTTAAAAAATCTATATTTTAAGTACGCATTTTGTTACGCGTTAACTAATTTCGCCGACAGCGTAATTATACTTAGATGCTATATCACTTTTTTAAATAATTGTACCCATATATAAAGCTAACATTTTCGGATTTACTATGCGTTTTTTCATTATCATCGAGAGACCAATTGAGGGACATTTTCGTCTCGCCTGCCCGTGATCACGGTTACTGCAAAATAACCGTGAAACGTCTATATGTACTTTAATATAATAAAAATGCTTAGTACATACGAAAATAATAAATTAATTTAAATGAATACTCGCGTAAAACTTACATTTGATTTATTACACCTTTATCACGAGTCTAAATTGTCACATAAAACAGACAGTTTGAAGTCTATCGTTCATAAATCATCGAACTTATGATAAGTATGTCGATGTCGGTAAAATTATTAAAATAATTAAATTATAAAAATCGTTTTCGTTCCCATTAAAATTTTGATTGACAAACAAACGTCGGACCGTGTATCTTTATATTAATTTTATTTTATTAAAATTGTAAACAGCATGTCTTATTGGAACGTTCAAGTTACTGAGACGTTTATACTCCGGGCGCGATCGGGCAGAGAATTGATCGAGCAAATTACTTTGCATCGACGGACAATGATGGGTTGCATTAAGGAAGCTTATGGTTGCGCAACCGTTGAAATGAGCAACTAAGAGGAGTTTATTAATATATTCATTTATTCATCTGATAGAACACATATCAATATTATAATTTACCAGTACAGTTTTTACTGTTAACATTGAGTGATCCACAAATACAATATTTTGAGGTACTTTAAAGAGATTAGGAACAAAATGAACAACCAAAAAGAAGATGCTTTAAAAACATTACTCTTATTAACGGAAAAACAAAAAAAAAAGAATATAAGAAAAAGTGTATAGTGTATTCAATAGATTCAACTCTTTTTTTCTCAATAACAATCTAGTTTATCTTAAATAAATACAACACCTAAGTTCAGACCTCTAGTAATATTTGGAGATAAAAATATCACTCGCCAATTACTCGTCCCTTATCGACCTTTAACATATAACAATTAAGATGTTTCATTAAATCTTAAAATACAACTCATTTAAAAACACAAAGAGCGCTTAAGCAAGCGTGTTATTTGACCGGACGTCTAATTTGGCGCGTCTTAATATGCCAATTAAGAATCTGTCTTCTTAAATCTTACATTGGCAGAGTGAACCGCGGGAGCTGCTTGTGGCCATTAGTCAGGGATTGTTCGATTTGCTGTTTACATCGATCCGATACGATATCGGTGAGACGCGGCACGATCGTTTTTATGTAACTCACATTAAATACTCATTTGAAGCAACCTTAGGATTTTGGAAGGATAATTTGGATTGTCGCTTTTTTTGACGTATTACTTTGTTTTAATTTATACTTTTATTTTATTTGGATAATTTTTCGAATGGCAGTTGCTGTTAATGCAAACAAGAAATCTCAGCTTTAATTAATACAAATTAATAAAAAAATATTTATAGTTCACGATAAAGTAATGGAAAATTTTATAGTAAATTTGAATAAATTTAAATTATCATTCGGGAGTAATGTAAACGGGCCTGTGCTCGGAATACTTCCATATCCTCGTAAATCTGACCGAGTCTTATCTACGAGCGTGTTCGTGGCGATATGTTTACGAGTTACGTTTGGGGCTTTTCAATAGTAATGTTCTATTGTCGTACGGTCAATGAGCGTTCTGCGACGGTTAATTTTATTAACAAAGAACTAATTTTCACGGTTCCCTTTCACGATGTAACATTAGAAGGCGTATTTTATGCGGATACCAAATTGGATCTACCTTGTACGAAGTCTTCAGTTTCTCGGAGGAGGAACAGTTCCTCGGAGTAAAGATCTTCGATTTATTTGTTAGTTGTAAAGCCCGTCTTCATAAAAACTTAAATTAGCGTCTACATATATTACGTGTGTTTGGAGTTTTGGGAACTATAATATCGACGAGTACAGAGTCTAAAACAAACATGTACTATAAAACTTAACACTTTAAACACGTTCTGATACTTTTACAGTATTTTTACTTTTTATAAACGCATAATATTTATTGTACTAAAAACGTACAAATGCCCAAAAGTTTTTGACTCCAAAAAATGACTTTGAAGTAAAAATTTTATCATCTACATGTTTGGCTAATTCAGAGTCTCATTTCGCTGTCAGCGAGTACACGGCCAGTGATTTGCACTCAATTCATCACATACTTAAACACAAAAAGCTATACGCAATTTGGTCCTGTTTTAAAAACAAGCAAAAACCGTTACAAACTTTTTCAATGCGAGATTTGAAAGTGTAATCGCAGACGCTCGGACGCCATGTTGACAAAGACACATGGTCGTCAAACAACAATCAAGCAAAAAGGTAAGAAACAAAAAGATCTAAATAAAACACACTCGACCGGCATTCCAGACATTCCCTCCGTCCCAATTAAGATCCCGCGAGATTGTAACCTTTTTGGTGTCCCCTTTTTGTCCCAATCGGTTTTTTAACACCTCAGAGATCGATGATAATTTCGGGGTTTTGAGATAATTAGCGCGTTTCTCATTAGTTACGGTTAAACATTAGATTGTTCTCGCTGGTTCGTGTTTTTACTTTTTTGTTACAAAAAGTATGTATGAGTAATTTATTTTATACAAAATCGATGATCGTAGACAATAATAGAGCACCTGCCTTCCTTGGCACCATAATGTATGTTAATATTTTTATTATACCATAAACGCTTCTGACTTTAACCCGTATTAGATTTTATTGAATTTAATTTCAAATTGGTTTATGGCATGATTGGTTTTTTGGTATTATAAACCTTATCTGTATATAATTAAAGTCTATTAAATGATGAGATAATCATTAAAGCCTTCGTTTACACCGTACTGCTTGTGTGTAAAAAAAACAATTTTTAATAATTTTTTTTAAATAAATAAAATCAATTAAAAATACATGAATCTATATGTTATAGTATTAGTATTATTAAATAGTTACTTAAACTTATTAATAAGTTTCTAGTAAAAAAAAATGTCTAATTTACGGTGTGGTAGAGGAATCCTTAACAAGGTACACTCGAAAGAAATAACAAGGTGCTAGTAAAACAATTATTAAGGCTCCCAAACTCGTAAATGCCCGTCATAAAATATCTGGTTTGTATATATTTTTTTGTATAACACAAGCTTTTAAGACAACACGATGTGAAATTTATTTGAAACCACGATAGATTATATAAATTTTTATGATATATATTATTCGTCGCCATTTTAGTCTAGTGGCCGCCATTTTGGTTAAATGTCAAATATCAAATATACAACAAATAACGATATTTCTATTTTTCCATTAAAATAATCTATAAATAAATTCATATCTGACATTGTAATGTTAGAATTATGGTAAATCTGTTATAATTAAAACATAATGTGAGAGCTCGACTAATTATCATATACAAATTAGTTGTAACTCAGGTTATCTCGTTCGACCTGTAGTGTTGAAACGATTTGAATTAGTGTGTTTTGACTCGTCTGATACATTAGTACGAGACTTATCGGTTGTATTACAAGCGTGTTTGAATTCTTTTATCATCGTGAGATAAAAAGAGGTTTAACAAATTCCGGGTTAAATAATTATATAAATTGTTTTTACAATACGTCATTTTGATTTTAATTAAACAACTGATTTATTTAAGATTCTTGTAGAACAAAAAACTAAACGTTGGTATATGACAGTTTTCGAGATCTTAAAATATTCTATCAAATCGTCCAAAAATATATCCAAATGCCTATTTCAGCTTGTTACATGAACATCAATTTATTATTATACATTGTAATTACGGATTCTTAAACAACACTGGGGCAACCCATTCATATTATTTGAAAGGTTTTTATATTTTTCTTACTGAACTTAAATCAATTGAGAATCGATACAGATTATATAGAAGGAGACATTTAAATGCAATAATAACGTTAGCCATATCATACGAGATGTTTCGTTTTATTAAACATATTTGTCTTAGGTATTTTTTTTTATTTTCTATATCGAAAGTTATCGATGTTACGTGGTATCCGAAGAGTGTAATTAAATTGATCTATTAGAGGTTGTTTTCCATCAAATTGGACGAAATGGAAATAAATTGTGTGAATTGAGTCAATGTTTGTTCTTATGACCAATAATGAGACGTCTGTTTTCGATTACAAATTGTAACAGACAACACACACGGCTTCAACCGTTTTTGTATTCAGTTTGACAGAAATAAAAATTTCATATGTATTGGATGGAATACGTGCTTTTAACTAGAAAACTTACTAACCTTTGATTGCATAAAATACTTTTAATATAATCATAATTAAATTCATCGATTTTCATTATCCATAAAGGCATCGTAAATTTTCTCTTCGTTAATTCAATGTATATTGCGGCAAACAATATTACTGTAATCGTATAAATTAGATATAAAACAGACGTTTTTATAATAAGAGAATAACATGGGAAATGAGGATTCGATTTGCAGTATTAATAAGTTTATTTTTATTGGACTATCGATTATAATTTAAACTGGACGTCTGTGAGTCAGGCGAGTACAATCTTCATTTCATTAGCGGTCGTGAGTCGATCTGGAGCTGCGTGCTGTTCCCCCAATGATGCAGTACACACCAGATATATAGATTAATTCATGGAATACCTGTCTGCTTTATTCTATTGTTTGAGTTATTGGCGTTTCGTTTTATGAGAATACGCTCATTTTATAAGAATAATAGGAAAAAAATGAATTAACGAAACGCGACTTATTACTGAGTACTTTAACTGCTTTTATATATGTATATCTTAAGTAATGTCATGATTGACTTACGTCACTGTCACGTGTAACTCATTAGTGACAAACAGTCGTAATCTGATGACAGTCCAATGTGTGGTTGTTTGTAAAGAATTATTTGTAAGGTTATTTTTATTTAAAACTATACTCTAACACTAACAAAAGAAACAAATTTTCGAATCTTTTTTTCTATTAAATTCCATATATTTATAAAAAAATATATCCGTTTATGTCCGTGTAGATCTCATTTATATCAAAAAGAAAAAGACATAAGGTATTTATTTGAAAGTAAAATCTGTTTTCTCATCGTATACTGAATACAAAACACACTCGCTTCAAAAACATAAATAAATAATTACATGATTATATTGAATGAGCCTTAATACCTCGCTAATCACATCTCTGGCTGATAATAACATAATGACGCTGAACGAGGTATACTGTTAACCGCTTTGATATTAACAGAGTAATGGAATAACATACTTTTTACAACGATAACCGGAGTACAACAATTGTGTTGTAGTATAAATATTACTTATATGAAAGATAATACGTCACAACAATTTTTTTTTTTTTAATAAAAATACTTACGCCATTTTGTGAATTCCATTTTTGACGTTTCGTTGTGAATGACATAAGTCGGACTGTCATTTTAATTACAGTTTTTTTTTTAAATTTAATATAATTATATTTATTAAGTGTCACAGTCCACTTGTTTGATATTAATTGTAATTATTCCATCACTGTAATGTTTATTCCGTCGTCATAGATTAGAACAATTAAAATGTATCCCGCGTTAACCTTACCATTGTAATAGTCATATATTTCAACGTATTTATTAGTTCTCTAGTACAATCTAAACACGGCCGTGTTTTATGATTCCACCTGCCCTAAGCAGTGCACGCACTTGACTTATACATGACAGCGAGATAGAATTTTAAAGCTCGCCCGGACTATGTTACCGAACGAAGCGTTTAAATATGTTTACACGTTCTGAAATCGATGTTTAAGAACGTATTTTATTATCACATATATCATTTTGATTTTTGGTTCATCTCATGATTATTATAGTTAAACAAAACTATTTGTTACGGTAATTAATTTACGTGTATCGTAATATAAATATTGCGCGCTATCTCTCATGGCGTTGGATTCCCGTACCCGGCCTGCGTTCCCTAAACACCTAATAACTCTCCTAATTGCATATTCCCCATGCATTTCCTATAAATACGCCATCACTTTATTAATTTGTAGTTAACATGCTATATCATTTGCCTGTATGGTAAAATAATTGACGGGGAAGCGTTTAAGTGTAATTTATTTGTTTTTATTGACGCCATGTTGGTATTTTAAATATTGTATCTTTTAACCCCTGAGGTAACACTGTAATAAATTACTTGGAACTAACATACGTATATGAATTTAATTGATGTTAACTATATTATATTTATTATTTAGGGATATTTTGATTCCAATGTCTCACTGAGTGTGTTTTATAGTCTATATTAATTTTTTACATCTGTAATTTTTAGGTGAATAACATACTGTCACATTATTTGGATATTAATATTTTTAACTTATCTCGCGAACGATCAAAACTAACAACACCATTTAAAAAAAAAAATGACTTAAATCCGGGTACAGAGAATCAAAGGCAACATAGTTTACACAAATACGTATGTGTTTTATGGTTCCTGAAACTCCTTTATATATAACACTTAATAACAATATCTTTGTTCCTAACGCCATGGTTACAAGGAAAATAAAAATTTGGAAAAAAAACATTGCAATCTGCATAGCGGTCCTAAATACGATGTTTTCATATTTGGACTAGGTAAATTTCGAGTCCCACTGTGTCTAATTTTACCTTCGTATACATTAATTACCTTGCGAATTTTGACTCTACTTCAATTTAAAGCAACTTTTGTTTAAAGCTCAAAATTTAAGCAAATATATTTGAGTTTATACCACTGGAAACATCATAATATTATTATTAAGATTTTTCCAGTCGATATATATATTATTATCTCTTATTATTCTCAAAAAAAACGTGTGTTTTTGGGATGTTAGTGATTATAAAATATTTGCATTTCGCTAGCCAACGTCGTTTCTAGTCTCCTCATCTTCCAGTCTTCAGATAACTCTAACCATACACAACATTTCCCGAACAATAAGTCTGCAGAGCTTGTCTGAATTATACATTCTGAAGTCATGGGAAATTCTTGGCGAATCCGCGTATTTTCCGGTCGCTGTTGGAATATGTGAGAGATCCGCCTCCCCATTCCAATGAGGTGAAAACATCGAGAAGATTCTACGACAGAAGCATTGTAACAAAACAATTCTTTACATTAAAATACTGAGGCTACAACAATATATTATAGTAGAAGTATTATCATTAAATAATTAGCAATTTAAAATTATAATTTAGTAACAAAATTTTCGTCACAATTTTTAAAAAGCTAGGTTTTCTTTTAGAAAAAAAACTCATTATGTAGACTATTAAATATTATTAACAAACAAAATAATCTAAAATATAAAGAATATTATCCAAATCTACAATGCCAATATAACTTCAAATAGGAACTCCTTGCTCGTACCATGGGAAGTCAAACATTTGATATTCAATAATCGAAGCCAATAAACTGCTCTATCGACACAAAGTAGAGATATAGCTGTTAAGAATATTCTAAGCATTGAAATATTCATATTGCATACACCACCGGGATCGCAGGAAACGAATCAGTGGAGACCATTAAATATTACGTTGGCTCTTGTTTAGAATTCTGATGACTAAATTCGTCATTTAAATCATATTTGTCTGTACGTCACTATTATTTAAAATTGTGTTTTCTGGTAACCACGCTGAGAATAGACTCGCAAAAATTTTTACCATCCAATAGTTATTCATATGTGATATTTATTTTATTAGTCCGAAATATTAATGGCATTTAGTTTTTGGGGATTGATTTTTTATAGGCATTCTATTAAATTATCATAATTGTTACGGACATTGTTTCCTTACAATGGACCATAAAACACGTTACATCGATATCTCAGAACAGTGTCCGAACAACAAAAAATAAATGTTTTACGTCACATAACTTTAAATTCAATGGAATCATACAATTATATCATTTCCAATAAACGTCAAACGATGCACAGATAACAATTAAATTAATGACAGTTCAGTGAAAAAAAAATATTCAAATGAGACACCAAAATTTAACAGAACCCATTTACGTCTGGCCCAAAAACGATATAATACATTATATAATAATAGATTCGAGTGGTGATCCGGTGATAAACATGTATGCAGCTATCGGTGTGGTCAAGGAGGCTATGTGCATGCATGGCGCGAACGCATGCACGGTTAAACATAACTAATATGAAATATGCAGCTTGAATACTTAGTGGTGCAGTGCACTTTGGACAGCTCTCCGAGGGTTTGGGTGACGAGAAGAATATTCATCATGATTCAAGATTCAACGACAATTTATGCAAAAAAAATAACTTATACAGCCAATTTAAAGTTATCGAAAAAGAGGTCATATACCATTTAAAATAATGGCTAAAATTAATTTAATCTTTTTTAAAATTTGTATTTAGCTAGTGTACCGAAATTATACAGCCTTGTGTAATCTATTTGGCCACACAAGGCTCCTTCTAGTTAGCATGTATCTGCGTCACATCAGCAATTAATTTACATAACCGTCGCAACACTGACGCTATACGTTTAAGGTCTACAATCGAATGGTAAAATTAAAAAATTCAGTACGCATTGATCTAAAACAGATTACAGTAGAGAACTATTGTATGGGATCGTAAAATCAATTAAATACAAGTCATGTGGAAACCTCGTAAAATTCATACACCTATGTGTCAACGACTTCCGTGAACTGGACCGTCACGGTAAAGGCAAATAAAACCTCAATGTTTGTACAAATAAAGCTCAATATCCAAAGCGATGATAGCCTATTTTTTTATTCAACATAAAAGAATTATTAATTTTATATTAGCGTAACTCTGAAAAGGGATTGACACGTTGACTATATCGTTTTCCACTTCATCTGTATCCATTATGTTTTGATGCCATATTTATTTCAATAACTAAAATTGGTTAATAAAAATATCATCCTTATCTTTATTGCGACAAAGGTGAAATTGTCTTGAATTGTTGTTTAACGCGCGCAAACCGTGACGGCGCTAAATAACATAGAGCGGGAAGAAGTTATATGAAAAAAAGGGACGGTTGATTTTTTTTTTAATTTTTTCGGCTGCAAGCGCAACTGCCAAGCTTCCAAGAAGGTGTAAAGTGGCTTTTATTTTGTGTTATTTGTTATTTATTTTATTGTATTGTTAATAAGCATGCTAAGGGGGACCGGCTATTATTAAATGGTTATTTGGAACTAAATAGAATATAATAGCCGTGAATAATCTGTGAATGAGAACAGCAATCAGAGGCTATTGTTGGACCGTTCAAGTGACTTTTGACGTCTTTATTATTACTTTTTTTTTTTAATTTTTTTCATGTGATTCTTAAATACAGGGACGTAAAGTCTAATATCAGACGACCAAATAAGTCGGTCAAATTGACACATATATTTATTGAATTGACATTTTTTTATGCACGCGAAATGAAAGATAATTTGTTAGGAATAGAATTCGCCTTTCAAGTACGCACTGAATTATGAACACTTTGTTATATCGACAATGGGATGTATAGGATTTCAACAAGATTTTGACATATGAATTAATATATTTTGTATAACCTCAGCGAGGTTTCCTCATACGTATACGAATTCAATAATTTGTCTGCTTATTTATATTGAAAGAATAATTTGTTTCTACGTTTCAAAATATGAATCGTCATTCTTTGCTCATTTGTATGTTTTTTTTTTTAATAAAACACTTTCCTAACTCTCTCCTTGGATTTAAATGACGAATTCAATTAATGTTGCTGAATTATTTCTATGTTCTGAAACATATTAAATTACAGTTTAAAAAAATCCCTTACGAACTTTACTATGTATTATATATATTAACTACCTACGTAACATAATTTATATTTGTTTATGTTAACTGTTAAGGAACGTAGTAAGTATGTTTTAAATAAATATTACATTATATTTTCCTCAAAGTATGTCCTTAAATAAAATGCTGCCATTAAGTAAATAGTTATAGCTGGTAACATTACACACAGCAATTAAAAATATTACAAGATATAAAGATACGTTAATAGTTTTCAATATTGTTATATATAATGAGATCTAAGACTTTCGCGAGTATACATTCAAACGAAACTAATATTTTTGGTAATATACAACGCGTATTTTATTATTTTAAAAAACTATCTCGTTGGCCGTGATCACGGTTGCTGCGAAGTATTCGGAACAGTATTTAAATTTTTAAAAATAATAAACCTTTTTCTTTGAAAAGAGATTTAATGTTTATATTTACATTTACTATCAGCGGCCCAGCTATTAGTGACACTAGTTACAATTAAGTTATCAGAATGAAAGTGGGAATCGCGATAAAATGAATAGTCCACCCGTCAAATAAATTTTATCTGAATTGGGGTACAAGTAGTTTGTTTAATGTATACCGTTTCAGATTTTATTGATATTACTGTTATTAGATTCAAAATAGTATGGTAGGAACCTTTAAATGTATCTCTTGAGAAATATTTTTTGTAATACATACTTTCAACTTTCTAGAAGCTTCCTTTCATGGTACGTCAAAATTTTAATGTCCATGATATAGTTTTAATGTGTACATAACTTTGAAAAGGTAGGTATTAGCGTTAGTTAATATTAAATTTTCATTATTGTTATACAAACGAAACTTAAATTAGTTTAAGTGCCAAATGACAATGGATATGTTTGCTCAATTTAATGGTGGTTAGTCGATGGTAGTGTATTATTCGGCCATCTGCGTTACGGTCCGTCATGGGATACTTCGGTACCGACCCCCGTGGTGTCGGAGCAGCCCAGGTACGAATTAAACCTGAATACGTAAAAACGAGGAGAGATAAACCAAAAATATAAAAAAATTTTCAAACAAAAAAAAAATATTGATAAATTAAAATCAAACTATTTTCTTATGTTTTATAAGAACAACTAACTAGTTAATTCACATTAATGTTATATACAATAAATAAATGAATTTTTTTTTCTTTTACGTAGATGTTCAAATAAGGGATGATGATATATTATTATTAATTTAACGCCCAGAGTCCGTGCCTGTGCAGTCCTGCCCAGTCTGTGTCCGAGATAGAAAAATTCTGCTAATTATTAACAATATAATGGCCCGCTTAATTTATGGTTTGGCTCGTAAAATATGGTGTTTTAATGGGACCATCATCCCACAAATGGGATCCGTCAAATTGTTTTGTGGTAGTTTAGAGAATCCCTAATTGATAGCGATTTAGTTTAAATGCTTTTAATCTAACATTATTATAATGTTATTTTAACTATATACACTAATCCACATTTATGTCCGCAGTGACGTACAAACATTTTGATGCAAATACGTGTTTAGATTACGTACTAATAATGCTATGCTTACTAATGTTATCATGTTAGTTGGTTTGTTTGTTACAAACTTAATACAAAACCAATAAAACTTAATTTATCGCATATATCTTAGTGATAAGATAATGTGCCTTTCGTCACATTATAAGATAATAATTCGGATATAATCAGAAAAACGTCTCGATTACAATTTATATTTTGTATACATAAGGTTTTTCTTAGACTCCAGTCTCCAGGCACGTAATTAAGGGACAGGTCAAGAATGTAAAGATATAAATTGAGACTACAACACTAAATATTTTATCAGGTATGACATCGGTCACCTGAGATTTATTAAAAACATTTAAGCTTACTCTAAGTTCACATCGTCATACTACACACACAGCGTTTCCCGTTTCCTAGTAGATAGCCTCCATTAATACTATTGTGCTGAGGTTTATCAATGAAACAAACCTAACGGTCCGTATGTAGTTCATGCTGTATAGTTGTAACCATTCTGATAAAAGGAAACAGAAGATGAATGCAATTATACGAGAGGAAATTCAGTGGCGATGATTCAATAAAAATGTATTAATGCATTGTAATAAACTATTTCGGGAACTTTTTCTCAAACCGCAAAGAGTTTCTTATATTTCCTTCACGTAATGTAATATGACACCCGCAAATATTTTAACCAGTAAAACACGTTTTATATCTAAAAACATTGGTTCAATGGTGAATATTATAAGTTTTTATACAAAAAAAAAATACATACGTCATATCACAGATTATATTATACTAACCGCGGGGAGCTTAAAGAATACAATAACGCTGTCACAGGCACAGCCGTGGGCGGGAACGAGTCTTGATATAAAAATACAACAAATGACAAAGGATTACCGCCTCTATATCAATTGGAATAAGGAATTCTATTGTTGGTGCGTTACCATATTAATTTTATTGTAGTGAAAAATGAATTTTATTGCGATACATATAGATTATAATTTCAAACGCACTCGTCCATTAAGATCCATATCAAATAAGTCCCTTTAGGAATAAAGACATCAGAAAGCAGTGATAACTTATTCAAATTATTTGTAACATGATACAACTTGAGATCTTGTCAGCTTTGGGTGTTTTATTATCTGTGTTCCAAGATGGCGCTCGCTGTGATTTACAACAGGGATCCTTTAAGTAATTGAAGGTAATTTAAACCCGAAATAAGCTTTCACGTGTCCACGTACGTCTAACGTAAGTTATAATCTAACTCGCAACGTGCACGAGCGCGTTTAATGTGTACGAAGGAAATAATAAAAGATTTAATACTTAATTATTACACATTATTAAACAATAATAATAATAATAATAATAATAATAATAATAATAATAATAATAATAATAATAATAATAAAATACCTTGAATTCATTCATTCAGACAGTTTTAAAGTGAAAACATATAAATAATATAAATATATTATAATAGACCGTCCCGGACGGCGGGCAATGTTACGAGAGAGGTTTTATACGAATGTGTCGTTTGTATTGAAATTAGGATGTATTAGATGTAATGGGTTAAACCTGCTGGTTTATGACCTCTATTGTACAGCTACCATGTTTAAAGGTGACTCAGACACGAGACATTCAATACTATCACGCTTAACACATGTTAAACACTATCAGAATGAAGTCTTTAATGATTCACGTACGTGATAGGGACGGAAAACTGAAAAATATCTGTTTTAATTCAACCATACTCGTCTTGTGACAGTGCTGTTAGTAATAATTTAGTTTCGTTTGCAAGAGAAACGTTATCGTAAGGAAATATCTATTAATATAAAAATTAATCAAACTATTGTTTTTAAAATAGATTTAAAATAATTGTCTCAAGTCTGCTCCGCTACGAAATATTAAACTGATCAAGAAACTAAAATATCCATATATAATTTACGAGCCATTTTCGCTTTTTGAATGCTAGTGAATATTTTTAAATAATATTATATAGTTTTATCGTCCGTCCTCGGCTTCCGAATGTAATAAAAATACATTAACTTTCAACATGCATGACAATAAACATGAAAACTAATACCACCTTATTAAAGTCCAGCGTAGTTCTGTTCAGTGAAAGGTTGAAAATTAATGAAACAAAATGAAATAAATACTTGTTACCGAAAGTTAAACGGCAGTCAATAGAAATAATGTCAGTAAAGTATATACGATTGGAGATATAATAAGTTTAACACGAAAAAATCTGATTTAACTCATCCGTTGAACAATCGCTGGATAAAATTAACTGGATTGGGACGATATGAAATAGCTATGATAGTAAACTATTGCTGTCCTCTGACTTAAATATATTTATATATTATGGCATAATATATATTTTTTAACCTATGGCTTCATTCGCACTAGTATCGTGGAATATTTTGCGAATGTCAATTTCATAATAATAAAATTAGCTTACTTTTAAATATTTTTTTTATAGTCCACTGTCTATTAAAAAGTATTCTCATTTACTTTATTGAAATTAAAATCGATCGCTTCGAGTTCAATCATAGACACGATCAGTATTTGAACTTTAGGTTTCGGGGATATCGGATAGATTATTACTAAATAAATAGTTTTTATCAAATAAAAACATCGACATTGGCAAAATATTCGAGGATTCCAATGCCTATGAATCCATAGCATATTAAAATAAAACATATCAAACCAAAGTATGTAAATTTAAACGAACACTTATCACACATTTTTAGCGGTTTCAGATAATCGATAGACGAATATTATCGTTCTATAAAATTTATTCTAATATTTAGATGATATCAAAGACAATTGTTAACGAAACTACAAAAAAAAATATATTCACACCGGAATATAGGTATAGTTAGAATCTATCAATAGCTATCAATTGAACAACCATTTAAACTGCATTTCTGCAAGTCTTTGTCGTACAAAATGGCGTCCGTCAATTGTGACATTTGTAAGTGACCATAAAGTCAATAGTTATATAATTGGGTTGTATTTAAAATACAAAAAGAGCAACATCTGCTTCGAGTGTCACCTTTGTAAGGTATTGTTACGGAGTTGCCTCTTGTAAAAACTCGTTAGAAACTAAATTTGCTACTGAGAAGTTTTAAATGCGAGTGCGGCATACGATTTAGTTTTTTTTTTTTTTTTTTTAATTTTTAAATAGTTAAAAGTATTGTTAATTTGATTGGTTTCAAATGTTCGTTTAGCTAGCGTAAGTTATTGCCAGCTATAAAAACTAAGCTACTTTCCTATGAAATTGGATTCGTCAAAAATTAAAGCGTAATAGTCCGTGAACCGCCCTCCCTGTTCTGGTGTTATTGATGGGTTCCAGGAAATAATACTCCGACGAGGATTTAACAAGGGTACAACTCATTGAGATATATTTTATAGTGTGATATGAACAAATAAATCAAACGTACGATTGATATTAAAAAAATAAATTGTATATAATGTAAAAATATAAAAAAAAAAGTTGTTAAGTCAAACAAAAAAAAAAATCTAAAACAATTCTATAATTAACACATCAGAAAAATGTACAAGATATCGTTCTATAAAAGCGATGTACAATATAATAATATGATAACTAATTACAAAAGGTTCTTGTGGTATAAAAACTCCTTTGTTACAACACAGCCCGCGTTCTCCGTCCCTTACACAAATGTTTGTATTTAATCACACCGTGACAAACGGGATACATTTCAAACCATAACTTATTTAACGGCTTTTAAGAAACCATTGTGACTGTATCTAATTATGTTGTTTTTATCAACCGGTTACAAAAAAAATAATCTATAAGCTGACGTTATTAAATAATAACCTATTTCGCTTTATGTTTTTTTTTTTTTTTGGAAATACAAAACTAACAACCTCAGATTGCATTAAAACATCCATTGATATGTCAAAAAATGTTTTGTTAATTTATTAATTTTGAATCAATCCACAACTACCACGAGTTTTGCATTTAAATATTAATCAATATATTTTTCAAAAAGACGGAATAAAATAAAATAAAAAAAACAATCTACATTTTGACAATTGTGTCATAATGACGGATTATAAAGAGTTACTTGATTTTTTTTTTATTTTAAACAAGTGACAACTGACAAACGTTTACAGCTCTGACATTTGAACGTCCTAATAACTGTTTAGAAGATTCAGAACGAGTAATTTGCTTTATGGCTTACATTTTAACCCATATAACAGTTCACGTTTTATCTAAACTAGAAATCGTATTCGTTTTAAGAAAACGTAAAGTTGCTACCGGGTTAGAAGTCAGACATATCTAACACAAAGCCTTTGTACCGACTACAGTCGACGCAGTTATTATAGCCCATATACATACAGGCAATTATGATACTTATGGTATACACATAAGTGATATTACCGAGCGTTTTATATTATTCATAATACTATGATGTCCGGTATACGCTATTAGGGCAAGTACATTATGAACAACAAATGTCGATTCACAAAGGGAATGTCTCTTACACGTCCGTAAATGTGTTTTTTTTTTGTCCAAAATGTTCTTAAAACGGGTTCCATTTAAATTGTCTAGATATAAAGTTCCGAGTAATTGTCGTAACTCGAAATAACTGGTAATGTACAGTTAAAAGTTAATAAAGAGTGTTTTGTGTTTTAAAAATGTTCGTCTGTAGATATCTATATCTATACTATGAAATAAACTATTAAGTAAATGTATAGTTACGTAAGAATTAATATAAAATATATGTAGATTCCACCAGAACATTATTTTGGATATTTAAAGGAAACTTGGTGATATTATACTCTCCTATATAAATTTTAATATTTTGCAAAATATTTTAATCTTGTATTAAAGTACCTATCTTCACTTAAAATCGGTTAATAAGATAACAGCATACTTCTTCTAATTGACCCTTTTCATAATGAGATCTAAGATTTTCGCGAGTATTCATTTAAATGAAACTAGTATTATTCGGATTTACTACGCGGATTTTATTATTTAAAAACTACATAATCCCGACCGACCGACCGTGATCACGGTTGCTGCAAAGTAACCGAAACGTCGGGATTATGTAGTTTTTAAATAATAAAATCCGCGTAGTAAATCCGAATAATACTAGTTTCATTCACCCTTTTCATTATTTTTCACTTAATAGTAGGTTACTCGAGTGAAAAATAACGAATTTAAAAATTTAAAAATCAGTGACATTAGGTGGACGATTTAATTCTTTTTACTTAAATAAACGGAACGTAATATCATTCTTATACGAATCGGTTTTTTAAACTATATAGCTTTATAAGTATTTTCCTTTGACAGAAAACTTAAAACCATTAAATATAATCAGACTATACAGTATTTATGACGTAACACGTTTTATTATATATATAATATATATATAATAAAACATTTATAATATTTTCCACAGAGTACAAAAAATATATAAAAAAATAATAATAATTAGAAGCCATTAACGTTATTTGGCTGAATAAATAAATATTCCTCTTACTAACCGCATCACGTAACCATGTTCTGTAAGACAGTTCCCGATAATTGAATATTTCAAGGGAAAAGAAAAGTCATTTATAAAATACGAATTTAACACTGTTTTAAATTCATAGCTGCACTTGTTGTGGTTCTAGTTAAATTATTATATACGTTTGTTTGTGTGTTACGTTGTAGCTAGGAAAACTATAAACATTATTATATCGTGTAATTTTTCGTCATTAATTTTATTTTTCCATAATCATCATAAAATATTACGTTTAATTTAAAAATAATATTATATAATATAAAATATATTCAACTTATATTATTAAAGCCTACGTATAAATGTACATATGAAATTTAAATTAACTTTAAATCTTTTAATTACCTTATAATTTAAAATGATATATGTATTTATACTTATATATATATATTTTTTTATTCCGAATGAAGTCAGATTGATTCCTATAATTTCCATATCGTCAAACGTCGTCGGTTCTGTGAAGGCGACATTAATTGAGACAATGTTATCCTTTGAATTGCTGGCACGAGTTCGTCACACACTGAAAGATATAAAAATAGCTTCTGATACATTAACATACTTAAATATCAATTATTTCTGTTATTCATGGTTCGATGTTTATAATAATAATGTATATATATAAAATATTTTATTTATATATTCATTATAAGAATATTATAGGTATATTACCTACAGACGAGATAGTTCTGGAGATTTGGTTAATGAATAAAAATGAATATATATATATATATATGTTGTCATTTATTTTTCATTAACCAAATGTTTTAACCAAGTGTAAATAAAAGGTAGATTAATGAACGGTCCCCATGCCTTATATTGAGTATTCAGAGTATAACCAAATATCGCTTGCCACTAAATCGATGTTGTGATGTGAATTGAAATTATTTAGACAAACACACGTCATGGTTAAAACTAACGTTGCTTTAAAATTATCTCAAGCGTGCATATACATGTGTATTTTAGCAGAAGAAAAAAACAAGAGAATATATATCATATCGGCTAATGTAAACTTTGCTAATTATCGCGAACAATAAAATATACAGATATATAATCGAAAAAAAATAGACTTCAACCTTCAACTTACTTTGTTTATATATATATTGTTTATATGAGCCTCTTAATCATTTTGTCACAATTGTCGCTATTAATTTAAACTGTAACTTAAAATTTTGTGACACATAAATCTAAATTTCTTTATAATTATTTATATTTCATACCTACGTAGGTATTTTTCATTTAATTCTAAATAATTTAATCTGTTTTTAGTTAAGAAAATTACAATTAATGTATTAATTATGATATAATTTATATCGTGAACTTTACTTAATAGTAACATGTGTGTATACAGCCTAAAATAATCAAAGCTCTTACATCCCGAGCGCTGTACAAAGTATTGTATTGAAATGACCAAATTTATTGATCCCCACCATTGGTCGCTTGAATGGAAAAATAAAACTATTATCATATACGATATTAAATCTTATATTGTATAGAAAAAAGTTTAAATTCATTTGACACAGCACGTTTCTTTAGTTGGGTATAAATTGCTTAATTCAATTTGAAATAACCATTGTATTATTTTTATTGTATGTAATGTTATGTATTGTCATTTTGGCGGGAATCAAATTAAATATGGCGTCCTCTTATAAATATTATATAAGTAGGTACGTACATAAATAGTTATAATACGAAAAATTAAAAAAATAATAATAATGATTGAAATAGAATTATTAGAACGGTGTTGATTTATTTAAAATTATAATAGGAATTTGTAATAGATTAATGTAATTGTAATAAATATTTTTTTTCAAATAATATTTATTCACACCAAAGAGGTTTAAATGTGGAACTATGTCTTTGTACTATTAAAAAAGATCAGCCATTTTTTTTTAATATAGATTTAATTGTTTTGAATTCATTAGAGTGAATTCAAGCACGATTATTAACTTAGGAAGAAAAATACATAACTGTCATATTTGGGTATAACGCAGTCGGTTAAAAGCATCATCCGAGTATCTTTAAGAATGAAATAATATGGAAAAAAATTATGTTATGCGTACATATAAACAATTAAACTGTGTTTCCAATCAACATTCAAGTCTTGTAACATAATGGCGCCATACCATCGCTCCATTGAGCTGAGAATGAATTTAAAACATTAATGCAAATGCTTCCCATTCATTAATATTTCATTATAAAACAATTTACTTTGTAACTTTAGCTGGTTTTTTGATGATATCATATTATATGAGAAAGTTCCTTTAGACTGTGACTCCGTCACATAAGCAATAGAGTTGTTCTCTGCCATTACGGCCACTAAAACTATACGGCACGTCGTGGTTCCACCCGTGTAGTTTCGGTATCGATGTCGGGATCGGGATAAAAGGTAGCCTATGTCCATCTCCAGGATTCCATCTATCTCTAACCAAAATTCATCAAAATCGGTTCAGTGGTTTAGGCGTAATAAGGTAGCAAACAGACAGACAGACAGACTACTTTATATAGATATATAAAATCTATGGAAATACAAATAAACAGCCAAATTCCTCGGAGATGAAGCAAAGACCGATAAAAGAAATCCTCTATAATGTGAACATTTACGTTAAGTGTTTGTATCAATATGAAAAATAAAAAAATTAAAAACGAAGGTAAAATTAAAAATATTTTTCGCTAAAAACGTAGTGTTTCTGTCAAAAACATATTATATGTCATAGTGATTTCTTGATAGTCTGTATTCTGATAGCATTTATTCAATAATATAGACTATTTCATATCTCTTAATTTGGTGTCCAAATAAAAGCATATTTTTTTTGTACATTCAAAACCGAACAACCACATTTATATCCGTTTATTTGAATATAAAGTATTTATTTTACGAGACAAATACAATGAAAACTATCAGAAGCAACGCCGCGGGGCATCGTTAGTGGGAGATATAAAAATATCAAGGTACAAAGTAAACTTAATACTGTGTCTTGTACAGATAGAACAGTGCTGACTAACAAATAACATATTGAAATAATAATATTTCCAAATTCCATACAAATTAAAATAATAAAATAAAACAATAACATAACTTTCCGTTTCTGTTTATTGTAAATAAAAGTCTCTCTTATATTAAAAATTCTTAAATATACGTGCTTTAAAATAATACTTGATCATACGTCGCAGATTGTCTCAGGTCTACAGCAATAAAGATGGCCGATAATTCTCTATTCTTCATTGTATATTAATTCTATTGCCACCAAACAATACACATTTGAAATTCGGCTTCCGGCTACTTATTATGTCTATATATTTACAACATTATCATGATATATTTTATTGTACAAAATATTTAATTTTAATCAAATATATACATACAAAACTTTACTGTACGCGTGTTATAACTCCTAAACGGCTGGACCGATTTGAATGTAGTTTTTGATATGCTTTTGAGTGGCGCATAGCTGGTTTAGATTCACACTCAGGCCGTGAGGTGGCGCTGCAGTGTCTAAGTTATTTAAAGTGAAAAAGCTGCAACACAGGTTGTAATACTGATGTACGGACTGTCTTAACACAGTTTGTACTTTCCGTTCTGAGCGCAACTTTGATGTTCACGCGGACGGAGTTGTTGGCAAAAACTAGTAAGTAGTACAATACAAAGTTTCGCACGTCGCTGAATTTTAATCTCACTGTTTATGTTTGAATCAACAGTAACTTAGCAATCAATTAACTATAGGCGTATATTTCGTTTCCATCATGTATAGTACGTGGCCAAAAACATCGGACTTTCCATTTAACGGCAATAACCCAATACTACAAAAAAACATATAAAATACATATTAAAATCGTTATAAACGTTATTTATTACATAAATAATGTATATTTAGCGTCGTTTAAGCGTCTCCTACACCGGATTAGCTTTTGCCTGTCATAATAATTCATTCCTTTACGATATTTTAAATATTCACCGTATTTCCATGATGTTTGGGTGTGTTATAATAGATCATTGAATTAATATCTATCATATACTATCATAATCAATAATAGAATGAGCATTTATTGCTGTTTTTCATATATATACATACATATAAGTATATTTTGTGAATGATTGTATCAAAATAGTTTTTTTTTTCTTTTGTTAACTGACAGTCCGCAAATGTTCGACATTTAATGTGGCATGAAATTAAATAAAAAAAAAATATTAATTGATTATTTATATTTTAGATATGCTATGAACAAATTATTATATTTATTAAAAATATATATATCTTCTTTTTAGCGCCATTTTGTGTCCAGACATTTATATTATCTGTGACAGGTTTGTGTTAATCTGTGAAATCTGATGTACAAATTGTTTTGTCGCATGTATGTTATAGAGAATAAATATATTATTTGTAATTATATTCTTGACATATTTTGTAATATTACTAATGGTTAACAGATAAATAAATCTCATCTTTAAATAACTATTCATAGATGTCTATTAACTAATAATTCTAACTCTCCAGGGAAACCATATTAGTAACACATAATATTAAACAAGCGTATCCGTGAACAGGATCTAGTATAGCTAAGAAACAACATAAAAAATAAAAAAAATCTATTCAAAATATCTCATTACAAGTTATTAGTCTTAATGGCGGCTGGTTTAAATATTTAAACGGCAATTAATCTCAGATTATAAATTTAAACTACATATTTCCTTGTAACACTTAAGACAAATATTAAAATTGTCTACCATAATTCACCCAAATAAAGATTTTATGGCCGTGAAATGTCCACGGAATGTATTCATAAGTATCAGATGACACCTCCGGACGCGGATGTGAGAAAAATAGATGCGTTATGTGTTATAAAACATAACTTCCTTATAAAAATATACCACATTAATTATATTTATGAATAGTCGTTAATGGGAACCCCATTGGTGTTTTAAATAAAGAAATATCATTCCAATGATGATATTTTTTAAATGTGTTCTTATAGTCCGTCATAGTTTGATTTAATCTATAGGAAATGGTTTTTTTTTTAATTGTCTATGGTATCAACACTTTCTACTCAGAAAACGACAGTCCATTTGAATTCGGATATTTTTTATCGAATATTGCAAGAAAGAATACATGAATACATTTAATTTTAAGAAATGTTTAATTGGACATACCAATTTATTTATCTTCTCGACTCCTTCAAGCCAACATTGTCCAACAATAGACCTTTAGCCCACGCAATCTTGCTCACACATCGGACAACGATCTAAAATAGCTTTTATCTGTTTATAATAAAGTTCATATTAAATATTAAATACTTAGAGTGATTTAGTTTAATCGATTTATAGTGATAAATGATCACAAACTGTAAAATACCAATACATTCTTATATTCTTGTAGTAACAGTGTTTACTCTGTTGTGAATTGTGTTCGTTGTCTTCGTAAAGTCAGATCTGTGTAGGAAGTGAGCTTTGTATCTAGATTTCCTTCCTGATTTAATGTTCTAGGACTAGACTTGATTAATGTCCTGTCTGTTATCATGTGATGCAATTTACAAAAAAAAATCCTTTCAATACACGAAGAATATTATTTTTATTTCGATCTTCGATTATTGGCATTGACCAAATAATGTTTTACTTGATTTAGAACCAAGGAGGTCTATCACTTATACATTGGCATTACAGTTTGGACTACATAATGTTTAGTCATGTCATCACCAACGAGGTTCATAATATATACATTGGCATTATGAGACGGAACGTATCATGTTCATTTTCTAAAGAGGTTCTGACTAAATAGGTTATAGTTATATAGTTTTGTTTGTTGTTCGAGTGGTATGTTGTACGAAGTTCCGCAAACCATAGCTCTATATAAATCAAAACATCCATCAGCCATATCGTTCATCAGTTCGGGGAAAGGAGCCCCGCTGGGACGGTAATTCACTCACACCCTCGATCATACAATAATAAAGATCTTGATACTCGACATTATTATATAATATAATATATACATAAAAAAATTATGTTTACATAATATTATAATCAAATACATATATTATTTTTGCTATTTTTTATTGGATTTTAAAAAAAAAATCTATATGAATATGTTTAAGAAATCGTAATATGTATATATTTTTTTAACATAAAGTCCTTAATTTTTAAAAATTAAATATATGTATATATTAACGTATTAAAGCGAACGTGTCGCGGTACACGTAATATATTGATGATGCTGTAAGAGCCTATTGTGATCTTTTGTTAGATTATGATAACCGAGATAAGTTATTCTCGGCTTAATATAAATGTCCGAACGTACGTCTGTTAGACGAGCTGTGGATGGGACGGTTTTTAAATTAACATTAAATATATTATAATTAAATTTATATTTATAGATAACTATAAGAAAAAGTTGAAGGAGTAAGTTAGTAGGATATAGTGATTCCCTCAAGATTGTATCGCATTTTATTTTTATATTACACGAGCGAATTTAAGTTTTGACATATATGTTTATGCAATTAATTATTTTAAATATTAATCACCTCAATTGTATATGCAACCCCGACTTAATGTTTAACCCGACATTGAATCTAGTAACTATAGTAATACCGACGACATCTTATGTTAAATAGGTTTAATAGTTTTACCGGAACATACACACATACACACATACGTATATATATTATAAAAGCTATGTCCACGTTTAGATATCCGTAAAAAGTATAAGAGCTGGTCGCCTCGTGTCGTGCGCAGTTTGTTTAACATGATAATTGGCCAGAGAGGCTGCGTTTGACGTATATATTGGTGGGATATTATTTTATAAGTGTTCACTGTTAAATATATCCAGCCGGCGTTAATGGTTAACAGATTACACGTAAAATATGGACTATATGATAGTTTCCTAATGATTATTCAAAATAAAGACTGTCTTTACGTGTATGCTTGATATAAACCCGTGTATACATGATGTAGATGAAGACGTTGCGGAATATTCTGCAATAAATCATACAAATCCAACGCCATTCTGTTAAACTAATGTTTTGTGAGGAATATTGATTTATAAATGAACATGCGTCCGACGTTCGACAAGGAAATAAATATTTTTATGATAAATCTTACCATTTCCTTATATGTATATATATACATATTATATAAAAATAACTAAATAGGATCATTCTAATTTTTTTTTTTTTAAATACTTACACAGTTTAGTCTAAAAAAGTAATAAATGTTCAACAATTATGTTTTTTTTTTCGTACATTAATTAACCCTTTTATTGACCAAGCAGGTTGTATCACCGTTTTCGCCTCCTTTTATCATTCGATCAGTTTTTTATTGGAATTAATATAATTGGATTCTTCCCATGCGCGAAATCTTAGAATGAACATTTTTTGTTTCGGGCAAATAAAACGACGTTGCCATTCAAATAAACTTGTATTTATAATATACATGTTTTATTTAAACAAGCATTATAATTTGCTAAACATATTATATTATTTTAATAAACAATATATGACTGTTTAGAAAATGTTTATTTATGAGACGAAACCTCTCAGCATTCAATGTATTCACCGTGCGGGTTACGGGTCCATCATTACAGGGAGAGGAGCTTCAACAGTGCCTGGGACTTGCAACCCAGGTGTAGGTTTAAGAGGCCTCTATCTTCGCGCGTTAAACGCTCACCTCACCTCCACCGTCCAAGCTCCTCTCTCTACCTCACCAAAATTGAAAAGAACCTACTAGGCCTACCTTCGAAGTACGTTCCAAGAATGAATTGATGTGAGTTCTGGACAAGCCCAAGCCTTTAAGTAGATTTTAGAGAGATTTAGCTGTTATACCTCTCGCTCCTACTTCTATATAATACCTATAATATCAAACAGATAATATAATTAATTAATAATTATCTTACCAAAAGCTGACATCGTCAAATTAATACGCAGAGTTCTCAGTATTTCATTCATCACTTCACGTGACATTTAAGTAGTAAATAGGATACTATCAATGTTTAGTCGGCTATGAAAACTCATAGTATTTACAGTAACGTACGTCCTAAAATCCGTTAAACATAAAAATAAAACATAGTCGTATCAATTTACAAGCGACCAGAGATGTGAACAAAAACAGTTTTACATCTCAATCGGGACAAACACACTGTCATACACGTCTAGGGATCCGCAGACGGATGACGAAACCGTAGGCCGTAGGGTTATATAAAAAAAATGTTGATACGATATTCTCAAAAACATTTATCTATATGTACCTACTCTATTGACTATTCATTATTATATTTTTATTTATTTCATTTAAAATTTAATACTCATTCTTTTTGTACCATCTATCTTGCTTAATCTTTTCGTTTCATCTTAGTATTTTTCTGTAGGTGATCCTATTTTATTATTGAATTAAAACTACACGTCAATAATTTATGCTATTCAAACTCCTAACTATTTGTATATAATTAATGATACACGTACCCTACTATGAGTGTGTATCACCACACTAAGCACGGACAGTAGGTATGTTTACCACTTTGTTTCTATAACCTAGTATAAAGTGCAATACTTATATTGCTAATGTTAAATAATATAAAGTTACAATAACACACATATATCAAAAGCCAGATTTTCGTTTATAATTTTTCAGCTGTTTTTTTAAACTCGCCTCAATAAAACGAATATTTCATCTGAGTATACAGACAGACGGACAGACTACAGAACAGTATTAAAAAAATCATATTAAATTATAAGGAACTTTCGACTTAAACGGTGAGTCGCTGCGAGCTCTGTATCAGGTTACTGCGATGTAACTTACTTGTATTAATGATTTAATAAATAAAATCAATGTTATTTGTATCTGAAACATCTGAAGGTAACATGACCTTTGTGACGTAAAACGTCTCAATGACTACAGCATCCGATTGTGATTAGACATTACTTGTGGGAAGATTTGATAATACGTGATCTGTTCGAGATATTGGGAATGTATTGATCGTTTGTGTCCAAGTAAACTTAACTTTATATGTTATAAACATTTTTATTGTATTTGTTTAAAAATAGATTATAAATAAGCACGTATCTTTAATCATAGACTATACTCTTTTTTAATTTCACCAAAACGATCACATTAAAATAGGTAAATAGAACCTATTATATTTATAACAATATATTTTATAACCTAAACAAATAAATTCATACTTCATTTGATTTAAAACTAAACAAAACATGGATTCCATTAAGTGCGAACAAATTGCTGATACGAATGAACATTTAAGTATAGTGCGAGCGAGATAGAGGATGTTTATAACTATCGTGCGAGCGAGACAGCATATATATGAAATTTTTTAACAAATTAAATGAAACTACAAGTACGTATACAGATAAATTATAAAAAGTTGTAACATATTTAAAACACACGATAGATTCTGATCATTATTTATTCTACTTATCACGGAAATTTCAAAATTTCAATATTACCTAAAGATCTAGAACTAATAATTTATTCTTAAAATCACATTTTAAAACTTTTTATCGGTTACCGTCTGTCTGTCTATGTAAAAACCACCTAAGGGTAATCCATCAAAATCGAAAAGTTGATTATTTTCTAAATGCTTTAAATAAATATACATACAACCTAACATTACACATTTATAACATATAGCTACTAAGAAACAAAAAGACAGTTTAATTTAACAATTTATTTATTACGCTCAAGTTAAATATACACCACATAAAAAATATTTATAATAAAAATTGCTTCTCAAAAATAAAAGGTTCTGTAATTCAATGAAAAACATTCTTTATACATAAATATAAAATTCTTAAAATAATCTAAATTACGCTATTTCTAGATTATAATTGCAAATTCATCGAAAAATCGTCAAAAAATATTATTTATAATCTGTGAATGCATTACATCTAAGTTCCTTACGAATACATTCCATCCTAATTGCTTAAAACAAACACGCTTCCTCGATATTATTAAAAAACACATAATTCTATAAAATATAAGAGAAATTAAATGTACTATAATTTTTTAAATAATATTATGGTCTAGAATCTAGATTATTAAAGGTTGTCAGAAAAGACGGCTGCCTAAGCGATTCAAATATGTATATGGAATAATATTATTACGCCCAATCACATTTTATGACTTTATTTATATTTCAATAAATAAATGTATTGAAAAATATAAAAATGTTGCGTTGTTTGTCACGCTAAACGGTAAGCGTTCGATTTCCGACCATTGTTTATTTATTTTTAAAATAAATTGATTTAATGTTACATTTTGCAAATAAGCATTTTGTGAAACTACGTATTATAACGTATTATAATGTAATATTTGAATTTGGAATAAAAATACAAACTTCAAATCGATTTGAATTTCGAACGCCCTCAAATAATCTGAATCCTACTATGAAACGAAACGAATCGTTCCGTTTTCAATTTATTTATTGTCATACTAAAAGCCGCTTATAAAAAAGTAAATGAAACAGAATGAAAAAGTATTGAACAGTTTTGTCTTTGCCTATTTATAAAAATATAATTTAGAAACTCCATGCGAGGCCCTGAACAGAGATATTATATCTATCTCTTTTTACCACACGCGTATATCCTGTATGTCTTTCTCTGTCAGCGGCAATGCAATCAATTGGCATGCGCAAACAGATGCCTATGATATATCCAATTAAGTGGGGAGAGAAGAAAAGGACGTGCCTGAGATTTTTGGAAATATATTATAATTGCAATAAAATTTATTGTGTATCATTAATTTTTTATTTCATTGTACTTCTCACGTTTTTATGTTTAATTTTTTACGAGATAGAAGTTTTTAATCACATCTGTATTTCAAACTAACTTTGTCATAACTTGGTTAAAATAATTGATATTCTAATAGTTATAGTAATATAAAATATATTAAAAACAGTAACTCGTCTATTAAACAACAAATTTAGGCCAAATCATAACAAAGGCATGTTTTCATCGTTGGAAATTTTCCTTTACAACCATTTACAGGTAAACCGCAAACTCAGGTAACGTGAAGAAATTTACCGAGTATTAAATCTCTGAACAAACAACTTGTTCGCGCTTACACACACATGTGAAAGTACTCATACACACGCACACATCCAGAACACGCACACTAACACACCGCGTGTATATATAACCGCACACATATGAATGTTAAGGTCAAGCTTACTTCTAATATCCTGAATATTTTTTTTACTTATTTAATATTTTTTTTGTATTTGTTTATTGAAACAATTCGTACTTGATATATTTAGAGTATATATATATCTAATCACTAATGACTGTCTGTTTGAATATAATACAAACAGGTTTTATATAGAAAATTTATAAGAAATAGTCACTTATATTTTTCTTTGTATAAAAGTATACTGACTACATGTTATATTAAGACTTTAATAATTTTAATTCATCTATTGTCTCATCAGCCGCTATAAATGACACCAAAATAAATTCATATACATTTAAATTGAGATTATTATGAAGTTATATAAAAATAATTTAAATAACCTTAGTATTAGGTCACATCGGACCAAATACGTTCAGTTTCTATGTTTTCCATTTCTAAAACTTTACAAATGGTACTGATTTGTACATTTCTAGCTTTAAGAGATCTTCTTTCATATTCACCTTAAGTTTCGTGAAAAGTAACACATACCACTAAACCAAACAATTTATTTTTGTTTGTCCGTCTATTGTTTAATCTATCTCATCAATAGCTAATATCTCATCGTTTAAACATTTTTAACTTTTTGTCCCCTATATGACAACTTTTACTAACTTCAGCTCTAACATAACGGGTTTAGACAAAATTTTTGTCGCTTTATGACTTAGTACAAGTTTTCATTGACGGAATAAATGTTCTATAGTTTTTAATTTGACTTACAATACATCATATAGATGCCTTTTCCGACTGGCTTAACAGAAATAAGAAAAACTCAAATAATAGTCATTAAAACCGGGACTATGCATAAGCATTTCGGATAACTATTCTTATAAAACAAATATGAAAAATATGTGTATATAGTTTTATAATAAAATATCTAACAAACAGAGTTTCGCCTTAAATCGATAACATTAGACAAGATTATCAGTATTTATAGTTTCCCAGCTACACTCAAGTCGCCTGTACTCAATTTGTTCGCTATATTGTCTATTTGAAATGTGTTACTTATTTGTAAGACATGATGAATACGCTTTTTGTACACTCATACCTTACATTATAAATATGGCAACAGGCATAACTCGTAGTTTTAATACGCTTTTATAATTGGAGTCAATACACTTACTCTTTATGTTTATTTGTATTATATTTTTAGACGGTCAATTGACTACCGACGAATTCGATTATGGTTTCGCGGTTATATAAAATTTTAAATTTAGTTAATTATTGTTGAATTGTTATATTGTAATGAATTACGAGTCAACGAACATATCATATTTATATATTGACGATTCAAGAGAACGGGATCTTAGGAAATGTTGAAGTATAAAAAAATAATACTAATGCGTTTTTAAATTGGGAGTAACAAGTACAATTATATTAAATATTAGGTTTACATTAAAAATAACCTATTAATTGATGTTTATATTAACAAATGAAAAAAAATCAGTTTTATTACAATAATGATTCTTCATATGTAATTTTTTTCAATGAAAGGTTCTAATAAATATGTACATTTATCGCCATTTTGATTTTATGTTCGTGTTATGACTCAAATGACATCTGTCAGGAGAAATAACTAATGTCAAGTGACACTTAAATGTCAAAAATTATATTATCTAATATCGTATTCGGCTTCTGACGGATCTGTGGATTGAAATTACTTCTAGAATATAATAGAAGAGGATTAATTTAGTGTTCACGTACTTGGAGGTCCAGATCAATCTTATATACAAAATTTAGTACATTAGATATTTGTATAACACTATCATAATTTAGTAAGATTTTAACTGATCGGTAAATATAATTGATTAATTCCGATCATATCTGATCTGGATGAAGAATCGTAATGGATGAATCTGGATGGAAATTTAAAGGAAGACTGTCATGGTTTGTCAAAATTGTCAAAAATTAAAATCGACTTATTTGAACTTAGCAGATAGTCTTGTCAAATCGCAACAAAATATTTTATTTATTATTTTCCTTTTCATTGATTATATAAACATAAAATGAAACAAATACATTCAGAGGTTTTGATAGCACATAGGAAATTAACTTTGATTTACTATTGTTATGTTAATATGATGTTTAGGTCGAGTACATTTTAAAACTGAAATAGCAAAAACATTACTTATATTGTAATGTAACTATGTGCGTATGATTTAAACAGGACACCTTGGCGTGTGGTTGTCAAATAAATTAAAAAAAAAACTTATAAGATCTTTACAACTATGATTATTCCTAATTAGTTGACGTCCATTTTGTTTTTGTTTTTTTTTTTTTTATAAATATCATGTGTTATGATTGTTTCATTTAAAACATCGTTTACATATGTAGTTAGTTATGTGACGTCGATGTATTTTATTGTACAGCGATAACTTCATTGTAGGGTAACTCGCTGAGCCTGATCACTGGTTAATAGAGTCGATTCTAGCCGTATCAATATTAAATTACGAGCATTGTTATCACAGATAACGAAGCTTCTTCCGGATAATGGCGGAAGTGAAATTTTTATTATAATTAAAAATATATATATACTTATATATAATATTTATTATAAGTGTTGTAAATTAAATCGTATATATTAAAATTTATTATTTTATTTATTTGTTTCTTTTTTTTTATATATAAAAATAAAATTTACAATTAAACAATAATTTATTATATATATTTTTTATTTATCACCTATTAATAGAGACGTCTCAAGCGCTGTACGGAGCGTTTGTTTGTGATTTTTCTCCTAAATATAATTTTTTAACATCAAAAACAATTTTTTTCTGTGTTTAATACGATTATAGAATGCTTCGTAACAATGTAAGCATCGAGCTATACCATTCCTAACGGCTTACAGTAATCTGTTAGGGAATAGGTTTAGAAATATATTAAAATTTATAAAAAAAAAAATCTGGATTAGCTAGCTATTTGAATGCTAACTATAAGCTGATAAAGGAAACCGCATAATCCGCTCATACGACCTTATTATTGGCTTAACCAACGGAATTAGCCTTTAAAATACTTTAAACACTAATAATGCAATTAATTAAAATCATATTATTTATTTTCATAGTATTTTATTATACATTTCATACGGCTTCGCTCTGTGGTTAGCGATATCATTTTTTTTCGTGTATTTTTTTTTCTATTCGTATTCCTCACAGTGATAAAAAAACGCGATCCCGAACGTTTAACTTCGAGATGATGGATTACGAAATTAACTGAACATTATATAAAATTAAACGATCGTTTTATTACAAGAGATTATTAGACAGAAATGTAGTTTAGGCGCCCACTTAAAATTACAGTGACGAAATAAATAAACATTGCACCACGATTTATATATTTAAAACGATATGAACATCTCAAACATCATATAATTAACACTATATCAAATACATATGATGAATATAATAAAAATTATATGTACTTATAAAATATTCATATACAATAATCTTTTAAAATATTTCGTTTCGTTTCATCAGCTCTATGCGTGCATTTTAAGTAATTTATTGTATTAATAAAAATACATAATTTCATTATTATGATCATACAACACAATCAACTATTATAATATCACCTGAACACAATGGAAACACACACCACCCCCGTTTATATGTGTTTTGTATAATTCAATGATAATTTATTAAATGTATAACCGCCCTTATAATCATTTGACAGATGCTCGCTCTGGAATTAGTTGTGTCAATCTTCACCTTGTTAGAGATTCGGTAATTTTAAGTTATATATTTTTTTGTTTTCTTTTTAAAGTTAATTGGTATAAATATGTGGTTCGGTTCGGGGTCGTTTTTTACGTTTAACATTTTTGGTAGCTACGAACTTAGATCGCTGTTAGTATTCGGTTTTGGGATTGTTTTATTCTATGGAAATGTTTTATCATTTGTTGATTATATAATATCAAAGAGATATAGATATTTGTAATGGATATAATATATCAGAATACAACCTCAGATATAAACGGAGTTGTTTTTAAAACAAATGAAGTCAGTTTCATATAAATAAATAAATATATATATATAATTTTAATGAATTCGTCCGACATTAATTTATGCCAACACCTCAGAACATTAGTTATGATTAGAAAATCAAATTACAACATAAAGCGTGTTTTATTAGTTAAGAAGTAAACAAATTTGTATTAATGTTGGTATTAGTTGAGGCGACGGGAAAATAACTTTGAAATTAATTATTATTTATAACGAATCATTTCGTTGGATCATAGTTAAATTAACCGAACGATATTTCAAAAATTAACCTCCATTACGTTACCATAGAGTCGAGGTTGTATAGGTTTTTTTAATGCCCATACATTATCTGTGGTTGGTGACATGTTTGACAGATGTCAGTTGATATTAATTATGCCGGCGTCCAATGAAAGGAGGTTTTAGCTGCTCATATAATGAAGACTTATTTTTATACGGGATTAACATTTGTTGAGATCATTGTTACAAATATGATCATTTGTCGTATCGTAATTAGGATCGGTTTATTTAAACGATGTGTTCATCAACAAGATTAAAAAAATAACTTGGGCTTTTTTTTTAATTTTATTTGATGATAAGAACAGATTATATTAGACGTCGAGAGGAATTACAAGATAAAATATATTTAGGACGACTTATTTAAAATATTTTATTTTTTGTCTTTACACTATTAATGAACGTCAGGATATTATTATTAATAAGATTATTTACTCAAAAGACAAACATGTGTTACTTGAATTGGATATAAAAAGATCTTTCTTTAAAACGTAGGTACTTTCTGATAACTAACTTTCATTTAAAATTCACGGCCAACGAGAACAATCTAATATATTTTGTTCCTGATTAATACAGAGATATAAAAACTAATTTGACGATACAAAACTTAAATGGCTGCAAAGCGCAAACGAATGTCTACGGAGATGTGACGATATGATCTACAAAATTAAATGTATCTTTAAATAAAAAACGAACTATTAAAAATGACTCATATCTCTCTAGCATAAAGTCTTTTATTAAATGAAATAATTTTATTAAAAAATAATTTAAATTTGTACGCATCTTATGTATTTATCTGCTTTAATTTGATTACGCTTATCAAGATGGCGTCGATCGCTATTAGAATGGTTTTGACAGCTGTTTGAATTTGGACCGTTAGCTATTTTTGAGGGATTCGTGATCACAACCTAATATTTGTTACAATTAAGTTAAATTTTATTAAATTACTTTATATTATTTGTTATTCAAATGGGATGCATAACATTAAGAAAATGTTAGTCTGTTACAAGTATTGTAGAGTTATTTCATATAAAAACATTAATTTCTTTTGGGAGTAAATTAATACGATTCCTCCAAACCTTTGTCAGAATTTAAAAAAGTTAGGTACGTTTAAAAGTTCATTCAAACGTACAGAAATCGCCAACATTTTCTAAATAGGCACACAGAAAAAAATGTTTAATTTATTTTTAAATCTTTTAATGTCATTTGAAGTGCCACCCGCGTGGTTTCACGGAAAATTGTCCGGGAATCGAACTTACTACCTGTGAGTAATCCCTTTAGCCGTTTGACTTGTCTCGCTCGAACGAACGCGGCACTTTTACCAAATGTTTTTTTGCATAGATTTCAATACTTTATCTACTTTACTGGATTAGAATTTAAAAAAAAAAATTGCGGGTTTTTCTTAAATTGTCAAAAGTCTCTGCTGTATACTGTATAGAGATTATAATTAAAATGAACTGAGTGTTACGGTTTAAAGTAACCAAGAGCAGTTCATTGACTATGCACAAACAAATTATTATTAACTTATATTTTAATAACCCTCATATATAAGCAATTATAACGACAGTGTAATGAATGCCCTTATAACAACAGAAAGACGAACTTATCAATATATATGGCATCTTGAATGTGTATACAATTTTTTTCACCTAAAATAGTATCACGCGTGATAAATTAACTCAAGTTAGGTACGTGTTGACACGAAACAATCGTTTTTTTTTGCGATTTATATTTAATAAGATCAGTATGGGTTTATTGTTATATGCTATTGATAGTTCAAATAATTTAAATCGCTACATTTAATTAAATTGACGAATAATCGAGGGAAAGTCAGGCCATAATAGGTAACTACAATTTGATTTCACAGTGCTTATTCCGCACAACAATTGTTTTCGAATAATCAAAATTAAATTCAGATATCAGTTTTTCATCATTATTTATTTATTTTAAAAGAATATTTTTTTGTTCGGTGTAAGCTCATAGCGTATTTCGAACGATCAAAGATTTTAAATATATATAAAACATATATGTGCTTTAAAACCGTATATAAACGACTCATCTATATGTAAACCTTATAAATTATTTGGCAATAAATATCTCCAACACCGCGTTTAGTATTCAGAACGCGAGTCTTGCTGCTATGACGTCATTGTTGCTAGTGACGTCATCACATTCTGAGGAGGCATTACAATGACATCATCTATATAAACCCAGCGTTCTTCAGCTCGGAGGTATTTTGTAGGCTTTAAATTATCTGTATTTTACTCCGACGGCGCGGTTGAGGGCTTTAGTATGTTTGATAGATTTTTGTAATGGCAACATCTTATTGTTAGAATCGTTGTAATTTTTTTTTTAATAAAACTAATAATATTTTGATAATAATCTGATGATGACTTCTCCACCTACATACATATATTCACACAAAAATATGTGATCCTTTCGCTTGATCTATTAAAGTAGGTGAACGGAAATGTTCTTTTTCTTCTTCAATCTTTATAAAAAGAAAATGTTAACACGGGTACCACAGACCCATATTAATATCATCTTAGTGTTCAAAGAAGGAGATCTCAGTGAAATGATTTATGTCTTTAAGATAAATGGTGAAATAAATACAAATGACCTTCAATAAGAAATCACTATCAACTTTATTTGTAAAATAATTTTCGTATCAACCATTACATTCGCTTTAGGACGAGTTAAATTTAACTGATTTAATTTCATCCACGAAACATTTCAATCAACATTAAAACAACGATTTAAATGAGTAAAAACATATATTTTATATCACTCGTTCGTTTATTCTACAGAACAACGGGTACATTCACATCAAGAACTACCTGCCTTAATACTAGTTCGTAACGTCAACTACATACGGACAGTTTTGAGTATTTACACAACTCACATTATCACTTGCGAAGTTAATGAAAAACTTTACCGTCCGTCTGGTTAGACGATCCGTAACACGTAAGGACCCTTTATACACACAGACTTACATAAATATATATACAGTTGTTTAGTTTAATAAAATGTACATTCACTATATGTTTTTATTTACAATAATCTTATAGTAAACAAGTTTAAAGGAACATTACAGCACTGGACATTGTACATAGTTCGAACCTTCGAATTGAGCTCAGGGCACAACACTAAACCACTGAATAATCCAGCACTATTAATACTTTTTTAAGTTACTATCCACCATATTAAAACTAAAATCGGTCGTAATATAGAAATCGGTTAAACAATACACCGATTTTATCACGACAATAAATAATATGTACACCCTCACAGACTGATCTGGAGATATAAACTATTGGTTTGTTGTGAAATAACTTTCATTATAGTAACCTAAACGAATACTTTGATAGTTACAATTAGTTACGGAACACTTACTAGGATAGTTTGAAACATCAGTTTCCTGTTTTAGTAAGTAGTAATAGTTTTGTAGTTGTTTAAATTAAATACTTGATAACTGTCAGTTTTATATTAACACACTGTATGAAGTTTTTAACTACTCTGTGTCCTATTTATGAAAAAAAAAATTAAATAAATACATCATAATATTCGGATATTTTCAAAATGGCTCCATATATTAACATAATAATTTTATTTTATATTATTATACAGAAATTAAATATGAAATTTCAAGACGGGAAACTATCATTAAAATGTTCGCTGAAATACATTATAATTTTTGACATTAACGTTACGTTCGGAAACAAACAAAAAATATTTTTGCACAATATCAATATAACATCAAAAGTAACCTAAAGGAACTGGGTTACAGATATTTTATTAAATTTCTTTTAAAACATTCATTATTGATATAATATAAACAAAATGGCGGTCATTGCTTATGATATAGTATGCGATACCTTAAGTAACAATGTTTTAGTTTTTTTCTTATGTACAATAACTATTACTAATTTATGTCCTCTATTACTAAATTTAAAACATTTCAGTTACATTTTGCCAAGCGTCAGATTAATTGAGACAATCACTGGATAAATTTTCAAAAGATAACTACGTAGTGCATAAAGGTAACCTATACCGAACACCGCCACTTCATAGCCCTTAACTATTTAAGTATGAGTGAGTAAGTCGTTTAAAATGAAGGAATAATTCAGCTAATCAGCAAATATAAACAATCAAGACGTCGGTAATTAAACGGGGGCTCGTTAAATATCGACATGGTCGCAAAACAGAAACACTTAATGAAAAACGATAATCAAAATGGCGGTAAATTGACCGAGAAATGAGAAATACGGAATCATTTTTAATGACTATTCCTTCAATTCATATTAATGCTGTGCTCTCTATGGTAATAAATAATAAAGATTATTTTATAACAACTATTATTTATATTTCATGACTTTGTTTTGACAATTGTATAATATTACGTTATAATCGAATGACTCCCGATACCCGATGGGTACAGCTTGTATGAGGTTGTTCAGAACCAATTGTATATAATATACGAGCATTAATTCTGGTAATAACAAGGCGTTGTGGTATACCATTTGGAGTGGAAACCGATACGCCATAAATCATCCAACAAAGGAGGGAAAGGTAAATATAAATTAGGCTTATAATCACGTTTAAATTACGGAATGTTTGTACGCCACCCAGATTTCGATTTTATTAACTTTTGTTTCTTAGATGGAATTAAAACCTTTTTTCCGACAGACTGACGTTTATTTTTTTTTTTAATCCGAAGCCGTCAAACCAGCGTCTATATTTCGCTGTCAAAACAAAACCAAAAATCTCTATCTATGGGCAATGAAAAATAACCTTATCATAGCCATAGAAAAAAACAATAGTGAAAGCTATCCGATCATAATCATCGACTAGACAAATAGCCGTGGAGAACAATCGTCAACAGTTTAAAAACAATTTTGTTTAGAGCAATTACCGGGAGATTTCAACCTTAGATATTTCTCTAGAGACCATCTCAATCTCGCCTCTCGCTCTGACCCATACATGTCCACAGCCATCTCGCTCTAACGATGACAGCTCGCGGTATCACCGGCCAAAATCTAAACTAATTATACCCTCATCACTAATCAAAGATGGTATTTTTTAATTAATTTAATACAGAAAAAAAAAACTATAACCACCATTTCGTGTCTAATAATTATAAGAGGGCGCCATTTTGAATTTCAATGACATGCCCATAACAAATGTCCGTGAAATAAATTATACGATTTACGTCTTATATTAAGCTTTTATTAAGCATGTACAAATGGCAATTAATAATAAATAATTATCTATTAATATTACATTATATTTACATAGTGTCCTATCACTCTAACTCTTTATAACTCTTATTCTCTTCTACGTCTCGTTCTCACTTTCACTGAGTTCGTCCATGTCCATGTCTATGAGTTCTTCATCTTCTTCCTCGTAGGAGTTGTTGAAGTTGTCAGGCTTTGTGTTACTCGAACCGGATTTGTTTCCGGTCTTCGCTTCTTCTTCCTGTTGCATTCTTTTGTGTTTCGTTCTTCTGTTTTGAAACCAGACCTTCACCTGGGAAGGAAATTGATTATTAGTTCATTTCTTCCACACATTCATTAAGGAGTAGGTACAGTATGTATGGTAAAAAAGTGTCGGTCTTAGTAACACAATAACCGCAAATTTTCATTGTAATTATTTCACGAAATCCTCATTGATTTATTGTTACTTACGTTTATAACGTTAGTAACAATTTACTATTGTAATTTATAATGATAAGTATATTTTTCGTATCAGTTCTAGCGTATTTTGGAAACAATTATTGAATAAAAAATAATTAATATCTTTTTTGAAAGTTCGATAATAAAATATTTCCAGAAAAAGACATTGGCTGTTTATTTTAAACCTGAACCATATAACTGAATATTATTTATATAAAAAAAAACAAATAACACTAGAATATTAACTGACTGAAACACAATACATACAAAATCCATATAAATATACACCCCATTAAACATAAAGGGGTTGAAACTATGCATCCCCAACAATTCCTATGCAGAGGGAAATTGTCGAAATTTTTCAACAAAGATCGCAGTCGCCATCTTGTTTGTCATCTATCACGGGTGTAATGGCTCATGAAATGTATTCTATTATACGATATAGAAGAGAAAATATTATAATGATGGATTTATTTACTTTGTACATATAGCATATATATTTAATGTTATCGCATTATAAGTCATAATTGTTTGTCAAATTTAATTCTTTTTTATTTGACATTGACATGCCGTCGTTTCGATGACATGACTTTATAACGTTCTAAAAATATAATTTAATTATTTTATAAACAGAAAGGAAAAAAAAAATATAAAAAGTTATTTTATTTTTAAACTTAATTCAATCAATGCATAATAACACATGTTATCGTAAAGTTAATTTATAAAGCGTCATAAAATTATAAGTGCTTTTTCATTGTACGTTACATTACTGTGTAGAATTACCAAATAAATGGGAATGTATATGACCGGAAATGTAATATAACATCCAAATAACTATTACGTTTTAAAATAACGATAAGATTGTGGTATTGGAAAAAATAATTGATTTAGGAATTAAAAAAAAATTACTAAACAATATATCAGGTAAGTCCCTGAAAATAAAAAAAATACGAATAACATAATTAAAAACGTGAGTGATTTCCAAGCAAACATTTTTATTTCTCTCCCTAAATATTTTATATCATATTGATATACTTATCAATTTATTTTACGCTTCGTTAACTTCACTACATCAAAGTTCAATCAGCACCCCTTCATCAATCGAGCGTATAAAATACTTTTGCTAATTTAACCACGGATAAGATTTTTCATATTAAATACATAACAAAATAAATAACAAACCGTACTCACAGATTAATTTCCAATACGATTTTAGTGAGATGTTGCGAATACAGAAAAATTCAACAATAATAACACCCGACAAAGCGATCTTTAACAACTTACACAGAATGTTTTATTACAATGTTACTAACTATATATTATCTGTGAAATCATTTGTCCGTTGCAAAAGCTTTAAATAATATTTTACAATCGCTAAATACATATCCGTCTATGTAATTTTGTAATAACTCACGGTATTGACAATGACGCGTCCGCCATTTTGGACGGAGTATTCATGAGAAACGAAACGACAGATAATTAAATAGTCTTTATTAAGTGCGAATACTTTATTGTATATTGTTATTAATGTTATTTTTATGTATTAATATAGTTCGCTTGTAAATCGGTACATTTCCCATGAGCTGTGGGGTGCATCGCAGTGACAAATGGGGTGTTCCATGAACGGCCCCCCGGGACCCGTCGGATACGCTTGTAATTTAACCGAATAATGGGAAAATTTATGATGATTTCCTTACATTACGATATCGTATGGAAACGATTATATTTATATATATATATATATATATATATTTAATGTTCGGATTTTTGAATAAAGTTATTGGCAGCGAAGCAGTAATAAAACTACTTTTTATTATAATTCACCGAAAATGTTAAGTATTTTTGTTTATTTTGTTTATATGAGCCGACTTATATATTAAAAAGTATTGTTCCATACATAAATCAATTTTAATACAAACGTTACAAACAATAAGGCCGTTAAAAATTTCAAACAATCACAAATATCAATTAAACTATCACGGCGTAACGCAAAATTAATGCAACACTTTGTTACATAATTCCATTACATCTGCCGCAAAAATAGAATGACCCACAATAAAAATGATAAGCTAAACCGGTGGGGGTCAGAGTGGCTGGTTGAAGGGGACCAGCGAGGGGTGTCAACAGGCCCCAAATACGATCAAGTACTTATGTGCTTTCAGCACAAGAGTTAAAACGAGATAGACTGTTAAGGGTGAATTGGATACGGAATTGGGCCAAAAATTTAAACGGAACCCCATTTATCTATACATTAAGTTTATTGTCGAGCCATTAGAGCGATAGGGATGGAAGATTGGGGTCGTTTGGGACTATCCGGGGTCGTCGGGAGCTGATGTGAGATAGGGACGGTTATATTTAATGGCTGGAGTGTGAAAGAGCTGGGAGATAACAAGATCAATTGCTGGTTAATAATGAACGCATTGTCAGGAGTAATTGAGTTGGTTTATCTCGTTACATTTGATTAATGTTTACTTTTCAAATGAGAGCCATTCTGTTAAGTTGTGTCTAACAATAAACGCTATATTATTATATAGGTAGTGTCGAGCTGGTCGCTTCTGATAGTCTCGTTTTTTGTTTCACATTACGAAGCGCCATTTTGTAGTTATACTATTGTATACTCTATATTATACACACTTAAAGTCTCGCATAATTTTTCTATGGCAAACAATCCTCTACAATTTTTAATGTCATCAAACATCTCTTATGTACATATGCATTTGTTTTGCAATATTAGGTAAGTTTAATAGATTTCGTAATATTATTTACAACTGAGTGAAAACTGTCTTTCTGTTTGTGTCCATGGTAAAATTATAGTAGATTATATTATTATTATGTAGTCTTTTGGATTTATTATAAATGCGGAGCTGCGTTTTGTTTCGTTTGAAGATGTAAATACGAAAGTTTTTAATATTATATAAATTTTTAATATAATAAAATAAAACCTAAATATTAAAGACCCTTTTCAACATTATTTAAGATTAAAAAACTATACAAATTAAATATTTAGCCATTAGAGGATATTTATTATCGTTATTAGATCTTTAACTAGTGTTTGTCCGCGACTTCGTCAACGTCAGAATCAAGATCAGAAATGTTAAGCTGTGTATGTGAACTCTGTTCCGCTTTGGAGGCAGTAAATAAGGCAAATTTTGGATTTAATTATGTGATTTTTTTTCTACGAACCGAACGGGATTGGAAGGATCATATGCCCGTCTTCTAAGCTATCTCTCCAATTTTCATCCGAACAAGTACAGCCGTTCTCGAGTTATAAATTGTGTAACTAACACGACTTTCATTTATACATACAGATTATGTTTCAATATGTCTTTGATATAAATGATTTTATAATTAAAATTCAAATATATTTTTTTTTACTTACAATACATTATTAAATGAACCACAGACATAATTTAATATTTTCTATATATTATCTATAAAAACATTGCCGTTATAAATTGCTAAGCAATTATTGGTCGGCGTTTTAATTTTATTGTGAGTATTCATTTTAGTTTTACATATTATGTATATATATATATATATATATATATATATATATATATATATGTTGACAAAAATATGTGTTTGTTTTACTTCACACTGAAAATACTGAACCGATATAGATGATACTTTTAAATATAGAAACGTATTATAGTCAGGAAAGTTTTTTTAAAACTAATTTAGTTAGTCAGCAGCGTGACTTGATTCATAAGACTATATACGTAACCTTAAAAATTCTTTGGCCATAATGATATTTAAGATTTTAACGAATACATATTTATACTACGCGTTTCTCATCTCGTCTGTCCGTGATCACGGTTGCTGTAATGAAGCCGAAACGTCGGGATTATATAGATAATATATAATAAGGAACGCTTAGTATCCGAAAAACTTACTGTCATTTAAATTCTTTGGCGAATTCAATAGGAATATCCTACACTAGGTTTAAAAGAGAATATTACTCTTTTTTTTTTTTTTTCTAAAAACTACTCTATCCATACATAAAACTGTACCCGGCGTTGTCTGTTAATTGTGCAAAAAACTACACCCAGCAGTAAGCTTAACGCTCCGTGGGTTTCAATTGCCCGAAAAAACCATCATCAAGACTTAATATACTTCGAGGCTCATTACTTCTCGTTTTTTTTATGTTAATTGTACCTATACCCGCGTCGCATAAATCGACATACTAGCTTCACACCCCGGATATGCTCTTAATATGAAATAATTAAAAAAAAACTGAACTAGGATTTAAATTAAAAGCTTTAGACATGAGTTATCATGTAACAAACATTTAAACATACTACTTCTATATATATGATCATATAGCCGGATATATTTAAAAAATACACACAAACATATTGTTTATATATACATATATATAATACAGAAGGAGTGTTTCATAATTGATATGCAATTACTAAATCGATTGAGATATCTTTTTTACTAAGAAAGTTAAACGCAATTTAAATTACTAGAAGAAATACTTTTAAAAATATATTTAAATAATTTTTATAGTTTCTTTTGAAGTTGATAATAACTGCTAAAGGTCAATAGTATTTTTAACTTAACGTGTTTTTATTTTCATCCGTGCATCCTCACTACGTGTTCGAGTCAAACGCAAGACGGACAGTATAAAGTTCATTCACACACCCATTACTTATTGACTATCACGCGTGCGGATTTGTAAGCAAAAACTGGAAACGGAATTGCGATTCCAACAAACGTAATTTATATATGCTTAGTCCGAGTTAACATCGTCCAATACATGATCAGCGTAAAAAGAAATCATTCACAAATAGTTAACGTTATCGAATGAAAAACGGGAAACGCGTCGTATGTAATGTGAGCCGTGACGATGTAAAGTCGTACTAAGCGCACATGTAATATACCTTTTCTTGAAGCGTATTTGTTTTCCTGTTTAAGAACATAATGTATGTTTATTTGTTCGTAATGCGAACAACGTATGCGGTAACAGACAGAAAGACTATGTTTAGTCTCATACTCCGCGTGATCATCTGTTATATGTTATAAGATAACATTATTATTTAACGAAGATGACTCGTAAGAACCGCCGTTAAAACGTTATTGACTTTGTTATGTCGATATAATAGATATAAGTTAGACTTTCGTAAAAAAAAGAATTTAACGTAATTTATACGATTTTTTATTAATATAAAAAAGGATTTTTTTTTAATTCGATGCCTTTTTTTAATATATATAATACATTTTTAAACAATAGTACCGGTAAGCAATTAAAATTGGGTAGGTATATAAAATCAGAATCAAATAATTCGTATATTATGTTAAAAATATATGTTTTTAAATAAAAACCATTTGGTTTTATAGAACATGATAAAAATTTACATTTTATATGAATATTTTAAAATACTTAGATCCTGTCCGTGTATACACAGCATGTGTTTGATGGTCAAGGACTTATAAAGAGAGACAATATAAGATTTGATTTATAACAATCATTATTTTTATATATATATATATAAATACTTTTATTCCTATATTTCTATGGAATGCGCTTCATAACGAAACTCATAACGAACAGAAAAATCGTATCCTATATCCGTATGCTATCTAAGACTAAATAATCTGTATATAGCAACGAATATCTCCATAAAAATACAATAAAATATTCATCAAATTCTTTAAGTTTAACCTATAAACGGTTAAAACATTAAAACTCCAGTTAAATTAAATTTAAAGTTATGCAACAAAATAATTTTTGTTAACCATATGATTGCTCTATATGTTTTTAACTATCATATAACACATTAAATTTACTTAATATTTAATTAAAAAGTGATCTCAATGCCGCGTTCGCGAAACCGCTTATATTAAATGTGGCATTCGGGCGTGAAAACTATGATTTAGAAACTGTGCTAATTACCAACCAACCACGCCCGGACCGTGGACGTACGGACAACAGAACAATATACATATAAACATAGACAACGTGCAATACAGATATAAGCTTGTATGAAACATTAAGAGAGATATTATGAGATACACGTAAGGAACATTGGAGTCAAAGTCATTTTGAATTATCAGACCGCTGTTAGTATTATATATTTATCATAACGCGTATATAAAAAAATTAACTTAATGTATGGAACATCGCTTCGGAATTTCACTTGTAACATGATTGATTTTGTTATAGCAAAGCTATTATAACAATGTTATGTTACTTGTCAAATCTTCGATCACAATTATGCGTATTTTATTTTCAATAAAAAATGTTTCCATAATATAAAGATAAACTAATATTGATATAAAAAAAACTAGTTTTCGACTTATCATAACAAACATGCAAACATACCTATTAATATTTTTATTAAATGTGAGTGTTGCTCCTGACTGTACTCGCACGTACTAATGAGCTTCTAATTAAATAGTTTTTATATCGTCTTGAATTAAATGCAACTGAACGCACCTGATACCCGATTTCATAACAGACAAAAACGCTATCGTCTTCACCAGCGACCTTCGACACTAATGCAACTGGCTCCAGCCGCCTGGTTTGTTCGTCTCGCTGACGGATGTCACGATAAAAGAGTAGGTAACTCGGATTTCGGATACCCGTTTATTTATTAGAAAAAAATTTAAGTCATTAATATATAGACTTTTTTGAGTCCGTAGAAATCCCGTTGCTTTCGTCCTAATAAAATCCTATTATAAACGAGATAAATAATTATTTCAGAACGTATATACCTATAGAAATAATCGTATAGATTTTCACAAAGGTCATGTAGTTTTTATTTAGCTCTCTAATAAACTCTTGATTTTTGCCTTTTTAATAAGAACATCATTTTCTTTATGACACGGTACCGTGATGTAATTACTTTATATATATAAACCTACATATATAATCTTGTATATATTTACTTTTTATATATTTCTTTATACTAATAATTGATTATTTCACTATGTTTAGAATATGAATGTCAGTATGTTTGATGTTCAGTGACGATACACACAGCAACCTTTACGGATTGATGTATTATATAAAAAATAGTAGTGTTTGTAATGTTTAATTTAAATAATTTAATGTACGCTTTGTCCATTTCTTGTCCAAATAAAATTTGCCTATATTTTATTCGACGTTCGCTGTATCAAAACTCTTGACATACACAGATTTGTCGCTTCAATTACAGATTATATAATGTATCGTTCAAAAACAGTCTTCATTTTCTTAATGATTTTTCTTTTATCATTCATAACAAAAACCAGAAATGGTTCCAAATTTAAAGTTAAATCGCCAAAAATTAATTTAAAACAACCGATCACATTAACATTTGTATAGTAAATAATTAAACATTATTCCCATTGAGAATACAATAAATTAAAGATAAAATATTTGACGTGGTCACAATAATTGAATTTAAATTCAAAAAGAATAAAAAATTCTTTAACATAAGCTGGAATCGAACCTGCACTATCCAGAGTATAGCGTTCGATTCGCTTCACCAACTGAGCTACAGTGTCTCACTAGATTTATTGGCATCTAGTTTAATTTACATATTGTAAATTACACTATCTCTGCTATCTGTATCTACTTACTCGATACATCAAGGGCATGTAATTAATATGATATTTGCATTTATTAAATTTTTTATATACAACATTAATTAAATTAGAACGTTTATTTCTCGACTTATTAAAATGTTATTTATACACTGGTTCCGAGTTTTTCAATGTTGTGTCTGCGCCTTAATACGTTTTTAATAGCTATGGTTTTTATAAATCGTGCATAAGTGGCCTAATCTATTAGACACCATCATACTTAGTAAAGCTGTGGTTACAAAAGCGGTTTGTTTAGTATTCAAATTGTATGTGAATTATATTATAATATTATTTATCTTATAGTATAGAATCTGAACTATTTGATTGAAGTTCATATATGATCACAGCTTTAAAATTATACCTACTGTTATTATAAAATCGAGCCCTTAAATATGACGATTTTCTTTTGAACAGGGAATTCTAATTTTTCTATTAATAATGTCAAAATAATAACAAAATCAATGTCAGGGGACAGATTACAAATATAAAACCGAATATTGTCTGCAGCAATAAGTGGCGCCAAAAATATTAAAACTCTTCATTTAAAATCAATTATGTTACGATTAATAATTGTCTATAAGATTCTGTAATCAATATTTACCTGCGTCTCAGTGAGACTAAGAGCTTGAGCGAGCTGTTTCCTTTCCGCTCCCACCACGTAATGGTTCTTTTCAAACGCGTGCTCCAGTTTAAGGAGTTGTGATGGTGAGAAGGCGGTTCTAATACGCTTCGGCTTCCGGAACGGCTGCAGCAGAAACCCCGGGATATCTGGACCTGATGATGACGATATTAAATAACTAAGGAGAGGGATAATACAATCCGGCGATTTGAGCGGAAAAAAAATTACATACATTAAAAGCTGTTGCAACGATTTAAATCATAAGCCTAATTAGAGTAATCGCCTGTAATATAGATATATTTAAATAACCACAGAGCTATATGCAATCATGCGTAAATGGCATAATTTTGGAGCCATTAAAATTGAATCAGGCAAACATTAAACAAATGAGGTTTTATATTTTACGGATATTTTAGCAGAGACCGCGAGTAGGTACACATTGTAATTTAAAATTTTACATATATATTTTTTAAACATACCACATATAGGGTTGCCACCCACGACTAATCAACTAATATCATTAACCGTCAATTATTCACATATCAGTCTATATTTGGCGTCCCTAATGACGTACATAATTGCTTTAAACACTTTTGCAATACCATTCATCTGACAACAAAGAAACATAAACGATAGTAATAGTTAGGAAATAAAAATAATAATGAATTATTTATTACAAAAAATTGTCTGGGATCGTGACAAATAAATGCATTGAAAATATTTATATGATTTAAGTTTTTTTTTTTCGTTTATTATGGAATATATACTGCAATATTAATCACAAAAAGCCAGTCTGAACGACATTTCCTTCATAAAGCAGGCTATATTTAAGTCCCATTACATTATAAGTGCGTTTTATTACTTTTGTAATTGTTCGTACGCCATGACACTCGTAATGATACTTTCGCGTGAGTGCAATTTTACATAATTTAGAAATACATGTATTAAAAAATATATATCGCTAGTACCTATCATTATATTAACCTAAAAATAAAGATGTCTAATTAAATTGGATAAATCAAAGAAATTTGTGATAGGCTTGAATATTATTATTTTTTTTTAATTTTTGACGTAGCCAATCCAGCGACGGTTTGTGTCAAACATCCAAACTATTCGGAATTTAAATAATATTTAGAGAAGTGTGAAGATGCACGTACACCAAGATTTATAAGGACGTTACAAGTATTATCTGTGACCCGGCGTCACCATTATAATAAACTCGTCGTTTTACGACTACGATAACTTCATTGACGTTCGTTTACTTATCTTTTGTTATCTTGCTTTTTATTAATTGGTAGTGTTTATAGTTTCAAGTGACAATGTTGCCATAGAGATTTATTTGAACCGTAAATATATAAGCGGAATAAGTTAAGGCCTTCACTGAAAGACGCATACCTCTTTATCATTGGCTGTTTATTAAATTTTAATATGAAACTAAGCAATCAAAATGTAGAGGTTATATTGGTATAAATAATTTTATTTCGGTATAAATAACTTTAGTCTTAGCCGACTATATTAAATATTAAAGAGATGCTAATCATATAATTAATGTATTATAATATAACACCTATTTCAATTTACTTAATTAATAACACACACACATCTCGGTAACTCGTAATACAAGTTATTTTAATTTATTTTATTAGTGTATAGTCTTCCTTAATTTAAATGTTCTATCTAACTTAATTTTAATAATATAAAAGTCATAAAAATTCCACTCGAGCCTATTTCTAAACGTATCTCAATAACCATTACCGACGTTATAATCTGTGCAAACAGTACATTTAACAAGCTCGGACTCAATAATTAATCATAAATTTTACTAAACGTAAATCAACTACCGAACGTTTCAAAATGGCTGACCGCTGGCAACCTGACTAACATAAATAGTTTAATTTAAGACGCTTGTTAATCTCGCTCAGTCAACAACAAAGTTGTATCAAATTACATCCAATTATATCCAATTCAATCCTTTTAGAGGATTGTAAAGAAACATCCGGTAACAATCGCGGTCATTAAGAAAAAAGGCGCGTAACGAAAGATTTGACGTGCTACCAACATAGACATAGTGATGTGGAGATGTCGACAGAACGAATGACGATAGTTTGACGGCTATGACATTTCAATATAATAGTATTTACAAATCGTTTATACCTTATATACCATAACCATTAATGGAATGCTTCCTTTTATAACTTAATTAAGATTTATATTTTATTACTTCTGTGAATATTTGCTACTCGATATCAAAGGCTGACATTTATAAATATGTCTAATTTATGGAGTCATTACTTAGTATTGTCTTTATTAATAACGTGTTAATTTAAATTATCAATAATTTATATAAATCATAAATTTATCGTAAATGGTACAACACTAATAAATAATCAAATTTCTAACAACAATGGCGTCGGTGATAATCGCGGGCGTTCATTCCCGCCAACAAAAGTCCTTTGTCAAACGTCACTCTAGTTTTTTGTGACAATTCATAGTTATATGCGTTTATTGTAACCGCTTCGGAGCATTTTTTATGACAATTATAATATAAAAGACTTTAATCCGGTTTGATTAAAACGATCCTAACTGGCGGGGTTCATAAAAATAATATTTGCCGAGCGACAATTGAATTGAAGGGTCCATTTTATTTGTCGAATAATATTATGTTTCTGAACGCCTGTGACACCTAGCCGCTTTTTTTGTTGACATTGATAATGGCGAAAAGGGGAACAGTAGTAGCTGTGAGGGGCGTTTGGAACTTAATAACAGATTATATAAAAAATATATACATTATCTATGATTGTACATAGTTTTACTTTTTAGTAATTACATATAAAGATGTGTTTATTCAATAAAATATTATTATCACATATTTAATTACGACTAATGAAGCGATATCAACTTTGTATGAGGTTATCTGTGCAGTAATTACGAAATGGGAGTCAGGTCGGAGGGCTCAGATAATGAATCAAAATAACTTTTTAATAAGACATTAAGTCAACATTGTTGCCAAATCATAACATAAATACGTTCTGCTCAAAACAATCGCGTATTGTGTTTTTAATATATAAAATAATTAGCTCATAACAAGAATATTTTTTAACTTAAACTTATATATATATCACGTTCATGTAAATTATTACAAGTCTAATGATCACATCGTATTAACGATCAGCTGGTTTTAAAAAAAACATGATACCGGTCTGGAAATACACACGTGCAGCTATTTAGATTACTTTCAACAAATATTAAGGAAATAGCCGTAGTTAGATATGAAAATAATCGCATAATTAACGTTATAAATGTATTTATAACATAAATATAAATGTAAATAGTTTCAACAAACGGCATGATGTTTTTATGCTGTAAAAACAAAAGATTGTAAATCAACTACGTTGATATACGAACTGGATTGCTATTTAATTTATTCCAACATATCATTTTTATTTGAACTAAATAACTTATAGTAGTTGCCAACCTAATAAAAAAAGAATCAATTACAGCTGATACAGTGTTGCCAACGTTATATATTGCTAACCTAACAGAAAACATGCATACGTATGAATATAATGAATTTAAATGAAACGTTCTTACACCACAGATAAAATAATTTAATATCTACCAACTGTTAATAATAGAAGCGAATTCAACTAATCTGTGTACATAAAGTTCAGGACACATTTTTGTTACATCAATGCATTATAACTTAGAAATATATTAGATCAAATGAAGCAACATGACCTAAATATTATTAATATAAAATTAAAAAAAATAATATACAATAAAAAGTCCATTACAAAGTTTTGTTAGTTAACGGCTGGTTTTATCTTAATGGCGACGTGTATGAGATAAGCTACCATTTATTACTGAAGCGACGAAATTATGAGATTTAATGCATTTCACGTTTAAAATATCATGACATGTGTTTGACGCGCGGCTCCGTCTGCGGATAGGGCTTTCGTTAATAAAAAAAATCCACATACGTACATATATATATAAATTATTATATATATATATATATTTTTTTTTTTAATTCCAAAACTAGGTAAGCATTTATAATATTTGCCATAGATATTTTTTTTTTATGGAAAGTAAACAATATATCCGTATTTTATTTGTGTATCGGGGTAAAAGTTTGATTTTGTGTCCGACGTATAGATTACTCAGCACCAACCGCGTGCACGGAAAGACAAATTTTTCGTCCAATATTTATTTATTGATATACAATATGTTTTCTGACCGTCAATATAAATTACAATTTACATATTATTTGAAAGAATGAATGGTTGAACGTGTGAACGTGTGAAGGAACGAATGAATATGTAATGAAGTTTATAGTTAAGTACGGCCGACCGGATCAAAATAAATTTAGGCCAGATAAATGTTGCGTAATATTTACGTCTCACTTAGCTTGTAGATACATTATTAAGTGTCACGTAAAAATAATATGAGAGTTTCGTTTTAATTTACTTTAGACCTATATCTTAAGTCACGGAAATTTATTTTTTCGCTGAACAAAAAAAAAACCTAGTGGCGCATGTTGTTTTTTATAGTTATAGAGCTAGAATAATGTTTATTTGTAAATGAAAGAAGTAATAAGTTATTTGTCTGGTATACTACATTATATTTTATTAGAGTTAAGCATTTTATAAAAAAAAATGTAGAAAATGTAAATATATATATATATGACGCTATCTGTTGTGCAAATTGTTTATTTATAATACAAATTACCTGTGTACAAATTATACTGATATATGTAAAGCCATTGATTTTTTGTCACATTCATGCAGCAAGTATCAACTTGATGAGGAGGATAATTAAAGATCATATTAAATTTACTACTGTTGGTAATAGTAAAATAATATTATTATAAAATATTATCGTATGTCTGTCATTAATAAAGAATCAGTGTATAACTTTAGCGACGGCGGGCTGTCAAAAGATTTGATTATCTGAGTAGCTGACTCCACAACAAAACAATTTATAAAAATCGTTTAAGATTCCAACAAGAAAAATACACTCACCGCCGGGGAATCTGTGCGGGAATATCCTTCCGTGTCTGTTGATGAGCCAGGGATAGAGCTGATATGACTCCCTGGGCACGGGAGCGGCGGGGTGAGGCGGCGGGTGGGGCGGGAGGGGAGCTCCGAAGCCCTGCTGCTGGTGGGCCAAGGCGGCCGCCAGTGCAGCGCCCTGGAAATGCGCCAGGAACTGGTGGTGATGGCTCTGAGCGTCCAAATACGGCAGCCTCTTGATCTCGGGCGACGGGAACACAGCTGGTAGAGCACTCGGCCGCAGTAAGGGTCGCGGGGACGGACTCCGCGGAGACGCCACCGGGGACGGGGAACCCGGGCTCGCGAGCGGCGGCGACGACTGCTTCGGTCTCTCCGACCCGCCGACTATACTGTCGATACTGAATCCTATCTTCGGCTTAGATGGCACCGCCACCACAGGGGTCGGTGCGAGAGGCATCATGCTTTCACGGCACAGTTCCGTAACGAACGGCACAAATCAGTGGCACATATCACAATCACAATACATCGTCGCGGACAATACGAACGCCAGGGCGGCGCGCGGCCGAATGAGCCAGCGCTCGAGACGCCTCACGGGCCAAACAAAAAAACCTCGACTAACACGAAACCTCGCGCTGCGATTGGCGCAGCATCGCCAATGGTTGTTCTCTGATAGCTTAACTGAGCTTGCTGCACGCTTTCCGCGTATCGCATTGGTCTGCCTCCATGGCGGGGTGGCATTTAGATCCGGAGCCTTCCCCTGGAGGCGGTTTCTTTTTGGAAGTTGTGCTTTTAAGCCGACCAAATCAGGATGTTGGTTCGTATCGTAGCGTAACGAACGTGCGCAACACTCCTCGTTTCCGTCGGTTTAAATCAATTAATGCGACGATTGGGCAGGTCGGGGGCTCATTGCTCTTTTTTGGTCCATCAGACTGGTCGTGTCTATGCTCTTTAATTAACCCATCCTTCATCAGCTTAATGTTAACAGTTTCCCATGTACCGTGTGCTCTGTGTTATGTACGTATGTCAAATGCCGTCCGAAGCGTCGCTCTGGATACCAACCGTCGAATACAAATCGAACGGCAGCTCGGTGTTTTGTAAATATTTAGTTTTGATTTGTATTTTTTTTTTCTTTTTTTTAATTAAAACTTTGTTTTAACGATGTCCGCTAAATTGCTTTTTGTTTAATATTATTGATTGTGAGATTACATCGTTTACGTTTTTTTATTGCTTCCGTTAAATAACACTGTTGGCTGGAATCGATTCGATCGGATGAACTGTCGTTGGTAGTATGCGGACCAGGTTTTAATTAAATATAGTTCGATAAATAATAATATGCTATATACAAACACATCGTATTATATTTATCTGACGTGAGTATACCGTTGAATAAACTTATACTAAGATATTTGCATTTTCTTATTTGTAATATAAAAAAGATATATAACCGTAAGTTCAATTAATAAATACATTAAAACAATGAACTCCAATATAGTGAAAATAAATGAAATAATCGTGGAAATGTCCAATATGTTAGTTATTTTTAATTTAGTGGACATTATTTACTTCGTATTTTTTTTTTTGCTATTTAAACATTGTATTATGAAAATTTAATTTCTACTTATATTAGTGTTAAAAAAAAAAACAATATTCATATATAAATATTTTAAATAAAATATAATATTTACATTGGCATAATGTTCCAAGATTTTAGGGTGAATGAAGCCATAGCATAAAAATATATTTATATATATAATTATATATATATGTCTGTATATATATTGACATTTCTTAAATTAGGGTAGTAGGTAACATTAATTAAAAACCGAAAAAAAATCGGTAAAACCTAAAATTATCTAAATAATAAAAATTAATTCTGTTACAAATGTCTCGAAGGCTTTATAGATCCTATATAATTTAGTTTCCAAGTCAAATATAAATCACTATAATATTTATTAAGACCAGACATTTTGATCTAGAAATCTTAAGTCATTTACATGAACAAGACTTGAGTACGGTTGTAATCAATTACGTGATCAATCATTTCTGGAATAAACTACATAACTTTAAATCTGTCAGTACAGTTGGCTTACCATTAGTGTAACGAAAATCTCATACAAAAAAACTTAGCATACATTATAAACATAGATTATTGAATTAAACGGGAAACGCTTCGTATGTAGTGTGACAAACGTTTGGAAAGAATCACGAATGGACTTAACGTTTATAAACAAATAAAAAAATCATTAATTCTCGTTATTGTTGCTTTATTTATTATATAAACCACTATGTGTCCAATACACATCTACTTATTTTTTATTATTATTATTTGTATATATAAAAAATGCATATTATCTTCTAATAATGAACATAAAGACATGTTTACATAATATTTTATTATATTCTAGTCGATTGTTGGATTATAATATGAGCGATTGATAAATTATACGGTGGAATGTAAGTTACGGAGAATTAAATATTCATTCATGTTAAATTGATTTAACAATAATGAAATATAATTACAACTAATAATTTAATTTTAATTTAATATTCAATTTAATCTGTGCTTAAAAACGTTCCTTCCTTTTTTGTCAATTATGGCGCGTAAATAAAAAAAAAGGCACGAAAATCAAACTGATAATTTTTTTAACATCAATGTTACGTGTAATTAATTTCAATTTAAACTATTCAGAGGAAATATATTTAAAAAAAAATTAAGTTCATTTCACTTAATAAATAATAAAATAAATCTTTAGCCTTTAATGCAGCTCCTTATTCTTAACAAAACATATTTAAAAACTAAAATAACCGCATTATTTATCTGATACAAATAAAAAAAAAACATTATCTATTTGAATGTCCGAGTTCTCTGTTTAAAAATATATTTGGATTTTGGATGTAGGTACATAATATAATTCCCTAAACCAAATCTAATTAAACCTTGTAATGCTAATGATTGAATAATATTAACTTAAAAAAAAAACCTTTGGAATATAAAAATACACATGACTTTAAAAAAATCTTATATTGAATATTAGTTTAGTTTGAATTCATTTAAATAATGTAAACGTTGTGATTCCCGATGTTTCACTTTAAAACATATACAACCTTTTTTTAAAGATTATAAAACTCCTTCGAAGATTACTGTTTCCGAACCGTTATGAAATTTTAAAAACCCTTTCACCGTTAAGCTTAAAATAATCGCTTGTTTGAAAAAAACAACTTAACGGATGATTTAACGAACAATTGTATTATACGGTTGATTTGATTTGTCCTCTTTTATTTAAGAGATTAAACTCCGAAGATCTTTTAAACAATATAACGAAATGGGTTTTTTAATTAAAAAATAGTCGCTGACGAAGCGCCGTGTGGAGCTTTGAAATAAGTAAAGTCTTATAATTAACTTACATTGATATTTTTATTAGCTTTGTTAAAATAATTCTTATTAAATTTAAATAAATAAATTTAATATGACTTTTTTTTTTTAAACTGAGTCCACAGTCCGAAGGCCAAGAGATTTAAATTCATTTTATCTTTTTCGTATCAAATGTTTTTCTTAAAGAAATAATAATAATAATAATTTTTTATTATATATTATTCGTTTTTATTAAAAAAATATACTAAATATTTTAAAACACAAAAAAAGATGTTAATTTAGTATATATATACATGATGTAAGTAACCAATACCCAGCTTGTTATTAAATATAAAATAAATTCAATCAATATTCGTAAATTACCGCTACAATAAGACGGTTAATGTACCTACCTACTATTTTTTTTAACTCAACTGTTTTTATAAAATAAATAAACCTGATGATTCGTAAAACAAAAAACTTATTTACATTTTTGATTTCAAGTTTTTTAAGTAACGTAATTGTTAATTACATTCCAGAACTTGCAGGTCAAAATCCGTTTTGTATAGATGAAGTTTTCTTTTCAATTTCAATCCCAGTACCACATACCTTTAATGACAGAATACCTTTAATGACATATACGAAATAGCTACATGGTGTTGTCATCTCATGTTCAACGATAATAATATAAAAAAAAAATATATCAAAATCATCGAAGTATTAAGTCGTTTAAACAACAAATACAATATAAGTACATAAATAAAATCCTTTATTTATCAGAGTGCATATAATGAAGTCAAAAACATTAATTACGAACTTAAAATTGCTTGCATTTAACGTGTCGCGCCGGGCCTGCTAGGGATGGGAATCGTATCGATTGTTGGGTACTACCGATATTAAATTGTCGTGACGATTATTTGACAATGGCCTTATTTATTTAATTTAATACATTTGTAACTCGATTTTATGTAAACACACAAAATGTCCGCTTTGATAATAAAAGTAAAGTTAGAAAAACATTGACATTATTCCATTCATAGCTTTGAATTTTTATAAAATTCATTTTGAATAAATATTTTGATAACTTACTAAGTTAAATTTGTCAATCAAACTAGCTGATGACCCCAGGTTTGTAGGTGAAACAAAATTTAAAAAAAAAACCGATATGCTAATATTAATCATAGTATTTAATATATGGCAAAAATGTTATAGAAATGTTTGAGTTATTCACTGAAAAAAAAAATCTACTGATACATCAAAAAATCATATTTAATAATTAGCGTAATAAATAGGAATAAAAAATAGTAGAAAGAATATCTTGGAAATATAATATGTAAAATTTAATATACAACAATTATATTGATATCTTCGAATCTGTCAATGATATTCAGTTTAAGGACAAATATATACACTAATATTACAAACTATCGATATGATCCCATCACTCGTAGGAATCAATCATAAAATTGTCGCGGTACAATAACAACGCGTGTGGGCGACGCGGGCGGTCCAAGTAATACAACGCAGCGCTAAATACTGTGAGAAAAATAATATAGCGGACGGAAACCGAACGAAAATATGCAAATAACATAATTACTGCGATAACGAAATATTAATTCATTCAAAGGATATATGACAAACCATAGACGAGCTGAGATCAGGGAGTCGAAGACAGTACATTTATAACACTGTCGATAGGTCGGTTATACTTAACTTTGCTTAGTCGTAGTTTACACTAGATACGGAACGTTTCGCGTTTCTTGCTACATAACCTGCGTTACCACTTTAATATGCGAAGATTGATTAATGAAAAAAAAATTAAACTTGCAAGACTGCAGATGACATCCGTCTATTTATCAGCGTTTTTGAATATTTTGTAAATTTTCGCACGTCCGAGGAAACACACGTCACTGAGCATGTATAATGTATGTGCTTCTAAGTATAGTTGTTGTTTAAAACCACAGTAACTTTGTATTAAACAAGATATCTTTGTTTATTGGGAACTTGTTTAATTAAGAAATTTTAGAAATCAGAACAGTTTATTGTAGTCTATTTATACTTTCGCCGTGATATATATGCATATATATTAAGTTTGTGTGTGTGTGTGTGTGTGTTTGTCTAAAGTGTACTCGCAAAAGGCAATTTTTTTTTCTCAATTTCATATTCTTAATGTTCATCCCAAGGAAATCCATGTCCTAATTTATAGTGTTCGCAAATAGTAGTGAGTTTGTTGACACGCTATAAATTGGTCTGAAAGCTATGTTTAGATATTTAAGCACTTTACCGCTGAAGACTGATTAAAATCTAGGATAATCTCTTGAAGGGACGTCATTAGAAGACTTCCAAATTATTCTATTAAGACTTCAATGAGCTCAGAGACAAGATGGATTCAAAATATACAGCTGTCATATCATCACGGAACCTTAATATATTGAAAATCACACATAATAAATTTTTCTTTTATTAGCGAGTAATTCTTTCAAACATCAAAAAATATTGATAACAGGCGTAAATAAAATAAACGAAATAATCACATATTTTTAATAACAATAAAGATGAAATAATAAAAATAGTACAAATAGTTTAGAAAACATTTAACTCGGTAACAAATGTTGCCTTATTTAACTTCACTAATTAGAATCGGCGCCATTAATCCGTTAGATAACAGTGATGTATAAATTATTAGTGATGTGCCTCTTATCTATAGAAATATTATTTTTATTATATTTAATACAAAGCATTATGTTAATCTATTTCACAATACATTAATGTTTAGTATAGGCAGAACGTTTTATTAATAAAAGCAAATGTCAGATTATTACGTTGTTTCATTAAAAAAATGGTATAATGAAAGAATAAAACTAGACTTTTTATTGCAATTCAAGAACTACAAAAACTAGACTGGCACTTACAGACGTACACAACCGTCAGGCAATATTAATATCGTTTTTCTATATATGTAACGTCATAAATAACATGTTACTGAACGTATTTGTGAAATAGACTTGTTCAAAAACAACAAATAATAGATTATCAAGCGTTTTATTATAATAAATGTTTTAATTGCATCCATTCATTCGCTGATGAATGATAACGAGTGAATGATGAATGATAACAATGAACTAATCATTAAAATTTTAAAATGCTCCGAGCGAAAGGCTTTTAGGTTTGTGCGCCCACTGCTTCCTTGTTTATTAAATACTTTTTATACTTATTATATTATAAGTTGATATTTTTTTCATCAAATAAAATGTCGAATTTTTTTCTGTATAATGAAAATCTTCGTGTTAAAAATTATAATAAAACACTATACTTATCAACGAACATCAAATTCTCTTCCTTATTTGACCTAAACCTTAAATTCAAACCCACAGCCCTATTCAGTTTGTTAATTTCTTTAATTACCCTACACCGGAGTCAGAACCGTCAATTATAGTAAAAAAAAGACGAGAACTCGTAACAACAGCTTTGGACTTTATTCGACTACTTATTCTTAATAACGTAAACTGAGACGTAACTCAAACGTTGAAAGTACTCATTTAGTTCAATTCGACGTTGATATATACTGAACTTTGGTATTTGTTTGACGTAAAATGTTTACAGAGCCTCGAGGCTGTATAAAGTAATTCATGATCGTTTTAAAAAAAAGCACTCGGTCCACCAAAGGAGGTTATATATTGTGATAGATAATAAAAATATGGTTATGAAAATTAAAAATACTACATACATATAAAAGTTGAGATGAGTAATAATTACAATCATAATTATATTGTCCAGCCTCCAGCTATCAGTACACAATAATACAGCTAATGAAATATAATTAATTTGCCAACGTCATTGTGACATTTATCAGTGACATTTCGTGGCACGATTTGAATTAAAATGTTTGTATGACTGTGTAATGACGTAATTATAGTGCCGTAGCCCATATTACTTTTTTATGACGGACAATTTAAATAGCATTTTTTTATTTTATTTAAGCAATGTGGGTAATTAAGGATAACTTTTTAAAAACCTGTACGAATAACAATATTATGTTGTAATGAAACTATTTAATATTATGTAATATATGATTTTATAAATATTTTTTAACACGTGACATTTAAAAATAATTTTCGTCCAAAAATATATCCAAAGATTAACGTAGGTCATGACTACTTTAAATTTTATGAGCGGTAAGCAAGAGCTTGGTATCGGTAGCCTAGAACAAAAATTTTCAGGTTTTTAATATACAAATTACAACACCTTGGGAATTATCGGTGCTCGTACAAGAGTTAAAGGCTCTTCTTACAGGAAACCCTTTTGAAACCACCGGACGAGGAAAACAAAGCTAGCTATGTATATATATGTTCTAGCTATATATATATATATATATATATATATATATATATATAGCTAGAACGTAACTTACTTCTGCTTGTTTAAGACGTGTGTCTGTAGTCATGGCTTAAGACGTGTGCTACAGACACATAGACATGACAAATAGAATAATACGAGTACAATGCTTTTATTACTTGCAGTCTGATTACTAAGGCCTGATCTCCTCTAGATGTTTTTATATCCCAATTCTTTAATCACAGCAGACATTAGAAATCGACATTCGACTTGAATATCTACTGACAAGTATCCATTTATCCCAAAGTTATATTAAAAACGACTGAAAGTTGTAAGCATATCATTTTCACTTAAAATGCCTTAATTATTTTGTAAAAATATAAAATTATATGTGTATTACATTCTTTCTTTTCACAAAAGAAATGGATTTTCATATAAGTATAACAATGTATTTAATATTGTGTCAATTGGCTGTGTGGCTGACGGACGACGAAAAAGTATTGGCAGAAAATTCTTTGAGATATTATGATCACTCTAAAATTACTCAGTTGGTGCTTCAGATTTTTTTTTGGCAAAGATCTAGCTCACATAATGAGATCTAAGACTTTCGCGAACCGCGAGTCTTCATTTAAATGTAACTAATATATTCGGATTATTACGCGTAATTTATTATTTAAAAACTACATAATCCCGACGTTTCGGTTACTTTGCAGTAACCGTGATCACTTTGCCCTTACTGATCTGTGGATAGGATACATTTTTAAAACATGGACATTAAAATGAAATATTTTTGTACATCAACCCACCCCAACAGTTAATTAAATTATAATATGGGAACCGTTCAGCGTACTCTGTATCACAAACTTACTGTTGTATAGCCTGGGTATCTAACAATAATCACTTAATCAGATAAAGAGCAATATACCAACATTAACCGACTCTTTTTTGATAACATGGCGGCTAATAATTGCTTTTTATTTACATAAATGATTTTAAGTATTACTTCAGTGCACATAATTTTAGATATTTTTTTTTTTATTATAAGTAAATTTCATTAAGTTTCCTTACTTATTCACTGATAGACAATTTGATATTAATAATAGTTTTTAACGTTTATTGACAACAGTAACTGTAAAACACGACGCTAACGGCTTGTTAACGAAATAATAAGTAGTATTGGTGTGATTTGAAGAGTTCTCTTACCGAAGGCGAATGTTTATTCAAGAACCTAGCCAGGTTGGCATTTGGCGGCTAGTCGCTTGGTCGGCTTCTTTTATTACAACATCAATTTATAAATGAATGAAATTTATATGAACCAGAATGTCCAATAATTCAAATTCAATTCTGCGATCTTAGGAATATTGTGTTCCAGTTACTTCACTGCAAAGCAACTAGTTTGCGAAATTGCTACGCGATACGTGTTCAGCGTTGTGTGTGTTTTTTGTGTACATATGAAAATTCTATTATTACGAGTACTTTTGCTTGATACGTTGACGAAGTCGCGGGCATCAGCTAGTACCTACTTCATGAACTTAGTTAATAATTTTACACTCATCCAATAGTTCATAAGGGTAACGAAACTTAAGAAAAAAATGTATTTTGCATCAAGTAGTTCATCTTCCATTACGACAAAGTCTCTACCCTACAGATTGCTACGTCTTACAATCCTTCATCGAATGCTAACCGGATAGATAGTTGGAAAAGATTTGAAGGCTTTATTTCCGTACCTACCATCCAATTTAATCCTGACATGTAAAAAAACACCTTGTGAGTAACCTCTCCAGTAAGTTTCTGAGAAAATCTGTATATGACGTACTTCTTTAATGTCAGGAAGAACTGCTCCAACAATATCAGCCCCGCGTTATCACATACAGTCCAAGAGAAGGTAATTTCAATTCCAGCCTGCATAGCCCATACTATTAGTATGAACGCGGATTTGTTCATAAAAAAAACTAAGATTTTTATGAACAAATCCGTTTAATCCACTGGAATATTAAAACGAGCAATTGTGAGAGGATCTGCGACGAAGAGATGCTGAGATTGTTCCTCTGTTTGTTCTATGTAACACTATGAACTATCCATGCTTGCTGACTGACAGCGTGTGTTCACATCTACACTATTAACCCACAGAAGAAGTGGCATTGGTCCAAGCTAACTTTTCCTATTAAGGCGAAACGAATGTATCTATTGTGGCATGAATCTTTTTCTAATCCTCTCCTTCATCAGCCCATAACTGGATTATGTTGGCATCTAAGGTTTTTGCGTGTACATATATAAATGAAAGTTTTTCGGATACTACGTTTGTCCGTGATCACGGTTGCTGTAAAGGAACCGAAACGTCGGTGATTAACTTACGGTAATAAACTTGAAAAATCACCTTAGGTGTAGATATTATATATGTATATATATATATATCAAAATGTCTTGCTGTGTTTTTATTCAATATGTTTTAAAATGGTTTATGTTTTCTCAAATAATTAGGTAATACAAATATTTACAGTCTCTAACTACGTTGTCTTAAGTTATGTATGTGAATATGACAAATTTAAAAATTAAATTATCGGTATAGTGATTGTTGAATGTTTCATTAATAATAAAATAAGACATTTTAATCACTAAATAGGACGGATTATACAACAACGGGTCATTCATCCAGCGTGGCGTGCTAACAGCCTATTTACTAATACAAACTTAAGCTAATAGCAAACGTAGCGATTGTGTTTGTACAATTAATGTCTTCCTGCTGCGTGCTTCATGAATGTATATCCGAAAATTATTTGGCTCCATAATTAAATGCAACGGTTGTTCCTTTGCTACAGCGATAACCAAGTTGATTTTGAACTGCCTAGACTTATTTCTATTTTGACATTATTAAATAAATCACCATACTGTTGTCTTAGACTGTATTGAGATATTGATAGCGAAAGGAAGATTAAATCGTAAAATATTTGAGCACTAGTGATGTTCATTTATATATGAACACTTTGTAAAGAAATCGAACATGACTACATGTTCGGTAATGCTGGTTTTTAAGAAGCAAAAATTTGTTATAAATAGTTTATTCGCAAATATTAAATCAAAAAGCAAATTGGTATGATAAAGGGGACATTGTTTTATTTGATTTCAATTTTTATTAATTAAAATCCATTAACAATATAATGAAAATCGCTTCTACTTTGACTTCACTAAAATGTCAGCTGACAATTGATATGTCAAAATCAAATCAGTTGTCTAGTCACAATCGTCAGTTATGCGTATCTTTATCGAATTATGATAGTAAATAAATAGTTTTATTGCATTTTATATTGAAGATAATGAAATCCGATTTAAGTGATACGTGACCGTTTTAATGTACAGAGGCTTGAATTTGATGGGTTACCGGATCAGCGGTTCAAAATGCCTCACTGTGTGCTTAGGTCTTACTTTTCTTATGGGCTGTTTTATAGCGTCCCTTCCCATCGTGCCTTCAGGTAAATAACTTGTTATACTGAGTACTATTGTGGATGAAAAGATGATAACACAAAGTTTCTTGCTGTAGTGAGGATTTTTAATTTAAGATTAAAAAAAGATTGTCGCAATAATTGGTTATTTGAATGTAAGTCGAAAGTTTATACGTTTAAGTAACGAAAATTTATTAATAGTGCTATAAATCTTGTACCTTATTATAACAAAACTAATCTTTCACACAATATATCTGTGATGTATAACAGAAACTATTGTAAATGCTAATGAAGTTGTTGATTCAAAATGTTCCAAGCAGCATTTATTTAACTAAAGTATTATATTTATTTAACGGATCTGCGTTCTCTCTATTTCAGAATCAGCTAACCTTCAGTTATCGACATCACAAAGTAAAAAGCTGGCTATAATCGTCCCATTCAGAGACCGCTTCGAAGAATTACTAGAATTTGTCCCTCACATGTATAAGTTTCTAAACAAACAGAAGATTCCGTTCCATATATTTGTTGTCCAACAAAAAGACAACAACAGATTTAACCGAGCATCACTAATTAATGTTGGTTTTATTTATACAAGGAACAACTATGAGTATATTGCGATGCATGATGTAGATTTGCTACCTTTGAACGATAAACTGAGCTATGGGTATCCCAAAAATGGACCAATCCACATCTCATCACCGCAAACACACCCAAAATATCACTATGATACTTTCATCGGTGGGATTTTGTTGATAAAGCGTGAAGATTTCGAATTAGTCAATGGTTTATCAAATAATTATTGGGGTTGGGGTCTCGAAGATGATGAATTCTATGTAAGATTGAAAGATGCCGGACTGAAAGTAAGTCGTCCAGAAGGTATAACCACAGGACCTGAAAACACTTTTAAGTAAGTCGTAATACCATCCTTATGGTAAACTAGCTGACCCGGCAAACTTTTTTCCGCCTTAATGGCAATAAATAAGCAGATTTATTTTTTAATTGGAAAAAAATACAAAAAAAATTAAATACCTACATTAATCATTCATAATTATTTCTGTATTTTAGTACATAGGTTGCTCTTCATTTAAGTACCTTGTGATACACGACATTTTTTGTTTTATTATCAGGCGCAAAAACAAACAACGCAGATGGTCCTCCGACCCGTGAACATGCCACGTATAATTGACCATGGGAAAAACATGAATGTTCTAGATTTAAACCACAAACTTTTAAGGATTGGCCTTGTGATTTGTTGATGGTCATGGCAAATGAAGGACGTATCGGAAATTGAAGTCTTTTAAATTCAAACGGCATATCGGTTGGGATCATCGGTATCCTCGGAATGAGAACTCCCTCACCTTTGAATTTTCCTATCATTATCGTAGCGTAAATTACATTGTTCATCAATTTTCTAATCACCAAACGCGTAGCGTTGCACGGTTTTGGTTGGTTTATGTTTCGAAGCGTGATTACTACGGAGCCAACCTTTAGGCGTAAATTGTGCGGTGGTAAGCCAGGATCGTCCAAAGAGTTTAAAAATTCAATTGGATAGTTGGTGGCTTCATCTTCATTTGCGACGCAGTCAATAGATTTGAATGAATGCATTGTTTCAATGATCTTATTTTGAATTATGTAGTTTAGGTCATCTACATCTTTATTCTTAGCCGCTAAAATTGCTCGCTCACTCAACCATTCATTATTTTTGTAGTTAGAAATAATTTCTGGAAATACATTGTTGATAAGTTCGTCTTTTGATGAGACAAAATCCGCTCGATTCATCGACAGGTACTTGACCATTACCGACAGTCAGCAATTGCTCCGAGAAATCTTCAGCAGATGTATCATTAAGCAATGTAACTCTCATGTTTGTTGTCAGTTGCAGTTTCTTCACATAGCGCCATAGATTTGACGATTTGAGGCAAGCGTTTATTTCGTCGGCAGCCGTAGATCTTGGAATTACTGGCAGTATTTGGCGGAAGTCGCCAGACAGTAAAATCATTGCTCCTCCAAAACATCTCGAGTCATTGCGTAAATCTTTTTATGTTCGGTTAAGTGCTTCTAATGCACGGTTATGCGCCATTGTGCATTCGTCCCAGATGATGATTTTCGATACCGCTAAAACTTTGGCCATTGCTGAGTGTTTTGCAATATTACACGTTGGTTCTTCAATAGTTTGAAGATTTAACGGTAATTTGAATGCTGAATGAGCCGTACGGCATCCTTCTAACAATGTGGCTGCTATTCCAGAAGAAGCAACTGCAGCCGCTATGTTAGATCTCGCCCGAACAGTTGCTGAAACTAATGACATGAGGAATGTCTTGCCAGTTCCACCAGGGGCATCTAGGAAATATAAACCACCATTTTCATCATCGATTGCCTTCATTAAAGTATCATAAACTTCCTTTTGTTGGTAGTTATAATGTGATGATAGTTAATCACTACATTATAATTGTTAATTATTCATTTAATAGAAATAGTTTTATTATTGATTTCTTACAAATATCTAATTGTCATCCATACTTCATTACATAGCTCTCACTATACGTCAATTACAGAGCTGTCATTTGCGTTTTGTTATTCCAAGTCTGATTCTTTTTTGTTATTATACCACGTTTTATAGTGACTGACGTTTCATGTCCAGTCACACGGGAATGCTGTCGAACGGAATAAAAAGTATCCTATGTCCTTCTCCTGGCTCTAAACTACCTCCCTGTCAATTTTCAGCTAAATCGGTTCAGCCGTTCTTGAGTTATAAGTGGAGTAACTAACACGACTTTCTTTTATATATATAGATGTTATTGAAATAAACACATTGTTTTCTTCTTAAATCTGCATAACAATACTTCTTAATTAAGAAAGTTCCAAAATTTCAAGGTTACCTACAAAATTTGGTATACAAAAATGAGCTAAATACAATGAATTAAACAACTCATAACATTAATCCATACAATTCCAGTACTTAACTTCTTGCATATATCTGTATCTAGATGTGAAAACATAGCAATAACCTACTTTGTATACCATTCAATAATATCTTTTCTCGTTTCAGGCACATCCATGACAAGTCTTATCGCAAACGGGACATGCGGAAATGCTATAACCAGCGTGAAGTAACTCGGAGACGTGATCGGAGAACCGGTGTTCATGATGTGGCATACAACTTACACGGCTCTCATAACGTGTCCATAGATTCATTGCCCATAACGGTGATTAATGTGGAATTGATATGCAACAAAGATCTTACGCCATGGTGCCAATGTCCAGAACCTAAAGTAAAAAAGAACTAATGAGTTTTTCTTACCTTATTTAAAAAATATATATAAATGTAATATGAAAGACAAATACATAGATACTTCTTAGTATACATTATTTAGATTATCATATGTTTAATTTATTTATCTATGGCAGCTTTCTGTTTCAAAGTACGCCATACATTTATTGTATTTCAGCTTCTTAGTGACAATATTGTATTTTCAATTAACTTAGTGAATATATAAGTGCAGTTTATAGGAATAGGAATTTGTTATCTACACTTAATAAAGATTTAAAAAAAACTATAATAATTCAAAAAAATTTATTTGTGAAGAAATTTATCTGTAAAGGTTTTCACTTACAGAAGTTATAATTTAAACCGCCCTAATGGTTAAATGTGTATAAATTACTAGTTCTATTTCAAAAAATATTACTCTAATCACAGTACACCTTGACGCTCGCTATTTATGGTGCATTCAGCATATTTATTGTGCCTATTACATAATAAAATTAACTATCTAGTTGGTAAGTACATCATAAAATTGGAACTACATATAAAAATATATTAGTATTATATCATTAAGCATACTAATTTCTTTATAAATGCGTTGACAGAAAGATTTGTGTTATGAATACATTTTAAAAATATAAACATTGCAAATCACAACAGAGACATAACAATAAAACATTATACTTATATTACAAAATTATGACTTACGATTATCATTTTGCATATAAATTTATTACTGAATACATCTTAACAAACTGTACTCAGTTTAAATGTAATATACAGTAAAAGAAAACAAGCTGGCGAACCGCTTATAGTGTTTCGTATAATTGATCATCAAGTTCTGCTATAAAAGCTGTTAATTATATAATAAAGGTGTTTGATTACTAGTAGCTAACTAATTACAACCACAAATACAAGTTTAGGTTTCACTATAAAGGTAAAAGGAATACGGAATGAAGATAACTAACTAAATGCATGCCGCTATCACAATTACGTTGTTTCACACAACCGATACAATTCATGCAGAATTAAGTAACCATTATATTATGTTCCACTGATATTTACTGAAATTCAAATATTTCAGCTTATAGCTGAATCCGAAGTGTTTTCTGGAAGCGTCACAACATCTATCACTTGGTTATCACATTCAGGAAGGGTTTGGAACTAATTAATGCTTTAGTATTCTAGAATAATTCAAATCCTCCAAAAATAAATGTCATTTATCTGCCATAGACAAAAGATATTTTTTTTTATGGCAGCTAAAGTTAGTTTTATTCAACTTTGTGTGTGAACGTTTATTCCAGAAGACTAAAGCACTATTATTCTACTTGCGCGCGGTCGTCGTCTCGCGCGCAACACGTCAGCTACAACGGACAGCCTCCCTAAAAGAAACAACATATTATAAACTACACTACTAAGGCCTGTTATGCCAAATATATGACATCCATGCTCTAGTACCATAAAGTAACCGTCTACCATAAAGTAAACTTCATTCAAATATTTTGTATATCAAAAGTTATGTAAACTTTTCGATAACCATCTAGATTTAGAAGAGGATTTAATTCAATGTTTAAACTATTAAACATGACATGCCTACATATTAAAAAAAAACCTAATAAATAATAATTATCAATTTGTCTACAAAATATTCATATCGAAATACATTTAACAAGGAATATCACTATTATTGTGAAACTGAAATAGTTTTTATTATAACAAGAAAACAAACATAACAAAAAAAAAAACACTATTTTTTATTCATATTGATATTCCTAGTTAAGATTTGTAGTTTAAAAAAAGGGTTAGAAAGGGCAGTGGGGTAAAATCACATAATTTATAAGTTAAATTTAATACACTAGAATTACTTTACTTACGAAAACACATATTCAATAAATAGCAAAATAATGAATTTTGAAACATCTACCGCTATAATTAATTTATATTTGGTAGTAAGCAAAAACAATTAATTACATCAGCCAATAAAAAAGATCCAAGTATTACAACAATTTCTTTAAAACAATAGTTTTTTTTTTACTAGTAGTATTACGAAAGGCTACGACCTTTTATTTAACGGCATATATTATTGTCAATGGAAAAAGATTTAATTAAATTAAAAATAATTACGAGGAATAAAAATACAAGTTATTAAAACAAAAAAAAAGTACGCAGAATTATGAGTTTTAACTGTAAAAATTGAATTTGTTGTTGTGAATAAAGTTTTAGTTGTTGAACAAAGTTAGTTTCAATGGTATATATTGACTGGACATTAAATTATATGTATTATTTAAATATATTAATATAAGTTCACAATCAAGAGAAGAGTCGGAACAGATATCGCGTTTTTGTAACAACTACGCAATCCATTTTAAAATGTAAATACAGAAATGTGTTCGTTAGCAATACTACGTAATGAAGAGAAAGTAAAGCCTCGATGGAATGGATGAAGGAGATTGTTAATAAAATACAGATTTCAAAAATATTTTTATTTTCCATAGAAGCTTTACTTGAAACATCAATATAATAATAATATGAAAATAAAACACTAACAACTACTCAACAGGAATAATTTAAGTACATAAAGTAATAAATATTTAAAAAAAAAATTTGGCATCTGTCATTCAGATTCCCGCGATTTTTAGTTTTGACAGATGGAAGAATATAGATAGGAACTGTTAGAAGTTTAAAAATACGAGAATATATTAATTTTGTCTGAGTCTTCTCCTTTGACTGTATATTGTGCGATATTGACAATAGTTGGCATTTCACAGGTATCACAGAAATTTTACAAAGACATTGGATGATCCAATTTTTTTGTGCTTAGTAAGTACACTACCGAAGTTTTGGAAGAACATTTTGTGCACGACAGATAACAAATTATTTTACAATAATTAACATTTTACAGTTTTCAAAAATCAAAAGTGTTTTATTACATAATTTCAAACATTCCGGTCTTAATAGCTGTAAATTGTGTATTAATTTTGAAAATTATTGTTACATTAGTAAAATCATAGATATAATTTCGAAAATAATAACCAGATATTTAAAAAATAAAATACAAAGTCATATAAAAGTGACATACATAATTTTAAAAATATTTAAATCTCAAGTGACAAGTCATTTTATATTTTGTGTACAATTTTAAATTTAGTTCTATATCATAATAACCAGATATAACATAGCTAAAAAATATTTTTAATATGTAAAAAATCCAAATGAAAAAAGTTTGTGGACATAAATATGAATTAATATTCTTCACAAAATGAATACATAGTTTATATATATGTATATATATATATATAAGTATCTTAATGTTTGGCACAATGCTTGCCGGCTCACATCTCACACAATGGCCTCTGTGTCGCTTATGACATGAATGCCATGTTTGGTGAGTATTAACTTGACGATGTCATTGCAACTCCTCGTCTTATAGTTCTTTGTTTCCTTTATTTTAATGCTTTTCATCTTATCACACAGCTTACTTACCTCCGACTTGCTCTTCTTCATGTCATCGGACTTCAGTTTTCTGATAGTCGACGCCGAGCACCTCTTCTTCTCTTTGGTTATGTTGCTCTCGCTGACTCTCCGCTGGTAGATGTCGCTTTCCTCCTTGGCCAGGTAGCTGTCGAGCGAGCTGTACTTATCACAACTTACCTCGTCCTCTAGTCTGTGCTGTTTCTTGTCGCTTATGATCTTGACGGCCTTCCCGGGTATGTACGTGCTGGGTGCCTTCTCTATGTAGGCCATCTTTGGTCTCGGGCCTTGCGCCGGGCTGACCGTGTCGGTGTGCGGTGTAAGGAAGTTGGTTATCTTTCGTTTCACGGTTATCGTCTCGTCGACTATAGACGGTTTATCTCTGATCGATATCAGTATGTTCTTGAAGCTGGCCTCCTCCGGCGACGCCATTACTATGTCTTGGGGTGACTTATCGTAATTGTCTATTAGGTCATTAAGTATGTTATACTCACTGTTCCGAGCCGCGTGAAAACAATCAACAGTTAAATAATGTTCAGTAATAAATTTTTAATACAACCAAAAATATTAAAAAACTGTCACAATAATAATAAATTTATATATATAAATAACCTTATTAATATAAAATCAATTTAAAAACATAACATTTATAATAAACAAGATCAAAACAAATACAATCCAAAAAAACAGCCGAGCCCAACACGGTACAGAAAAAAAAACCGCTGAAGAAAAATTTTCTGACAATAATTAAGATCAAAGATCTGACACCTCTGTATGTTCCACAAAAAACTCTTCAATTATAAAAAGAAGCCCTAAATGCTAAAAAAAATATCTATTATCGATATATAAACAGTCCCAGATCCCACGAAGTCCCAACACTCACGTGACAAACGGCTCGGCTCCATACAGACAGTTCTGCCTGATGTAAGCCAGCACGCTATCTTCAGTCAGATACTTGGCGCTCTCCCCGCGCCGCATCAACCTCCTCAGGACGGTCGAGGACACCTCGTTGGCTATGTAATTCGTCACTAGAGTAACATTCCTCTGGAAAGACATATGAAAAATATACGTACATTAATATTCGTGTGACGTCACACACATTTTCAAACCAAATAATGTATGACATATATTTGTTTTCAACATCATAGTATTTTTTTTGTATGGATTCATTGCAAGTGCCTAAGTACGTCGGGGATCGTACTAGGAGAACGATGGACTTTTGTAAGCAATTTATGAAGGCCAATCCCTAAAAAATCATGGCTACATTTTTTGAGGGTAGGGAGGGTAATTTCGGTTACTTTTGAGCAACCGTGATCACGGGCCCACAGCATCTCGTCTACCCGTGATCACGGTTGCTGAAAAGTAACTTAAACGTCGGGAGTATGTAGTTTTTTACAAAAATAAATCACGCGTAGTTCATCCGAAAAATACTAGTTTCATTTAAATGAATAAAACTCGCGAAAACCTTAGATCTCATTTATAGAAGATTTGGAACTATAGAGAAGTCTACCGTTCGTGTAGAAGACAGTCTTTACGTTGTCTCGAGACGCGAACCACTAGCATTAAAATAGAACTTTGGTTTAGGAGTTACGCGCTTCTAATATAGTAATTTAACCCGACGAGACGCGACGTTCAGATTACTGTATAGCGACCGTGATCACGGATAGATACCTCCATCTTCTAGAAATATCTGGTTAAAAGTAATTCAATAATCATAGTTTTTTTTTATATGTACTGATGAAAATCTTAGACATCGTCATTTTGGGACAGCTATTAAGAGACATCTGACGGACCTAACGTATCAGCTCAGAAGAGAAACCGCGGATGAAGGGGTTTTACTTTGGTGCCGACAAGAAATAGATAAAATTCCAACGGAAATACCATTGATAAATAATCACTCAATAAGAAAAAAGGTTCTTTAAGATAATATATCGCATAATATAACGAGATCGAAGCTAAAATAGCGAGTATTCATTTAAATGAAACTAATATTTTTCGGATCGCTGCGCGTATTTTATCATCTCGTCGAGATCTCTGTCCGTGATCACGGCGGCTGCAAAGTAACCGAATCGTCGGAAGAATATTTTTAAAGTTTCAATAGATTATGCTGGGTTGTTGTAGCCGGGACTTGGTTGGCTTGGTTGGTTGGCTGACATTTTTATCATTAAGTTCACATTTAAAAAAAATTATATAAAACATATAGACCGATTTAAATCCTCCTGTATAAAGACAAATAAGAGCTCACCCTATATTTATACAGCATGTCCGATTCGTAGATGAATCTCCCCGGATCGCAGCCCGCGCGACTCACCACCACCAAGCCGTGGCGACCAACTATGGCTTCCATCTGTAACACATCATATAACTAACTAAAGTCATTATTCGGTCAAGAGAAGACTTCATCCGAAGTATTTACTATTACAAAACAATTGCTTCAGATAACTTTCCTATATAGAATATTTAATCATTTTTATAATCCCTATACAGGAATAATTTTGAAGTAAAAATACGGCTTAGTATTAAAATATGCCAAAGTACAGGGAGGGTAGTCACAAGTACGACTATAAGTACAGATAAAAAAAAAAAAATTAAAATGAAATATAACCAATGAAAATACAGTCACATAAAATCATATCTACAGCTTCTTCAAACAAAATATATACCTACGTATATATTCTTTCCTATGTAAAGCACATAACTTAATATACATATATTTTTTTGCAAGTTTTTCTATTCGCCCATACGTCCATTACTGTAATATATATTATATTTTTTATCTATATACTAACATCTTCATCCGACCAAAGACCGGGAGTGGCGAATGATTCCAACAGATCCGCTCCGCACAACAGCTTCACCGTCACCCTATCCTCCGCGTTGCCATTCAATCGTTCGTTCAATTTATTATTGAAATCCCGCGGCTCGATGTTGTTCACATTCAACATGTCATCCGGCAACCAAGATGGCGGGTTGTCATTGTTGCCGGTTAAGTTGTTGTTTATGGCATCCTGGAGTTTACAATACAATTTGTTAGAATAAAATAAATTTATTTATACACTTGTATTATTTACGACAATTTTATCATAACAACATTAAATTAATTAATCAATTACTATTATTTAAGTTGTGGTTATTTGATAGGAAACTAGAGAAATAATTAAATATCATTTAAAATATAAACATAGACCAAAATAATTTCAAAAAAAAAATGATTTTACTTACTAAAAAGTTACTTGATATTTATTTAAATAAAATATAATTGATAATATTCGTAACCTAAAAAATCTCGCTTTCCTAAAGATATGAACGAAACGAGTAATTTTTTTTTTATGACTTTGCTATATTTTTTGTAACCTTTATTATTACACTCAGTATATATTTTAACTGACCTTATCTGGTTGCATTGAACTACGTCATGCGAACCGAAAGGTGACTTCTGATTATAATTAATAAGAATTACGTATTCGCAGGTAATCTATTGACATTCATGAAATATATACACATAAAGATAAACATACAAAGTATATAATTAATTTGGGAGAGATTTTTTTGCATTGCACGCCATAAAGTACGGCCGACAGGAATGATATTTTCAAAGTGAATATGAAGGTAGCATGACCTCCTTGAATTTAAATAAAATTATGGCAAATACCAACTCGGGTCAAACTAATTGTGGTCGTATCATGTTTCCTTTGCGGTTAGAGACGTGCAACCTTGACTGTATCGATCTTACACTGATGCAGCTCATGTCGCCACAACATACAAACGCTATTTACATTAATTAACATTACATGGGTATGTCGATGGTTCAACGTGCAAAATTTTCTGATTTTATTTTAACATAAAAGATTCACTGCTCCGTTTTTTTGCTTGTGGCAATCCTCAACAATATAGGAACTTCGTCAGCCAGAATTTAACTAGTGTTGAGCAGTAACATATATGCAAAGAAAAAAAAATCGCTATAACATATTTATGGAGGATATATTATATGTTACTGATAGAAAAGAAATATTGCGACGACTTGTTATAGTTATACTTTTTTAAGGATATAGTATTATTGTTAGTCTTGATAAAAATACTTTGAATTTGATTTCGTTCAAACCTATGTCTTTTTATTAGATTTACAAAGTTACATTGTGATTGTTACATCCGTTGGAGGTACCGAATATTAGATAGTTTTTAGCTGTAGTTTAAAATAAACTTTGTAAAGCTGAGACTTTCGCGAGTATTCATTTAAATCAAACTAATATTACTACGAGTTATTTTATTATGTTTAAAACTACACTCTCCCGACGTTTCGATTACTTTGCAGCGACCGTGAACCGAAATCTCGTCTTGCCCTGACTGAATAACGCGTAGTAATCCGAACATATTAGTTTCATGTAACAACTACGATGTTTAGCACCTCAGAAATACCTGAATATTTTCCACAAACCTGATGATATTGTAAGGAAACCTTGGTCCTCGTCCAACCAGCCTGTTGGGTCTCCCACTCGGAAACCTTAATCCATCCCGATGAACGCAATGCCAGCTTCAGCATTGAGATTCTAGAATGACGTAATCTTATAATTACAAATATCATAAATCTTTATAGCCTATTTCTGTGATTATAATTTTTTTTTTGGTAGCAACTGTCCAGAAACTTGGCAGAGTAATGTGTTGCGGAACGTTTTCCGTCTACAGACTTCCGTCTACAAATATATTCTACATGGAAGCTAATCAAAAAAATAATGTTGCAACAACGATATTTGACACGCGAACTGACGTTGATGGGACAATATATTTGCATTTAAACTTTACAACCTGTTCTGGAGTTTGGGATATTTATGTTCAAGGACATTTAAAATTTACGTCCCACAATAACATTATATATAACCAAAGATCCGTTACGTATATGCTAGTAATTACTAATTAGTATGAAACAAAAAGTTACTGAGATCGTACCACGAGTTAGCAACAAACGATATCATATTATTCATATACCTAACTTGATACTTTCATACGTCAAAATGTACATATAAAAAACTATTTTTTTTAATTCTACTTTCAATATAATAACATAAAATTTTATTCAGTTAAATGATCAACTAGAAATACGTAAAAAATTAGGTATGTATTAATTTTCTTTACACTGACATTATGAAGATTTTTACATTAATTGTTTGTATGAACACACAAATCTCGAAAACGATTGGATTTTATAAGGAAAATTCTCTTGTGAACAGTCCGTTTGTCGAGGAAGGATATAGACTATGTTACATCACGCTACGACTAAAAACAGCTCGGTAACAAATAAAATAGAACCCGGGAATAATCCTTTTCATCGCAAGAACTGTATTAACCTTTGAAGTAACCAAAAAATCTATCTACTAAATTTATTTGGCTCATATTAATGCTACTTAGTTTTATGCTAGCGAGGTCCCAGTTTATACCATTGTTTTTTTTGTCTTGCGCCGCAATTTATTTGTGAACATCTTACGGTATCTATATAGGATTTTGTTTGAGAATTATTTTCCCCTCAGGTTAAATATAAACCAGGCAATTTTCTTCATCTTTTGAACACTAAAACTACCGTCACAAAATCATTTACCGACCACACAAGGTTAGCGAAAATACCCCTAACTTTGTCCTTCTGTTTGCAGACCAACCATTTTCACACATAAATTTAGAAAATATAGTACAATAAAAAAAAAGATCTTTTTATTGGCTAGCTATTTACAATTAAAATTTGTTAGCAAATCCGGAGAAGATGTGTAAAAGACTTCAATTAATCTTTGGACTTTATTGTCGTTTACATATTTACAAGTTACATAATAATTAAACTACACTTTTATAAAACAACTTCTTTTTCATTAAATAAACTTGCTAAATTTCTCATATAAACAATATGTCAAACGACAACTATAACATAATAATAAAAAAAAAATCAACAGCAACAACTAATTCTTGTCATGACTTTGTCAAAAACATCTTAAGAAAGAAGAATGAACTATTGTAAAGCACAGTAACAATATGTAGATTAAAAAACTAATATTCTTACTAATAATATTTATATACTTCAAAGTAAGTCGTACCTGTGATGTGCAGCGACTAGATCCTTTTTACCGTATGCGTCGTGAACCGGTGAGATGATTCCACCAATTATCGTACCCAGACCCAATGAGTGAATATAATCCTTTGCTATTTCTGATAAAAAAAAAAGAAATATATTTAAGTAATTAATGTTTATATATATATAGCAGGGCGATATTGACTCAAGCCTTTAATAAAAAATATATGGCAAGCTTTTCATTATATATATTTTTTATGAATATAGATAATTATGTGACTCTAAATGGAATGTTTAAAAATATAATAAGATAAAACTCATAGGATTTATCAATCAGAGAATCTTTTTAACATCTTGTTATTTTTATGTTAAAAAAACTACATATAATCCTAAATCACTTATTTTCTTACATTCACACATTTGAAATTATTACTTCATATTATATCATAGGATAGAATATTTTGATCCAGATCCTAATTTAAGAAACCAAAAAGTTTGTTAATTGACCTGTGGATATTTTTAATCTGTCATTAGAATTAACAGGTGTTATAATAAAATACAGGTACTAAACTCATTTTAAACTATATTTTTTTGTAACAATATGTTAGGTATTTAATTAATGCCCAACACTATAAATATATTTCTAGATACAGTTGCTGTCGTATGTGTACAAATAAAGATAACGTGAAGTAAATATAAAGATTGCAATCAAGGTCTTATTACATATATTTGGAGTTTCATAACTAAGTTATGTTTTAATGAATTACAAAATGGTTATTTATATTTATAGTACTTACCGAACATTCGTAAATGCATGTAAGTCGGCGGACTGAAGCTGCCGCAAGCCATTAATACAATTTTTCCTTGCGACATATTTCGTAGTAATGATACTACTTGACGAATAATAACATTAATATAATTACATCACTATATTCTATAATAATATAGAAATCACTTAAAAGGTCAAAGTCGATAATTCAAAACAAATCCAAAGAATTTTAATGGAAAATATTCTATCAAAAAGGTATAAAATTGATGTTTAAACGACAAAACCTATATTTTATTCTAATAATTAAATTAATTAATTATTTTTATGATTCTTTTTAACGATTGTTGAAAATAAGTTATGAATCAACATACGACGTACCAAAAGAAGCGAGTAATGATTTTTAGTTGGAAATTGAAAAGTACATGACTCAAAAGTTTCCTATCTCTATAATGTCAGAATTGACATTATATAGATTGACATTGACAGTTATCACTTTCATTTTCGATAACCATTTCTCAAAATAATTAATAATGACGTGCACTTAGGTGGGATTATTAAATAAAAATTTAGAAAATATTTTTTTAGATTTTCAAAATTAAAAATTATTATTATTTTTCGAAAGTTGTCAACTGAATTGAATATATTTTTAGTCTGTACTAGAGACGCTGTGTTTCGCGTTCCTGCCGCCATTTTTGCTGTTTAACCATTGCATTTTGTCATTAATATTGATCGTGGTTATTTCCCTCTTGCAAGTCTTACTATTCATCGGTTTAATACATAGTTTTGAAAGATTCGTTGCGGTAAAGTTTTCTTTGTTGTGTAAAGTGTAATTCCACACCGGTAAGTAATAAATGATATCATTTTTGTTTTGCTACGGCCGATACCGGGCGGTCCTAACGTAAGCATTCTGATGCATTATTACTGCAGTAATCACATTCATTAAGCGATATAATTACTAAATCAGCAATAATTCTATTAAAAAGTGTTTATATATATATTTCATAACATAATATGTTCATATGGTGTAAACAATTGAAATTATTGTTAACATCGTATATTAAAAATATTTTAACCTGAGACCTATTGTTACGATTAAATTTATCGCTGCAATAAGTAAAATCAATTTTGTATTAATTTGTAGCATTACTTTTAATATAAGTGACGACCGATTATACAGTTTTATAATAAACAATTATTATAATATATAGTTTGCTGGTGTACATTAAGAAGAATAGATTTATTTCTTTATTTATTATATACCTATATAAATTTCCATAATCTCCACAAATAAACTGGTTATGCAAATACTCTCACCTTATAAATATATCTACAAAATGCAGCACCCGGTAAAATCTTTGATTTTTTTTGTTTTCATGTTGGTCTCATATTATATACATTTCATTAAGTATACTGTTATTTTTTTATCTAGTGAGAAAAAAAAAATACTATTTACATGTTATTTAAAGAATATTTCTTCTTGTATACCATATTGTAAAATGTATTTTAAATATTGTCAAAACAAGTAATAATTAAAATTTTTATTTTCAGTCCAATATTGTCCACTTTCATTTGAAATCAATTAACTGAAATATAATTTAATAATTTTTAATTTAAGCCAAAAATATAGAAATTAAATATTTAATTACAAATTTATGTTAATTTAATTTTGAAAAACCTGGACTTTGTTGTGTACTATTAAAAAAACATTTATACTTTAACTTCTACTTTGAATTTTACTCATAGTATGCTTAATGTAATGCTTGATTTTAATCATTTTACACATACAAGAATCATCTGATATTATTATATTATTTGTATATAGGCATTATATGACAACCGCACGCACATTTTACTTATAACCAACCCAAACACATTTAGCTAAAAATAAAGTGGCTTAAAACACGCTTGTCCTTTAAGAATGTGTCAGACCTGAGACCACTACAATCTTAACTTGTTACATTATTCATAGAAAATGGCGAATCGTAGACCCCAAGGCAGTGGCAGGCGTATGGATTTCGGTAGAAATGACCGCGGCAAGAATTTCCGTGGGGGAGTATCCCCATGGCAAGGGGGTGGTCCGGGTGGTGATCTGCCCAATCTTCTGCCATTGGGCGGAGGCCCGACTGAAGCGACGCTAGCTTTGGCCAGCAATCTCATAAATCTTCTCCAACCACGTCAAAACCCCGTCCCTTCGTTACTCGACATGCCAATACGACGTGACTTCGGCCCTAGCATGAACCGGTATGATCGTGGTTATGGACCAAACAGGGTGAGTGAAATTTTATTTGAAACGAAATAATTTGTACCAAAAAAATATAGAATCAATCATATTTTTAAATAGTAAGATATCTAATGCAACTAATACTTCCAGAAGGAGACATCTCAACCTTTTTCGTGTTTTTCCACTAAACGTTAAGATTTGTCTATTACATATAACATTACAGGTCTTCACAACTCTTATAATAATTTCGTAGCAGTTTTCTGTATGGCCCATAGCGGCTTGTTCGTACTAACATATATAAATTCCCTTTAGATGGGCAATCAAGGTAATTTCCGGCGTTCGGGAAATTACAATCGCGCTGGTGAGCGTGTCCACAACAATCGTAAACCGTTCAGACCCAATGATGGGATCAGGCAACAAAACAAGAGCTCCCCGAAAAAGGATGCCGATTCAAAGGCTAAGCCTGTAAAGGAGAGGTAAGAAGGTATTTCCTTCCGGTGCTGCCGCCGTATTTTATCCCAATCTGCGTATTAGAACACGTTCACCAGGCAATCGGCCATATTGGCGTTAACTTTTTTCCCATTCCGGGATAACGTTCAGAGCATCAATCCGAATAAACTTCTTCATCAACAGCTGTGCTGTTAACGGTTCTGTTGTCATTTTATATTATAACAACAGCAACTAACGACATATCCGTTTCGAGACAACTAAAGCTCTGTTCGTGTCGATTTCAAACATCCGAAAGTACTTCAGAACTTTTTTTTCACATTTTTATGTATTCTAAATAATCCCACGGTAGTCCCGTAAATGGTGAATCTCGACGCTTACTCTGAAAGGTACCGTTCACTAATAATGTTAGTTTTGTTTAGTGAGGAAAAGGACCAGGAAGGTTCTGAAAGACCGGAGAAGAATGAGGAAGACAAGAAAGACGTTCCGAAGACTCGCTACGACGACATCAACCCTCAACTTCTGAAATGTCACATTTGTAACAAGTCTATGTGGGATGGGCGTTCGTTTGAAAACCATCTGAGCGGTCGCGCCCACGCTATTATGATGCAAAAAACTGCGGAGAGCTACGCACTGACAGCTGATACGATGCGTCAAGAGTTTAAGGTAAATATAATTTGTATTCAGAAAAAAAATACTTTTCTACGAGTCCTTACAGTCCTAAGTACAACTTTGCTCTCTCTTACCTCAATTATACTACAACTATCCTATTCACAAATTTTCATCGTCATAATCCCAGCTCTTCCAGTTTTTTATTCATAAAACTAGGTCAATACCAGGTGTAAAGACTTTAATAAAAACATTCTATAAATAAAGTTAACTATGTAATACCTAGTAGCATTAAAGTCGCTATTTGCTTATTTTTCGTTTATGTGTTGTAAAACATAAATGTAAAATATATATATATATATGTATTTCAGATACGCGAAATGAAACGCACCCGTAAAACAGGTCAACAACCCCCCCGCGAGTTCTACTGCGCTATGTGTGATATATACGCTGGGGATGGCGCCATACATCGCACCACCGTGGGACACCGGAAATTGAAGAAATATCTACATCCAACATGCACTTCCTGTCACAAGGAAATGCCAACACGTATTGAACTGGACGAACATAGACTGACAGCTGAACACTTGAAGAACATGCAAGAGAAACAGGAAACTATATCCAAACCGAAGCCTGAAGGTGAATTGCTGACAAATATATATAAGATAGAAAAGACTTGTGTTTAAAATTGTCTCTATCAAGATACGATAAGTGAAAGAACAAACTAAAAGTTAACTATATAAGTTTGGTTCCATTTAGTCCTATGTTAGTACCAAAAAATTGTCTTTGACTTTGAATTACGGTGATCAATTATTATCTTCTGTAGCTGATACGTTAAAAAGTATGATACCATACAAAATAGTCTTGGCACTAAGATTTTCTTAAACAATAAGTATATGTAATTTTTAATTTAATGTCGGAAGTCTACTAAACCACAATTACGATCCGCCAAATATACTTTGAACTGATCATTATAAAGAACATTTGTGAAAATTCTTATAAAAATACATTAATTCCATTAACATATATGCTAATATAAATAATGCAATTATTTTATTTTTTATATCTCAGTAATGGTGATATCAACACTTAGTATGGAACAGACTTACTTGCGTGATGACCGTCAGCGATGGAGACGGGAGAAACACGATCGCAAGGATGAGAAACAGGTAGGATATGTTATATGTGAATAAATAAATAAAAATACAGAACAATAACTAATTTATTGTATTGATAAATATCATAAATGATTATATTATTCGTTCAGAGTCAATTTAAATAATTTTTTTATCAACCAACATTACGAAACCTTTAACTTTTTCATATAACAAACAGGATGATGCCGATAAAGAAGTCAAGAAGGAACAAGAAGGTGAAACAGAAGGAGAAGTGAAAGCAGAAGATAAAAAGGAATTAAGCATCGACAATGAAAACACTGTTCTAGATTACAAGGAAGGGGTTGAAATTACCAACGTTACCCCCGATATGTTGCCCGCTTACAGGTAAACACGAATGAAGAGTACTTCAATATAACGAACATATAAAATGAATTATACTAGCGCAGTAATCAAAACTATATTATACAGTATTAAAAAGCCACAACAATATATAAATTTTGAAATAAATTTTAATGCATGTAGGTTTTATATCCTCTTCATACATTATAGAATTAGACAAGGCGATAATTAATTTGTAAGTTATGCTTACGTCACACTAAACATATATCATAATTGAAATCACTCTTTGTTGTTGACTGTACCAATTTAAAACGTAGATTTTGTTGCTTCTTATTCATTTATTATATCATTTCAGTACCGACCGCGGCGTTGGCGCGTCCTTCTTGAGTGAATTCCGTTGCGTTCAATGCACTTTGTGTCACAAACTGTTGGATGGAGAGGAAACGGCACAAGTACATCTCAGGACTTGGCGACACCACCAGCTGTTTGTTAGACTCATCAATGAGAAAGCTGGGAACATACAGGTAAAGAGGTCTAACACTTGCGCGAGTATTCATTACTGTATTATTTAAACACTACATACTATCGACGTTGGGTTACTTTGCACCTCGCTTCGATGTGACATCTCGTCTGCCATAGAAGGCGTAGTACATCCGAATATATTAGTTTCGTATCAGTTTTCAGGTATCTAATAAGATTGGTATCGTAAAATTATCCGACAATGTCAGTTGCAATACTTTTTATAACGGCTTTACCTGTATATATAAAATTTGTGTATGGAAATCTGTCGTAATATATTGTTGAAGTGATAACTTATTGGAGAATAAACCGCTTCGTAACGTAACGCGTAACGGCTCATCTAAGTCTGGTTTCACTTTCTCACGCCTACGCCATCAGTATTGTATTAACCTAAAATTTTTATTACTTACACTATGTATAATAAATAGTTCCGAGGCGTAAAAATATGTTTTAAGTCCGTCCATCTAATAGTATTTAGTCGTATAGGATTAAATCAATTAAAAATGAATCACTCATGTGTTACATGTCCGTCCATGTTACATTTTGTTACTAAGCCAACGTTAATTAATATCTCGCTGAAGCCATTTTAAAGTTCACGCAGATAAAATCGCTTGCTATATATATATATATATATATATATATATATATATATATATATATATATATATATATGTTATATATATATATATATGTTATATATATATATATATATATGTTACTGTAAAAGCTCGAACTACGGATAATCTTAAGATTTTAGTATTGACCGATATGAATTGGTAAAAGTTGAAAATAGGACGATTTTTTCGAGTTTTTTTACCTTTAGAATTGAGTATATGCTAGTTTTTACTGCTGTCAGCTGGTAGATGTTGGTTTTAGGAATAAAACAATAAAGAGTTCTTAATTATTTACTTCAATAAACCTAACCTGATACCTCTTTCGGACTTTTACTATCAAGATTTGGTAAATCTTAGGTGTAGGTATAATCTTAGATTTTACCACAGTTCGAACTTTTACAGTAACATATATAAAAATGAGTTTAAAGTATGCAATGTCAAATTCAATAAATCTTTTTTTTTTTATTGTCTATCTCAAACATATAAGCTTTGGAATAGACGATGTGTAATAGTTATACAATGTTGCCAAGTACAACATAGCTAGACCACTTCACTGTATAACTACACAGCAGTATACATATTACTAACATAGTTCTGTTGAATAAAATACTTTACTAATTGTGTTGTTACTAACAGCCACAGTCAGAGGCGGTGAAGCGATCAATCAATGATGATTCAGGAACATGGAAACGCAGGAAGACCTCCAGGGATGAAGAAAATGGACACGAAATTGTTAAAGGTATGTTAGTATTATTCTGTTGTAAATATTTTATTATTTTTAATGGTTGCAATTATCATTAAATATGAAAAGAATTGATGTTTGTTGCGGAAATATTAGTTTTTGAGATATTAAAGATAACGAAAGTGGAGATTATTATACATACAGCTAATACATAAGATGATTGAGACTAAGGCAGGATTTTATTTAACGAGTCCGCACACTGAAAATAATATGAGAATATTGCTCCATGATATTAATTAAAATTCATGATACATATGACTTGATTATTTTTCTAAAGGAAATCATTTTAAATACTTACAAATTTCCTTTTTTTTTTCTACTCAAATATGCAAGTATTATTTTCAATAATCTTGACAGATTTATCACTGATCTTCCCTCTATGTCGGATAACAGAGAGCCATCATTAAAATACTGAATAATTAACACTAATGTTACAGATGATCATAATGAAGGTACAGAACAGAACCAAGAAAATCCTGAGAATATGAACGAGCTGGCAGCGGATGAGCTCGAGGATTGGGAACAGTCTGTGGATGATATACTCAATGATGAGAGCGAAATGATAGGTTAGTATTTACTTTCTAAAGAAATTTACTATAATAATATTACAAATGTTATTTTTATTTGTTTGTTGTTACTTCTCTCACAACTACTAAACCGATTTCCACAAATTCTAGTTTCGATGGTTCTATATTTTTGATTCCTTCACTCAGTCGTTTTGGTGAATAAAATTGTGATGTATCCGTGACGTCATCTCTACTCGTAATAAAATTTTCTTAATTAACTCTACATCAAATTACAAAAGATGTATTTTATATGAAAACAATAGCTTCTGGTTGGTTACCAAAACTATTTTCATGGCACCATTAACTTCTCTGCAACTTATCTCATTTCAATTTCCACACGGTCATGGTCATTGTACAAACCTAGTATTAGAATTATGTGAGTGTATGTTTGTTCAACTTTAACAATGATTCTATCTTAAAAACCACACAATTGAATTAAATGAAGTAATTTCTAAGCACACTTATTTAATAAGAGATTCAATAAAGAAAATATAGTTTGGATATTTTTAATACAACTTCAAGTCTCTATATGACTATTTGATAGTGTACCGTATTTTTTTAAAGCATGTATGTGTCACTGTCATCCAACTTTGCATTGTTCCACTACATATGAAATGTTGCCATTTCTCATCATTTACATATATATTATTGTATAAATTTTTATTCATGAAAAACTTTAAAAACTCGTTTTTAGTTTGGTTACGAATAATTTGGAATAAGCATATTGTTTACAAGCTCATTATATTATAGGCTAAACAAAGTATCAATAAAAATGTTTTTGTGTACTTTTTAATATGTTTGATTTGATAATATTATTAAATTTATGTACAGAGAAAGAGCTTGACACAGAAACACAAGAAGAAACTCAGACAGAAGTAGAGGAAGAAAAGAAGAGTCCGCAAGAAACATTGACTTCAACAAGAGGTATAGAAAGAGAAATATAATAAATATATATAATTATTGTGAAATTTAAAACAAAGGCATAAATACATGATTTTTATTTAAAATATAATATTATATAAGATTAATATTGTAACAACATTTTTTAATCCAAATTTACATATAATATATATATAATTTTTTTGTATAAGTTTAATGATAACAGAGCTTTTGGTAACTAATACTTATTGGGTCATATTGTTCTAAACTAACATATATACTTTTAAGATATATATATATATATATACATAATATGTGTGTGTGTGTTTGTATATAAAATTCATATGAATCTATGTATAAATAGGAGAATTTTATATAGTAAATAATAATTGATATGAAATTATCAAAACGTAACAACTATATCCTATATGTGATGCTTGTAGAAGAGAAAAATGGAAATGAATTAGAAGAAAAACCGGCGGAACCAAAGAAAACACCACAAAAAACAACGAGAGGTCGAGGTAGACGCCGCTTTTAGTTATATATAACATAACATACATATATATTATGTATTTAATTATATACAAGAGAAATTAAAAGTTTGGTAAATCTTTTTCATATAGATTGCTAGTAAGAATTATGTATTAGTTATAGCTATAGAGTATAGTCTCTTATTCACTATCGCTATAGTAATTTTTATATTCATTTCTTGAAACAGTCACTAATAACAGATATGTAAACTCTACTTGATTGAAATTAAATCCAGCAAGTAATTAATTTATTTCAGATAATTCATAGCAATATATATGTTTTAAAATTACTTTAAAAATATTTTTAACAAAAGTCTCCCGTAGTAATTGATATTTAAATTTTTTTTTGTATTTAAATAAGTAGATTTCAATAGAGTAAGTTGGTCAGGCACAAAATACATTATAACTAGGTTCATACAAGTCTAGGATAAGTATTCGGTAACTAGTTAGCTAGAGATGTGAATAAGGTTTTTATTTTCCGCTTTTAAATAGGTTTATAAGTAGGTATATGAAATAATTCTGAATGAAAAAGTTGTGAGAAGTCTTGAAGCGAAAAATTGAATGTTACTTGCTAAGTTAATATCCACAATTTACTTGTAAAAATGTCTTTTTCATTCTACCTTGCCCTTTAATAAACTATAGGAATACACAACGCATTTGTTTTACATTTTGATTTTACCTATTTTTAGGCAATTTATTTATGTATTTGGCAATTAGAAAAGTAAAATAGTATTTGTTTGTTAGTTAATTTACAGTAATTATAGTTTTTACTCAACAAAATCTAAAACTATTATATGCTATCAAATCACCAGTTGTCACATAAAATCTCGTAAATGTAATTTACATGAAATTGTGTAAGCCCAAAATCTTTTCTAGGTTAAAATCTGAAATAAGTATCACACATACATGAGTATTAAATAGTATGAAAAATATTTGTTTATAAAAGTCTATGTGCTTCAAAAACTATTAAAAGCACTTGAGTAAGATTGGGTGTGTTTTATCTGACATTCCCAAAACTAATTATTATAAAAAAATATTCGTATTAAGATGGTAAGGTGTAGTGGGTATATAAAGATCCTGAATTTATAGTATCTCTTCTAATGAGAATATCATATAGAGATGACAACGAATTAGAAAATACTAGGAGATGTACCGAGTGTATGTTGCATAATTGGTACAAAACCATCTTCTTTTTGGTTTTGATACTGTTTCCGGCACTATCTATGAACTGGACTATCAAACAAAAATATCTCGACTGAATAGGACATTAGTTTGCCGAGATCATCTCAATGGATGGATGACCTGAGTCGCCAGTATAGCATTTGACTTGCTTCACTCTAAAATTCTATCAATCCTGAAATATCAGTGCCCTTAAACAAGTTAACACTGTCAATCAAAGTAGAAATGGTTACCAATTGCTTATTCGTCAACCAATGTTGATAGAATCATGTGAGAATATATAAGAATAAATAACTAGAAACTTAGTCAATGGTTTGATACTGCAAAACTTGTAAAAGTAGAGAGCACTACAGAAAACATACCACCAAATAAGTAGACTATTTTGATGTCATAAAATATAAATATATAAGAATGTTTGAAGTGAAAAGCAAAAACAATATTCCCTTATATTAATTGCATAATTTAATATCAAATGACAATGAAACGAGCTTCAGTTTTGAAACTATTTTAAAATGTTTATTTGACTTAAATCTATGTTACTGAACAGTATTATTTCTTTTTATTCATTAAGCTCTTCAGTAATTGCGCGTCACTAAGTTGCATTTTCAATCTCTTCTTCTTTTTCGGCACTGGTTTCAACTTAGGTTTTTTCGCGTCATTTTTCACTTCCTGTTTCTGTGTGTCGGCTGTCTTAAGTAGATTTTTCAATAAAATGTCCTCTTTAGCTACTTTTTTCACTAAAGAATTACTATTAGCGGTTTCTTTGAGCAAAACCTCCTTTTGAAATGTTACTTTCTTCTCCGCGTTCAATTTCTTCTTCAAAATTTTATTTGTCTGATTACTAGAGGCGGCATTCTGTTTTTTCGCTAGTTTATTTAGTATCTTCATTTTACTTCTACCGAATTTCACCATTTTTGTTGATCAAAAAGAATTTATTTCTAGAATATATAAGAAAAATATAAATAAAAACACGTGAAATAATTCAGTTGACTCTAATACTTAATAGTCACTGTCAGCTGTCAAAGTACTGTTTAAACATAGACATGACGTCGTCTTGCTATAATTTTTAAATTATTAACAACATGATTTCTATTCTGGATACCTCTAAATATTCTTTATTTTTTATTCAAAATCATATAAGAGAATTACGATTTTATATGCATACATCCTAAATTAATATTTAATCAATATTTTTATTCTGTGAATAAGTACGCCTTTTTATTTTTTTTATTATTCTTTTTTTTTATTTTGAGGTAGTAAAATAAAGAGTATTATTATTAGTTTTTTTAAATAAAAAAAAAAGCTTATTTTATTAAGCTTGTTTAAATATTCTATTTCTATGGATGCTTCGTATGAGACAGGATACAATAGAAAACACTGTCTTTTTTATGTTATATATATGTGCTTATACTGGAAAAACTAGAAAATTTAATAAGGCACTACGAATGTTCTAAAACTTAAATTTATTAAAAGGAGTTTCTATATAACACTCTGTATATTTTTATTTTTATATAATCTGCAATTTGTATATGATTCTTACACAGTTTCTGTTAATTTCAATATTTTATAATACTAAGAGATAAGACCTTTAATAGTCTGGATGATTCTGCTGTAACAGCTATAATTAAACCTATATTAACCCTGCCAGTATTTTCTATAAAATGTCATTGGATTTCTAAGATATATACCGACAGACCTTACTTTTTATAACATATGGACAATGTACTGAAAATTTTCTTCTCTCTAAACGAAGATGTCGTGACATCGTTAAATGCATTTATGATAACACCGTACTTGCTTAGATATGTTTAAGTGTAACACTTTTTTTTCTTAACCTAAATGTCTAGATGTGGGTACTAATCAATAAAAACCAGAAAGAAAAAGTTTCTCTCAAGCAGATAATAAAATACCGTTCATCAACACTGCTAAAAATGTCTATAACATATTTTATATAAGGAATTTTATTTACAACTTGTTAGTTTTTTTTTCTTGCTTAAGACTCCAAGAATTTAGATGGGTTTATCTATAGGCGGGAATAAGGAGTAGAGATGCCGCGAATAGTTAATTGGACGAATACCGAATATTCGGTGAGGTTTTGGGCCATATTATTCGGCAGTACTTAGTAGTTTTCACGGGTAACAAACGAGTTCAAACATGTATAGACGATGTACGTGCAGCGAGCACATCGTGCGCCATTGGGGGCGTTTTTGATGTTTTGTGTCATAACATGCTTATAGGAATTGTTTCGAGGAAGTCGCTGTACAAAATATATATAATGATTAAGATGATGAACATAAAATTGAAATTGCAAATGTAATTGACTTTTTTTATGAAAATTATACGTCTAAATCGGACAGAAGAAAACAAGTGGTAAATAAACCCAAGATAGAACCGAGATAATAAACATCTAGCAGAATTAGCGAAGATGTGCTCATCATCTCCCGGTAGCAGTGTTTACTGAAAGACTATTTTCCTAAACAGGATTAATTTATGAGGAAAAATGTCACTGGTTGCTATCAACCACTGCTGAAAAAATCGTGTTTTCATTCAGCATGAGTTGCCATTGGCAGGTTTTAAATATTAATACCCTAATGGGTTTGTAAAATCAATGTGTTTTTGAGTAATTTTTTTTTTCATAATTTGTCCCTCCGGTATTCGGCCTAATACCGAATAGTTGCCGAATATTATAGTAAAATAAAAATTTAACTAAGTCTTCATGTACGTATGAATCATCTGTTGTTATAAAGATGGTGCAAACTTAGGGATTCAATTAAATGAACTTGGAACACGTATTGAATAATTTATTATTGTCACATTGAGTCTGCAAGACACCCAATATAAACAACCACAAACAAGCTACCTACATACAAATATTACTTTCGAACATCGTAACCTGACAAGCGAATAAAGATTAAAAAAAAAAAAAACAAAATGGCCACAGATACAATATAACAGCTTAAAGCTTCTAAAATTCGAGAATTGGCAGTTCATTGGAATGTCATGTACGTTAAATAATATTTACAAAATAGAAATAATCTTAATCATCTAGAAATTAAATTTAAATGATTGTATTTTTATAATTATTATTATTACGTTTTTTTATTTTTTGGAATATTTAAAACACAGCCTTAAATGAAATATAGTTTGTGCAAACGCAAAAATTAAATTATAATTTTCGCTAATATGCATACAAACGATGTTTATTCTAACTATATAAAAGCTACATTCTTAAAATATAAAGATATTGTCCATTATGAGGAGTCCCGTTTTATCTTAAATGAGTTTTCAGAACGATTAAAAAAATTACAATATCACATGATATCACACAACGAGGATCATGTAATATAATATGATTCATTGGTAATGTTAATTAACGTTTAATACTTGATCTGTTTAATTTTACGAATTAACTCAATACATTAACATGCATACATTACAGCATAATATAATTGAACCATAAACAATACTTCTATAACATATCTCACTCCAGCACAAAACATACATGTAATATTTCTATATATTTATGTTATTTATTTAAAATACGTTATATATTTTGTAACCTTCAGGCTATGCGTGAGCTAAATACTTGGAATCCGTCGCGGATATGTCTGATGTTGGTCGTTTTGTTTACTGAAAAAAATATATATATTCGTAAGTTCTATGTTTAAAATGTTAATTAATTATTCTTCGTACACTCGTCAATAAAAAAAAAATACCTTTGTCTTTGGTCGCACAGATAATGTCAATTTCTGTATTAAACGGGTAGCGGCGTCTGTTAGGAAAAATAATATAATGAGTATTTAATTATAAAATAGCAGTACATGACTAGTTACGTAAACATCAACTTGATACGTAAAAACACAAATTACTTATGTTGGGATACAACAAAAGTGTTATTTTATAAGATATGACTTGTAAGGAAAGTATTTCATGAGTCTATGAGTGTAATAGAGTGTATATTTGTGTTTGTGTGTGTATATAAGTGTGTGCGTATGCGTTTGCGTGGGTGTATATGTATGTGAAAGTGTATATGTGTGTATGTGTGTGTGTGGATGTATATGTTTGTATAACCCACCAGTAATAAATCCAAGTCCAGAGAGCCTCGTCTTAGGTTCCAGCAGCAACAGGTATACAGGAACAGCCGTTAATATCATGAGACAGCCGACCCCTGTCTCCGCGGGCGACGCCCACGCGGGAAACGCCACGACAAGTATCGTACAGATTATATATATCACTAAAGATTAAATAAAAATATATTATTATAATTTCATATTGTCGTATGTAATAATTATAGTAGACGGATATTGTGAGTTGATTTTATAAGAATTTAAAACGTATCTTTGAAATAATTACTGTTTAACTGACAGTACGATAATAATAAAAAAAACAGACTTCTAAAGCAGAATACATTCTAAGAGTAACATTCCAATTATGAAAAATAAAAATCGGGCTTGTATTTATTTAATTTAACTATTCAATATCCTCACCTGGGAAGAACAAGTTAACTTTAATGGGCCTCTCTAAATTCGGTTGAGTGTATCTCAGTACCGGTAGACAGAGAACTGCCGCTCCTATGCTCAGCTGTAGGAATACAACGAACGGTATTTATAATGAATAAAGTACAAAGTAAAATGTATAAGACAATTGTTGAATTTAAATTTATATAATTCAATTCTAGAACTTTAATTCATTACAAGCAACATACAGTTCATACTCTTGTGCCAACGGCATTGTAATGTTATCGTCGTATCGTAAATGTTCAAGAAAAAATTGACCTAATATATTTTTATGTGATCACAATAGCTTAGTTGACGAGATGGCTGAGATGCGATATCCAACGCGATGTAGGTTCGAAACAAGATCTCTTTTCATTTATATTACAAACATAAAAAATATTAAGACTATTTTATTGTTAAAAATATAATTTCAAAAAAATAACTTAATTTTTAGTTTTAATAACATATTTTAATATACCCAAGTAGCGAATCCGACGTAGTTGATTAGCGCGAAGATGTCAGACACTGTGAGATACATGAGAGATAGTACGGCCACAGCTATCACAGCTGGTGCCGGAGTGGAGCGAGATGAGACCATCGTCAGCATGCCCGGCATTTGACCTTGGGCGGCACCAGCGTAGAACAACCTAGGCACATAGTCCAGGTATACTAAAGGCATACATAGAATTGCATGAAGATAGATAGATTTAGATGAAAAATTACATGTTCCTGAAAGTTTTTTGAATTGAACATCTCGTCTGCCCGTGGTCACGGTTTCAGCTAAGTAACGTAAACGTCGGTAGTATGTAATTTTAAAAATAATAAAATAACCCGTAGTACTAAGAAAACATTAGTTTCATTTCAATGAATACTCGCGAAAACCTTAGATCTGACTGTCTTATCTTGTAATTCGATGAGCAGAATGTTTATATACTATATAGATGACATCATTATCAGATAAATGTTTTTTTTCGTTATAGAGCTAACAAGACTTCTTGAATTGAACCTCTTTTGATCTGGTAACACTTGTTGTTAGTATGGGACTAAGATTTTGGAAGAAGAGGAAAAGGCTGGACTAAGAAAGCACCCTTTCACCATAATGTCATCGCCCCATTGATTATTGAACACTTTTAGACCGAATATTGATCTGTCTTATTGATAATTTTATAAATTTTAAAGGAATTTTTAAAATAATTAAAACAATAAGGTTATAGATTTTTTATAAGTTTTTATAATCGGATTCGGTACCTGAAAGGGCTATTGTGAGATATTGGGAATAGTATTAGGGCTTCCGACTATTTCGTCAGAGAAATTATGACGTTGTTTGGGAAAGTAGTGCTAATGGAATGTGATAGTATTTTCTGTTGAATGTGACTTAACCTAGCACCTAACATGTCTCAATAAGATTCTTCAGCATTTTTTCCTACTTTTCCTCAGGAACATTTACTTATTCAAATCACCAACCACATATGTGAAATAAACCATTTTTTTTTTGTTACTAATCAACTTTCAACTTCCAATTTCCATATAAAAATATCAATTTTATGAAGCCGAAAAGAATGCAAACAGTTTTTTTGGTCAAAAATAATTCTGACGAATGAATATTTCGGTCGAAACTAAAATTTATATTGACATACCTTGAAGAAGTCAAGAGCACGCCGTTAACAGCACCGAAAGTGGACGCAGCTACGAACATTGGTATAGAGAGAGCGAACGCACCGAAGAGACGTTCAGAGAATGTTACAGCTACAGCAGCCGAACCCAGCACCTGGAGACGAAACGATCAGATCACATCATCACATAACATAGGCATTTCTTACAGAATATATGCCAATAACGTCAGCATTTGATCATCATCTGCTTTAGAACCACAACAAGAAAGAAACGATACAAATTACTCCTTTCATAAACTAAAGAGATTTAATAACTTTAGAACTAATGATAGAAAATCACAATTTAGTGATTCCACTCTTTATGGACTGTGGATCAAATACTGATAAACAGCAAATTCTCTAATATATAACGATATTATTATAAATAAAATAGTGGACATACCTCAGTTGGTGACAACGTGGTGTAGAAGGCTACGTTGGTGAAGGTGTACACGATGGTGACGAGGGTGCAGGAGATGGCGATGGCTCGAGGGAGGTTTCGCACTGGATCCTTTAATTCCTCGATTATAAAATTAAGATAGTTCCTGGAAATAGGAAGTTATCATAATAAAAATACATGGCAATTATTTCGCTGGTTAACCTTAAGGGATATAATTATGACTGGGTTTAATTTATAAGTAAGTTTAATAATTAATCAGTGCTGTCTTATTTAACACAATATATGACTGAATCAGTTTTAATCCGGTGACTTGATTGCTTTGGGCAGAATAGCAATCTTTTGATAAAGATTTTCCCAGATGTCATAATTATTGTTAGATTGATCATATACTCCAGATGAGTTCAGGAAGAAGCATGTATAAATTGATAACATAATAGTAGAGGCAATGTTTGTATATGCTGATGAATCTCACCATCCATTGTAAGCAAACAATCCAGAATAAAAAGATAGGGCGATGGATGTGACGTCACTCGTGGTCCCTTCAAATGTAAAGTGTTCCACCTTCCCTGTAAAAATAAACGTTCAGCGACGGAATTGTGTTCAAGGAAAAAGTAACTAAAATAGTGATATAAATTTTACTTGTTAGATTTGTTTACACGAAGTACTGTTTGTTCTTGGGTCGATAATAATAATTTTTCCAGTAGCTTCGGACGAAATTAAATAATGTCAACGAAGCACACCGGATTGGAGCAATCATTTAATAAGACGCGTCGCCGACGCTTTACGAGACTCGAGAGTCGAGGAAATCAAATTAAGACATAAAAATGATTTTGTTTTATTATTTTTAGCCATAAAAAGCACGTGGCGGTGATTTAAATCGAGGATATAGAACTATTTTCTAACGAACAAATGTTTCTGTAGACCTATATCTTTTATTCAGATAGGATATACCAATTATGTTTTCCCGTCCGTGAGTACAAAGACTCAATTTGTTGGACAAATTGAACCGTTGTGCCATTGATATCACTTCGCCTCAAGAGGGTTTGCGTTGGACGGGCGCGGTTAACGATGGAAGAAAAAATTCTTGAAGGTTTTTTTTTTATCATAACATATAGCACCACAATTAGAATGCTATATTGATTATTTTGATAATATAAGCACAGTATACATCTAGGTTTTAAATAATTAAGGAATCTTAAGTTCAAGTTATAGTCATCAGGTAACGAAGTATTTTTTATCATCAGAATCATTATCGCTATTAATTTATTATGTATATTTTCTTGTAATTCATTAAGAGTTGGACAGGGAAAATGTTCACATTAAAAGGTTTGATCTATTAAATGGTTACAATCTAATACCAACCTCTGCTCAGTTGGTATAATCCCGCAGCTATGATGATGAAGAGTGCAAGCAGTTTGGCGTAAGTAAACCAATCCTGAACACGTGTCGCAGCGCGAATAGACCAACAGTTGACGAACGTTAATAATACTGAAAAATATATAATTTAAACTAATTTGTTTAATTGGACGACATCATTATTTTATTTAACTTACAAATACAACAGGCGGCCAGCAACCGTGTCGCGTCTTCAGGGGGACTGCACTCAGGGAAAATTGGCTTTAACACGTACGTGCTAAACGTCAACGCCACGATTGCCTGGTTTATTGAAAATAATATATTAATTTTTTTTTTGTCTTTATTACGATTTAAATGATTATACATATAAATATTTACACATTTATATATTTAAGTCTTGAACACAGATAAAAGATTGAAATAAAATACTTTAGACGTATAGATTTACTAAACAAAACGTTCAGAAGACGATCAGTGATCATAAATTTCAATTTAGGTTATAGATAAGTTTATTGGGACTAGAATCCAATTTAGTGTCGAACAATAATACTCCTACAGCGATCAATTTGAGTAACGGAACGTTTATTTCGATAAAGCCAGCAATGACATTAAGTCCCACGTTGGGCGCCAATCTAACCTCTGTTTTAACGTTAACATTATTAAATTTAAACTTGCAATTTTAACTGATCATTGAAACAATGAATCTCACATCAAAAATTATTATTAGTATATATTAATATGTTACATACAAAAACTACACAAAGAAAGTATTTTTTGGAAAACTAACCCAATGTTATTTCCATAAATGATTATTATAATATCATTTTTCATACGAATATATTATTGTTTACTAATTCGTATCTTTCATATAAAGAATAGTGTTGGTTTTTTTATTATTAATAAGAAAATTGTTAACAAATTTTTGTTTCATTGACGGCTTGATAGGATATTGACAAACGCGTGACGTAGGATAAATCGAATAGGTCAAGGCCTGTGTGACATCGTTGGAAAGGCTTCTTTACCACACAAAAGCTATTAAATTTTTCACGCCTTGTCTACTTAATGTTTTGTAGTAATAGTGGTGTTATATAATTCTGTACTTCCTGAGATATACATAATTTTCTCTGAATTTTTTTTTTTTGTAAGATATAACAAAAAATATTCAATAATGTGTATTAAAAACGTCCATTCATATATTTTAATTATGTAATGTCGTGTTTGGTGTATTCGTTCTATATTACGAGCGAAGACATTTCAGTCCTCGAAGTTCCAACGGCTGGTCTAAGTCTATATATAGACTCGTATTGATTTCTACAAAACTCATGCTCCCGCCTTTTCCGAGGTCATCAGTTGTCGTTTTTGTATCATTCATTTCTCTTCTTTTAAAGCACTCTTTAGAGTAAAATTTCTTATACATATATTGAAATGTACATAAATTTATAAACTTCCATTAAATATATTGCTTGCGACAGATACATAGAGGATGTCGCAATATTACGACAGATTTCTTTTGGGACGGTTAGCTGCTTAGCATTCTGAATCTCAAGAAGCACTACACTTCCAGTGATCTTGAAAATACGTCGCGCGTTAAAACTATGGCTGTATTCTTTGATAGTTATTGCAAAAAAAATTGGCGCCCGATTTGTTCTAAAAATCTATAAAGATTTGATGTACATTCCTTATTTAAGCTAATTTTTTTAATATCAGTTCATAGCAATATTGCGATGATAATAAAATAAAACTTACCATAGAGCAGGGTCTAACTATCATACATTCAATCCACAACCTCATGAAGGCCGCGAAGGGTCCGAAAGTTTCCATGATATAAGCGTAATCAGCTCCACTGAGTCGTATCATAGTACCAAGTTCCGCGTAGCAATATGCTCCTACCTGCAAAAAAATTATAATTTAACAAACGTTGGTCTACCCTCTAAATATATGGGAGGTATTCAGAGATTTTGATGGAACATAATTAGGATTTAAAAACAAATTGTATGTATAAGAAATGTGAGTAATTTTTAAAATTACAGATCATGTTTTAATTGTACGCTAATTACTTATCTCGATTGATGTAATTTTACAAATAAAAAATAATCGGGTAACAAATAATAAAAATATTCAATCAGTGAATGTGCATACAAACTTTTTGCATTTAAATATATAAATAGGAACCTAATACGAGTATTTAGCGTTTACTTGAAGACCTATAGTTTTCATATTTTACATACCTACATAAAGAAATGAACTTACGCATTAATTCAAGGGAATTTTGTAGTATATCGGAGACTTGGGGACAAACTCAAGGGAATTTAAACACGGTCATATTTTATCAACTGTTCAAACATATAAAACAACACTTTCTTTAATTTTTTTTTTTTTATACCAAGTGAATTACGCAGAGCAGTCCATTCACGTGTTAATTTAAACAATAATCTCAATTTATTTGACATTTGACATTAAATAAATAGTTCTTATTTCCAAACTTCCTTTCCTCCATGAAATTAATTGCAATATTAACGCAAACACATTTTAATTTCTCTATAAACTAATTCGCACTAAAACAGTGAATTATTTACTTTATTCGTCTGGGAATAAGACAGAGTTGATTAATTTTGTCTTATATAACAAAGAAGTATTGCATCAGTTTTATATTTATCCTCCATATATAATTCCCTCGGGATGTTGTTATCTAGAAAACAATCCCTTTATAATGAGCACTCTGATAAAATTGACTGGAAATAGCAGCGCTGCTATAAGACAACGTTTTAAAATAAAATTATTTTTACCATAAACAATTCTCATTTTAATGAATTGGCATTTTTTTTTTCATTGTTTTTCAGAAAAGCCATAGTCTATTTATAGTCGTCCAGCTTATATATATATATATATATATATATATATATATATATATATATATAATTATAAATAACTTTTAACATTATTTAAAATTAAATAATGACATTTCTGGTTTTCACAATCACATAAATTTTTAATATTGTACAACTTTTGATTACTTGATTAGTGATCACTGATCAATGTTTTATAAAAATCGAGGTCTAGAAAAAGGTAATGGTCATTTGAAGATTATATGATAAAAGAGTCGGTATTATTGGTTCTGTGCATAAAATAGTTTAGTGCCAACACGTACATATACCAGGCAATGGAATTCAGTTGTTAAGCCAAAAAAAAAGTATATATTTTTTTTCCTTTCCTTTCCATTCGTCAATTTATCTATACTATATGTAATATTTATAACATAATACAATTTAAATAATCTCTGAAACTGTTAAATTATATATTGTTGTTTTTTTTTTACGAGAGGCATATTAGAAGTTAAAATTATTCAGAACCTTGAAAAACGACAGAAAATTACCAATAAAGAAAGAAAAAAATTCTTTTCATGTTTTTTATATTAACTGTCTTCATAATAATACACTATTATTCTGTTCAGTGGATTGTAAAAGAAGTTTGACCTAACGATGCTGAAATTATTTGATATTAAAGATAACTCAATAATATGGTTTAACTTAAACGATGCAAAATTAAAATGAAAAAAACTCATACTGCCAAATATTTTTGGAGATCATTTTCTGTAATTACCAAATATACGTGGCACTCAAACACCACCAAAATCAATTTAAAACTCTTCTCAATTTCACCTATTTGTAGTTACCTAAACTACTAACTTTTACCTTTTACCTTTTACGGCAACTTCAAGCTCACTAAGTTACAACTTAATACGTAGATAATATTACATACGTAAAAAATACTGTATGTAAAGTGGTTACTTAATCGCTAAAACTTTTTTTCTATATCAAAAAATAGGGCTGAAAGGATTTACAATTCTCAGTTAATTTCTCCCATAAACAGCTGTAGGTTACCCCCAAGAATGTTGTCGCTATGGATTATGCCTTCAAAACTTGAGCACAAAACGCAGAACCGTTCGATTTAGGGGACAAATAGGGTGTAAGTGATTTACCTTCTTTCATTTATTGTGTTTTGTAATCGTTAGTTCTAGAAGTCTAAATTTTATCTAAGGAAAATAAAAGTTGAAGTACCTACATTATCTTTTCTCATCTAACATTCAGAGTCGATATGATATATGCAAGCTTTAGATTCTTCTACTATTCTAGAATTGAAAGAAGATAAAAAGAAAAAAAGAGATATAATATAATACTCTCAATTAACATTCCAAAGATATATATATATATATTTTTTGAATTTCAAGTCAAATGATAGGGGATAGTAAAATTTTTGTTTCTCCTTCAAGATTTTGTTAATTATAGAACACGCAACTCATGTTGTGACGTCACATAATTTATTTAATAAATATTTAAATTACTTACGAGATATGAAAAAATAAACATAATTTTATCTCATGTTAAATTAGATTGAAAAACTTAAACTATAACAATTTTTTTTTTAATTGTCATCTGGCAATAAACGTCAAACTAGAAAAAACGCGCTAAATATTTGTCGATCGAACTTCCTGACAGTTTATCCGTATTTTTGATCATTGTTTCAAATCTAACGATATGCTAAGCAAAATCTAAATAAAAGGAAATAATAGAAATATAAAAACAGTGTAACAATTATGTGCAAAGTTAACAGTTGACCGAGTTTTGAGGCAAGGTCATTGTCATTACGCCTCTCACTGCAGACTTGTCTCACATTTTATTAGATATAATAAATAATTACAAGAATGTCATTAAACGGAGCGCGCTAAACTACTGAGTCATTTCAAATCTTATTACTTTAAGGGTAAATATAATTTAATTATACATTTAGTTTTATAGACAAATATATTCATTATTTGTGAATATCAGACTAATGTGAGTATAAAATGAGGTACAAATAAACAATAAAGTTGTTTCTTCAACCTGAGAATATAATTTAAATTATAACGGTAAAGCTATAATATCATTATTTCTGTATTATTCTCTGTTTCAATTGGAGTTGAAAAATTTTTGATATTAATTTCACCGTATGAGTTTGATTTTATACAAGTTATTAAGTGAAAGCGATATTTTTTGACACTAAAATGATTTATATACATTATATTGACTGTCAGCGTGATAACTTTGGAGGCGAAATTTAGCAACGCGGCCTTGACACGTCGTTTAAATATCGTTCCACATTTCACCGTATTAATTTTATAATTCAATGTTATCCTATGAATAATTTATCATTTCTCGTTATTGATAATACGATTGAAATTATAGTACATTTACACTTCCATTGTATTTTTTTTTTTATCCAATGAAATCTATATTGTCTATGCATAATCAAAATTACGTCCAGAAATCGATTAATCAAGAACAAAGTATAAAATATTAATAAACAAAACTAGATACAGAAATTATATTAATAATTTAGATTAAGCGTCTAAAATGACTAAATGTTTTCATAGTTTTCCTTAAATACTCACCATACTGAAAACCCCAGACGCCACCCATACGATAAGGCTGGCATTAACAGAGCCTGTGTATTTTAATACACCGGTCGGTGAAACAAAAATGCCGCTGCCAATGATTGAGCCCACAATAACCGTGATGCCATTAAGAAGCGACATTTTAGCTTCAAGCGCGCCTCCATCTTTTGTCGCTGATTGGTCTTGATCTAACTTCAGGGCTTCCGTATCGCCTTCTTCTTCCAATTTTCTTTTTGGAGACCTTGAATAATTAATGATATTTGAATTAATTGTAATGCTGGACATTCTGAAGTCTCCTTTATAGACATAATAATCATCGAGTCTAGTGTATATATAATGTAACAGCCGACATCACGAATATTCCATAAATTTGTACGAAAATAAAAAATTTATTGCTTCTTAAATGATAATATGATGAATAATGTACGGAAAGTTGACGGAGAATAGTTCTTTTTTTTATTAAATTCTACTGACATATATATGTGTTGTGTAAATTAAATTTTATTCTCCTTGCTCTCATTACAACGATTATATTGCTGAAAAAAAAAACTTTTTTAAAAATCAATAAAATTATAATTTTCCCCAAAACACATTTCGTTATAGCCTAAGTAGGACAGTACATTGGCTACGTCCGTATCTGACTAAACTTGTAATATCATAGTGCAGTGAACTGTGTCGTACTAACAGAGTTATCACTGAACTCCGACATCTTATGTATCAATATTAAAACACACAAATTTTTTATTATTATAATAAAGTATAATGAATGAATATATATATAAGTACTATTAAAATTTTATAATTATTTCCGTTAGTTATCAACAACGTGTACACTATACAATAGAGGTCCGAGCGCGAGACCTTGGTGACCCCTTTCTTTTTATTACTACCGTCAAAAGGTCCTTTGTATGGACTCCATTCACAGAACATCTGGGAACAGAACTCGAATAATTCTCTCAGGGTTCAATTGCCATTCATGATGACTTAAAATAAATCGAGTTCCGTTAAAAATACAGAAATGTTGAAAAAGATAAGCGCAGACATATTTTATCTTTGAAATTATTTAAACAAATAAAATCGTAACAAAACAACTGTATCACAAGTCTGCATCGTTGTTACCAATTTTTTATTCGCAAATGCTTACATAATAGTTAACTACCAAACGACCCTAAAGTTGTGTGACCGTGCATACATATAGTAAGGGTGGTTGTGAACAAGAAGTTGAATAATAGTAATTCGTTTGGAGATCCTCAGTAGTACTACACAGGTCAAAGTTTATATTTTTATAGATTATATAAGAATTGCTTCACAAAGGGCGTTATCACCTATTGATAAGACGTAAATGAGACTTTATTGAGTATAATTATAATTTAATGTTTTATCTCAATTCTACGACTGGTAAGTTAGATAATATATATATATATTCCATACTTATTTGACTATTAAGTTCGATTTAAAAAATACATATTCCTAACGTATTTTTTGGACGATAAACTATTTCCCGATGATCATTGTCCTGAACTCTGTCTAGTATAACATTAATGTCATATAAATGTTGTGTTAATATTATAATATAATAACGTCGTTGTTAGATAGTATATTTTTAAATATCTCCGGCTTTTACTTATTTTTTTTTACATGATGCTGTGTATTAACAGGTCCAGAAAGCTTACCAAAAATTTGTATTGTCACATTATTATATAGCTACTGATCATTATTCGTTTTTCGGAGCTATGAGATACGTTAAACGATTCGTATTTAGTTTCACGATGCAAACGTGTGTTAAGCTTTTTATACAAGCATACATTTTGTTTTATATTAATTTTAATAATTACGAAAATTGTAATAATCGTGTATATATAAAGAGTGCGATAACAAAAAAAAATTCCAGTACAATATATACATTAAAATTAGTATAGATTTTATCATTATAGTCATGTTAACTTTCGAAGTGTTTTTAAGTCTCCACTTGACGAGACTGGAGACTTAAAAGGCTAGACTTATACAACGTACAAAGTATAAAAACTGCTACGTCTATCTGTAGCTGTGCTACGAGATGGAAACGGAAGTGATTAAAAAAAAAACTGCCGTAAGTAGGTTTTATACAAATTTATTCTTAATATATTATTTTTGCAACTGTTTCTTCACATTGATAAATTATCGATTCAGAAAATTTGAATTTAAAGCATAAAGTTGAGGCTCAAATCTTTCGTAATGTTAATTCAAATGCATATTTCTTAATTTTAAGTTAAACGTTATAAATATAATAATAGTAACTTTTAAATCATTTAAAAAATACAACATGGGTCTATGTTCATAAATAGAATATAGGTATACCTTTGTTTATCAACCTAGTCTTATAATCTTACCAGTAAGAAAGTGTGACTTATTAAAAGCACATAAATTTTAAATATATATATTAATAAAGAAATTTTAAAAAATTTCTTTTCCTAATCCGAAATAAAAATATCACTTAAATATTATACAAATAATAGAAGTGCAATAAACAAACAATTTATACATATTTTTTAATCTATGGACAAAATATTACGCAATCTATCGATTAGACTTTGACATAAATTGTCATATTTTTTTATATTTTTGACAGTTGCTATCGAAAATTTTTAAAAATAATCTTGGGTAATAAAATTAATAGTTATATTATATATTAAATAAATGAGACAAAGTGAGAACTGAGAGAAGGTCGTCTCGACACGTGATTTGGGTCAGATTAATACGATCTGGTTTTATAATATTATTATAATGTTAATAAATGTTATTCATATTAATTATTAATGATATTAACAGTATATTTTCATTTTTAACGTTTATTCAATAGTTATTAAGTTTTTCTTAGCCTATATTGCTTTTATTCTAGAAATTTGTTTTGCCAAAAAGTTACCTCAATCTTATATAAATGTCGGTGTAATTATATAGTTTTTGCGTGTTCGATAAACTTGAGCAAACGTATAGAAACATTATAACACAATATTATAGTCAAAACTTTTTTTTAATTATGCCATACTAAATCAAAGACGAATTTGCATCTGAAGCTATTTAAAAATATATATATAAAAAAAATATTCTCGATTAAAATCTTCATCAGAAAAAAAATATATAAAGTTATATGACATTAACATGTGTCAAACAATTAAAACGCCTTTTAATGTTCATGTAATTTAATGCTGTAAACGCCCAATCGATCATAAAATATTGTAACTGCCGTGTGGAAAGCCATGCCATTTGGACTACAAGCTCCTGACCTCAGTTTCCAGCGATCGATACCGCGTGGCTTCCCATATTGTTAGAAAAAAACTATATATATGACGAGAATATCCAAAAAATACCAAAAAATAACGTTTATTTATAAACTTCATTTAAATAATTTTGTAGTTTAAAATACTGTTATAATTTATTTAAATATAGATGAATATGTATTAGTTTTATATTTAGTTACTGTTTACCGATTGTATATACAATAGAAAAAAATGCTTTTTTTAACGGTTTTTCGGCATAAAATTTATAAATTTCTGAAATATTCCGATGGGTACATGTCTTCTTTTATCAAAGTCCGTCTTCCGTCCCGTTACGTCTTATTGAATCGACACTACGATAACAGTCTAAGATAATTTCAAATATTTTTATAATCATAGTGGTGGAATTAATTGTATTTGTATACATGAATAAGTTAAAGACGTAATTCCGTCTACAGTTAAATCAGCTCTTAGTCTAAGATATTTAATTAAATGTCAGACACAGACTAATTTATATAACTCAAATTAGAAATTTCATTTTTAATTTAGTTATTAAGTTTATTAACAATTAATATTTATAATTTCCTTTCACTGTGATATATAAAATATATAATATTTTTTTTTTATTTTATAAATGAAATCACAAAGCCTAAAATAAATTATGTTTGCATAAAATTAATAGCTGCTATAGATGCTACTAGATTGCATGTCAATTTTTTTTTAGGAATAGACGTTTAAAAATTTAGTTTTCTTAATTATAATAATCTCAAAAAGAAGTTTAAAAAACAAATCAAATATATCAAATGAGACGGCCTTTGTATGATAATTTTTTATGCGGCACTATTGAATAAATTTGATTTAATAACTTACATTTTGATATCTTTGCTTATTTATAACTTAAATTAAATTAAAAAAAATACACTGCACTAAAATTTCCCGCCTTTTTATGTTGTGGCGACTAAGCCCGCCAAGAAGGACCGCGAGACTGCCGTGCGCCAATTACGAATGAAATAGAAGAATACATCTCCGTAAGAGAAATAGAGATACACACACTGTATTGAACGTGAGATAGGGGTGTTTGGGGTTGGATTTTTGGAGTAACTGTTTTAACTGTAAAGCGGGGTTGTTTTTTTTTTATTAATAAGACAAGGCCAAAATTTTTGGATTTTCAATATTTAAATACAAAAAAAAATTGAATTTATTTATTTGGTTAAAACTTGGAACTTCCTACAATGAATTAATAAAATATCAGTGAATCGTATTTATATACTTGATATAAAAATAATGCGATATTTTAAGTTGTAACAGTGTATTACTTTAAAATGACACGGTAAATAGTTTCAATAGGGTTTTTAAAATGTGAAAAAGACAGTAAAGTAACATTTTTTAAACCTCTTACTTTTCTTTGTAATAAACAGATATATAGTTTATAATTTTATTACAATGTGTAGATAAAAGATTCCATTTCAGTTCATTACAAAAACAAGGTATACGTACAAATTTATAATGAAAAAAAATTAATTTATAACTCAAGCAATACCATTTTTTTTTTTAATATGTTGTAGTTTGTTTTAAATATAGCCTTCATCAGTGCAAAGACGTGCACAGTGTCGTGTAGAATGGAGGAGACACGATTGATATATTTTACTGTATTGCATTACCAAAAGTGAAAATGTCAAAATATATTCAATGCTATTTTGACATATCATGTTAAACTTGACAGTTGTCATATTGTTTCGAAAGTTTCGGTCTTCATAATATATATTTTAAGAAAATTAATAAATAAAAATGATTTATACAGAAAGGTTTTTAGTATTGTACGGTAGTCAAACTTTCACCGCACAGGAAGTAGCTGAAAGAATATGGCGAACTACGAAATTGTTGGGCTTCAAAGGTCCAGTTCAGGCTATGGACGATTTTTCAATATCGAAATTAATTCATGAAGAATTTGCTCTTTTCGTATGCTCTACAACTGGTCAGGGAGACGAACCTGACAACATGAAAAGATTCTGGAAATTTCTATTACGAAAAAACTTGCCATCGAATTCTTTAGTGAAACTTAAGTTCGGAGTTATAGGATTGGGTGATTCCTCCTATGCTAAATTCAATTTTGTGGCAAAAAAACTTCATAAACGACTTATCCAACTTGGCGCTACTCCTATACTGGATTTAGGTTATATTTGAAACTTACTCAATATTAGTGCATATTATTTTAAGAAGAATTTATTATAAATGTCACTAGATCTAAAAAATTATTCCTATTTTCAAACAGGACCTCATATAAGTACTTTTTATAGCACCAACTCTGATGCCTATAGAAATTTATCTTAATTTGTGTTCCTAAACTTTTTATTAACTATTTTTGTATTAATCTTTATTAACTATTTTTGTAGCTCTATGTGATTATCAGCATGATCTCGGCCATGATGCAGTATTATCTCCATGGCTAAAGAATTTCCTCGCTACCTTAAGAAATTACTTTCCAAATCTTCCAACTGACACAATCAAATCATCATTTGTCCCGCGTTGGAAAATTTCTTTGATCAAAACAGGAAGTCATGAAAATGGTGCGGCTTTCAATGAAGATATATACTTCAGAAATGGTCTCAAAGATCATTTTCTTGACACAAGTTACTTTGAAGTGGAAAAAAATATTAGGACTACGGATGAAACTCATTTTCAAGTAAGTTATGCACAGCTATAATAACTAGAGTAAGACAAATATTAATACATTTATTTTGGTTAAAAAAAATTTAATGATATAATGTAACATCATTAAAAACCTTTTTTTAATGTTAATTCTTTTTTTAATTTTTAGGATGTAAGATTAATAACACTCAAAGTGTGCGAGGACAAGGTGCTTGATTATAAGCCTGGTGATGTTTTTAATATACGGCCTCGTAATAGTAAAGAAGACGTTGATGATTTGTTTGAAATATTTGACACTCATAATCTGGATATAAAACCTTATTACAGACTGAAAGTAGAACAATATCATGACGGTAAGTCCTATACATCTTAGGATTACTTTTTTCTTATATAATACGTATTTTTTGCTATATTTTGCCATATTAAAGTACCTATATTATCTGAAATTAAACAAATATGAAGTTGTAAAAAATATACACCAAGTAATTTCAGCTCAAACTATCCGTAAATATATATTAAAACAGAAATGTCTATGTAGACAGATGTGTATCTGATTTAATTGTTTTCTGCATTGTTGGGTGTAAGAACCTTTTTTCTTACTAAAGTTGTTTGTTATGTCCAAAAACTCTTATTCTAGAGTTGACAGACAGATTGACAGATGGACAGATGGACAGATTACAGAAAGTAATATGGCTAAAAAAATTAGAGGTGTAAATAATAATTAAAATCCAGATTTGATAGAGTCTTATGTAAAAATTCGTCAAAAAAATATAAATGTATACAGTTTTTTATAGCAGTGGTATATCGGATATAGTTTGCCATTTTAACAAACCGATTTTGTCTCGTATTACGTGAAAATACTGTTAAATAGATTACAACGTAAAAGCATTTATCGTTATTACATTATCATCGGATAAAAAAAAAGTACATAAATATTACATAACATTCATTTTAATTTAAAAATAAAAAAAATATATGTAAATCGCGTTTAGGTCGTGTATCCGAACGCGTAACTGTCAAACCACACGTGCTTTTAAGCCGTGTCAAAGTCACTAGTAATCAAATAAAATAAAATCGAAGAAGCGTGTTATTATTTTAATGTTACAAAGTTAACTAAAACTATAACAAAAAAAATATGCTCCGACGGCAGGCGCGTTTGCGCCGTGAATATCTGTATAGGAAATCAGTGGAGGACAAACAGAAGAGTATCCAAGCAAAGAAAGATCAATTGAAACGTAGCTTAGAAGAAAACATTCCGATACACGGGGATCTAAGAAAAGAGGCGCTCGCTTTACAGAAGAGAATAGAATACGAAGATAAAGGTAAGTTACTTAACGTAAAGTGATATGTAAAAGTCAAATGGACTTAATGAATTATCTGAAATCAATATCTCTTCTCATCAATGTTTTCTACTGCTCTTGGCATAAATATTTTACAGTCTGATATTTTGATTCGTCTTCATTATTTCTTTGGCTTTACTTTTATTTGTTCAAATCTATTATATAAATAAATAGTTATGAGAAGATTTGTTTGCCATGTTGTAATTCTAGGTCCGGAGAGAGTTGCGGTGATCGGTGGTTTCAGTGGTGGCGCTAACACCTTGAATTCACAGGATGATGAATACAGATATGCTGGTGTCGAGGATCCTAAGATCATGATAACCACCTCCAGAGAACCGAGCGCCAGGCTGAAGATGTTTGTCAAGGAATTAAGGTATAGGACATACAAATATTTTATTTACTGTACACATTCCAGCAAGAGAGAAAATAAATACCACAGAGTATATACAAATATGTAAAAAAATACATTTATAATGTCTTGTGTACAAATTAAGAGAGAGGTATACATTTAAGTTAGTGCTAGATAATAAAAAAAAGACGTGTGGCACTCGGAGATGGCCGCGGTAAAGCTGTTGCATAGCATTTGTCATCAACTTATGCAATTATAATTATATATAAATTTTAATTATGCAGTAGTTTTTTTTTGATATTAATTTAAGTTACACTTTGGGCGTGGTGACAGATAAAAAATTTTTTTTTTCTTTTATTAAATAAATGAGAAGTTAATATTGTTAAAGATATTATTATTTTATATTTCAATAAATGTCGGTTCTTCAGGAATATTTATCATTGAAACTATAGGTTTATGGTAACTGAAATAAGAAACATAAGCTTGAGACTTGATATCTTCTAAATATCTGGAAAATACCGCGTCAATGGTGTATTTACTTTATATAAAAAGTAAACTGTCGAAGTCAAATGAAAAATTGCCACTTATGAAATACTGATACGAAAGCAACACATGTTTCAGTGTCGAGTTCTGAATAGCGCTGTCAGTATTTTGTAGCTTGCTGACTATTTATACGGTTGAGAGTGCTTGTTGCTCGGAAGTGTGTTCTTCAGTGTGATGCCACTACTGTACGCAGATCACTAGCTTGTTCCATCAGTAGTCAAAAATTAAAATATTAACAATGAGTTAACCACTTCGGATTACTTATTTGACCTGTAAAAGTAACTATACAAATGAGATCTTGACTTGCGCGAGTATTCATTTGATTGAAACTAATATTTTCGGATTACTGCGCGTATTTTATTATTTTAAAAACGACGTACTCCAGACGTTTCGGTTACTCGGTGATCACGGTTGCTGCAAAGTAACCGAAACGTCGGGAGTGTGTAGATTTTAAAATAATAAAATACGCGCAGTAATTCTAATAATATTAGTTTCTTTTAAACTATACAAAATTTGTTAAAAACTAAAATTTTTTATGACTATTCAATAAAATTAATTTCCTCTCAAAATTGTCTCAGTTATAAATAAAACACGTAATCCTATATTGTCACATCACTATATCTATTATTTATATAATTCTTTTGTCCAGACTAATCTTCCCGAACAGCCAGCGAATGAATCGCGGTGGTTATGAAATGTCTCAGCTGATCCACGCCTGCCGAGCTAATGACGTAACGGACTTCATCGTAGTACATGAACACAGAGGCATACCTGACAGCCTGGTAACTATGACGTTTTAATAGTTATATATGTTTAATCTGTATATAAATATGTTGTCCTGTCTGTTGTATTGGAATTAATTAATACTCCTTGCTATACTTAATACATACGTATATATTAATGGTGCAATTACTACAATATAATTTTTATTTTTTTTTGTCTCTGTTTGTTATGGTTAATCTCGGAAACGCCTGGACAGGTTTTGATGGGACTTTCACTGTCAGATAGTTTGTGCACAGAGGAGTAATGCAAGCAACGTTTGTTTTATGAATTTTATTAATATAAATGAAAAAAAAAAGTTCAGCTCCTACAAAGCCCTCAGCACAACTAGTATAAAATATACATATATATATATATATATATATATTGTACTTATTAAGGGGAATCACATTCTTATGTTATAAGTTAAAATAATTACTACTAAAAGGGATGTCAGGAGACTTTCCAACACATTGTTTTGTACAACATTTGACTATATAATAAATAATAAATGTGTATAATATAAATTGTTATATATATTATCTCCGTCAGGTAATCTGTCACCTGCCCTATGGACCGACAGCATCATTTACCCTGTCAGGAGTTGTCATGCGACATGACATACCAGATATTGGTCCGATGTCCGAACAATTCCCTCATCTGATATTTCACAACTTCAAGACCGATCTTGGTAAATATAATAGTTTGAAAACATTTAAAAAAATGTCAACGGAATTTGAATTTAACGGAAGTATTATATATTTTATCATTCATGGACGACAAAATGTTAAAATATGATTATTTAAAAAAATTAAAATATTATAAAAAAGTCTATGCCTCATACTGGCTATATATTATGAAAATTAAAGATAAAATATATTTCTCTTCTAAGAAAAAATCCTTTAATAATGAAATTATGTCCAACTTATCCTGTATAATGTCTCATTACTAAGAAAAGTTTGAAATTTGTTTACTAAATTTATCATTTTTCACTGTCCTAACCGTACCTACTTATGAGATCATTTTAATGCTCTATAGGAGATAACTTCAAACATTATAGTATAAGTTTTGTAATAACGTAAAATAAATAATAATATATAATTTTTTTTTTCTAGGCTTAAGGACGATGAGCATCTTAAAATATTTGTTCCCTGTACCAAAACCGGATTCAAAAAGGGTTATAACCTTCGCAAATAATGATGATTACATCTGCTTCAGACAACACACATACAAAAAGGTATTATATGTTAAAATACTATTATATATATATATATATATAAATTGTACAAATAAGATGTAAGTGTTCTTGTATTGATATTACATTTAAAATTCTCTACTTATATGTATCCTAATTTTAATTACAGTCTGGCAAAGAAATTGAACTGTCAGAAATCGGACCACGTTTCCAAATGAAGTTGTACGAAATAAAATTGGGTACTCTGGAAGCTTTGGACGCAGCAGACACGGAATGGGCATTGAGACCTTACATGAACACATCCAGCAAGAGACGGTTCCTGAGTAACGATGACGGCTGGACAGAGGAGTGACATATCATACATAATTATATATTAACAAACAAACAAAGATTTTTATTTTCACTTAAAACCTTTATACCTATAAATTAAGTGATAATTATGTTAATGTTGCTCTTATTTAAGCAAATGATGTTAATGTATTTATTTATACGATGATATATATATGACTGTTTAAAATTCAGTCTAGTAAAGATTTTATTTGTATTGTTGACTTTTCATTTTAAATAAAATGAAAAATTCACTTGTAAATTCTGTTTTGAAAAAAATAACTTCTAAGTAACCGATATTTTAAACCTTTGGTAATATAAATTAATGTGTTTGTTGGAATCACCATACGCTCAGTTGATATCATTTAAATATTTGAATCGCGTTCCGCGGAACACAAACGGCTCTAGCGTACATAGCTCGTACCAAGAGCGCATAATAGATATGTTATGGCTCAAGTGATCAACGCGGGCATTATGAATAATACCCAGCCATACGGGGACAGATATTAATCTAAACTCGCCTATTTATCACATCGCCCGGGCATTATGAATAATGCCCGATAATTCACTTAGCCCACAATACATACACAATATAAATTACTCTGAAACTATAAACAAACTGAAGACAACATTTCTATTAGCAAAAATTTGCAAGATTTATATAATACTAAAATAATATATTGAATTATTTAGCCGATCAATTAATTAATAATATCGTTTCAAGATATGCCAGTGCAAGAGTTTTTCAAAGACCCGCTCACTATGTACGAAATAGCGGAACAGTATTGGGACTTAAAGGCTTATCCGACACAATATGTATTTTCACTTCTCGCACTAGTGTCTGAAGATAAATTAGAAAAAGAAAAATGTTTAGAGCTCAGTTCTGCAGAAGGACAAGAAGATTGGCTCAATTATAGCAGAAGACCAAAGAGGACTATTCTAGAAGTAAGGGAGGCATCGTAAATTCATTTAAATGAAAATTTTAGTATCATTTAGTTACATTTATTATGAAAAATTTAATCCGACTTATGGGTTAAGTGTTACCTAGTTTAGAGCAAGTGCTGAGAAGTAGACGAGATGAATAACTCAAAAAAAATCGTGAAAAAACCCGACAGCTATCGTTTTACTTTCATATATACTGGCGATATATATCATACTATTGATCTTGATACAAATACAATAAAATTAACTCTTAATTGATATTTTTACGTTGTATTAAAATCACAATCATTTTAAATGATGGTCAAAACACTGAACACTCACTTCACAGGTCACTTGCTTGAAACAAATCGTAAAATTTTTTAATGACTTGTTTAAATATGAATATCTACTTACATTTATAACGATTTTTTAAACAGTATGTAGTTTTGAATAGTGTTATAGATTTTTTTTTTAATTATATACTCTTAACGTGCCTATTTTAATATAAATTTTATACTTGCAGGTATTACACGATTTCCACAAATCAGCGTCGAAATTAACTATAGATGTATTATTCGAATTATTCTGTTCAATCAAACCGAGATCATTCTCTATAGCGAGTAGTTGTTTATCGTCAAATGGCACCAAATTAGAGTTACTAGTAGCTGTTGTCAAATATTACAGTAAATTGAAAAGGGCGCGACTCGGCCTGGCCTCCAATTGGCTGAAGAGTTTACAAAATGGCGACAAAGTTTATGGCTGGATAAAGAAAGGATCACTTAAATTTCCAGAAGATAAGGTAAACATAATTTACTAATAAGAATAAAAGTTTTGTATTTTTTTTTAATTTTAACCATTTTTTTTTAAATATCTCAAAATCTCAAAATTTTATATAAGTACTTATACGAAGATTTGTTAAGAAGCCTATTTGACTTCTCATTACTACCACAGTCCTTTTTTTCATAAACAGCATAAAAAGTCGACACGTGACGTCATACGTTATTTTAATTTCTAACCGCTTTTTTAATCACTTTTCCAATCTATTGCATTTGAACACGTTCTGAATATTCACGCGCTCAAATCTTTAACACTAATTATTTTAAAGACAAATATGTAGTTCAGTAAATTAAATTAATATGAATTTTAAAATTGTTATTTTATTCCTCCCAGATATGATTTGTTTTAGTAATAAATAATCTAGGTTTACTTCAAAATTCCCTTTTCAGGATATACCACAAATTTTTGTGGCTCCCGGTACGGGTTTAGCGCCTTTCAGAAGTCTGTTGCAAGAGAAATTATATGACGGGACCGCTAATAAAGATGTATTGCATCTATTCTTTGGATGTCGGTACAAAGAAAAGGATTTCCATTGTAAAGAAGAACTCGAGAAAATGGTTGAAGATAAGCAATTGAGCTTATATACAGCATTTTCTAGAGACCAGGATAACAAAATGTATGTAAAATATATTTTTTAATTTAATATTAACTATACTTTTAAGGCATTTCCTTTTTTTTTTCTTCCTCACAGTTATGTTCAACATAAGATAGCTGAAGTGTCAAATGAGTTATGGCATCTTATAAACAATAAAGGAGCATATATATTTATATCTGGCAATGCCAAAAATATGCCAGATAATGTCCGGGATGCCTTCATAGATGTGTTCAACACGTGCGGTGACATTGATATGGCGGAAGCCAAAGAAATGCTCAAAGATATTGAGAAAAATGGGAGACTGCAAGTTGAAACTTGGTGAAATTAACAAATAAATTATATATATATATACACATGTAAATATATTAAGGAAATGGCATCATGTGATGGAAATAATGTACAAAATAAAATAAATAAATTACATAATAAATCAAATCGTTTTATTACAGAGAATCCATCGTGAGACAATCATACCATTGATTCAATACACTTTTAAAACTAACATTTATACACTAAGTCTCCATATAACCACTAACTGCTAAGTCCCCACAGTTTAAGATTCCCAGCATCTCGTTTTCTCTCGGGCGGTTCTTTGTCTTCACATGCAAAAGCCACCAAGTATCTGGACGGATGCCAGGCCACTGTGAATGTTGCAGCCTGAACTGGAATTTCCGCCACTTTTTCTCCTGAAAATTAAGTATAAAAATGACACATAAATCTATATAAATATTTTGTTACAATCCAATTTTGTTATACTACAAAGTTTAAAAACAAAATCTTATTTACTGTGAATTCTTGCTTGGCAACACTAATGGATTCTAGTCTATGGTTATCTAGGTATAATATAGACAACAATAACTTAATACTACAGATAACAGATGGCAGCACTAGGTTATATATATTAATGTTGCCATATAAAATAATATAACAAATTACCTGTTTCGGTGTCCCCTATATCTATGATATGATCTTCGCTCGCTGAAGCCAAGAGTCGACCGTCGAAGCTGAAGGATAATGTCCTCACCGGCCACTCCAACCTGATAGTTATATACCATTAAAGTCATTCACCTATAAGTTCTTAAGTTTAAAACGTTATTTGAAGTAACGGATTGAGATTTAACTAAATTTACTTTATATAAATAGCATGTCAACAAGTTAGAAGCAAAAGTTCAAAAGTTTTTGACAGATATTTTAGCGAAATAGTTTTCAAACCATTTCTAATAAATGAAACTTATATTTTTCGGATTAAACTATGCGTATTTTACTATTTTAAAAAATTACATATTTCCGACGTTTCGGTTACTTTGCAGCAACCGTGATCAGAGGCAAATATCGTCCGCCCGGGAGTAAGTAGTTTTTACAATAATATAATACGCGTAGCATGATCCGAAAAATATTAGTTTTATTTAAATTATAGCGTTATACAAATGCAACATTACAAAAAATAGCACAAAAAAATTCTCTTAATATAAAAAAAACTGAAGACATGAATAACATCTTCCAGCTATTTTCACAATTAAGCTGTGCCGAAATTTTTCTAAATAAGTAAATTTTTCAGTAGTTGTAAGTAATAGATGTGCTAGTTTAGTATAAGTTGTTAAAACAATATATTACATGGTGAGGGTAACCAACCGGTAGCGACATCTATCGTCAGTCACGTGACTTCATACATAATACTTTCCGCAGGAATTAGGAAAAATTGCATATACTGAGAAGTTGGCTACATTACTGTTAAGTTATAAATTCTAGTCAGAGGTTTTTGCATGAGAGAGCAACAAGCATCTACAAATAAATAAATTACACAAACTTGTACGTATAATATTTTTACCTTGAGAAAACTCTCAAACAGGCCAGTTCGTTGACATCCCATAAGGAGACGAGCGCGTCCGCGGAGCCCGTAGCGAAGTACCGGCCGGTGGGGTCATGCTCAATACATATACATGTACCGGGGTGGGCCTTCAGGACTGTTTGCAACTCCAAATGTGGATATCTGAGGATATAAATACTTGTGTGATAAAAAATATAAAAAGCAATGTTTTATGAGGACTTTCTAGTCAGAGGACGCGACTGTATAATTATGTCGAAGGAAATGCACATATAAAAACTATTTGAAACCAGTCTTCTCGACTAAGCTGGTCCTTAGTGATGTTCCCATCTATATTTAAGCACAAATTAAATATTAAAGCTTAGACAATTATCTAGTTATAGCAATATATTTAACTAGTATTATTCGGATATACTACGCGGATATTATTATTTAACTAGTATAGTAGAAAACTCGCGAAAATCTTAGATCTCGTTATAGCAATATATTTAGTATAAATTATTAAAATAATTATCTTAGATCAGGTTTCTTTCCACAAATATAAAGCTGTTAAAATTTACACATCAAGGTAAATTGTTTGGTGTGAAAAAAAAATTAATATATTTTTTCCAAATAAATATATAATTTTTAGATATTTTAATAAAATTGTATTATACAGATAGATCAGACGTCATAAAAATTAAATTACTCACGTCAAAATGTGTACGCAGCCTAAACCGTTTGTGAGGAAGAAGAGGTCCGAGGTGTTGTTCCAAGATATTTCGTTCACTTCGAAGTTGAATTGTTCTTCAACTACCTACAAGAATATATTTTAAATTACATATAATTTTTAACATATATATATTTTTTATGCTATGGCTTCATTCGCACTGGAATAATGGGATTTCTGTATAAGGAGAATTTATTAAGAGGTGCATAATTGTGACTTATGTTTATCATTTGTTGGCAAATATATATTTTTTTAATAATCTACTATACATTTAGCTGTCATCATTGAACGAGATTTTGAAAATTAAGTGTAAACAAACTAATTTAAATTTTCCATATGATTGACTAACAATATGTAGTACAAATTATAGATCATATATATAAACTTGCCACTTTATAGTTCCTAGTATCAATGAATGATACCAAATCCTCTTTATTTCCGACGGCTATGGTTGCGCCACTCGGAGACCAGGCTATGTTTATGTTTTCACCCTTAGTTGATATTGCCGCCGCACATTTGTGCGTCCTGAAGTCATTATAAATTTAGTATAAAATCATTAAAATTATATTTTTAGTGCCATTGGTAGCTAAGTCATAATAACAGCTAAGTGTAAGAAATCTTAAATATAAAATTAACATCTAGTAAGATAGTGTCAATTGATACTAACATTAAGAACACATTAATAGGGTGCAGTTTCACATATTAAATTGAGGTAATATTTGATTTAGATTATAAGGATACCTAGTGTCCCATATCCTGACTGATTTGTCACCACTAGCAGTGCTGAGTAAATCGGGATGTGATGCATGCCAGCACAACTGATCCACAGAACCCGTGTGACCTCGGAAAACGAAATCTTGAGCCTAATGTTAAATAAATCACAATAATAATGATGAATATATAGTTGTACACTAAAAAAATTATTTGTTTTCTTATATAAACAAAAACATAACCTAAAAAAGTCGAACCTACCAATCTATTTCTTTCCAAATTAAATATAACGACACTTTTATCAAAGGACCCGGAAGCTAGTTTCCTTCCATCACAGGACCATCCAACTGAATGCACTTTAGAACTGTGGGCGATGTATTCTCTCACAACATTGTGAGATTGAAAATAACTCTTCAACTCGGCTAAATCCTCAATCGGGGTTTGGGCCTGTTTAGATTCTTTCATTTTGTTTTTCAAGTTTCAATAACAATCGATGTATATCACACAATTTAATTACAGAAAAAACAACACTACTCTTTGTTTTTAATAAAATAGGCGCCCTCCGATTTAAAATTGACTTCACAATTATTTGTCAAACTAGTAATGACAGATGAAGATTAAAAAAATATTTTACTTACGACCATGTACAAACCTCAATAATAAAACAAACATTATATAAAACTATGAATAATATAAACATTTAAAAAATATATAAAAATCCACAAAAGAGGCTTAAGGTATGAAAAAGTAAATTTAATGTATTTTGAGTTTCATATCAATGGATATGAAGGTAAGTATACCTTGTTGTTGTTTGTTTAAAATATGGACTTCATCCGTGCAAAGACGTGCACAGTATATTCTGCCAATATTGTGTAGAACGGAGGAGATATGATCCGGGATTAACTTTTGAATGAAATAAAATTTTACAGCCTCGACTGAAGTCACAGTTAAAAACTTTCTTAGTAGATCTCAAACAACACAAGTTCAATTAGATGCAAACATAGGAGGTACATATATACTGTATAAAAAAAGGTTAACTAAGTCTAATATTATATACAGGTTAAACAATTTGTTACAGCTTCATTCTATTGATTTTAATATATTTACATATAAATTTACTAAAGTGACCAAACACCAACGACATCAAATATTCGGTATTTAAAGGACGGGAAATGTTGACGGGGAGGAGGAGTGTAGGACAGCTGAAGAGAAAATGGAGAACGAAACCTTCGTCAAGGATACATTCACAAATAGTGTGATCTCTGATCCTAATCTAGTGTAAATGTGTAGCAGAACATACATGACCTGAGACCTATATTAGACCGGAGTCCTATACTTACATTTAAAAGGGTTTTTTGACTGATTCAAGACAGCTTAGGGAGTCGGTCAGAATGATAGTCTGTTTTAATCTGTGGGACTTCGCATACAGAATAGCTTCAAGAATAGCAATGGCTTCACCGGAAAATACTGAGAATTGCGTTGGGAATTTAAATTGTAAGATAACTAAGTATACCTTGTGATAATACTTTTAATTCCATACCTGTCATTTAAAATATTTAAGTGATAGTTATTAAAAATAGTAAATAAAAAACGTGTAACTCGGTTCTAGGTATTAATTTATAAGAAATTTCAATTTTCTAAAGCTAGAAAAACTCTTCAATCGATGTACTCTCTCCTCCATACTTTTATTTGCGTCAAAAAATAAGCCATGGGGCTCAGCCACACCACCAACATGAATAAGGCATGTAGAATTTTTTCCTAAAACAAAAAAAAAATCTATGTTTTTATTACGTATAAACCAAATAGAAAGAAAGAAATATCGCTACAAAGTGTGAATAACTTTTATTTAGAATATTTGACAATTATTGAATCTATTCATTTTTTTACAAACTGAGGACAAAACAATTAAATAAAATGTACGTATACGTAAATATACGTATATTTTATAAATATTGAGGACTTTATAAAATTTATTAATGTATCTACAGGCGAAGCAAAAAAAATAGGAGGTAGAGCCGCTATCAGTAACGCCATTTTTTTAATTTTCGGTGTCAACTTTACTATAAAATTTAATAATAATATTTGAGAATTAAGTAACAAACATTCTGTTAAAATTTAATTTATTCAGTTTTTATTAATGTATTTAGTTTCTACATAATATATGTATGTACATTACAAAGCTCATCTGATTTTTTTTTTATATTATCGGTACGGTTCTCACCCTAAGAATTTGGGTAATGATGTATTAATACTGAACACAAAATAAATGTCTCACCCCATACGAACACGGGCACCGAGGTGGTGTTGAGACAGCCAATCCAACTTGAGCGAAGTTACGCTTCGGAGCTTGTATCGCAGGCCGACATGCAGAGCGACGTATTAAAGTTAGAAAATTTCTTCCAATCATTTTAGTATCGCAATTAAACCGTTCACACTTTCCTATAAATAGTTTTGACGAGCTGTCGTAGCGTTTGACGTATTGTGTTGTATATTTTGAAATTGGAAGGACGAAAATATATTTTCAAGTACTGAGCTTTTTCTACCGACTACCGTAATATAATCTCTTTGGATCTAAGTTCAGTTGATCGAAACATTGCATTACGATATTTTTAGTCAGTTGTCAATTCTATCTATAGATTAAGTCGATTTTATTTCCCTACAGATAAAAAATTCAATTTTAATATTGGCTCCCAGGACAAGATAAGTTTGTAAATTGCTTAAAAAAAAGTAGATTTAAATTTTTTGTGTTGTAATTATAGAAGGTAGAGTAGACTTTAATAAAAGGCTCACACACAGACGTTTCCCGACAATAAAACAATACATTCTTAGATATAAAACGTATATTCAAAGACTACAACCTCATTTTTAATAGTTCTATGTAACAAATAGTTAATCTTACAACGACATCATAACATTACAATAATAAATAATAATACAATAAATAGTCAATAAGCGCAAATCGACGAAATAAAATCATAGATAAAACAATATTTTTTTATATCACAGATAACCTATACCTAATATCACCTGCGCGCACTATTTATTTAAAGCCATCAAGGATACTTCTAAATTCTGCATACATTTGTAAAGACAGAATGTTGTGCAATCCAAGATGGCCGCGCATTCTTTTATGACAAATATAAAACTCTTTGGACAGTTCTCCAATAATTCTAAATCGAATTTGTAATTCATATCCAGGCAGCGAGCGAACGTTATTGTTTTATAATGACGCAGCCAGTAACGGTATTTCTTCAATTCCGTCTTAATAAACGGATCCGGATATAGTCTCTTTTCAGTAATGAACGTATTATTTGTTTGTTTCTGAACTTGTTTCTCGTGTCTATCACCGATATCTTCAACATTATCGCTCTGTGTCACTGTCACACCGTTTTGGGATTCGTCAATTTTCTTTTCAATAATTTTCTCGATGTCAATATCATGTTGTATGTCCAGTAAGTGATCTGATACATTGATGTCCTGTTTATTAAATTTCACGTACAGTTGTTTTATGTCGTGAGTTTTCTCGTCGAAGTTGGGATCGACTGGCTCGTACGTGCGATCGTCTTCGTCGTTTAACGTATCGAGTACAGTAGCGTTCGGATGGATGCTGCTTATCACAGACTGATTCGATTCTTTCTCAATACTGTTTTCTTCTATATTTCCATCAGCCGTTGTTTCTTCGGGAGGTTCTTCGTGAACGGTCTCGTTTACTATGTCAGTGTTTTGTATGACAGTTTTAACGTGTTCAGAGACTTGCTGTAGTATATCTTCTTCTATATTCTTGTAATACGCTGCTAATATTTCTTTAGTGGCTGTTCTAGCTTCCATTCTCGCTTGTTTATCGATCTGTCTGACTCTTTTCGGTTCGCCGACTCCTGTCTCGTCATTTATCAAACTGCTCTTCCTCTTCTGTGTCCTCGGTTGTGTTTGTTTTTCTTTTGGCTTTGGTATCTTGTATTTCTCGCACGCCAAGTCAATCAGTTCCTTAATGGCTTTATTCCTATCGAACGTCTCTGGATCGTAATCGTCCTCGTCTCTTGATTCGTACGCGTCTTCTACATTAATGCTATTCTGTAAATCTATTTTACTATCTTGAAAATCTCTATGACCAATATCATCATTCTCGTTATTAATGAAATCAAATATATTTTCGTTGCTTCCAGCTTTGCTGTCATTTTTATTATCTCTATCTTCCAAGTCAAGGAAATCGTCGTCGAATATTGATTTATCCCATTCTTCTGTATCGATTGTTTCGAATTCTATTTCCTCTTCCGGTTTTTCGGTCGACGTTCCATTCAAGTCTGTTTCCGGTTGCGTTATGTCTATAACTGAATCGCAGCTCTGATCGCTATCGTCCGAGCTTTTGCTGGTTACTTTCACAACATGTTCTACACTGGGCGGTTTAGTTTTCAGCCAATTCTTATTCTCACAATTTCTTATAAACACCATAGTGTTGTCGCCTTTCCTAGCCTGCAGCGTGCCAACGACGTAAGGATTTATAACTTTACCGTTCTTACTGACACCTCTTATTTTAAAGTCTTCGGTTGGTAACTTTAAATCAGTTGTCGCATATTTGAGAGAATATTGAGAGAAATCTTCGCAGAGAAGTAATTTGAAGTCGGGGTCTTGTATGTACTCTATTATGACATCTGTGTAAGAGGTCATAGGCGTCAAAGTAGCTGGAAACTCAGTCTTAGGTATCGCGACTTTGTCGTCAGAGAGCATAATTTTATTCAAAATGTCCATTGTGACTTCATCACGTAATTTAGGCTTTCTTTTGATCCTCTTCTCCAAATGGTCCATTAACACAGCATCATCGATCGGCATATGCATCTGTCGTGCCAACGGTAGATAATATTTGCATAGAATTGTTTTCCTAAACTGCAAATAAGTGCACCATTCACGGAATGACAGGAGACGCTCACTCGGATCAGAATACATTCCTAGTTTATATGATCTTAAATGATTTTCCTCACAATTGATTCTATCGACTTCATCAGACAGCTTCATTTCGTAATCGTCGTCACAGCCAAAACATAATTTCAAGGCTACCAGAACGTAAGCCATGCAAGTACCTTCGTAATCCGGCACACGAACAATTTTCCTCCCGCAACAGCTTTTTATAACCAAATGATCACATGGCATTAAATTCATAAGAGATAGCACCAAGCGTTTAAAATCTTTTGGTAAGCATAATTCCTTGATATAATTAGTTAGGATTTTATTCAGATCGGGTACGAGAGGAACTCCCAGATCGAGACATTTGAAAAACGTCATCGCCATGGCTCGTATTACTTTCGGTGTGTATTCATTCTGACATCGGACAAAACTCATCCAGTGAGGTATTGATTTAGTGCTGAGCTCCTTGGGCACATATTTGACACAGGTATACAAACTGAGCCGCCCCTCTCTTATGTACCGGAATATGTGCGACAGCTGTATGTCACTTCTATCCAAGTTTAAAGCTAAATATAATATGGTCAGTAACGTCCCTTTAGTTACTATATTTATGTAACGTTTGAATTTCTCTGTGTCTCTCTTAAATGACTCCGTGCTGAGATCGTTTGATATTATACTAGAATTATCACAATGTTTCTTTGATCCGCCTAAACTATCATCATCAAAATTATTGTTGTTTCTGTAAAAATAAAGAAAAATTAGATTTTATTTCAATTTATAAATTTTAAACTCCTCACGAATTGTTATTCAGTCTTGGCTGCAAATATGTTTTAATACTGAATATCATGTGTGTGTAAAGAAAAGTTGTTTTCTTTGCTTCTTATAAACCATTTTTTTTTTTATGTATATAGAGTAATCCAATTTTTTTTATCTGTGCTCTGTGATATAGGTAGTAGAGGCTAGATATATGTATTTTTTAAATGGCTTTTATGAAATTATATAATATTATGAAATTAAAATTAGTACTCATTTCCTAATTGTTATAACTATAACTGTGATGAATATTTATAATTTTCAAACATTAATAAAAATTTACTAAATAAACTTACACATATAACTATATAAATAAAATAAGTAATCTGAAATTCAGTTTTAAATGGTTACAATAAGTTAAAATACTTAGTATATTTACTTACTCCTTGTCCTCCTTAACTTGGAACTTCTTAATATATCGCACCCAGATCCACATAACAACTGTTTTGACACTGGGTGCTGCACCCAGAGCTATAAGCTCATCAGTTAGACCAGACAGGATGAAGTTATATGCATGCCATTTATGCCACTCTCCACTCACTGAAACATGAAATTAAAATCAAATCCAGTCTTAAAGATTTGATATAAAAATTAAATAAAAAAATTACGCCGCAGTATATTTAACAATATTCAAATTTAAGGTACATTTTCAAGTCTATTTTAGGCTATGTAGATAATGAAAATTGGTAGGTCTCTAGTGAAGATATGTATAAGGGGTCACTATTGACATACTCTCGATGGAATCCTCAAGGACGGTTTTGTATTTTTTGATGGTAGTATGGGCAAAAGTTCCATCCGCCAACATAGTTTGTTCAACGACGGTCTCCCTGGCATTGACATCCTGAGTGCCGCATTCAACACAGTAATAAAACCCGTCAACGAGGTTTAGATCCGTGCTACCACAGATTTTGCAAGGATCAGTGGCCATTTTAAATAAATAATATTTAATGATATTACATTTTAAAGTCTAACATGTGAGTGGCATGCCGCGAAATTTGTTAACAAATATCACTGTCAACTGTCATTTTTTTGACGTAACAATCTGACGGATTGAATTTGAAGTCAGATACATCATACTGGATTTTATATGGAATTATCTGGAATTTATTATATTATACAGACACTACCTATTTATTATTATAAATATAAATTGTCTGTACAGTTAAAACATCTTCAACATAAACATTACAACGTTTTAACAATAAATGTAACATTTTTAAAAGTTGGCATTATTGTGACTGTTAACAATGTGATAGATTTTTTTCTTATTGCCACAGTGATGAAAAACTACTGAAAAGTTTTTTTTAAATATATGTGCAACTAAACTTTCATTAAAATAACTAATCTGGAATATTAATTAACTACTAAAAAAATATTAATCGATTTTGCATAATGGTCTTGTTTATATATCAATATAGTTGATAATCAAAAATTAGACTTTAATATGTCCTTGAAGAAAAAATTAGTTACAATATATTAAAAATGTAATTGGAAGTTTTTTCCTAGCAATATTATTAATTTACGAAATTTGTAAGAAAACAGGTTGTAATGATAAAAAACTTGCAATAAATAGTAGCAATCGACTCGAAGAAGCTTCAGTGGTAACAACACTGTATCTACTACTTTGTGGTGGTGGTCATTTGTAGCGTATCGTTGTCGTCAATAACTATACGGTCTCGGGGCGTGTTCTGTGTAACATAGGACTGAATAAAACCGACCGGCTTATTTCATCCCTGTTAATAAAACGAAGACAACTAACTGTTTCCCGGTTAAAAAACTGAAATGCGAGTTAGTTTTGAAGTCGTCACACCCTTGTGAGATCGCGGCTTAAGCGTTTGCGTGTTCGGTTTCCGCTGAGTATATCTTCTGCTGTGTTTACTGAGCTGATGGTGTGTTGTGTTAAATTGAGTGCGGGACGGCTAGTTCATTGATGGGCTGCCTATCTGCGTCGTGGGCGGCAAAACGGCCGCAACGGCGGTTACCTTTCTGGAGGGTCTACATTATCCGGCACACTGGAACTGATGGAATTAGAAAACATTGTAGCCAACACTGTGTACTTGAAAGCCAGAGAGGGTGAGTTGTTTTACAATTCATGATATTAATAAACATTCATTAAAAATCAAAATGAAATGATGCGTAAATTTTTGTTTACGGTGAATCTAGTAAACAAGGTTCGATGACCGTTGGTAACCTATCGTTAATATCATAAATATATCGGACTAACGTTCGTCTCTGCTGTGCAAGTTTTGATTAAACTGAACATGTCCACATACAGAGTGCAAATAAAAGGAAATAATTACATTTCTTATCAACAAGGCAAACAAACTCATTTCAATTAATAATCAGCTGTTGCATGTTTATGTTAAATTACTGTTTATATACGATTTCAATTAAAAGAAAACTACGAAATTGTTGGATGATATACAAATATATTTTTTAATTTAATAATATATTATAATTAATGCTTGATCATCCACATGTAGGTAACATTGGCATAATAATATTGACTTGTTACATTTATAGTGATCCTCTTTAGTTATGACATTTGATATTTAATTATAGAATATCCGTCTACATTTTTTAACTCTGATCTGTACTCTAAATAATTGAATTTATCTGACATTTTGACATTAAAATTATATAAAATTTGGATAAATAAAGTCATTATAATTCATCAACAATAAAAATCAGATTAAAGTTAATATCTTTTATGACTCTTATTAAACATAAATCCATGTATGCATATGAATTATATCATTGTATAAGCCTTTTCCTATTATTTATAATATATGTTTATACATCTATATGTATATAATTACATTTTCTGTTAAAGATGATCTGTCATTCAACCTTCGTTTTAATTACTTATTTAATTAATATAATATGTTGGTATATTTTTTATTCCGTAAATATGTTTCTTAAAGAAATATCACTGAAAACTAACTCACAGTTTTAGTCAAATGATGAGCTAAAAATATATTTTTATTTATTTATTATAAAAATAAATAAAAAATGAATAATTGTAAGTTTTTTTGCGTTTGTATTTAATTGTTATTGATTATATTTTATTAAAAAAATTTGTATCAACCATTAATGTGAGGAAAATTATTTATTTTATCTATCAATTTTTACTCAGCTAGTTTAAGTCAACATACCAACAAAGAATATGAAAATATGTAATATATCATGGAATATTAAATATGTATAAAGAAAGTATATTTTTTTTAAATAAATTCTTCTGTAATAATTTACTTACAGCCATATTAATCCATTATTTTTTAATTACAACATTAGTTATCATTTTTATTTGTTTATTTTTTTTTCTTCATACTGTCAACAATGTCATAAAAAATAATAATCTATACAGTTTGTTTGAACTTTCCTATAAGATTGTTTTTTATGTAGTAATATAGATATTGTATTAGGATCATTTCTCACTAAATCTCTAATATATATATATATATACATATTGAAAGAGTTTGTTAAGTACATTGTGGTTAACAAGTAAATACACATACAAAACTTAGTAATCATTGTTGTCACTTAAAAATCTGAAACAAATCGCTTTGGTACATTGTATTAAGAATGTACAATGATAAATATGTTCTTTCATTTTAATTATCACATACGAAGCCACCACATGGCATGCAACAAGGGTGAATATTAAATCTCATGATCGGCGCGATGTTTTTACCATGTGGCATGCAACAAGCTTATATATTATTATGTCGTGGTGATCGTGGCAGCTTTCTAAGACTGATCAGTTACGTAAAACACTTTAGATAAAATACCTTAGTAATGTCGCACGCCACGGATAATAGCTGACATACATCGTATTGGAAGTGCTCATTACAATTTGTTTTTCTTTTTTTTTTACAAATACTAAAATATATTATAAACTGTGCATTTTCTATAAATCAATCTTTTTTTTTTTATTTCGTAAGTGTGGGTCTAGATCTAGAATATAAGTAATTTTGTGTACAATATTTGTAAGTTATAAACGTAACAATATATATTAATGTTGAAGTTAGAGCTATAGATTCGTATATATATTTTTCCGAGGTCTTACCTAGCTATATGCTAGATTTCATTAAAACCGGCTTAGTGTTTTCAACGTAAGATATAAAATAGACGGACAGAAACCATTCGCACATATTAAATTTTATATAGAGTTCGTAAATCATTGGGTTTATAAGGATTCGTGATGTGTCAAGCTTTTAACCAGGTGTACTGAACACACTTACTAGCAGTTTTTAACTCCAAACTATACGTTTGTGTTTCTAACTCATATACGTACCTACGTAGACGCTATCTATCGTGTTCGAAATTTTTCGAGCGGAAGCGCGTTAATGTATTACTTAAAAATAAATGTCAAAGTATTTAATATTATTCATCATCATCATCAGCTTATTGGTGCTCACTGCTGAGCAAAGGCCTCTTCTCACATGGAGAAGATCAGAATATTGATCACCACGCTTGCTCGAGGCGGATTGGTGAATTCAAACTTATAATTTGAAATTAAAAGTCCAGCTTTCCTCACGATGTTTTGCTTCACCGTCTGTCACTGGTGTCTAACTACTCTTAGAAAATAACTATGACCAGGAAAAATCACGTTGGTACTTGCCAAGTTTTGAACCCGCACCCTCATGCACGAGAGGCGGGCCTTTAACCTCTAGGCCCACACGACTTTTATATGTATGCTTTTTCCTAAAAATCTTATTTTTCCTATAATTATCTTAGTAGAAGATTCTATTTAGTTAATACCTAACACTCTTATAACTTGTATTTTGTATCAAATTTACTATAAGATTAATTTTAATTAAAAATTAACAATTTTTTTTATGAATTTAGTTGTTATTTCGCCAGAGATGCAGTTTTGTACTTATATTTTTTAACCTAAAATAACGTCTTAGGTAAATGATGTGATTAAAAAATTATTAACTTAAATAAATAGAAGAATCAGTCTGTCTATAAATAAATAACAAAATTATAAACGTATTTGTGATTGTATTAAATACTTTGTCCGATTCCACAAAGGTCTTTATAATTACCGAATTCAGTGTTTTTTTTTCATGTAAGCAAATGAATATCGACTCTAGTACATTTTTTTAAAAAATTTATTTAATGAAGCAACAAAAATTGTATATGATTAAATATTTGTTTTGAGTCATAAAATTATAAATTATTTATTATAATATAACGAATGAATTGAAAGTAAAAACAGGGCAACACTAGATTTATTTGATTCCAATCAATTAATTCAATACTTACAAAAATGTCTAACGGTATCAAAACTGGATCAATTAGCCCTTTTAAGTCGACTGTTCCCACAAAAGACGTATATTTTTTTTTTCTGTATCACACCGCACCGAGCACCAGACTGATATTTTATTGCGAATCATTGCAACACACCGAGTTCGGATCGGCGCGGCGTTAGAAACTAGTGCGAGGATAATACGATATAAAAAATACATTATATATGATATTGCAGTATTGCGACTGGTTTTTGATTTGAAATAGGATTAAATAGGTACTATAGAAGTGTGTTTGAGATGATTTATTTATGTATCAGGCTATTTAAATGTTCCGTGTATGTATATATATATATAGAAAATAGGTCGTGATATAACTAAAGAACGTAGGTAGCTTATTAGTTATTACCAGGAGACGGACATTGGATACTTTTCATGTAATTCAGTTGAAAAAGATTAAAATATTAACTTAAAAAAATCCAAAATTTGCTTGCTTACTGCCACTAAAGCGCTTACAAGGTCGGCTATACATTGCTATTTCTTACATTGACGCAGACGAAGTCGCGGACAAAAACTAGCATATATATTATTATTAAAATAAATGAGTGTATAGATTAAAAGCTATTGTTTCAGTTGATTAAGAAAAAAATATATTATTTGGTATTATTTTATAATCAAACACTATAAAGACGGATACAGGCTATGCAGAGGTTCAGTCTCTCTTGTGTGGAAAAGAACCTGTAATAAATAAAGCCTTTTCTAGACGGCCTATCTACTAGCAGTGATGCTCATTCTTCTGTCATTACAAAAATCTTATAAATGAGTTTTTATATCGGTACAGCTGATTAAAATTTTCCGAATATTTGTAACCAACACTCTCAGCCACGGTTTAGCTTCAATCAATATTCCCACAGTCATTAAACGTCCTTTTAGATATAATTAAAATACCTTTACAATTATCTTATATGGAATGATTAGATATTTGCATAAACGAACCGTTTTGTAAGCACTTCAATATACAACACCTACTGACATCTGATATCCTTAAAAATATAATCTGTCAGTCGCCATTTTATAAGTCCTCGTTGGATATAGTTAAAAAGAGGTCGCAATCGAATCCACTTTATTTGAAGTTGGATAATTATATAATTACAGCAATTTAATTTTTTTTTATTGGTTTTCATTTTGTTACTAAAGAAATATTTTTTTTTTTGCAAAATTTTACAATTAATTTATTGTGTGCGTAGTTGTAAATGTAATAACTTTAGATGAAAACAAACAAGAATGAATTGAGACTCTTTGTATTTATATATATTCAATAAAGCTGACGACCTATTGATATCAATAGCACGGTGGCTTAGTTTGAAAAGTAACTGTCGTTCTTCCGGAGGTTGTAGATTCGAATTCAGTTCGTGTCAAATTATTTTCCTTCAATTGAATCATCACTCTCACTATATATTTTCTTCTATATACATATATATATTGTTTATTGTTATTTTTTTTTACAACTATTCATAAAAATTTATATATCATCAAAACTATTCACCTCACCATATTATTAATTACATCTACGTGTAAAAATATATACGTGTCCGCCTACGAGGTTTCCAACCTCTACATGCAGATTTTATGGTAATTCTCATATTACCATATCCATATAAGATTGGAAAGCTTTGACTATAAATAGAAATTTTGTTTTTGAAACAGCACGTTTTACATAGGACTTAATGAATAGTGTTTAAGCTGAGATGCGATATAACAAAAAATTAGGCCAAGTGCGAGTCGGACTTGTTTATGGACGGTTCAGTGATAATAATTGATAACCGTAAAAACTAGTAAAAAAATGTTTTCATCTGCCTTGAATATAATTTTTTATATTTTTTGTTTAGTTCTTGTTTGAAAAGCGATTATAGATTATAAATTCCTCTCATGTGACCACCGTCTAACTATCACGGTTCATGATATAGTCTTGCGAGAGACGGACAAACAACGGAAATTTTAGTAATATCGTCCTGTTTTATTCTTTCGGTACGGAACCCTAAAAATGGTCAGACGAAATGGATTCCTATGATCAATTAATTAAACATCGAAATGTTATTGACCTTTTATAACAATATTTGATGATTTTATCTCAATAACAAAATATTTTCTATATATTATATTTACAATACCTTTCCACTATCATATATTTTTTATATAGAATATTACATTTAAACTATATATATTAAAATTAAACTAATATTTTCGGATTTACGACGAGATGAGAGTCATCTCGTCTGTCCGTGATCACGATTGCTGCGAAGTGACCGAAACGTCGGGAGTATGTATTTAAAATATTTAAAATCGCCTAGTATATCCGAATATATTAGTTTGATTTCAATGAGTACTAGCAAAAGTCTTATATCTCATTATAAATATTAAAAAATAATAAAAACTTTGTAATAAAAGTATTCTAAATCATTCCCTGCTACATAATCTGTACAACTGTGAAAGTCTCGTCAAAAACGATCAAGCCCTTTCAGAGATTAGCGGGAATATACAGATAGACAAAAGTCAAAAAAAAACAATTTTAGTATATTTACCTCGTATAATATATGCATTTTTAATATATGGTTAAAAATGTTTTTATGTGTTCCTACAGCTATTAACTAAGTCAGAAATTCAACATAAATCTTCTACAAGTAAATTTTTTTAACACAAAATGCCGTTGAAAAGAAAATGTATCTCGTACAAGCTTTTTACTTCAATCTTCTAATATATATTAAATAATTACTCCGGTATAAAGTAAGTTTACATGTTAATGTAACATTGTTTCCTAATTAGCTCTCTGTTCTCAGCGTAGAAGTAAAATATATTAAGTAAATTATTTGCCTGCGACTCCACTCAGATATGTAAAACAAATGAAGTAGCCTACATGCAGCGTTTTCATTGTAATTAACTTATGTACATACCGCCTGCAGCGCCATCTGTCGGACTGTATGTGAATCTAAACCATCTATGGGACAAGGCAAGTGCATGCACAAAAACTCATTAAAATCGGTCCAGCCGAGCAAGAGGAGTTCAGTGCCATACACACGTATGGCAGAATTATATATATATATATATATATATATATATATATATACATATAGATATATATATAAATATATATGTATGTATGTATATAAACAGATATTTTGGCATAAAGATAGCAAGGTTTATCTTTATCTTTTTATTCAGTTTATCAGATCAGTAAAACTAAGATAGCTTTATCTGGCGTCCAATAAAAAGTTAAACTGCTTAGAGATATGAATTTATTTTTTCATATTGTATATACCCTTAACACGAGTTTACATCGTTTGATTAAATACGAGAGGTTTTTAAGTTTTTTTCTCATGTAACCTCGCAGATATATTAGGTAATATATTTATACAAATAAACTAATATGTATTATAACTATCGTCATAGGTTTATTACTAAAAGTATTTAAACTTATTGATTTTATTTTATGATTTGTGTTAAACTGCTTGCGTGTTGTTGTTTTATATCGTCCACAGTCCAATATTTTATACTAGTTTTTGTCCCCGAATTTGTCGTGCAATTCGGAATTGATAATAACATTGGTCTATGTGACGTCACTTCATACACTACACAACTGTAATGCCGTGACCTCACGGATACACAGTATTACGTAATAAATAAGCTTAGCGTTAATCTGATTTTTAAGCTATATTACTGTTTAGTTGAATCAAAATCGGTCAAGTAGTTTTTGCGTGAGAGCAAAACGGGCAAGTAAATATCACAACTATACATTAGCGGGCTGTACATGACGAATATGTTATAAAATTTTTATCAGAGTTATACACATTTTACACACGTGACACTGTTTCATCTCAGCCACATTTATTCTATAATTTTCGTATACGCAAACATTACTGACGGAACAGCTGTTATGATTTTGATAACATTAACAATTGTTACAAAAATTTCATGTTATAAATAATTTCATTTAAAAAATTCAAGCCTTTTAAAAGCTAGCAAACAAATTGTTCAAACATTTCCGTTGTGAAGTGCGTGCTTACTAATACAGAATCAAAATTAAAAAGTTTCTAACCGGTGGCAATTTATGTGAAAATGTGAATATTTTTTAAGGTTTTCGCTATAGAAATAACTTTCTTTTCATCTTAATTTACGTTTAATAAAAAAAAAACACACAATATTTTTTTATATGCTTTGTTCCAAAAAATATATTCTTGTACTAGCTTAGCTTTTATTGGAATATGACTTAGTTTGATCTATTTCTATATAACAGTAGGTGTGTTGTTATTTTTTTCATGTCTTAATTAATATCACACATTTTTACCCGTATCCTTACAACCAGTTTTCAACCTACTACATACGAAGCGTTTCCCGTTTAACGTTCAACTACATTTAATACTCTAATGTAATAGGTAAAATTTTTCAAACCGCTTCAGTGACTCAGTACAGTGAAAAGTTGACTATATATATAGTCTGTTTGCATTTACTAATTAAGAAATTTTAACTTAACGCATTTAAATTTATGTTATATACTTAGAAAATACAATTTTGATAAATTACTGTCTGTCTATTTGTTCCGCTTAATCTCAAGAACGGTTGGATCAATTTTGACAGTAACTTCGCTTACGGATAGACAATGTCATGACTCATGAGATAATCCATAGGTTCTTTTTAACCGATTTCTCAATTTAACTTTTAAGTTTGTAACGCTATTACTGCTTCAAATTAAAGGTCAATTTTCTACATTATTTTTTTTATGAAAAGGTCATAGTACTGAGGTAGTTCCATTGTCACCACGTCAGGATCTGATAAAGTGTTTCTCGATAACGAATAAAATCTCACAAGGATAACACGTATCTAAAAGGGGGCTTAACGTGCGGGCAAAGCCGCAGGCAACAGCTAGTTGATAATATAATTCTAACTGAAGATGGTGTAGAAATTAAATTTACCCGACATAATAATTACGAGGAACCTTCAATGTTAAAATAGAGACAGAGATACTTTATTCAAAGTAAGGTCTCTCTGGTAATATCTTTAAAATTTTCCTTTATAAATATTTTTCCTTTGATTATTATGGTTATAAAAAAAATATAATTTTTGTTTGATTAAAAAAGATTTAAAAAAATAGCGCATAATAATTTTGATATGAAAAATAATTTAATTATACATATTATCTTACCATGCGTTTATACCGTCAAAATAAATACAGTTAATTTGCAGTCTTGGATTCCTATACCTACTTCGGTACTACCATGCTTGAAGATTTATAAACAAAATTGAAACTGTGAGTGTTTAGTTTGGCTATAGAAACTCCGTGGTAAGGATACTCAATACTGAAGATCTATACTTAAAATATCCATAAATCGCTAATCGATGGTTAATTGCCGTTTAGAATTTAAATGATTGTTTAAAATCTATTAGTGTAATCAGTAATGTTAACATTTTAATTTATTCCTCAGGTGGTTCCGATAGCAACAAGGGGAAAAGCAAAAAATGGCGAAAAATACTTCAGTTCCCTCACATATCGCAATGCTTAGATATAAAGACAAAAATAGGTGAGTTTTAGCTTATAGTCTTAGTATATAAACAGTCAGACAACTCTCGATCTAATGGTATATATATATATATATATATATATATTCTCTTATATATATATATATATATATATATATATATATATATATTCTCTTATATATATATATATATATATATATATATAAGAGAATATTTTCAGTAATAATGTTGATTTTTTTAATTAAATATATGTTTGTTACTCATGATTCATTGTGATATATGGTCATAAACAAAACGACATCCATATATTATTATGCCAACTTTTTTTTGGGACAGTTAGCCAAAAAATGTAATTGGTATTTTTGATTAAAGAGGTTCTTTTATTTTATTTGTACAATAAAAGAACTGGCACGAATAATTATTAGGTACATTCTGATGATAAAAAAAATAATTACCAGTTAGGTATCATTGAAGATAGTGAAAATAAAAAATAAAAACTTTTTTTTCAACTAAAAATATTTTTTTTTTATATTCGGCCTGATGTAATTTTTTTTTATTTAAATTATCACCCAAAATCTTTTCGTATCTGTTTTATACCGGACAAAGCCACACATTTATTATAAACCACACATGATATGGATGTAATGCCATCTCTTTCTTCAATGTTAATAATGAAAGAGATAGCTGGATATAAGTCTAACAACCCTTCTTTGCCCATCACTGTTATGGGCTTAGCGTTATAAATGTTTATAGCGGCATTTATTTTCATAGCAGTAAATTATTATAAGAGAAAGCTTCCATATTTTTTGTATGAATTTTTATTTTTCAAGGGTTTGATTAAATTTTTTATCTATACGACTCTTATTTATTCAATTACAAATCTATTTGACACAACTTAGTTTAACATTAGTGTAAGTTATGTTGATAATTATATATTAGTAGTGGGATGACATTTTTTGTGACTTTTTTTTTTTTAATTAATCATAAGTTTATTGTACTGAGATTGACGAGAGTTCTGTTAAGATAATTACAATCACAGTATGAATAATGAAATTAAAGAAGTAACAGTTTAAAGCAGTCTGTGGTTTATATTTAATTTGATTATATCTCCTAATTATAATAGTGGCCATATTTTTTTTATATCTACATTCCCAAAGCTAGTTCCGTTCGTGTTGATTCGGAGTGTATCCGATATTAAATTTCGTGTATGAATTTAAACTACGCCAGCTCAGGACCAAGAAAGACGCCGTTTTGAGGCTATTGCGTAACAAACATCCAAATATATAAACTTTCACTTCTGTATCACGATTGTGAGGAGATTTGATGTTAGCAGTGAAAGTATATTCGTCTCTAACTAAAATATTACAAACGAACAATTGCTTGGTTTAAAATATTTTGTGAGTCATTTTGATAATCATATTACGATTATTTTTAAATCATGGACAATACATGAACCTGGATAAGATAATGTGAAATTAATCATCTAGATATTTATTAAAAAATGTCGCTTGTATGTGTTTTTGTAAATTTTAATACTGGAGGTAGCGAGTTATTTTTATGAATAATTTTAATATGAAAGCAGTAATGATAAATAAGGGTCGTCTTTTTTTTCCGTGGTCAGTTAGATAAACACTTTAGGTAATACAGTCTCGCAAGGATTTCCTGTTGGGAATTTTCATCATATTTTTCCTTCAGTAATCTTAGACCTTTTTCTATTCGCTGATATTTGATATTAAAACAAATACATCTTTGAGTGAAATTGGTTGACCGCTCTGATATCACAGATAATATCTGTATCCGAGGTCAGCTTGGCTTGTTAAAATGAGACATTTAACAATAGCTCAGAATATAAATAAATAACAATTTTTCCTTCAGCTGAAATCATATGAAGCCTTCGCTGTATTGTTCTTAAATTGAACTTACGAAGCTGAATTTCAATTATTTGCAAGCAAACGAAAATAAGGGACCGTTTACATGACCCTTTCAGATACATCAAAGAGATTCCAAGATCTAAAGCACATATGACCTCTTTTTAGACAGCAATTAAATTGTATGAATACGTGAACATTCAGCCGAATAATTGAACATCGGCTTGTATTCTACTATGACATATGACGGGAAAAAGAATAACGCAAGCTAACAGAAAAAAATAACGAAAATTACGATAAATCTGATATAATTAAGTCTTCAGTTTATTGATGATGATGCTATATATATATATGAGACCAGTTCTGTGTCATGTAATTCGTAAATAATTTGTCTTATTAAATTTAATACAAACTGTATTTCCTAATCCCGCATAGGATGTCCCTACTTATTACAAATCTGTAGGGCGGGTTAGGGCTGTCCGCGTCTGATGGATTTAATATTTTTTGTATATAAACTTTATATAACATTATTACAGGGTTATTCAGTATTATTGTCGAGTACAGAGTTGTAGTATAAGTGGTATTTAATATTCGATAGTTAGCCATCTAAATGAGAATAATAAAAACGTTTTTTAAATTAAATATATAGAGAGGGAAATAGTACTTAATGTCATATGTTAAACATATATGAGTTGAATTATATAAACATTATTACTGAAGCAAAGTACTTAAATAGCTTTTATTCATAGATAATTATAAAGTAAATAAAAAAAAAAGAAACAACTGGCAAATCAAGTAATCATAAGATAAAAATATATAACATTAGTTTGGACAACAACTGATACACTAACACTGCTAGAGAGATGTTAAACAAAAAATTAATATAATAACCACCGCAAGGAAATTGCCTATCAAATGAAAAAAACCGCATCGAAATCGGTAAATTCGTTGACTTTCCTCCTATGAATCGAGCGTTGACAAAAATTAATTCAAATAAATAGTTCGATAAGAAAAAAAGAACTATCGACTTTTAACATCGACATATAAAGTTCATTCGGCACAAATCTATCGATAAATGAGAGGTCTGTCACTTGGACGCAAAGCTGAACGTTTTCGTTATGCTTTTAAGTTCTTTAATATGTATGTATGTGTCAGTCCGCCGAAAATGGTTATACTGTCCGAGGGGGAAATTGAATTTACGATTTATTTTGTCATCAAGAATAAATAACGGCTCCTGTCAGATTATAAAGACATAAAGCATAAATTGTGTAAATATATGGTGTTGGGACATTAACGGAGAATTCCTCATGGGAATTTTAATTGCTGTAACCACATGTTAGGCTTGTTTCGTTTGTTGATGGGGTCGATCTAAAATCATTGGCCATTACTTGTTTTAGTTGCATGAAAATCAATTCGTTTTTTATATATCTGTCGTTACAAACGGAGTTAGATTTATATATATATTTAATTTGTTGTTATTTGTATGTTATATACTTAATGTGAGTGTGTTTGTATGTGTGTGTGTTTTTTTTTTATCAATACTGAACTCGGAGATGTGGGCTATGTGTTATTTTTAGCCTCGTTCCAATTCTCCAGTGACGATCTCAAGTCGCTGGACGTTCCTACCAAATAAGTTTCAATAGAATTAAGTAATAACAGAATCCCTTAACTATTTTTGTCACACTCACTACACAGCCCTGTCTTTGATCTGTTATATATAGGAGTCAGTCAGTCGAATCAGAGTTACTTAAACGTAAAAAAAATTCTTACTGAATTCTTAACTAGATATTTAGTTGTTTTTTTTGTTTGTTAATATGACTTTTAATATTTTTCAATTGTTTTATCTATTATGGTCGCTCGTTATACCATATAAGGATTAATTGTATATATATATTTTAATGTGATTTAGCTAAATAAAGCTTCTAAGTTAGATAAATTATATGGAATTATTCAATTAATACAATATATATATATATGTATATCTCTATATTTCATGTTAAGATATTTAATATTTTTTTCCTAGCGTCTTATTTGTTAATTTAAATTCATTTATTCTGTACAGGCCCGTCAAGGCGACCTGATCGTACGTCAGTACTTGTGATTCTGTATACATAGCACTATTGACGCGCTTCATAAAAAAAACTTATCATTTTGTGAATAAAATATATTGTGTCTATGTACGTTTTTGGATACCGTTTAAATGTACTAATAATTTTTAAAATTTTGACCGTTTAATGAATGTTCTTAGTATGAGTTTGGTAATACGAATTAAGACGTTAAAGTGAAAGTGCAGCTGTTAACTATTATAAAATTTTGTTAGGGTAATCTGTTTAAATGGATACAGATATGTTTTTTATACTTTATTTTTTTATTTTTTTGTAATTTTTCTTAATTTTTCGTGACAAAAATATTGATAACATTCATTTTAATCTGCAGTAGAACTCGTCTTGTATCTTATAAATGATATATTTGTCCATGACTAAACCTACTAACACTTATGATATCATCAAAATTGGTTCAGGTTTTTCTGGGGATTGAGTTGAAATTGACTGACATACATCTTGATATCGTACTTAAAAAATTAACGAGTACATTTTGTAACACACATTTCTCTATGTGCTTATTTTTGTTATAAAAAATCTAATTTAACACCATGTAATAATGTGTACAATTAAAAATCTATATAAAATTCCTGTGTACATAACAGGCTTATTGTATGTGTGATTGTCTGTTTTATAAATAGTTTTTTTTTTTTGGGTTATACATGAATTTTTTAATCAATTTATATTTTATTTAAATTAAACTATGATAAAGCGTTTTCGAGTTATCAAAAAAGTGTAGTGAAATTTACATTTAAGGCTATCGTCTTATGACATACAAGAACGATTTAACCTATTTGGACTATTTGGTGGCCGTGACTCCGCCTGGCTGTTTGCTGTGATAACACTATGCGAAAGGAATAAATTATTGAACGCTTTGTGCTAACATTGATTATTTCATTTTATGCTATATGTATCAGATAATATTATTGTTTCATAATGGCTCTATCTATAAAAAAATTTTTTTTTGATCCATACAGTAGATATTAATTCTCCTATTTATGTATTGATTAACATTGATTAGTCCAAATTTTTATGTTCTTCAATGAAATAAAACTCTTTGGGACATGTATAGTTTATATATTGTAATAATAATTAATTTAATTAACATATATATCATTAAAATGGTTATGTTATGGTTAATTTAATATTCAGTAATTCGGAGGTCGTTGAACTCTGTAACATATTCGGTAAATGGTATCCAATTACTGGAAAATTTCAATTGTAAGGGAGAACGCTTGAGGGTATGTTCTGGATTTCACATTACGAAGCCCTCCCGTGTAATTGATGAGAAAATTGAGATATTTCAGCGAATTTGTATGTTGTCCGTACATTTTACATTAAACCTTAAGCATTGTGATAAAATAGGAAAGCATAAAAAATTGCTATCGCAGTTTCGGAGTTTGATTGGAACAAATAGATGGATGATTTTGCATTAAATATTGCTTTGCTTTATATTTATATATATATATACTTGTGTGTAAAATATTACAACCGAATATTAAAATAACCTTCAATCGATTGAGATAAATTTAACTTTTAAGCACATAATATAACATGACAGGTACACGAGAGTTCAGTGACGTCACCCCAAATACAATATGGCGGAATAATTAAATGTATTCTCCTGTTATGTTCATAATATATATATATATATGTATGAGGAATGTTATGAAATTGGATTGAAAAAGTTAAGTATAAATTTATATTTGGTCTCTTTAATTCAAAATAAAAAAAACTTTTTTAAATGAATAAAAGACTAGTTAGTAATTCATGATATAACATATATTCCTTAAAAAACGAAAGTTTATTCAATAAAATTTAACCTAGTTGTTGGAAGTCTAAAATGTATGTTTTTTTTTATCATAATCAATGAAAAGCTAAAAAAGAAAGTCTAGATTATTCCAAAGGAAATATTATTGAGAGCATAAATATCCAAAATGAATCATTTATATCATTGGAATAGAAAAACATTGACTGCTTAAACAAGGTCAGGTGTTAAAGGTTAATTCGATTAATTTGATTGAATCGTAAATTTGAGTATGTGACTAAGGCGTCAAACTGGACCCGTGTTGACATACGGTTATGTTGCTCACCTTATATAATATGTTTTGTTAATACAGAACATTGCGGTTGTTTTAACGCGTTAGATAGGAGCGTTTACCGCGTTAGATAGGAGCGTTTAACGCGTTAGATAGGAGCGTTTAACGCGTTAGATAGGAGCGTTTAACGCGTTAGATAGGAGTCCTTTAAACCTACACTTGTGTCGCAAGTCCCAGGCACTGTTGAAGCTCCTCTCCCTGCAACGATGGACCCGACACCCGCACTGTGAATCCATTGAATGCTGATAAGTTTCGTCTATTCTCTATGGCTGGATGTATCTGTGGATGTTTATTACGCTTTCACCTAAATTTTAATAGGTTTATAAAGAAAATATAGCTCATGAATGGTACTGGGTTACAGTTTATTCTAATATGCTATTGTTTCTGTGTTACTAAGAACACAGAGCAGTTCTATTTTCACACGATAGGTGGCGCTGAATATGTGCATTGCTATTTAGACATATTTTAAACATACATGTTATAAATGTCTCATTAATTCGTTTTGAAGTTGGACAAATCGAGTCGCAGGCGACGTTAGGTAATACAATTTTTTTTGGACTTGAACAACGCATTCAGATTCTTATTGACACTTCGAAGGCGACATTATAGTGTGACTTAAAGGTGTTTTTAACTAAATATATTGATTGAGTATAACTAATTTTTGCAAAACTTCAGATCGGTTTGAACTTTGAACTGATACGTTAAGTACGTTAAGTAGATTTTAACGGAGTTGTTTAAGAAGGGTGTTCATAATAAATGGGTTTATTAAACTTTCTGCTAATTTTGTTACTTATGTTATAAATGTTATCATGTATGTATATTTGTTTGTTACGCTTCAAGTCAAGAATTTCTTAAAGTATATAATTTGTGGGTAACCACTGGGTTATATGACATAATTTTTTACCACAAGTTTCGCAATGTCACATAACATACGGAGCGTTTATCGTTTTTCATTCGTAAATTGCAAATTCTCCGTAAAACGTGTGACGATGGAAAGTCGTGGGAAAAGTACAGTTTAACAATGAACCAAAAAAGAAGACAGTCAAGGTTCAGTTTTAATCGGTGCTATGTTTAAAATAAAAGCATTAGAGGCTCTGTATAAATTAAACGTACTACGTTGAATGTGAGTAGTAAAAGTAAATGTTGGTGTGTTTGTCCCGTTCCATTTAAGCTATAAAACAGCTGTTTAAAATATGACAAGAATTACTATATTTTTTTTTTATATATTTTATATATATGAACTGTACATACTTAATATTAATATGAACAAAGAGAAGGTTTTATGTAATTAACACGCCGGATGTTTAAAATGTTCATAAAATTGTTTCTTTGTTAAATAGTTGACGGATGATATATAGATAGTTTTGTACATCCTACAATTGTTATAACGCGATGATTTTTATATGCTTTTTCATATACATTTGTTACTAATTCATGCTAAATACGTTATGGGATTCGATGAAAATATAGCGAATACATCAGTATAGCGTGTGAACTGTAATTTTTCTCGAAATTATCTATAGTTTAGTGGAATAACGACACAACAGTTGTATTCTGTATGAAGTCACCTGACATAGACATATAGTCGACGGTTGATTACCATATCTATTGTTTCTCTTTGAACCCTATTGCTAAGACATTAAAGCTTAAATTTGTTTCCTAACTTTTTTTTTATTATTGACTTTGTAATCACATATAAACTCTTTTTTTTCGGACTCGTTCGTGCTAATCCTCTTTTTATTCTTTTTTATTCTCTTCCCGCGAAACAGATCAACCGATTTTAAATTTAGAATTTTGTTGAATTAAAAAATACAGAATGAATTTTTTTTATTTAAATTTTACAAAGAAAAATATATATATATATATATACGACGAAAAACTTTTTTTGGAATTATTCATAAGGATTATATCAATACTCATTATTCATTATGAATATAAAAGAAATATCTTTCTATGGGACATATAGAACATATTTTTCTATGGAACGTCTGAAAATGAGAATGAAATAGCGGTCCGTGAATACATTTTTATTCTTCTCCAATAAATCCGATAGTTGGGTCTTGTTGGTTCTATTTTCTATTTCCTCGGACGGAAATGACGGAGCCAATATATATATTATTTTCATTTGATCAGATAATAATAGTTTAAATTGTTGTCCAACAGCGTACAACCTTTTTTTTATACATCACAAGCTTTTGTCATCTTTTTCGTCTGTCTGAATTTGATTTTCAGCTGATTGCGTAGGTACGTACGAGAATTAACTTGATTATGAAGTATATGTAGACGTAAAATTTATTTATTTATGTACTTTAACAAGGAACAATCTATATTAATTTAATATAGAAATGAAGTGATCAATGTATTGTTTATTCCTAATATTGAAGCTATTTGAATCTCAAAGGAAACACCGCGCTTTAACGCTGACAAAGAATTCACAGACGATTAGTTGATTTCTAGTTAACGGAAATTAAATTGAGTTTTTTTTTTACTATTATTTATTTGCAATGAATATAAGAAACGCTATTTAAATCGATTATATTTTATTCCTTGAGAGAATCGAGATGAATCTTCTCGTTTTATAAATTGAAAGGTGTTTATTATTCCTCGTATATAGTAGTCTCTTCCTTGGGATCACGAATTTATATTCCGGCTGGTCCTGTGAGGGTATCGGATAATGTTAAAAAAATTACATCTTTTTATCGACAAATAATCAAACAGCTATAATAAATTGTTAAAATAATGTGTAATAAAATATTCTATTTTATAATATGAAATAGCTAAGAGTAATAAAATGTGCTTAGATACGATTATATATTATATAATAATTTTCTAAATTAACTTTATTATGATATTTGATATTGTTTGAGACCTTGAGTTACGTCCTATGACCTTCATATTCTTGTAGATAATCTTACGATATCCGTTACTACATACAAAGTACATTAAGGACTATTTCGTTCAATACACTAAACAGTATCCTTAAAACAAGCCTGCAAAGAGGTTATATACATTTATACTTTTTACGTCTTGTGTACATGTATATAAATATTTTCGTCAAGACCTTACAATTAATCAGGTTCTTACATAAATAATAAAAAAAAAATAATGGCTATATATATATATATATTACACATTGGACTAAAGTCTAAACAAGCTCTCAAGCTAACTTGGACATTTGATGGTACAAAAATGACAAAATAGATCTATGCATGTTTTTGGGTAAAAAGCCGCGTGGATTTTTTCTGTATATATTTTGTTTAACATGACAGACGAGTGGCTGTGATCACGCTTACTATAAGTAATAGAAACGTCATACTTGCTGTTTATATTATTTATTCGGAAGTTTACGAGTGTGGATGTACGGATGTAAAGATGGCTGATGTACGGCATTACGGATGTAAAAGTGTTTGGTTTTAGTAATGTATGTGTGTTTGTTGTTCTTCTATACAAAAACTACACAACTGTTTTGTTTAAGTTTTACAGATATCAGGCTAATGCATAGGTAGGCTGTAATTTAAATGGATTTTCGTGTTTGATGTGATCAAGGTGCAACATTTTTAATATGCGTAAGTCATTTAACGCAACTGTAGATGTTGATTGTTGCACCGTGTCTTATGTTTAAACGTACTCTATATTTTTCTCTGAACATATTTCTGAAGTTTAGGCTGACGAAGAAATTGGCAAAACCTTAAAATAGAAATTCGAAAAATTGTTTTATTTTAATTTGTTCGCCTAAATTTATCTATCATAACACATATATGTATATATATAATGATTTTTAACTTGATAGTGAATTTTTCATCACGTTGTATTTGAATGGGATTACTGCAAATGTTATTGTATAAACACGAGTAAGTTAATGCTTAGAATATAAGTGTGTGCGTACCAATTGCGAAAATCTCTTAATTAAAAATCATTTATTATATTCACAACACAAAAACATATAAATAAGTCCCTATGATGTCGTTGGATAAAATAAAACAAATAATATTATGTTATACATACTAATATATTTTTTTATATATTTAAATTGATTTCGGTTGAAAATATTACAAACAGTTTGTATATATGATTTGCGTCCGTGTCGCACATCCTTAAGCCTTCGACCTGGTGAAACTTATTGAGAATAGCCTCCGGCTCATATCATGAGAGGTAGCGGATACAGAATTTTATAAATATATTGATAGAAAATTATAAAATACATATTATTTTTTTATTGTGATGATGTAAGTTCCTAATGTCTAATGTCAATCTGACAGTTACAGTCGATTTGATTCAGTTTTAAATATAGCAACTTTAGTAGCTTTGTTAATAGTTAAGCGATCTTTAATGAATTTAATGTTTTGCTTAGTACTTATACGAGACTTAACAAAATTATTATTTTGTATTTGTTATTATAATAATAACTTTCTATTTTTCATTATAATGGCCAAATAAAAAAATCGGTTTACTACTGGATTTTGGTTGATTACGTATCAAAGTAATAAAATTGATATTTATTTTATATATTTGTGTACTTAACACCAACACGCCCGTGTTAATCTTGTGTCTTGGACCAAACGCAATTCCTTTGAGAAGGAATCACGCTTTGAATAACTATGCTTTGTAAGTAAACGTGCCGTGTTCTGTACTTTTGTGTGTTAGTAACAAGTTATTGTTGAGCAAAAACCGTGACATTCCTATATTATTTTCTATATAGCCCTTACAGAATATAAATGTCAGAATTAATTTTGTAAAGGACTTTGTATATATATTTTATTTTATAAATATTTATGTTAATATAAGCTCCATGCTATTAACTACATTTCTCATATTCTTAATGTTTCCATCTATCGTGATTGGTTTTAGAAATTCTTTTGTCTTTCTTTTCGGAAGTCCTTTATCTTAAACATTTGGAATTTTATAAAAATTAATATTCACATTTACATCGGAGATGAGAAGGATATTTTTATTACAATATTGATTAATACATACGACTAATTTGGTTCAAATTTAACCATATAAAAAATATGTTATTGACCGATTTCTTATTCATAGATTGTTAATGTTCCGTATTTCAAAGTCGCTGCCAACATGAAGTGCAGGTTATGTCTAAAATCATCTGAATTGTCTCAATCATGGTGTATTGTCGGGGTTACGACTTTGTTTATCAACTGTATCATTTCGGCGTGCAATAAATCCCCATGAATTACCCCATAAAACCGAACGACGTATCATCTCCCCGGATCAATTGATTATGATTTGAATGTTTGCGCTGAATTCTTATACATGTATATTATAATATAAGTTGCGTAGTTTTCATTAAATATATTAATACGACACGCGCATATACATAAATGTATGTAAAATATTTTTATTCAGGAATCTAATGCCTTCAGCATTATGTTATTAAAAAAAAATTGTTTTTTTGCATCAAATAATAATATATTACCTTTTTAATTATTTATTCGAAAAGGATTAAAAAAAATATGTATAACTTGCTTATGGTGAGTGTTGTGAGTCATAGTGTTTGACGATTTATATTATATTTTGACATTGACGTATGAAAGAAAGTGATGTAGAAAAATACGTGAATGTTTTTATTTCGTCGTTTGATGTATAAGAATAGTTCTACTACTGACGAAAAACTTGTATTAAATTAAAAAAAAATATTTTTTTTTATTTATATAATAAGAACGTGTTTATAAAGATGTAAATTAATTGTTTTATACAGGACAATTTTACTTTTAAACATATGTATATATATTTTCGAGACTAGGTATTTTACGCAGCATCTGTTTGTAATTGTTATGTATTACTAACTACTTATTATACTACGCTATACTTATCTTTTATATGTCTACCTGTTTAATTTTTAGCTATTATAATTTCTAGCAAAGTACGTACTATATACATAATATTTTAAAAAAATCTATTTTTTTTTACATTTTCTTTTTTTACGTATTTTATAACATTTTCATTCGTCTCTTAGTTGCGTACGCGATTCATTTGAATATTTTGATAGAAATTTAGAGGAGTTTTTGTATTAGTTGGTCATTGTTACACATGGTTTAGGTTAAATAAAGTTTCCATTCAAACGAGAAAAATATTTAAAAAAATCAGCAATAGACCATACTATAGCTATATGTTTCACAAATATATAAAAAAAATATGTATCAAAAGATAATATAGGAATATAAGATGGAAGATAATCTAAGTATTATCTTTATGACTAGTAATATTTTCTTGGTTCACATGTTTTCCTTTGTTAAATTATCAACATACAGATCCGTGCAACAATTTGAATATTTGACTAACAATGTTTTAACGAACAAGAGTGTCTAAGAAAAAAATATTTGAAGTAACGAAGTTAATTGCTCTATAGTCCAGAAGGATAAGTGTAAAAAGATATCTATCTTACTGTGTCAGAGACATTCACATCTCGTCTGCCCGTGATCACGGTCGCTGAAAAGTAACCGAAACGTCGAGTATGTAGTTTTAATAAAAAATAGCACGCGTAGTATATCTGAAATATATTAGTTTCATTTAAATTAATAAAATATTATTAATATAACGCTAAAGTGTGAAGTCAGCTAGGCTCAATAGTATAGCTTTGGGTTATACTAGCCAGTGACGTCATTTACTAGTGTTATTAAGAGACGTCAAAGGGCTTAAAATAAAAATTATGTTAAATTAATTAAAAAATAAATAATACATGAAATATATATATATATACGATTTGTACGATTGCGGATGTTTATGAGGAGCGGAGCTAACTTCATGCTGTAAATCAATTAAATAATTATTATACGAACTGTTGGGACATCATGAATGTGTGTCAGATTGAAGGCTTGATGACGTCATAGCGTGTGACGTCATTTCTATCACTGGAATACATGCACTGTGCACTATGCAGTCTCTGGTCTACGATTGTAGCTAGAGTCTGTTAAGGTAGTTCTTGTAATAAATGTATTATAAGTGATTATTTTTTTATTGTTTATCAATTGTTATTATTTTTATCATATGTTAGTTAGTCTAAAATTGTACGTGTTTTAGCAGCAAGAGGTTGATGGATTCGCTTTATGATAACATTCATATGTGATTCCCTAAGCATTAACTGTTAAAACCTCTTTCATAGTTTTGTATAAAACAATACGTATATAGATTATTAAACTGTAATGTATATAAGTTTGTATACTTAAACTTTCTCACGCTTATCTCGTTTTACGACAGTTTATGCGAAATTGCTGCCAAATCCACTAGCAGCGTAAATCTTTACGAACACATTGGAAGTTTTAAACATTTGTTTTTCCGTCTCCATCATGTCGGCTAGATCTTATTCAATGACATCAAGTTAATGTTAGAGAATACACATATTTGAGAATTAAATTAAAATAGATTATAGCTATAAAAATATAATTTACACGAACAGGAAACGAACTCGTAACCTCTGGAATATAGTGTTTCAATGATCGCTTTAGAGCCGCGTGCTATATGCTCTGTCTAGTAATATTTCGATGGTCCCAGGGTCGAATCCTCCGACGATTATTACATTATATGTTTTCATTTTATATTTTAATTTTTAAAAAATCGGCTGTAAACCAAGCTGTATTATTAAGATCATAAAAGTGTTTAAGTTAGAACAGAATTTATAGACGTTTTTCGTATGGTGTTTATATTTATATATTCATGATTAAAGTTAATATTTATTAAAAACTTTATGCGAACTTTAAATTAAACGAAATATCTAAAAATTTTCTTGCATTTTGTGCGACTTGTAGATACGTATGTTACTTAATTAATTAATGCCTTCATTTCAATTGTATACGTAAACTATTTGTATATTTATTTAGAAAAAGGAATATTCTTAGGGAAAAATCGTAGCCTTATAAAAATTACATGATATATTTATCTTTAGCAGAATTTAAGAAAGGCCATAGTTTCGACCTTCTGTATTTTATGTGAAGTCTGTATTTGATCACTCCTTGATGAGTGAAGAGTATTGATAGATCAGCATCACGTTGTTGTATGTTGAAGTCATGTATTTAAGCTGATGGTACCATTATCCTTAGCACAAGTTTCCATCGTACTGCATACGATGCGTTTCCTGTTTCGCATCGCGTAACCTACGGGACTACTACAATACGGGAAGATTTACGAATTAAAAATTTGTTAACGCTCCTTATGTATCGTAACTATGACAACTAAGGTAGCATCCTGACGAAAGGAAATTTTGTCAATATAGTTTTGTGTAAATACTGTACATCTATCTTCTTATAGAAATTTAATTGAACAAGTAATCCATACGGAAGACGAGCTTTATGTATCTCCTTAGATTATTCTTAACATGACGATATAATTACTACGTGTTTTTCAAATAATACGTCAGTTACGATATCACGTGGAGTGGTGATGCGAAAGTGTTTGTGTCTTAATGTAGTACATAAGATTCTGAATAATTTGTCTATCAGTATCACAGTCTTTTAGAAGTGAAGTGTAGTATATTTATTAAAGTAAGGTTTTAAAGATAATTGATATAAAGACGAGACGAAACTTAGCATTCCATGGATTCACCGTGCGGGTGCCGGGTCCATCGCGTTGCAGAGAAAGGAGCTTTAACAGTGCCTGGGACTTGCGACCCAGGTTTAAGTTTAAGGGGCTCCTATCTAAAGTGCACTATTATTTCAACTGGCTCAATCCTGTAACAAAATTGTTTTTTTTTTTTAAATTAACAAATAGTAAATGGGTTTAGTGTTTAACTTCCGTGTAAAGACGTAATGTTGCTTGCCAAAAAAAAAAAATACTACGTAAAAACTAAATATACACAACTCAATGTTACATATATACGAGTATGTATAAAAATGACTTAGGCATAGGACTTCTTTTTTATTTCGTTATTATAACAAACCGTAGATTATATTTGTATGAGATTTGAAAAAAAAAAATTCATTATTCTCACTGTTTTTTCCTTCAAATAAATTGAAAATAGCGTCTTCGAACAAACTAAACTTTATATTTAAGTTAAATAACGTTTAAGAGTTGTTAATTTAGTGTCTAGATATAAGTTTCAGTTCGACAATCAAGTCTCCTTTATTGTGTAACCGTGATGTTTAAACCTGTTTTACTACTCAAATGTAAAACCGCTAACGAGCTAATGGACTAAGGATTGATTGTTTTCCGACACATATCGTTATATGCATATGACTGCATGGACTGCATATAAAGATAGTGTTTTTTTCATATGGAAATCTCAATTTCTGTATCTCATTAACACATTTTAAAGTACTTTAATAATAAGTTACTTTAATAAAATATATTTTATTTTGATTTCTATTATTAATGTATCTCATATATTGGTGACAAAAATTATTTATTTCTTGTTTATATCCACATCTTGAATGATTCTGCCGAAAGTTGTTAAATAAACTGTGTGGTGTATTAAAAAAAAAATATATAAAAAATTATTCAACAAATTTTGAATATTTAAATGCAAGTTTGATTTTATAAAGTTTTTTCTATTAAAACCTCTTTAATAGCCTCACGGTCACACGACGACGTGCTTTATAGTGCTATAACATTGCTCTATTAAATCGTAAACAGTGTTACCATTACATAAACTATTTTAGGTTTAATAAACATTTTATAAGTAAATAAAACTTTTTTACTATGTAAACACGTTAATCAGTTTGCAATCGTAGTGAAAATGCGTTGTCAATTAACTCGTTCGTTTCAGTCATGGTTTGCTTATGGTAAGAGACATGGTTGGTGGGTGTTCGGACCATTAATACTTAAGTAATTATTACAGGTTTTGGATGAAATTAAACAATAAATAATATCTACGACTTGAGCGAGTATTCGTTTAAATGAAAGTAATATATTCGGATTGCTATGGGTTATTTTGTAATTTTTAATCCTACATACTCCCGACGTTTCGGTTACTTTACAGCACTCGCGATCACGTGCAGACGAGACGTCGTGAGTAAGTAGTCTTAAAAATAATAAAATAACTCGTAGTAATCCGAAAATATTAGTTTCATTTAAACAATAAATTATATATATATATATATATATATATATATATATATATATATATATATATATATATATATATATATATATATATTTTATATTTTTCCTGTATCAAGGTAAATGTAATGCCATAGTTAGGTTCAATTTTAAAATTGTTCCGGTTCTTCACTTTTATGCCGGCCATGGTAACTTTACTGCAAATTTATGGCCCAGCGATGGATTATTGAAGTGTTTGAAGTAATGATTCATATTAAGTTTGTAATATTGAGAGTATAAACTTTGCTTTCCCGTTCTTCATTATCAACCAACGTGTAGACAAAATGTTGTGTATCTTCACTGTTTATGTATTAGTTGTTTGTCTGTATGTGTGAGTGTTTACACACAGACATGTTTTTATTAGCTTCAGAGAGCTTTTAAATTTAATGGAAATCGAACCTAACATTAACGTATGTAAATTATTAACGTTCTGAGAGATAAGAGCATAATTATATCTTCAATCAATTTCGTTATACCTTAATAAAATCCTAGTATCAAAACATATAATATAATAATCATTATTTTCTATTGAACTTCCGTACGTCCAAAAAAAATATATAAATAATTTAAGAATTTTTCAATACAAATTTTAATTTCACTAAAGAGGTCCTTGTTAGGAATCAATAGTTTTCTTTTGCTACCTCCATGCCAACTCCCGTTGGCTCAGCTCGGTTTATCCCGGGCCAAATAACAGGAGCGCTATATGCCAAGTCTCCAAGAACTGCTGATAATTTATTTGGGTTTTAATTCGTTTCAGCAGAATTAATACGATAGAATATTATTATAACTTCTTCCTGGGTCTAATAAAATCTTGAAACATTGGTTGAACCTTGATCAAACAATGTATAATAATTATATAATCGGTCTAGTTATGTGACAATTATGATTTAACTTATATGGTTATATCATATAGAATACAGAATTTTCTCTACGAAACAGTTCGATAGGAATAGATAACAGAGTTTCAAAAGCCAATCGATTTAAGTCTAAACGATATAATGAAAATCATTTGTTTATGCTTGATTTTCAACAAAGTGTCAGCCTGAAACCACTTTGTTTGAGTGTCGTACAAACCGACCTACATCAAGGAAAAAATGACCTGACAGCCCTTGATCCTTACTCTTAATTGTTATAAGTTAAAATTCAAAAACATCAAAGAGGACTTGCTCTAAAATAATTAATCAATGTTTAATGTATCTGAACATTCGCAATGTATGTTTGTTTATTGATATAAGGTCTTAATGTGTTTAGTAAAACATTAATACGTCCTTACTGGTTGAATACTTTATTCGCACTAAAAATTAAATTAGACAAACGGACTGTATGAGGGTATTTAAATGTTTGAGGGTTGTCTGTCTGTGAAAATTATTCGTTTGATCCTTGATTGCTGTTGCTGCTATTTAACTATGTTATACGTTTCATTATTGATATTTTTTTTATTTGGTCATGTCCTTTTAAATGAAAATAGTATTTTTCGGATAAACTACGCGTGATTTATTTTTGTAAAAAACTACATACTCTCGTACATACATACATCTCGTCTGCCCGTGATCACGGTTGCTGAAAAGTAACCGAAACGTCGGGAGTATGTAGTTTTTTACAAAAATAAATCACGCGTAGTTTATCCAAAAAATACTAGTTTCATTTAAATGAATAAAACTCGCGAAAATCTTAGATCTCATTATGGTCATATCCTGTTTCTTCCAGATGTAGAATACGACTACGTGGTAGACCAGCAGCCGATAGGGAAGCTGCTCTTCAGGCAGTTCTGCGAAAGGAATCGTCCTCACTACCACAAATACAACAGTTTTCTGGATGCGGTCAGTATTAAAAATATTAAAATGTTTTTATTTCTTTTTCTTTGGAGATTATATAATATATAAGATTATGAAAAATAACGGTAAAATATATTTAAAAAACCCACTCTACATTTCATGAAAGGAAATATTGTTGGCCAAGTCCTGTAAGCTAATTAATGATGCTATAGAACATTTTAAATAATCAATTAGAATTTGTTTACCCAATTACAGTTACGGAACTCTGTTAGAAGTTTTTTTTAAAGATAAAATAAAGTGATTTTGACGTCTAGATCCAATGATTGTGACAACAACACGTCAGCGGTAATCAAGCTAAGAATTAATTTAAATTGTTTCTCAAACAAAGACTCGGTGCTAAACAAAAGCTTTTCTACATCCAATGATTTATTGTTGCGTTAAATGCATCATATATTATGTTGAGATAATTCATATGTATCCAGCATCCCATGACTGTGCACAGAAGTATCAATATCCTCCGATTACAGCCCACGCTTGTTGATCAGTTTGAAAAACAACACAATATAAACTCGGCATTAAAAATGTTATGTGTTTTAATTTTGTACGATTGTGTACAACTTAGGTTTGTTAAAATTATATCTATTTTGCAAGACATATACCTTAAGATTAAGATTTCCCCCAAAAAAATATAGTTTCGTGATTGTAAATAATATATATTTTTTGGAAATTCGTGAACTGTTAATCTTTGTGCCGTTTGAGATAGTTTAGAGACAAACGAATACGCCGGTTACCACTAGTTATATCACAAATGATACCGTTATTATTAATTTTTTTCACGAAAATTGTCGGTTAAATTATTATGTAAAATATCTCATTTAAGTGAACATTGTATGTTCTTTATGAGAAAAATAAAATTCTTAAACCACAAAATCGCTTGGTATATGTGCATGTATATAATGCACTATGTAGCCTTACCATTCGTTTTAACTAGAAACTAAACAGTTAACAGTTTGTAATTTCCAATCGTTGCATGTAGCACTGACATTACTAGATAAATTTAAATACTGGATACTGTGCGTTTAGTTTGCGTATGCGAACTCGTTACGCCCTCTAGTGGATAATAAAAATAACATTGTAATTAATTAAAAATGAAAAACTAATTTAATCATTTTAAAACTGTCGTATCGTTATCATTCTTCATGACCCAGTGAACTATGAATATAATTTTTGTAATGTAAATTAGCAATGCAGAATGAAATGAGAACGAGTATGTCAATTGACTAGAGACAATACACGCTCTTTTTAATGGTAAATATATATGAAATCCTTTCGTTATTAAGCCGCGTTTAACAGAGCGCGCGTTAATCAGTGGCCTTTATGTTCCTTCAATAGCTTTAGTATTGTAATTATGACGTTTTAATGACGAAGTTAAATTTAACGGTCCCTTTTACCGCTTAGATTAATTGGTTAATAAAAATATTATGTTGGAACTATTGATGTGATTGTTTCTTAAGAGTTTAACAAGCATTTTTATTAACTTTTTTTTTTTTGGATTTAAGCATTGGCTATATATTGTTTTATTTTATCTATATATAAATTTTCTAAACATGATCTTGGATAGTATTTGTCGTGATAAACTTTCTTTGAGATCTGCTAAAATATTCGAAATCTAGAACAACTTCCTTAAAATAATTCTAATTTCCAAACTAAAGAGGTGGCGGACAAAAGCTAGTCCAGAAGAAGTTGACAATACAATAGCTAGCCTACAATTAATTACCAGCACTTCCGGCATAATATCAAAACATTCAACACAGCACACATACTTCCTGTATTCCAGCTTTTGAGTTTCCAGGCGGAGAGATTCGAAGTTGAGGTGGACGAGACGAGGGTGTCGCTTGCAGCCGAAGTTTTCGGACGGTATCTGAAGACGGATGACGTAGATGCCGTCACTGACGTAGTACCATCAGACGTCATCAATGATGCCAGCAAACTGCTCGAAGGTAAGAGTAATGATGGTAGAAGAGAAAATAGTACGCGGAGTCCCTTCGCGCTGACGAAGTGAATCTAAATAATGCGGAAACGAGAATAGGAAGGGATAGATATCAATGATTAGTTTATTCATATTGTTTCTTTAAGACAAACATTATAAACATTGCTTAAAATTCACAATTGACCCACCCATTTACCCTCGTTCCATCTCTTTCTATCCCCTCTCCCTCCCTCTTAACGCAACCTTGTTGGAAGTCGGTTTAGAAGTTTCAATTCAAAAGAATATAAAAGTTTTTTAATTCGATTTGATTGTTTGTATATATGTTGCTGATGTGAAAAAATAGTCCCAATTGTAAATCACGAAGATATACAAGCTTTACCAATGTAAAGATACATACATACATTTACATCCTATGAAAGAATAACAATGATGAATGTCTTTAGTGTAAAATTATTGTCAGGATAATAAATAAGTATTGATGATTGTATGTCAAGGAATATTCCAGATTTCACTTTCTCGGGCGGTTCCAAGGACATTTTTAGCGAATGCATCCGGTGTGTGAAGAGTCACTTGGCGGGTACTCCGTTCGCGGAGTTCGAGAGGTCGATGTACTTTCATAGATACTTACAGTGGAAATGGCTGGAAGCTCAGCCGGTCACCCAGAACACCTTCAGGATGTACAGAGTCTTGGGAAAGGGAGGCTTTGGAGAAGTCTGCGCATGTCAGGTAAATAGAAATCTCATCAGTGGAACTTTAGACGTCACTAAGCATATTGACGATTGACTGAAAAAACGATATAGCATCAGATTTTTACTTAATTGTTATTCATGTTCAGAATTGTTTATAAATGTCTTATCAGCAGCCGGATTTGCTAATGTACCTACAATCATAATGCCAAAGAAAATAGCCTTTTGTTATTGCTGTTTCTTGCGGAACTATAATTTTTTTCTTGATTTGAAAATTCCTAAATATAAATTTTACGCACACGTACATTTATCCTTCGGTTATGTGAGACTTAATTAAACTTGGTTAAAGACGTCTCCAAGTCCATGGGCGTCTCATTTTCTGTTAATAATCTTTGAATATGTTTCATTATAAACATCATGATATCATAATCACCAGGTGAGAGCCACTGGCAAAATGTATGCATGCAAGAAATTGGAAAAGAAACGCATCAAGAAGAGGAAAGGCGAGGCCATGGTGCTCATCGAGAAGCAAATCCTGCAAAGAATAAACTCGAGATTCGTCGTTAATTTAGCGTACGCCTACGAAACTAAGGACGCTCTGTGTCTGGTTCTAACTATTATGAACGGTGAGCTTAAAGTAGACGCGTATTTAGTTTGGGTCCATGAAGCCTTGTACCATTAGAGATACAAAGTATTCTCGTTTAGTTTTATCATATAATTAAGATCCAATAGGAACCCGCTAGATATCCCAATACTGTAGTCCAGATTTAGTAATCCTAATGTCATTCAACAATAAAGGTCTGTATCATTTGCTGGTTACGATGATTTATGGAATTATTCAAAGAAGTTGAAGGTAGTTTTGGAAAGTAGATACTTGGGAAGAATTTGTTTCATTCCGATTCCCTCACTATCATACCTACATACAGATGTAGGACGTTTTTTTTGGATTGTGAATTTGGTTAGATAGAGAGAGGAGCTTGGACGGTGGAGGGGACATTAAACGCACGCTACATAGGGCCCTTTAAACCTACACCTGGGTCGCAAGTCCCAGGCGCTGTTGAAGCTCCTCTCCCTGCGACGCCATGGACCCGGCACCCTCACGGTAACTCCAAGGAATGCTGAGAAGTTTCGTTTCATATATCCTATCATCCAGGTGGTGATCTGAAGTTCCACATCTACAACATGTGTGGTGCTGAGAGCGGTTTAGGGCTAGAAAGGGCAAGGTTCTACGCGGCGCAGGTCGCCTGCGGACTTGAACACCTCCACAGGATGGGCATCGTTTACAGGTATTGAGGGTGAGACGAGTGTGCGAGTAGCCTTAGTTGCTGAAATCTTTACCTAATTGAAATTCATTAATATTCAAATAAAAAAATTATGGACGCGAGAGCAGATTCGACACTGCGGCCTTCGAATTACCGCGATCTAATGTCTTTGATACTTAGGATGTAGTACTTTTTAGGTGACGAATTAAAAGTTTCTTACGTCGACAGATTCTAATAATGTCTTAGAGGTTTTTATTAAAGTATTTCATGGTGGATGCTCTAGGGATTGCAAGCCGGAGAACATTTTGTTGGATGACGTTGGCCACGTCCGGATCTCGGATCTGGGGCTGGCTGTGGACGTGCCGGAGAGCGGCGGGGTCAGGGGTCGTGTGGGCACCGTGGGGTACATGGCGCCCGAGGTCTGTCTCCGTTATACTATTACAGTTGAACTGAATTATTCACAATAAATGAGACTAATATTTTTCTGATAACTAAGCGTATTTTATTATTTTAAAAACTACACACTCCCGACGTTTCAATTGCTGCAAAGTAAAGAAAAATATTAGTTTCATTTAAATGAATACTCGCGTAGTTCTTGGATCTCGTTATGAGTTATACACATTCGTGGTAAAATTACACACGAACATTTCCGTCCTTATACACATTATTATATTATTGGTGTAGTTTGAATATTTTCTCAAAGAATTCTATGAGAAATTTCAGCATCAAGCCCCCGTAGGTTTGTTTAATGTTAAAATATCCGAGTAAATTGTACCCGGTTAGATGAGATGTGTACAAAATATGTCGTTGTATGGCCATTAGCTATCATTGTATGGGTGACCTCAACAATTAGAATAGCCAATTGAAATTTACCCTCAGAATCCTCATAGTGTTTATCCTCAGCTCCAGCACTCTTCATTATTTTTACAATGCAAATGGTAATATTTTATAATAATAACCTCAATTTTATTTTCGTTCCCAAATTAAAGACGGTTTGCTCTTAACAGTAATCTAACGTAGAAATGACAGTTAACTGATCTATATCCAATCGATATGTTGTATTAGAGGGTACATTTAAAATATAGATAAATTCAAAACATTGTTTATTTCATGAATAACCGTTTTATGCTCTAAATGAAACTAGTATTTTTCCGATTACTACGCGTATTTTTTATCCAAAATGTGATCCAAAGCAAAGTAACCGAAACGTCTGGAGTATGTAGTTTTTAAAATAATAAAATACGCGAAGTAATTACAAAGATATTAGTTTCATTTAAATGAATATTCGCGCAAGTCTTAAATCTTATTTATTATACTTTTTTCTTTTTTTTTAGGTGATAGACAACGAGCGGTATACATTCAGCCCGGACTGGTTTTCGTTCGGCTGTCTGGTTTACGAGATGATAGAGGGACGCGCCCCGTTCAGGGCTAGGAAGGAGAAGGTCAAGAGGGAAGAAGTCGACCGGAGGGTCAAGGTGAGGTCATTCACGAATTCACTTCAGATATGGGCAAATCAAATATGAAATTATGTTCAGATAAGTCCAAAGTGAAAATTAAAAGTGAGGGTAGTCGTAATTTTGTCGATTATATAATTTAAACTAAAATTTGGAATATTTTCTGCGAATCTGAATGACCGAATAAATTTATATACACTTCAGAATCTGTGTCAGCAAAAAATTTTATGTAGTATGTTCCAATGTATTTATACGTACCTAGTTGATGGGGACATTGTCACGGCGTATTCTTACTTGACCTCAACCGCTACAAACCAGCGCCATCAAAAAAGTCATAATAATTTCAAAATACAAAGTTTCAACGGAATCACCTTTATGATATTTCCAAATTTAGTTATATGGAAATACAAATAAATGTATTAACATTTAATTCCTCATGTATCCGGATGCTGTTCATCATCAGCACGAGCAGGAGAAGTACAGCAGTAAGTTTAGTGACTGTGCGCGGGCGCTGTGCTCGTCTCTCCTGGTGAAGTCCGCGGCTGGGCGGCTCGGGGCGGGCGGAGGGCGGCGCGGGGCGAGGCAGGTCAAATCTCACAGGTTCTTCGCCAACATGAACTGGGCTAGACTCGAGGCCGGCATGGTAGAGGCGCCCTTCGTACCGGATGTTAGTATATATTTTTTAATGATAGCCATCATTTATGCATAGGCATTCATATATTCTGCCAAAGTACCATGGAGATTAAATATGTATCTATTGAATTACGATTATATATGTCGGAGTTGGATCCAAACCGTGTTATTATTAAAAGAGTGACGTCACCAAAGCCTATATTCTTGAATGTCATCAGGCTCTGAGATATTTAAAGTAACCTCGTAGACGGTTTGACGATTCCCTTACTCCGAAGGGTTCCGTTCCCTGCGCCGGCTCGAGCGAGACTCCCCGTAATCTGTACTCCCGCCTCTATTTATACCGACGCAGCTGGTTATGCGGATGACACCTGATAATTTCAACTACCTTCAGTTATTAGTTATTCAAATGAAAGGAATTGCGCCGATATATATAAGTCTATCAAATTTTACTTTGTTACCCATTGTCATACAGATTCTTTTTATTATCAAAATCTCCTATATTTTCATTCATTGCAATATATACAAGCATTTTGTTTGATAATATAATAGACACATACATTTCCAATCCGTATCTTTTACGGCCTGAAGATACACAATAACCTATAAATGTGCCAACATAGTATTAATTATCATTACAAAGTTTCTGAACGTAAATTACATAGAATGAACACCCTGTATAATTTAATTTCAGCCTCACGCGGTTTACGCTAAGGACGTGTTGGATATCGAGCAGTTCTCCACAGTGAAAGGCGTCAACCTCGACGCTGGTGATGATTCATTCTACTGCAAGTTCAGCACCGGCTCCGTCAGCATACCCTGGCAGAGAGAGATGATAGAGACCGGGTGCTTCAATGAGCTGAACGTGTTCGCGGGTGAGGCTATCGTGACCCACATACCGACATACATCGAGATACCAGTAATAATATATTATCAGCGCCAGGACCGGAATTCCATTAAATAAAATACAATCGATACCTAAAGCGTTTTAAGTCATCAAATAAAACGATACGCAAATAAACGTATGTTAATTATGAAAACAAAATGTGTCGCGCGTGCCGAGCTGCGAGCCAACTCCAACGAGCGCCGCAAAGCGGATGGACGCTCAGCTCTGAACAAACTCCTTATATAGCTTTACTAAAGTGTCAAGGGATAAGTTGTCGACATTGTCATTGCGAATGTCCGTGATCACTTTGAAGCAACCGAAACGTCGGGATTGTATACTTACAAAAATAATAAAAAACGCGGATTGATCTATACATATAAGTTTTATTCAAAAGAATATTCGCGAAAATCTTAGACATCATTAATATGTGATGTTTTTCTTTTCAGAGGATTCTGGTCGTGAGTGTCGCAGTCAGGACCTGTCTCTGTCACCCACCCCGCCCCGGGAGACCACCTCCGGCTGCTGCGGACTCGCTCACAGGGTAACACACACATACACTCACACATACACTACAAGACAGACATGTATATACATAAACTCATACACAAGGAATGATTCGTATCGTCCTTCATCCTGTACTCTTGATAGGAATTTGTATCATGAAAGTAAGTACGGAGCGTTACTAGTTTTTCATTCGCAAATCACCGGACATAGTATCGATAAACTTCGAACTTTACAAAAGACAAATTTAAAGCTTTATAGTTAGTCGAAGTAGACTCATGTTAAGGAGACAGGGAGTAAAGATAAAGTAGGTTATATTAAATTATATAGTGTCCGGTCATATATATTAATGGCTTCTAATTGTAATTAATTACAGGTCCTTTGTCCCCAAAAGAAGATTCCAGCTCGTCTTCGTCCTATCCCGGTCCCAGAACATTTGTTGCAACCTTCATCGCCAGCGCCCAACTCCTCCAACGATACGCCCAACAAGACGCCGGACGTTCAAACCACACCGAACGATGTTCAAAACGCACCGAACGAGGTTCAGACGGGAACCGAACAGAACAGCTGACCGAAATAACCGGAGTTATACCGATGTTTTACGGACGGTTATTTTATATTAACGGTTAAAAAGTTCGCAACGGAATACACAACAAACGGACGTATGATTTATACGTCCGAGAAAACAAACAGTTAGACTTGAACCACGTTTGAACACGGTTTCGTTTGCCGATTGAATTCTTTTGAACCTAATCGCAACTTGTATACGTGGCCATCGAATATGACAGTTAAAATGGCGTCTCATTTGAATTACTGTTTTCATCGTTTAAACCGATCGGCGTTAAGAAAATTGTCTAAAAAAAAAGTCTTGCCCTTTAAAGATTCACAAACAGTCATTCAGATATGACAAAAAAAAGATCATGAACAAATTTAGTATAAGGACGTTTGTGTTTGTGCGGAGATTTTATTATATTTGTATGATGGAATGGAATTTTGTAACATTTTTGACAGGTTTACTAATTATTATTATTATTATTGGTAATATATATATATATTTTAATTCGACTGATTTTATAACGCGTAGCTCAAACCGTCGAACAATGTTGTGTTAAACGACGATGGCAACACTTAGATTATTTTACAAATAATTTCCTAACATGTGTTTATGTTTTACAAACGTCGTACGTCGCAGTTACCTCACTAGTTAATTTATTACTTTCTGACCAGCCATCGTCGTTTTAATTTTATTTGATATTATTTATTCTTTGGAACGCGTGTATTTGTACGGTTGGATTTATTTTTTTTTCAATATTCGCTTGTCTTTGGCGTCGTTTTGATATAGAATAGGAAGGCTTCGATAGATCGTTAGTAGTCACTGAAGTTTTTATTTTTTAAATCGGATAAGAGGAGGTATGGTGTAGTTCAGAGTTTCCCAACTTGCGGGTTGCGAGTTTTGGTTGACAAAATATATATTTATAACATATAAAATTATTATTATCATACCCGCTAACAGTCCAGCGGGCCGCGGGTTGGGAAAATGCTGTAGATTGCTTAACGGGTTCCGTAGACGAACTCTTACAGATCGATATATGACCTCACTTAGAGAGATAAATTAATGCTTTTATTTCAATGCAAGAAACTTATTTTTTTACATACTGATGTAACGAACGCAACAGTAGTGCGTTCACAAATCACAAATATAGTAACTTTTCGAGCAATAATTGTAAAAAGAAAAATAATGTATTATCGGTGAATGTTTTTTAATATATATTAAATACATTATTATTTTAATATTTAATGTTATATGGGATTTTTAAGATTCTTTCTATTCGTATGTGATTCGTGAGATGTCTATCATAATGTAATTCGGGAGGGTGTCATGGTTGTTAATGTGATGTGTTTAAATTCAAACAAATATTTTTTTTTTATATATAACGATAGTTTAATGATGTCTCGAATTAATTTATGACGGGAGAGTTCAATTAAATTTATATTGAGAGTGGAGCGCGGATGTACTCGGCTACACACACGGGCGTGCACCGTCGTGTAGATGTCAGTGATGCGTTTCGGTGTGTAAGTTTTATTGTAATCTTGGATCTTAACGTCTGTTTGGCACTGGCGTCGCGACGTCAGTGACGTCACCACTCCTTAGTGTACGTTGCGTGTGAGATTTGACGTAAAATATAATATATTTGATAGTATGTAAGTCCGTATACACGTCAATTTGCTCACCGATAGATCTAGCTAAGCACGGCCGATGAACGCTTTAATGATATACCGTAATTATTTTTTTGTCAATAACATTATAATAGCAGGAATCTATTTTTATATATATTTTTAATCAAATCTCACACGCGTTGTTGTCGATGGTTATATTGTCGCACATTTTCTTAAATATCTCACCGACTGCTTTCATTCCATAGCGAAGTCGCCATTGCTTGGAGCTGATACGAGTTCCCGGTGTCGTCACTCGGACTTGCTTAATTTGCAGTCGATTGGCAGAATTGGTGGAGACATTCGTAATGATTTTAAATCGATTGCAAATTAAATTGTTTTCGAGCGTGTCCTTTGAACGCACAGAGAAATACAAATAAGAATTGCGAGTATTTACTTCACCGAATTTTGTTAGGTGTTACGTGATTATTTACTTGACGCGTGCAACGGAACGTCGCCCGAACTGCTGCGTTCCGTTCCACGCAATTATTCTCATACCTGTATTATACTCATTGATGCATTTTCGACTAAATGTATTGAGATATTATTTGTATTTATAGTAAGGGCCTGTTGTGAGAGTCGGTTGTAGAATTACGCGAATATAAGTTTTATATTATGATGTATTAAGGTTTATTTTCGCGTAGTTGTCACGTGGCGGGTTCTAGCGTCTTAGTGGAATGTAAACTTAGCTTTCTTGATACTGTTAGTCGTTATTGCAGTATTTTGATGCAAATATTATTTAATAAGTGTATTCATAAATAAATTGACTCCGATATAGAATTGATGTTTCTGTTAAACATCCCAGAGCGAAGGAAGATTATTTCGAAGTAATGTACTGCGAAGGGAAACATCGCGAGGAAACCTGGACTTGTAATTTAAAATTAGAAGTTTGGAATCGCCAATCCGCCTCGAGCGAGCTCGGTGGTCAATGCTAACCTTCTCCATGAAGAGGCTTTTGCTCAGCAGTGAGCACTGATGGGCTGATGATGATGATGATGTATAAACAAACTTTATTAATATTAAAAAAAACAGGTTGAAATTTTTTCAAATAAGAAAAAAAGAATACAAAATAGTAACAAACAGAAATGTAATAACAATTCTTAACAACATCGATGGCGAAGATTGCGCTAGTTTGATTATTTTACAACTAATGCCGGTTAATTTTGTGTTTTCATTGGAACCAAAATTAAGTGATTGATTGGAACCAATCAGAGTATTCTACGCAAAAAACCTGTAACATAAACCACAGGGAAACAAATGATCCATAGATATTAAGATTTAGCCTTCTTCTTCTTAGCGTCTTTTTTATCCACGTATGTTCTTGGGAACAGCACGAATTTTCCACTTTGGATATTCCTTGTCTCCATCGCCCCATTTCTCCACGCTCCTTGGCAGTGTCGCCACAACCTTCTATCTTCGGGTACGCCAAGTTTGTCTAGCAGCTTATTGGACAGCGACGGAATTATAGGATGCAAAATGATCGAGCAAATCCTCAAGGCTTCCATCGTGATATGAATGACGGCGTCCAGTTCCTCTTGCCGTTTCATCTTCTTCAGTTCCCAGGGTTTGATAGTCTCGAGGAACAGGTTTCCTAGATGCAGGACTTTCATAACGGCGTCCACCACTTTGTAGAACTGATAGTTGCTGTAATGAGTGTGGCATTCGTCTGAAAGATATTTTATGAATTTATATCTGACTTCCCGTAGGAGAAGATCGTATAATGTTAGCGTTATTAAAATGCTAATGAGACAGATTTTTTTTTGGTAATATTCAGGATAGACTATATATTTTTTATAAAAGTAAAAGTGGTCGTTTCCTTTAATATACAGGCATGTATTTATACATACACAAAAACTAGTCCACATATATATAGGATATACACATCTTCTATGAATTTAGTGATATATTTAGTTTAAAAACATTAAGTTCCCCTCTCACCGGGTAATCTATCAATTTGGTCCATCAGTCGCGAAGCCAATTCATGTTGTAATCCCTTATTGGCTGGGAATTCCTCTCTTGGGTTTAGAGCGGTGCCCGTGACGCGCGCGGCGAGGTTACCGAGCGTGTCCGCCAACTCAGAGTTAGCAATGTTCAGCAACTTGACCGAGCTGAAATCTAATTTTAACGTAATAACATCTATGGCCCTACTCAATGTAAAGAAATCACTATTTTTTGTGTTGCCATTACACACCACAGGTATTTGCTATATATTTGACTTAAAGATTATTTTTTTTATGAAAGAGTTAACAGCAGAAAAATAATGATATTGACAATAATTTTATGTTAATATTATATATGTGGGGGGTTGTATATTATTGATCAAGTAGTATGTACTACAGATAGCTTTTTTTATGTCATTAGGGCGTTTACTCACTGGCGTCGTCAGCTAGAGTAGCCTCCCTTAGCATCATGTACCGCAGTGCGCCAGGCACGATCGTCTCTCGAGGCGAGATCACGTTGCCTAACGATTTGGACATCTTAGATCCATCTACAGTCCAATGAGCGTGACACACGAGCCGGCGTGGCGGGTGACGCCCGGACGCCATTAGAAATGCCGGCCAGTAAATACCGTGGAACCTTCATTAACATATAATTTAAGGTTTGATAACGTCTTTAGCGAGTACTCATTTAAATATAATATTATCGGATTACTACGCGGATTTTATTATTTTAAAACTACATAATCCCGACGTTTCGGTTACTTTGCAGCAACAGTGATCACGGGCAGACGAGATGTCGGGAGTAAGTAGTCTTAAAATAAATAAAATAACGCGTAGTAATCCGAAAATATTAGTTTCATTTAAATGTCTTTACTGTTAGTCCTAAGTCAGCCTTTAAAATGGATATAAATATGAATGAGTATAAAAAATACGACAAAATTTACTTATATTTTCATTCACTATACAAAGTTATTAAATAAAATCTGTTTGTTTCATAAACAACTCTATAAAGAACAGATTATACAAATCGAAGAAGTTTGTAAGTAATTAAGAAAATAAATCAATTCCTTTTATCTCTATTTCCTAAGGCCATACTTTTCAAACAAGAATGAATACTCTACCAATTTTTAACTCGACTATATAATCTAAATTACATTCCAAACGGCCAAGTGAAACAAATTTCCGTGAAGGTTGATACAACACTATTAGAATATCGTCTATGTATACAAAAATACTCACTTCAATATATCTTTCCCAACAACCTGCACGTCGGCTGGCCATCCCGCACAATCTCCGTCCCCATAACCACAAACCGTGAGGTAATTCACGAGAGCATCCAACCACACGTACACACTTTGTTCCTCATCATCAGGTACCTGGTGAAACCCGTGTATGAGGTCATTATATTCGAAAATTTCACTTTTCGAATTCAGGTTTGTCCACAGCACTAATATTTGTTCATTCTTTACGCATATAAAACTTTTTATACGGAGATTATAATGAATTTTATATCCAGAGTACGTACGATATGTTTCATGACATTTGTTATGTTTTGTTATTGGTGCAGTAGAAGATATGTGGGTGTAGAAAAATCAAGAACTGAAATGTCCTCTTATAATTCTTAAAATTTTGTAAACTGTGAGTAACTAAAAAATTATCACAGTTTATCGGAGGGATACCCTAAGAAAATCGCCCAAAAAAGTATCTACTTGTAGTTAATTTCAAACAGGTTATTAATCAAGCCAATGTTCTATTATTGCAAATTTACTCCAAAACTATAAATATTTGTTAGAAAACTTTAATCATTAAAATATACATTATTAATGTGACGTTAAAAACATTGAAGAGATTTTGCTAAAACTTCCCAGTGATGTAACGTTGGCATCAGAATAATAAATACCGTATATTTTGGATTCAATAATACCACGTACGTAGTTTATGCCATATGCCTACAACGGTTATTTAAGGAATATTACATATTTTGTCTAAATCTAGTAAATGTAAATGTGTACATACCCTTATAGCCCAATGCACTCTATCAGCTGGTCTGCTCACTGATATATCAGGAAGGTAGGCGTCTTTCGACACCAAATCTTGCAACTGTTTTTGGAACTTTGTAGGAACGATCACACCGTCTGTATATCATCGTCATATCGTTATCACGGTGAATGATATGATATAATTATATAAATTCTGACTCACATATTTAGAAACTGGTTCCTCATATAAGATAATGCAATAAAAGTTAAAAAAATAATAAAGTAGTTGCTACGTTTTCAATTATTTCTTATTGACAAACAAACAGTTTTAAATATAATATTAGTGCAATATATTTAAAGTAATACCTATTTTAGAAATAAATTTCCAACTAAAGAACATATGTATTAAGATTTTCTGAACATTACAATGTTAAAATATATAATAGTCTTACATTAAAAGTGTCATAATGTTACAGTTTTTTTACAGTTATTGTTACAGTCGGTGTATAATAATCATTACCTGTACTGAGCCACTCGTGTAGATGTGTCTTGAATGCGCTTAATCTGAACATGTAATTTGTTTCCTCCGTCCAATCTACTCTGTGACCGGACTCTATTGATACTTTGATCTGTAAAAATAAATTTACAGAACATTTTCATAATTCTAGTATTTTACTATTAAAATTCTTTTTGTAACAAATAAAATAAAAAAAAAAAATAACTTGCTTATTCTATTATGTGTTTGTATAGAAAAAAAAAATTAAAATTATATGAATTATACTGCAATGTGTTGTCAGACAGGTAAGGTTTTTTTTAAATAATGTTTAGGCATTAATTATGTCAAAATACTGCCATATCTGTACTCTGTTCTCTTAAGTCCAAATTAGTGTATTAATTTATTTAACTATGTCCACAATCTTAACTTCAATTTAACATCCTGTAATTACACAATTTTTAATACGGGAATTAAAAATTATTTAAATGAATCTAATTTTTACGCATTACTACGCGTTTTTTGTTATTTTAAGCGTACTCCTGATATTTCAATTAATTTGCAACAAATGTGATCCAAAAGCAATCCGAAAATTTAATTAAAATGAATACACCTAAGTCTTAGATCTCGTTATTAAAAAATATCTAGATCTACATTACAATTACGTCCAATAATATTAATTTATCTCACTTTCCCATTTTCTGTGACTTCATCCCTTGTATGTGATTCCGGCACAAATGCTTCGTCATTTACACTGTACCATCCAGCATATTTTGCTTTATATATGTAATCATTTTTAACTAACTTTCTCTGTAAAAAAATATTATGTATCATAAAACTATTATATTAGCTTGATTTTCTTTATTATTAATATATCTAGTCCATAATAAAGTATTATACCCAGAAATGAGAAACGGCTTTCTTGTGTCTCTCCTCCGTTGTCCTGACAAAGTCTGTGTATTCCACTTCATATTCATCGAATAATTCTCTATATTCTTTGGATATATTATCACAGTAGTTTATTAGTGACTTGTTTGATTTAGCCGCAGCCTGTTGTATTTTTGTTCCATGTTCATCCGTGCCTGTGAAATGTATTTACATTATTAAAAAGAAACCTTCATAGAATAAAATAAAAAAACCTCATCATCAACATCCTATCGGAGCTCACTGCTGAGCAAACACCTCCTCGCACATGGAGAAGGTTAGAGTATTAATCACCACACTTGCTGAGGCGGATTGGTGATTACAAACTTATAATTTGCAATTATAAGACCAGGTTTCCTCACGATGTTTTCCTTCACCATCTATCAGTGGTGTCTAAATACTCTTATAAAATACAAATGACTGGGAAACTTTGGTACTATTGGTACTTGGCAGTTTTCAAAACCCGCACCCTCATGCATGAGAAGCGAGTCTTTAACCTCTAGGCCACCATTTTAAGAAAATCTGCTAAAGATTTAAGAAGATTTTTTGATATAAAAAAATTGATCATTACTTCCCAAGTCTTTTTATAGATAATTTTTAAAATAATACATACCAGTGCTGAATTTTACATTGCAGTTGGGATCTGTTAACTTCTCGAACCTCTGTATTGCATCTGCAACAACTGCTGTATACAGATGACCTAGATGTGGAGCTAAAATAAAGACATGTTTTTTATTAACTAATAAGGAAAGAAATTTATATGGTATACTTAATATAAATTACTTGATATTATAAGTAATTGGTGTTAAAATAAGAGGATGTCAACAAGAATGTCCTCTCTGGCTGTCTAGCTTGTACAAAAAACGAATAAGAAAAAGAGAGGGAAGAGGTTGAAAATAGGACTATTTTGATCTAGTGCTAGACACATTAAATTCAAATTTTCAGATGAAATATCATGTTACAAATATTACCGGCATTCACGTAGAAGATTGGTGTTGTAATATAGAATGGTCTTTTATTTATCACGGAAGACAATAATCTTAAAGTTAATCTCATTTTTTCTACTTTCAATACTTTTAGGTTATATTCAACATATACTTATTGTATTGTACCTATTTGATTCTTATAGAATCCTAGTTGGTAATTATTTATATAATAGATGACATTAATTTTAATTATTAAACACATGTGTTTATAGTAACCCCATAACAAAAAAATAGGTAAAATATTTTCAAAACAAACAATTGTCAGAATTCTTAATTCTTAAATGTCAAACAAGGTATTATTCTGTCTAATATTAAGTAAGTTTTAAGTTAATCTAAGTTTATTTTCAAAACTAGGTTTAATGCCCAATAAAAGATATTAATTTTTTTAAATCAAATATTCAAGTATGATTACAATATTATAATGTAATATATTTATTTTAAAAGCGTGCTTTACAAAACGTAACGTTGACATTTGTCACAGACGAAAAATACTTGTTATTTACGTTTTGCTCGTGTCGGCTCTGTCAGCTGAATTGTTGCATATTTTTAAAACATTAGGTACTTTTAAAACATTTTGTGCCCAAAAAAGAAAACTTTGCTGAATATGGATGACGTCGAGAATGAAAATGAGTTCAATCGAAACAAGGTAACTTGATCGAGGTTGTTTTTACCAAGTGTTCACCTTGAATGATATTTTTACTTGTTCTTGTTATTTACAATATTTATAGAGACACCTTACATTCATATAGTAAAAAACAATTTCTCGTCAAATAACTTCAGATATGAAAGTAAGTTTATTTATTTGTAATTATAGAATATTAATATCAACACATTAGCATGTTTTATTCTATTATAAATAAATATTTTATTTTATCATAAAATTTTCGGAAAGGTTTTCCCCAACTATTATCTTAGCATTGTTATTATAACCTTTAAGTTTGACTTAAATTTACATTATAACTTTTGAACTTATAACTTTTGAAATTATAACTTTTCAGGGGCGAAGTCCATCTCCAGGTGTTAAATCAACAGCGGTTGTAAAATATACAGCATTCCAGACTCCTGCTAGTTATGCCAGGTTACAGTGCAACACAGATATCAACCTCCCTCCATCCAACTGGGGTGGGATAGACACTTACGGCTTGAAGCAGATACTCACAAGAGATTCGGGACTTTCAAGGTTCTATTGATAATTTAATGTAAACATTTTTCTGTGTGTGCTTTAATGTTAATCCTAAATATACTGTGGTGTTTAAGGCACAGAATAAGTTAATTTATTGGAAAAAGATAAATGAAAATAGTTATAAAAAATAAAATTATAGAGCTTTATATAATATATGTATTTATATTATATTAATAAATGTTATATGAAAGTTTCTTGCTAGTAAAATAAACCACAGGTACAGTTTGTCTCTTACAATGGCAATATGTAGCAGTCAGTGTATTTACTAAATTTATCTTGTTTCATTGGCCTAACTTTTTTATTAAACGTAAATCTGGCTCCAGTTAAAGTTAAGATTAATTAGTTGACAACTTGTGGTACTTTTGATAATACCAAGTACTGTGTACTTGTATTTGTACTTTTAATAACATACCTATTTTCTAAAGATGATCTAAGTTTTAATTTGTTTTTAACTCATAAACAAATGTGTGGTCAATTATTCTATCTTCTAAATTTTGGTTTAAGGAAACATGTTATAAAGGTTTCTAGAACTTATGATTCAAGAATATCTTTGCAATGCTTCAAGATTCTGCCCAAAACAAAAAATTAGAAAAAATAAGTAACCCAAAAGGAAATATTCTTAGGGCTGTCTTAGTTTAGCATTTGTCATCTTTCACAGCCTCTACTACTTTTGCAATTGTAACAAAGTTATCTAAATAAATTAATTTAGAAATTTCTTGCAAAATACCTTTTAAATTTCTTTACAATAACAAAGTACCAAGAACTATACAAAGAAAATATAATGCTCTTATAATTTTTCAGCTTCAGGATGGCTCACATGTTCCCCGACTGTGTCGGAGAGGTGGACGTTATATCTGATGCAGATTGCATAAAGAATCTCCTCAAGCTACCCTACCAACCTAATGGAACTGTGAGTAATGTCTACAATGGGTAATTATTATAATTAAAATGGCCAAACAATGAGGTTTGATCATATGTGATCAATAAAAATAATACATTATTGATTGGTTTTAAATACTATGGCATGCTATATATATTTTTTTAAATATATTGAATATTAAAATATCCACATATATGTTTAGAACAAAAGATGCCGAACAGTATATAGACATACATATACAAACAGTTTATAGTACATTACGTATAGTTGGTACAGAAACTTAGATAATCTTAAATGTAATTATCTTTTCATTTTGGTGTCCTGTTGTTTGTGTTATTGCAGTAATTGTGGTTATATTCATATATGACTAATTAAGCAAAATTATAGGTTAGTATGATGGTGCATAGAGTTGAAAATACTTTGCTATTGGACGACTTTGATGTCTACGAATACCTGATGAAGTCGGAGTGGTCCTGGTTAAAGGATTTCTTCTACGAGAATGTACTGAAGACTATGTCGGAAAAGGTTAGCTACCACGAAGTATTCAATGTATTTTATGCTGCTCTTCATGAATATATTGATCAATTAAATGTTCTATAAAATATATATTTATTGATGAAAGCCTAGTTTGCTATGACCAATGTATAGCCTATTCTCGCGTACACATTTACGTTGCTGGAGGGATTGTAAACATTATAGTAGAATACTATATAATATATTATAATGTACTTATGTTATGTGGTTTTTATGTTAGGATCGTATCTCTCTGACGTCATCGGCTAGTAGGAGTGCCCTCCAGCTGACTCACAAGTTCCTATCCCACAGTGTGGTGGCGCCACCTCTGCCAGCCAGCCAGCCCTGCCAGCCGATATGTTTACCAGGTTATAACACTGCTATGTTAGTCGGCCCACACGTGTACAATAATATTGCACAATATAGTTGATTGTACCACATTGTTAGCAGTGTATATTTCAGATAGTATTGAAAAATTTAACAGAAGTTTGAGCGGGCTTCAATTTTATTGCGCGATATGTGTTCTTCGTACTGCGCAGGGTTAGTATTGCGCAATATTTTTTCCGTTGACTGTTCTGAGCGGCTTCGATCGGTTCAGACACGTGAATATTATTGGACGTTTGGCTTCAAAGAAGGTGTTCAATAATATTGCACAATAATAATATTGTGCAATATTATCGGGCCTTATGGGCCGCCTTACTGCAGTACAGTTCATGACACAATCAGTCTTAACGTTTATATATTATTATGGCCATTTAAATTGAATTTAGTTTTCAGTATGTTCATTTTTAACAGAGTCGTTGTTTTTTCATTGCTTCTTTTTGGTCATTGGTGTAAATTTAATAATTTTTTATGTTATTCTTTGGCTATTCACACACAGACGCGATTTCCATAAGATTTTGATGTTATTGTTAATGGTAAAGGATATGATCGCTTCTATGAAGAACAATTATCGGAATAGGAGTATTTTTTATTAGATTCGATTAAGGATTTTTCATTATATATTGCAGGACCATTTCTCCCGGAGCCGGAGACTCGTCCGGAAGAACCAGCTAAAGAACAGAGTTTCAATAGAAACGTGCTCTGGACATTCGAAGACATACACATGTTGATAGGTAGTAACCTACCAATTTTCGGCGACAAGGATAGGCCCTGCGTCAGTTTGCGTTTACGAGACGCGAGGGAACCGATAAACGTACTCACAGGCATCGACTACTGGCTGGACAACCTCATGTGCAACGTCCCGGAGGTTCTGATGTGCTACCATTTGGACGGCATCGTGCAGAAATACGAGCCCATGAAGACAGAAGATTTGCCGCACATGGAGAACTCCAAGTTCTCGCCAAAGGTTATAAGGAATGTCGCACAGAATATTCTATCGTTTTTAAAATCTAACGCGACTAAGGCCGGTCACACATACTGGTTATTCAAAGGCCCCCACGACGATGTTGTCAAGTTGTACGACCTGACGACTCTTTGCCCCGATGACATGGACAATCCCTTCACGACGCCCGTGGCGATGCTATTGTACAGGGTGGCCAGGAACATGAGGATGATGAACAGGTCCAAACATGTCCGGCAGCTGCTGGAACACGTCGTGGAATTGCTCGGAAGCGAGAGATACCCTCAGATTGTAGCGTCCTCGCATTATATGCTGGCCGATCTGTATGTACCCGCCACCACAAACCCGGCACATCCAGATTTCAAAGGTGATCTGATGATGAGGTTTATTTTAATTATTTTATTTGTAGAGGAATTTTTGATAGTTTAGAAAGGTTTTAATGTTTTGATGTAGATTCTTAATGGTATTTTATTTAATTTAAGACGAGAGCTCGGACTCCGAAGAGGAAGCTGAGTTTGGTAACTACGCGGAGTGCCCCTCGGCCGACAGGGGCAGACGGACAGACAAGGACGACGAGATTGTACGAGACGTCACTAATGTAAGATACGTGGATAAAATACACAGCGTATATATATACAATACTCAATATAATGTGCTTAGATGATCTAAATAGTGAAATCAATTTAATAACAGGACGATAAGTGCGAGGGAGATGGAAATATAAACAGGGAAGAGTGCGAGCGAGACGGCGATAGTGCTGGCGAACTCACCCTCCGAGTACGGGGTCTGGCGTTAAGAGACATCGGCGATAGGCAGACACACGATACTGTGAGTGCAAAAGATATTAGAATGAGATACTAAGAGAGAGAGATATATAAAGTGCTTTAGGTTTCTGTTGGTGTGATAGAAAGAGATGGAGATATGTAAATCAATGATAAGATAAAGAGATCATATATATATGCTACAATTATTTTGATGGATTTATATTATGGGAATTAAAGTGAGAGAATTCTATACTGTAGTATGAATCGGCTGCAATTGATTGTAGGTTAAAATTAGTTTGCACAATGCACAGAGTAATGAATTACAGACGCTGTTAACATCTTGTTGTTCACTGAGGTGAATTCTTAACATAATATAATGTTTGTATAATGTTTTAGACGAAGAAAACTAAGAGATCCACTACGGGACTGGGCATCGAACCCGCTACCAGATGTGGGCGGGCGCTGAAACACGCGCTCACCGGACTCAAGGCTCTACATCATCTGACCATAGATAAGTCTATGGTAATTCCTGAAAAATTATTAATATTTAACGTTTAAAGAATATGTCAGGTAACTACTATAGGAGAGGTCTATATGGAGAACTGTTGGGTTTGAAATTTTAACTTATCCTAGGTTATATTTATTATTCAGTACATTTAATATCATTTAAGAAAAACAAACAAACAAATATATATATTATTATTATTTATTATATTAATAATGAAAATATTGTAAATGAATTCATTGTAAAAACTTTAAATAATTCAGATTCAAATGTCCGGTGTGGAAAATTGATAAGAATTACGAATGATTTTATAAAATTTTATTACCAGGAAGAGGAAAGAGAACGTCTGAGACAGCAGAAGATCAAAGAGGAACAACATCCGAAAATGGCCAATCCTTACGAACCCATCAGAATGGGCTACAAGACGTCCAAGCTAAAAGATAAAGAGCACACCTCGAGGAGCAGGCGTCGGCGGACGAGGCGGAACTCGTCTAACCACATAGAGACCAACTCGAACGTAGACAAGAACGCCATTTTAGTGCGGAAAGAGAACACGATAACCCTGCAAGAACCGAACCGGGACGACAACTTCGCCTGGAAACTACATCTGAAGACGCTGCTGTATGAAAAAATATGCCTCGCGTACGCCACGCTAGCCGAATACAGCTACTCACACGAGCAGTACGGCTTCTCCTTGAAGTATATAGATCTGGCCAGCAAATGCCAGAAGCTGTTGAGCAATATGATCATCAAGAGTCGCGTGGTGGACGCCAGCTGTCTCATAGGCAGGGTCGGCGACAACTACTTCCAACTGAGCAAACACTGGCCCAGCTTGGACCAGTACAGCAAACAGTTCGGCATGGACCACGAGATCGATAGGGAGATAAGAAACGAGATAGAGAGCGATATGGCGGAAGAAATGGAGGGCTTCGGGGGAGATGAGTTTGAACTGGGTGAGATACATTCACGGTGCATAGTAAACTGTTTGTGGCAATGATGTTCACTAGCTGCCCACGAGATAACGAGTAAATAAATATTATGCTGTTAGTTGAAACGTAAACACGGGCTGGCAGACATTAGGCATACAGTAATATATATATATATGATCTCATTTAAATATTCTTCTGTCTACCCGGTGTTTTTATAAGAAACAGCCAAATAAAGCATCGACAGGAACCTTCTGTCACTCTAAATAACTAATTCTGTCCATCAAGACATCAGATTGCCGCAGACCGAGCGCTCCGCCATGTTGTCCGCGTGCGAGTACTACCGCAAGGCGGCGCTGGTGTCGGACAGCGACCTCAAGAGGGACGAGCTGATGAGGCGCCGGGCTTCAGTGTGCAACGAGCTGGCCGTCCGGTGCATGAGCGACGCGCAACGTAAGGATGTACTGATGTCACGCTCCGTGAGCGGTTCATCATCACAGATTGGTCTTATTATACATCACCATTAACTCCTCAACGGTCATTGATTGAACATAAGTGAACTTCCTGCCATTAAATAGTCTGAGATCCCGCTGCAGGGTTGGTGCGTTCAGCGAGTGTTTGCTGAAAACCAAATTTTTATGTTTATTTATGATGAAGGATGATTATTCTCAGTATTATCGAGATTTGTCATCTACTGCCGCAGCATCCCGGCAAGTTATTTCATCGACGGCCAAAAACAAAGTCAGTCTGCATTTTCTCTGACCACGTGGCAAATGACGTCACGCGCTAACTCTCCCTCTCCCTTAAATATTTATCATCTGTAACAGCCGGCAACCCTTATTCGCGGCCAGATTTAATTAAGCAACCATATATGATAATTAGTAGAAAAAAAAATATCTTCAATTTAACATATAATTCATAAATATACGTTACAAACGGGTGAATACATCGGCATCGCACCTGGTCACTCCTGGCTGCGGAGAGGCTCGGCCAGGTCACAGGTGGGCGACGGCAAGCGGGGGTTTAGAAGGTTCATACTAATCACCGTGCTGCAGACGTTGCTTTATTTGAGAAATAAACGATATGTTTTACCAAAAATCAATTAAAAATAATGGCGGCCAAATTTTGATGGGCACCCTAGTAAATATATTCTCCTAACTGTAAATTAACATACAAAATTGGTTTTAAACAAACACTCGATGCACGCGCCAACCCTGCAGTGGGGTCTCGCACTATCACATCTATATCTCTATTATAAATCAATTAATCTTCCAAAACTCCCTCACCTCCTTGTTCATTATACAATTGATTCTTATTAGTGACGTCATCACGAAACCGTCATATAATTAGAAATAATTTAGTTAATGAACATAAAACTCACAACCGTTAAATGCTAGGAGCAAATGATTCAATTTCCTCATACAAATACGAGAACTAGCGACAGTTCGCACGCTTAAACTATTGATATCTATCTCAGAGATATACATGTCGTCGTTGGACACTTCGGATACGTTGCCGGAGGAGTTTCGTCATCTGTCCAAAAAAGCTGCCGAATATTTGGACGAGGCTACTGAAATATTCCAACACGTGAACGACGTCCCCAACCTGGCCTTGTTGTACTGCAATAAGGCCAGATACATGAGGTTCAAAGTTCACTGCGACAAAGGAGTTTTCGAGTGAGTTTTTTTTTTTTTTTGCCACCAACACTTAAGTTTTCACCTACACTGTCTAAATACAATCTCGTTATAACTCTCATCGTGAGTTCTTATTCGAGTGAAAATTTCCAAAAATATACTTCCATAAACGATTTTTGTATACAAATTTTATTCCAAATTAGACTTGTATTATACAAAAAATATCCTCTATTAATCTCATAATTCCGTTGAAGTACCCTCACCGCGACAGCTTCACGTATACATTAATATTGCGAATTAAATCATCAATATCCGTATGCTCTTAGTGATGAGAAGCGTCGGACTTATAATTCAGCCGAAGAGCTGTACTCCCAGGCGCTCAGGCTGGTGGGATCTCGAGAGGCAGCTATCAAAGACCTGGTATGCTGGGAATTGTCCTGCCACCTGTACACTAGGGCTGTACTCTTGCAGGACCATCCGGAAATCTATGCTAGCGTGAGTTGACCAAAAAAATGTCGCTCCTTAAGGCATTCGTTGCAGATAACATTTAAATTATTCTAGAGTGTTCTATCATTACTATTATTTTTCTGGCATTGAATTGGACATTTTTCATTGAATTTCAGGAAGTTACAGAAGTAGCGGAGGCTTTCAAGCACGCTCTGAAGCACTGCCTGTTGAGTCCGGGCCCGAGACAGTACTTGTATCAATTCAGAGCCGCTATGATATATCACCGGCTGGGATCGCTGTACCATTCACAGTACAGGTGACAGACTCAAAGGAATTTATATATATATATAGAAGGGATCGAATTATGAAGCCTGCGGAACCCTAAAATAAATAAGAATTACACCGTCGACAAGTCACTGACTGATTTCGTTGCTCGTCAAATTCTTTATTGTCGTATAATATTTAATTCTATTCGAAATAATTACTAATTTTTTTTTTGTCATAAAACTAGCTTTTGTGAACATTAGAATATTTTTTTTCTTTTAGGGCTGAAAACACTTTTTCAACTTTCAAATTTGTTTATCATATATTAATTTCCTTAAGAGATATCCTCATTTCTATAACGCGGTTATCTTTAACATTCCTGTTAGTGCATTGGGACGCAGTGAATAGTTTTCGTTCCGTCCGTGGCGCCACTGTGCTCGTTCTGTCAATACCGATAAAGTAATAAAATTTCGTAATATATATACGTTTAATTATTTACCACAATCACTGAATATATTCTTTTAATGAGATCTAAGTTTTTCGCGAGTTTTCATTTAAATCAAACTACATACTCCCGACGTTTCGGTTACTTCGCAGCCACCGCGATCACGGGCAGACGTGTATGATTTTTTTTAAAAATGACGAAACCTCTCAGCATTCAATGGATTCACAGTGCGGATGCCGGGTTCCTCGTCGCAGGGAGAGGAGCTTCAACAGTGCCTGGGACTCAACCCAGATGGAGGTTTAAGGGGCCCCTACCTAACGCGTGTTAAACGCTCACCTCCACCGTCCGAGCTGTTCTCTAACCTGCTAGGGCTGGTGTGATTTATATTCCTTAAGTAATTAACTATGATATTGTATGCAGGAAGAGCCAAGACCCCAGCATCCGCCGGCGCATGTTATCCGCGACGTGTTCCCACTATGAGAAGGCGGCTCTCCAATTCGCCTCCCTTGAGGACCCCGCCATGTTCCTCACAGCACGACTCGAGCACATCGCAGCATTAGAGGCACACGCCGCAGGTATGGCCACCGATTACATATATAAATATATAATAAGATTCTGGATATAAGCATGTTTATTTAAATAAAACTTAAATTATCGGATACTACAACGCGTTTTTTAATATATATATATATATATATATAGCAAGCAACCGTAATCACGATCAGACGAGATGAGAGAATCATTATATACACGTCACGGCGACCGCGGGTAGACTAGCTTTCTGCCGCTGATTCGTCTGTAACGTTATATCAGTGAATGGTTGCTAATATTTTTGTGCTATCAACAAGGCAGCGCCATCTTTTGTCTGTGTTCTAGAACTGTACGAAGTTTGTCTCGTGAAGCTACCCACGTTGTGAGGCGTAGAATTTTCTATAAAATGTTTTTTAAAACACGCTCGTTTCACCAAAAAAAATCTCTTAATTGTTAATAAGAGTACATATAACATTTTATGTATATATTTTCAACAATATTCCCATGTATGCAAAGTATGTTCAATTACAGTGTCGCCGAATCTGAAGTTGAAGTCGCTTCAAAACGCAATAGACTTACTTCGTCAGTGTCACTCAATAATGAAGCTGTTGAAAGATAGAGATCCGGACGAAAAGAAAGAAAAAGATAAACCCGAAGACGGCGACGAGAAGAGTCTGAAAAACGAACATAGTTTACTGAGCTTATACGAGAATAGGCTTCACTATATTTTGAAAAGTATCATACAATACTGCAGATCGAAGTCCAACAAAGATTATGACAAGATTACAGAGATGTACAAGAAGCTGTACAGCGCGTCCCTGAAGATAAGGAGAGACGAGGACGTGAGGCTGTACGCGGCCAGTGTGTGCGACGTGCTCGCGGCCATGGACAGCATCATAAGCGAGTTCCAGTAGTAGGGGTCACGGTGTTGCCACACTCACTGTAAATATAGAGAATCTCCACATTTCACAGATTATTATTTGTTTTTGTGTAAAAATATTATAATAAATCTTTTCATTGATGTTATTTTTTTTATTTTACACCAGATTTCCAAACAATACGGTACTCCCTTACCATAAGTCTGTATCTCACGCGATATACGGAGCGTTGTCAGTTTTTTTTTGTTTCCTTACATCTCTGCGTATTCGTATAAACGTAACAAAACAAATTTTTAAGGGTACTAATTGATTTAAAAAAATTAAATTAAATGATTGGTTTTTAAGTATTTATATTGTATTAGTCTTCATTGAGGATTTTATGTTGAAGAGCCACGAAAAAAAAAAACTATGGACAAAGAATTTTTTTTTTTTTACAATTTTTTTCTTTTAGTTATATTTTCATTATATTTATTGATGTTTAAAATTTTTGAATAATATATTTTTTGAATAAGATTATTCTTTATCTATCACTGTTTACACCATTTTTCATTACTTTTTATGTGGTAATTTCATTTTGTGGACATTTTTTTTCCACAAAAACACATACATACTAATTTCTACATCAGACTTGGCTTAAACACTTTCAGAAATGACAAAGACAAGATAGAATATTTCCAACAATTTTATTCCAACTGTGACAAAATACGTCATAACGATATTTACAAATAAAAATTATATTATTTTAAAAAAACAACAAATTATAATATAGTTATGAAGACATAGAATAATTTTGTACTTTGTACTCTAACTTATTGTAATAGTAAATGTTTCTTGACACAATTATATATTAAATTATTATTTAGCAGCAAATACCTATATGGTAGTCTTATAAAAACAATTTACTAATAAAATTAAATTCTATATAATTACGTAGTTACGCTTTAAAGTTATTTGAACTTTATTTTGTATGTCTATAGTTAATTGTACATTATGTGGCTTAAAACTTTAGGGACATTATCGAGGTTGAACTATCGAGGGTTTCTCTACCTTAGAGGTCCTTTAATTCCGACAAAATCCTTAAACTGGAAGTTCAAATTCAATTTTGCAGTATTCGCTGTCAGCGGTTAAATAAACAATATGAAGGAATAAGTCACTTGTCGAATATAATGAAAATCTCAATATATCTTGTAATAACTTTTTTTTTGTGACCCACTGCTTAAACAATGAAGCAAATTTTTATTTTAAATATTTTATAAGTTATTTTTCTTCACATCTCAGTGATAATAATTACACGATTTCTACCTCAGGCCTGGAGGCGTTGCCTTAGCTATAATTCTTAGTCGTAACAGCGTTTTACCGCTTCATAACATTGTTATCTTTTGCCTTCTCTTCCTTTTTCTTCCTGTAAAGAAAACAATTTTTATAGAAGGGCTATTAAAAGTCTACATCAAAGACGAATTATATATTATTCCAGACTATTAATTATTCCAAGTCTGTAATTTTTTTCTGACACCGTCTCCCACGAGACAACCATAGGTAGATACATTTATTTTATCGTTTTGCAAGATAGTAAGATATACAAATGATGTTTCAACTAACCCGGACAGCATCATTTGTATCTCAGAGAAGCTCTTTCCTTTGGTCTCTGGAATGACCAGCAGTGAGAAGACTAAAGATACGACACAACACCCACCGAACACGAGGAAGCCAACGTGACGGTCCAGGGACGGGAAGAATCTGGGGAACAGTTAGACGTGATAAGGACCGTTACAGATAAATCAGATATCCTGATAATAACAACTTGTTTTAGGTATTTTTTCTATCATCGACTTTGAATTTCATACTATTCCCATATGGTCCAAGTAACCAGCGTATCTTTTTGATTGTTATGACAATTCTATCTACTAGACTTGAAATTTTGTATATTTTTTCTTTCGTTCTATTAGCCTACAACCTGTTATTTCTATTTGGCAGTTTTATTTAAATTACTAGCCAGATAATGATTAGATTATAATGAATAATTAAGAACAATTAAGACTACGAAACATATAATTCTTATAGTTATTAAACACTCACTTGGTAACCAGGAAAGACAACAACCACGATAATGCTGTTACTATCGGTGAGACAACAGCCTTAACTTCTATGGGCAACAATTCGCTAAGGATGGCCCAAGGGAGCGGGCCCAGACCCACACAATACGACAGGATGAAGACTACCAGACATAGCACCGGAAGGAAACTGATAGACGGCACCACTGCACTATCTTTGTCCAGTAGAAGGAAAAATACACCCAGTAGTAACTAAAAATAAATAAACAAGATGATTATCTTTTGATTTTTAACTTATGCAATGACAGTTATATTATTGTTACTATTATAATATTAATTAGTTGCCTCTTTTATTAACGACGTATGGAGCTATGGTCATAGTTTATATTTATTTTACAAGAAATGGCACTCGTTTAAATAAAACTATGGATCTCACGTGAAAGTGTGGATTGATTTACAGTCCCTAGTAATATTATATTTAAAAAGTTAGGGTTAAGAAAATGTGTATCATTTCTCATTTTCATTAAAAAGTGCATACTTTTTTTTATACAAATTAGTATTCTTGTTAAATGTTGCCAACGTCTTATTTAACAATATTAATTTCAATGGTTATCGTTTATAAATAATTCCTTTCCAAAGCGATCATATAAATGAAGTAATTTTTAAATCAGTTAGTAATTATTACGCTTTGTTTAAAGATGACCTTAATTTTACATAATAAATCTCATTAATTTAGAAAATTATTAAGTTTAAACCTTCCCCTGTAAATCTGCTTGTAATGCATATATCCAAAGCGAGTTACTCAGATACGCACTGTCCCCTACTACGTTATATAATTCTCTAATACTTACATTTGATACAGCTGTTCCACATAGTGATATCAAGAGTAGAGGACGTTTTCCTAAACGATCTACCACCAGAGGAGCTACACAAGACGCCGCTACCTGCGAACAGTGGTTGTCAAACCAGCATACGTATAGGACTATGGTACTGGCACATTTCTTAACAGAGCGCAAGACTGTCATTGGTATATTACAAAAACCTCGTTAAAATCTGTATTTGATGTAGAAAAAACACTTTCTACTCGTATATTAGTTTCCCGCCTTATGTCGGTTTTCTGCATCACTATTCTAATTTTGAATTTCTGTCGAATTGAGATATCGTCTCATGTTCATTTTTATTATAGCCTACACATTCTATCTAATCTGATTATAGTTTTCATTATAAAAACATGACAAACTGATCCCTAGATCCCATTATGAGAATTCCTTACCAATCCAAATTATTTCTATTAGAATAGACTAAACAACATGACGACATACTCGTAGCATGCATGTGTGTAATTTATCCACAATACATTTGTAATACAAGGGAAATTTTGTCTAAATCTGACTTTACAGATTATTTATAATGTAATAATTTTTTGACTAAATCTGAATTAAGAAAACAAGGTTTAAGTGAACTACAATCTTGAGAATATTTATTTGGAAAAAATTATAATATATCAAAGATTTTTCTAGGACGAGACATGTAAAATAGGAAAGTACTAAGGGTCTCACCTGGACGGCTCCAACGATGATGGTTGAGATGGCAGGTTCAAGGTCACTTCCAGAGGAAGCGAAGATATCCGTCATGTAGAACAGAACAGCGTTGATACCACAGAACTGTTGGAAGAATTGAAGCGCACACGAGATGTAGAACGCCTTGAAGTTACTGCCTCGGGATATATCCTTGAACTAAAAGATTCAATATTAGTAAATGTCTTTGGTAATGAGAGTCATACTCGTGACTAACTTATGAACCCTTAACTACAGTAAATTCATACCGACGCTGTTTTTTCCATAGAGGCTTTAACATCGGCCTCAATGAGACTCAGTTCAGCTTCAACACCAGCCCGGGAACGCCCGCGAATTGTGCACAAGGAAGACGCCGCCGCCTCGCGATCGCCTAACATTTTCATCATTATCATATCATCATCATTATAAAGCGTCATAATTATATTATCGTCACCAAAGGATATAGAGGTTACCAGTACATTTTTTTACCACAGTATATGATATCATAGAAGAGATAACTTTTATACGTTTAAATGTTCATAATATTAATTAAAATCATTGAAAACAAAAACAATCACAGTATTGTGTCTAGCAAATAAAAATGTTTAATGAAAATGAACATAAAATATGCAATACTGAAAATGTTTAGGTTACTGAAGTCATATTACTTCAGTTTTATAAATAATAATAATAATTGCATCAATTTTACCTTTTAGAAGACAGTAAGTTGGTGTTTCTGGCATAAAGAAGAAGCTAATAAAGAAGACCGGCATGAAGGCTATACCCACATAGGCGACAGCCGAGTAGGAAATAAAAGGTCCAATTGCATATACCAGCAAGAAGCCAAAGGTTATGAACATCTGGAGGTAGGATCCCAAAGCACCTCGAGCTTCGTTCTGAAAGTGTGAATAGAAGAAAGTGGTCGAATATTTTCTTAAATAAAAATAGCAAGGAAATAACAAAATGTCTTCCATTTTAGATAATTTTACTCGTTAGTGGTTTTCAAATCATAGTTGATATTAACGTCGAATAGTAGCCAATTGTCATTAAAGTTTAAGTCAGTTAGAATATGGCCGATATTAAAAACAAGAATCCTCGTTTCGTTAAAAAAAGAAATGAGAAGGAAAATCAATATATGGTATTTATAAAGCAGTAACAATACGTATGTAAGCGTGGCCAACATCTCGGGATAAAGTTATTCAAATGAGTGTCTAGACAAAGAAGCCCGGCGACAACTAAGACCAAAAACTCTATCGTCTAAGGCCATAGCGTCAAAATTGTGTCAATTTAAGATAGGCATGGCATTGCACAGAAATCATATCTCCACATTTGAGTACAAAGATATCAGTCACAAAAAAGGCGACCGCCAGACATGTGTAGAGACATCGACTACAACACTATGAAACTATTACCCATTGAAACTAACTTGAGGTAGAACAACCAACTGATAAAGGACATTTTATAAATTACAGGAGTTATAAAGAATGTCCTTTATTAGTTGTTTGTCCAAAACTTATTGTGTGTAGTGGCCACTTTGAGAATCAATTATTTTTAGGCGAGCCCATTTTTTCATCTACTGAAAGACCGCTATGACTTATCCTAGCTAAATGAAACTACAAATCATCCCTCAGGCTTCTACACATCGCGCCCATTTTTTTTCTGGTCTTCTTACCGCCCCAATTTGGGCCTGCAGAGCCCACTTTAAGAAAGGCTGCTGTATAACAAGGTCAAAACTTTGAAGCAAGATGTCACCAGAAATATACTGCTATCATCAATACCACAAACACTATTTATTATAGGAAATGTATTGTAAAGAAGTTGACTACAACGTATTCCTCCTTCCCTCCGTGTGAAATTGTTGCTTGAATATTATTATGATCTTTTAAGACTTTAATCTTAATAAATGCAAGGGACACTGGTCAGTGATTATTCGTTACGATATTAGAGGGGATAAAAGAAGTACTTGCTTTTTTTTTATCGGGTACGAAAATTAAAGCAGTGATGTCCATGTGGAATAGTATCAGTTAAAAACATGTCCCGTTTGGTTATGCGATATAAAACTTTACTTTCTCAGCCTCACGTGATCACGGTTGCTCTAAAGTAATGGGACCGTCGGGATGTTAAAAATAAAATAAAAGAACCCGAAGTTATCCAAAAAACTTAGTTTAATTTTTATTCCATCTCTCGTAGATCCCTTCGTAATATCGTGACTCGGTGAAAATTGAACTACCCTACGATAATGAACAAATCGTTCTGGAGATTATCCGGAATAGGCGTCGTTATACTTTTATATGACGTATTAAAAGTCACTAAACGCATATGGGTTTAGTGAAAAACTGTAAGTTAGATAACATGAACAGAGACTTTAGTTACGGTGTCACTAATATTATATATGAGAAAATGTATCCTGTAATTTTTAGCACATCTTTGCAATCCTACATACGAGTTACAATCATAATTACTCACTTTAATTATAACTGTTAATGCTATTTTGTTGGTTTTGTAAGCAAATTGTAACTAAAAATATATAATGAAATTATTTTATTAATATTTACCGTAGCAATTTCGGCGCAGTACATCGGGGATATGGTGAATGTCATCCCCACTCCGACGCCCCAAAGGATTCTGGCTGCGTACAGGAATGCTATGTTCTGTGCCACTACCACAAGTATCCATCCAACCAAAATCGGGATGATCGAACTCAGAAGACCCCATTTCCTGCCTATCCTACCGACCAAGTAACCACCCACAAATGGACCTAGAATTAAATAACTATTTATAGAAGAATTATCTTCACCAGAACACAATCGAATTTTATTTGTTTCGTTTTATTCAAAAGAAAATATTTTAATATCCTTGTCCTATTTTGGTTACCGAATATAGCTCCGATGTTAAGAAGCGATCCCACCCACGCTAGCTCCTCGTTGGTAGCTGGTTTGCCAAGGATTTCGCTTCCAGTCGAGTTGTCTGATAGTTTTCTGTTTATGGGTGATGTCCATCCCATGCAATAACCGATGGATGTGATCAGTATGTTTGCTGACAGAAAAATAAACATTTTTTAAGAAGAAGAAAGAATTTTTCAATAAAATTTCGTCGTAAGACAAATAGTTATTTATTTTAATTGACATTACTAAGTTATTTCTGGTGAAGTCTGTATTTTGTTATATTCTATTTTATTACTAAAATAATACAGCGTTACTTTTTATTGTCTAGAATGTTTTTACAAATGTATACGTAATGTTTGTCATATATTAAAAAACATAATTTTATGAAGGCATTAATTGATTAGATATATTTTATTGAATAATATTGCAGCTATTATAAAACAAATATATATAATTTGAATGTTATATAAAAGGTATTTTTGGTATGAAAATACACGAGCTCGGTTATTTTTCACTTCACAGTGATACTTGATTACTCCTAAGCGATCATAGATTATATCCTCTTCAAATATCTGATCGTTACTATCGAAGCATTAGTTTTTTCTTCGGTTTGACTTTATCAGTTTAGCATTGACTGTAATTGGCGTTGAGTTGCCTAGACAATTTATTTGTCGACGATATGATTTCCTTAAAATAATTTTCATGTCCATAACAATAGGAACAAGAATGAACGAATCTTTGTTATTTTTAAATTTTAATGCTGAGATAAGATAATGTTTATTATTTTTTTCCGTTACACGTATCAGAAAATAGTTTACTTCAATTCTGTGATCGTTTACAAGATTCATATCTCAACAATAGTAAAGTAACTTAAGATAAATAGACAGCATCCAGCTGATAGACAGACATCTGAATTAGGTTATCTTAGAGGATAATAATACGGTCAATTGCAAGTCCAACTTGAGCAATGCGTGTTCCGTACGAATAATATATTATAAATGCTCACAGACTGTCAGCTTATTGCGCGTTGGTTAAGAATGCCACAGGACCTAGCCGTTTTCCCATTGAAAATAACTTTTGATATTTACTATTGCCTCAAGAGCTATTAAAACGACACCATAAGTCTACTTATCCCATGTTTTTGTCGTTACTCTACAATCTGAGCGGGCACATTCCCTGGTCTAATTGCCTGGATTTCTGAAGGACCATGAACATCTAATAGCTGTTTATGGCTGCTCGTCCAAGCCAATAGGGGTCAATTGACAACCTACTGTTAGTGTACTTGGTTACGCAAATAATACTTGTGGGTTTGTTTGAATACAGGGCCTAAGGCCAGTCAGGATCAATTAGAGATAGAAAGAATGGCCCTGGTATAGCTTGTTAATTTCACACTTCAAGCAGTCTCCGAATGGGGCGATACTATTATTTTGAAATTTAACTCAACCTTTTTGGTATCTTTCCAAGCAAGCAAGCTTGTCTTTTCATAGCTGAGAGGAGTTTGATCTCTTTGTCCCGATTTTTTTCCTTAGAATACTCTGACCGTCTTCAGTTATAAGGTATTCTCGAACAGTAATTTTGGGCGGTTTATTGAGTCCAAAGCTAATACAGCTGCAAGGAAACTCGCCTTACTTCCAAAAGTGCGGCAGTACTTTACATTGGAACAGCTTTGTTTATACAAAGCACAGTTTGGGTCGTCTGTAGAATACTGATGTCACACATCTGGGCAGGCGCTATGTAATGTCACCTCACTGGCTTGAACTCAGTGGAGAGTAATGTAAAATTGGTGACCACAACTTGGTTAAAGCCAATCATGTTAGGCTAGAACAGAGGAAAAAAGTAGTCCGACTCTTTGTATTCTACAAGATATACTATGAAGTGTGTGTTCAAGAATTAAACGCTGTAATTCGTCCTTTTTTTTCATTCCTAGTCTTTATTATAGTACTAATGTAGTTTATTGGACGACACACGTGACAAATGTGGTGGTGCGAACCCACAACACACCACAGCTATCTGTAGTGAAATTACTGCAGCTGGAACATGGGCTGGCTCGACCGGGGAAATACCATACTCTCACAGAAGAACGGTGTGAAGTAGCTTTAAATGGCTGCGTTTCGTTCGATGAGTGAGAGAGCCGGTTGCCCTTTCATTATTTCCATCCTTTCCCTTTTCCCATACCTCCTCTCCCTTTTCCCCAATCAAGGGTGGCAACGCATCTGCAAAATACTTTTGCGGACTTCCATGGGCGACGATACTACCTCCGTCAGGTAGGCCGTCTAGTCTGCTCGTTTGCCCTCTTTAGCGTAAAAAAAACCATGGTGCGAACAAAAGAGTTCATACTCTTCGGCTATTTAATGTAAATTTTCAACTAAATTTTTTGAATTTGACGTCAGTTAACTGTTATAATAACTATATAAGTAATTATGTTCATTGTTACCTACAACATAATAATAAAATTCATAAGTTATTAAAAAAAGTATATATCAAAACAAAGAAAAATTGCTTTTGTTTAAATAAAACGACAGTCTTGTGTATGTGGTTTTTTAAAATAATAAAATACGCGGAGTAATTCGGAAATATTAGTTTTATTTGAATGAACACTCGCGGAAGGCTTAGATCTCAATAAGTAGCTGTAGTTGTCTACATACGCAATAACTGTAGGTACTAGGTAGGTATCTTATGAGCGTGTATGTCAAAAACCATACTTGTTTACGTCTGTTTGCGCGAGTACGCCAGGACGAGACAATTTGACGATTTTTATTAAAAAAAAACTAATGAATGAAATTTTATCAGGAAAATGAATCGATTTTTTTTTTGTTAAATATATTTTAATTTTCCATGCGTAAACATGATTTTGAGCAGACAATCGTTTGCAATAGTTTCTAGAATTGTTTTCTACGTGCAGATTAAATGGCTCGATTCTTAAAATCAAAATTTTCAATTATTATTTCTCACAGGAATCTCAATGTTAGAAAAAATTTAATTCAGTGGAATATTCCTAATCTCTCATATGGCATGCGAAATAAAGATTTTAACCGAGTTTTATCATTTTTATATCTTTGTTATCTGTATTAAAATGAACATGTCGATTGCAAGAATTAATTTTTTATTTTTATTATTCATATAATTATACTATGTTTTGAAAATTTGAAGAAACACGTTAATATTTATGTAGTATCGAAAATAAAATGTGTTATCTTATATATATATGTATATGAGATAACAGATTTTATTATAGATATATAGACATATACATATACATATAAGTTATATATATTTATATATGTTAATATATATAAAACAAGAGCGACTTGGGAATATTATATATTTATATTATTTCGCACTCGAAAGTATTAATAGAATTTAACTAAATCCAATAAATATAACGTTTGTCCAACATTTCAACAAAACGCATATTTATAAACATATATAATTCTGTGTTTATTTTTGTTAAAACCTAAGCAAGTGAAATTAGAAAAAAATATTATATACTATTATCAACGGGTATTGATATTACCCCACTGTTTTTATTAAAAAACTTCTTAACACAGAATTATATGACATTTTAATTTCATTTAGAATCAAATCCACTTTTTCATATAACAATTTTTTTAACGAAACGATTGACATAATCGCGATAACTTTTTAAAAAACATTCCATACCCGAAAAAATATTTAGCCGACACATTCGTTATACGTAAAATGGTAAACACGTAATATATTTGTTAAATAATTTAACATAATATAAAACCATTTTAAGTTTAAAAACTATATAAACACATCTATCTATTAAAGTAATATATTTTTAATATGCTATCGTATAAATTATCAGTGTCATATCCTTAACATATCGCACAAACAAACAAACAAACAAACAAAAAAAAAAAAAACAAACTTAGTTTCGTAGCTAAATATTAAAATACATACTTATGCCCGCGATGATATATTGTCGCCATAATTTCCCAGCCTCCATAATTCGCGATCGAATAAGTCCTACCTAAGTATTACTTTTAAATAATTTATCTGTCGCCTCGCCTCGTATAAGTACCGACCCGTGTGGTTGGTGGACGTCATATTTTGATAATATTTTATAACTAGCCACGGCCGTCCTAAGATATAATACATTAATTTTTATGTCATGTATATCTCTTAGTTTTCATTTTGAATATTAAAGCTTTATATTCGAAATGATTTACATTCTATATAAGTTGTCCCATCATGTCCTTAGAATTTAATAAGTTACGGTCGTTTTCCTATAAAATATCGAGTAACAGGGATTGTGGGTTAAAGGATTTAGCTAATTATAACAATATTCATTCTTCCACTATTGTTTTCTATATCTCATTCAAAGTGTCTCTCTTCTGGGCAGACCTTATCCAAACATTAAAAGGCACCGTTTTCAACGGCTCGATTCATCGTACTGCAAGACATCTTGAACTACGTTGACCAAAACGCAGTCTCCTGGATCCTCTTCACCTCATATCTGGGGTTATAACCGGCCCAATTCCAATCCAGGGTACCAAATCTAAGGACGATATTGGTGACTTTAGTTTTGTAAAATATGTGTTTGTCTGACTGCGAAATAATATTAAAAATCTGTGCTAAAGTAAAAATTTATTGAGTGACCTTGAATTTATGGACTGGCTCTCCTGTGTGTCTGTGTGTCTACGTTTCAGCTCCTTAGGTTTAAGGACGTACCAGTCGAAAACTATGGCCTTGAGAGATTGTGCAACAGTCGACTCGAGAACATAGATTAGCCTCGCAAAATCCGCCAAACCTCTAAACGTATTCTTCTCATTCTTGAGATGATAAAACTAGATGGTTCCTATTAGATACATTCTTGCATAATTTCAAAAGTACCAACTTTCAAGGCCAATGATATCAGAGAGATGGTTGTTACCTATAACTTTAGTCTTGTTTATCCCGAGACCCAATCGTCTCGAAAATTCCTCAGATTGTGTAGCAAGACTTCCAATTTCTGATAAGTTCCGTCAAGATGGATGTCATCAGGAAATAGCAATAGTGTGTGAAATAGGCATTTTATATTCATGCCCAATCAATTTCCTATCGAGCACCTTGAAGAGTTTTTCCTAGAGTACAGATTCTTAGAGATCAAATTTGTCTTAGGTTTATTTGGATTGATCTGTCGCTCTGCTTTATACGTCTTTGTATTATCCATACACTTCGAAGAATCTTTTGTCAATTAAGCTTTTTATGAACTCAAGAACATCACAATTTTATCTAGTGTCGAAGGCTAAAGTTCTTTAATCTAGGGTCTATCATAACCATGGAGGTCAGAATTTTTGTTCGGTTCGTTTAGGTTCGCACTTTGGGACTTTGATTGAGGTATTTGGAAGAAGTATAAAACGTCACAGAACTATTCAACTTCGGTAATTATTTCTGGTTTAAAGCTGGCTGTTCTTACTTTCACCAGGTGACAACAGGAGGCGTGGAAGTTGGCAAGATATTTCAAGCCCAAGTTGTGAATTACAATTGTGTAGACATTTTGAGTGAGTGCCTTTAACCTCGCCTTATCCCTGAAGCCCCTATTAAGTGCCTGACGATTACATGTAACATTAACACACTAACGTCCCTTTTTCATATTTTTTTTTCTTGGAATCATCATCAATAGGAATGAATTAATACAAACTTGTCTAACTAGAGAGAGAAGTTTTAAAAGGTTTTTAAAAGGACTCCCAACATAAGGTTCATCTGAGATTAAATGAAGTGGGAGGAACAATAACTACGAATAATCAATATTCCTGCACATTAAATGATAGGTAAGAAACACAGAACAGAAAAATCAGAGAATACTTAACTCAGTTGTAGACTGAAAATAATAGAAAACGCTAGTAATGTTAGTTAACACAGGCCTAGAGTTTGTCAGCATTGGAGCAATTAGACATAAATGTGAATGCCAGTGTAACCACATGCGTTTTTTTTATTTAAATATTAAAAATTCCCAAAACTTCTGCATCATGCATTTTGCTGAAAGATGATGCTTCATTGAAAATTAATTATTTAAATATTTAGTCCTCTATGAAAAATAATTTGTGGTCAAAAAAACTTTTCTCAGCAAAAATCTTTTTTTTTTGTTTTGTCGGAAATCTTTTTAGAATGCGGTGATTATAAAATACCAAATATATTTTTTTATCCGTCTTTCATCTATTTAAGAAAAATCTTGCAATATACAAAACTTAATATTATTTTTTAATAAGAACATATTGATGTAACATTTACTAAATAGTTTGACCAAAAAAAAAAATACTTTTATAAGTTTAAGAAGACATATCAGTTGAAGCCTGCTCTGGGGTTGATTTAAAAAAAATTGCAGCTTCTAGACCTGGTTCAGTCGACGTGAAAAAAAGTTCTTAGAATTTATGACAAAAAAAAAAAGAAAAGTATTTCCAACAATTTTATTACAACAATATCACAAAAGATCATAAAAATATTTACAAATAAAAACTCTTTTATTTCATTTTGTAAATAATAAGATAAGATTAAACATGACTGAAAATTATAATATAGTTATGAAGACATAGAATAATTTTGTACTTTGTACTCTAACTTATTGTAATAGTAAATGTTTCTTGACACAATTATATATTAAATTATTATTTAGCAGCAAATACCTATATGGTAGTCTTATAAAAACAATTCACTTATAAAAATTTTATTCTATTTTATTATTATAGGGCGTGATTAAAAACTTTTTTGATTTTTTTTTTTTCATTAAATACACAATTTATTAATTTATTTGTGGCTTCCATATCCCTCAAAAAGACCGCCATATTCTTTCGTACCTGTCCTGTCGCTGACTCTTCAAAGAAACTGTCGACTCACAGAAGTAAAATTTTGAATGTTACGAAATTTACGTCCATTTAATTCAATAATAATTCTCGAAAATAAAACCTAACTAACTTTAAAGCCAATTTCTATTTTAATATGAATTTAAACACAATAGCTAGCAATTTATAAATTGGTCCCAAAAGTCATTTTAACGTAATAAGTAAAGTAATAAATTAGCACCATTTTATTGTACAATAAAATTAATAACTTAGGCCTTTTCTTGTCTCTTTTTCCTGCAAAAAAAAAATAAGCAAAAATTATAGAATGCTATTAAAATAAAAAAAATCGTCAGGTCCAAAAAATAATCTAATACTCTAAATATAGTTACATGGTCTGGTGTTTTTCTTCATGAGGTAAACAGTGGACCTTTTTATCATTATTTAGTGACTTATTAAAAAGTAGTCTAATTGAGATTATTCCAGAAACCAGCTGACTGGCTCGATATTTAACCTTACGAAACGAATTTATAATAGTAGCAGTATCATAAAAAACAAATTAATGATCAAACTAACCCTGCCAGCATGTCTTGTATCTCAGAGAAGCTCTTTCCTTTGGTCTCTGGAACAACCAGCAGCGAGAAGGCGAACGCCGCGACACAACACCCACCGAACATGAGGAAGCCGACGTGACGGTCCAGGGACGGGAAGAATCTGGGGAACAGTTGGACGTGATACGGACCGTGACAGATAAATCGGATATCTTGATGATAATAACTTTTTTGAAGACTTAGAAGATTTTTTGGCTCAATAATTTAATTTTAATATCATTTGTTTAAGGGCGAAAACTTCTCAGCCATGGATTCACCGAGCGGGTGCCGGGTCCTCCGCGTTGAAGGAACAAGAGCTTCAACAATACCTAGGACTTGTGACCCAGGTGTAGGTTTAAGGGGTTAAACGCCCACCTCCACTGTCCAAGCTCCTCTCTCTACCTAATCAAATTTGCAACGAGCCTACCAGAGCTGCCTTAGAAGTACGGTCTAAGAATGAATTGATGTTAGTTCAGTCTCTTAGTAGGATGTGGAGAGATTTAGCTTTTCAAACTCTCGCTCCCACTTCTACCGGTAACATATTTACGACGAACATATTTTTAGTGAGTTAATTAGTAAGCTCGTAATACTTATTGACCTCGAGGACTTGGTCTTTGGGGATGTTGGTTTCCCAAGGAACAGTGAGCTCTGTTAACTCTATGCGCTTTAAAATTCGCGAATACATAAATATGTCTGGTCTGGAGGACGACGCAAAAGTATCGTCTGGGGCCTTATATCACTTCTCTTACGTGTCCATCATTATAGTCCAATCCGAAGCCGCTTTAAGGATAGAGTAAGGTTTGTAATAATTTTAGTATAGCTTGATGTCATAGTCGTAGATATAGGTTCAGGCCAACTTTAATATTCAACTTTTAATATCTCTCATTTGTCATTCCCCCCATACTAACTATATGGCCATTTCATCTTGTTTTTTAAACAAAAAATTTACTCACTAAACTCTTATATATTATAACGGACATACATTTTTCATAAGCAAAATCATAAACTCAATACTTCACTTTTTTCGGAGGTGGTAAACATAGGAAACAATGAATTTGTTACTACATACAAGTTTTAAATTACACTTAAATCATATCCTCAAAAACGACAATTGAAATGTTATTTTTCAAAAGTCAACTTCCTTCTATAACATGCAAATATCCAATACTCATTAGTAACTCACTTGGTAATCAGGAAGGACAATAGCCAGCAAAACGCTGTAGCTATCGGTGAGGCTGCAGCCTTAACTTCTATTGGGAATAACTCGCTCATCACCGCCCAGGGCAGGGGCCCGAGACCCCAACAGTACGTCACAATGAACAGCACCAGAGACAATATAGGAAGAAAGCTGATCGACGCTACCACTTCGCTCTCATTGTGCTTCAGCAGGAAAAACATTCCGAGCAGAATCTGGAGAGAAATGCAAAAAATAGGCCCTTGATTTGTTTGCTAGAATACTATTTCTAAATATTCATAGAAATAATATGCTTTTTAATGAGACCAGGTTTTTGAAACTGGTCCGAGACAATTCGTTTGAACAGTAACAAAAAGTAAGAAAAGCAGTATAGAGATTTAAGTTTCAAATATCATTGCCAGCAAAAGAACTTTTTGAATCTATATGAGACAAGTTTCCAACTTCGTTCTACCCTCATAAAGCTCTGTATAGTATAATATTAATGCAGGTAACTGACGTAGAAACGAGGAACGCTTAGTATTTTCTGGCAAAGTTAACTTCTGATAATCTTATTGTATCGTCTATCATTTTCCATATATATATGATTACGTGTGTCCATGGGAAGGAGTATCTGTAACTATTCTATTGTGTTTCAAAATGTTGTCAGATATAGCCGTTAAGAGTTATGGTCTTGGAGTGTTCAGTACTCACGGCTCCGATCGCTGTACCGCAGGCTGACACCATTAACAGCAGACGGCGGCCGAGACGGTCTACCACCACGGGAGTGATACAAGACGCTACCACCTGTTAGACGGACAAATGTATCACTGTATAATATATATATCCTGATTTCCTTAAATCAATACCAGCCAATCCTGCCCTTTTAAATGAAACTAGTATTTTACGGATAAACTACGCGGATTTTTATTATTTAAAAAACTACATAATCCCGACGTTTCGGTTACTTTTCAGCGACCGTGATCACGGGCAGACGAGATGGCATCTCGTAAATCATCTCTCATAAACATCTCTCGAAAAATATTAGTTTCATTTAAATGAATAAAACTTTAAATTAATAACACACTTTCATTTAAATGAAAATCATAGATCTCATTATGTGAATCCTGCCCTTGATAAAATTTCAATACTTTGGGATGATTTCGAATTTACTACGGAATATTTAAAAAAATATATCGCTTTTAAAATTGGTGAATCTACAAGAGGAAGTCTAGGACAAACCTGAACGGCTCCGATTATAATGGTTGCGATGGCAGGCTGGAGGTCGCTGCCAGAGGACTCGAAGATGTCCGTCATGTAGAACAGAACAGCGTTAATGCCACTGAACTGTTGGAAGAACACCAAAGCGCAGGATATATAGAACGCCTTGAAGTTACTGCCTTGGAACACGTCCATTACCTGGAGAAGAAATATTACAATATATATATTTTGTGATAATTTTTCATGTTTATTATCGAAATGTGACTGAATTAAATACCGTCGCTGTTTTTTCCATCGAGGCCTTAACGTCACTCTCGATGAGACTGAGCTCGGCTTCGACACCAGCTCGGGAACGGCCGCGGATGGTGCTGAGACACGACGCAGCCGCCTCGCGATCGCCTGACATTATCATCATTATCATATCATTATCGTGATGTGTTATTAATATAATGTTGAAGTTGAATAGCAGAAATTTCTGTTGTGTCTGCGCGCGTTATAATTTGTTTTGGCTTTAAGTATAATACAAATGAAAAACAGACGAAAAATTTTAAATTTACAAGAATTATTTGAACTTGCAACCCACGAAATGTAGTACATATTCTAGTCTAATTTGAATTTCAATATATAGATAATATACTATTATAACAGAATAATATTATCTCTACAATTGGCAATACATTATACGTTGTATAATGAATGAGGTGGTATTAATTTAGTACGAATTGGATTTGTTATTGATTATTTGTTAGTCGAATAGGCACAAGTTTACCTTTAAGGAGGTGGTATGTTGGCGTTTCCGGCATGAAGAAGAATCCTACAGCGAATACTGCCACGAAGGCTATACCGACGTAGGCTACATTCATGTACGTTGTGGAGGGTCCGATACCGTAGACCAGGATGTAACCAAGGGTTATGAACAACTGGAGAAACGATCCCAGGGCACCTCGAGATTCGTTCTAGAAGGAATGATAGAAGAAACAATGAACGAATGAAGGAATCACTTAATAAGTTACAAGCCGGCTGACAGAATGAATGATATTAATGAAGTTAACGAAGATCGTAATTCGTCATGTTTTTTAAGTAAATAAAATTTTTATTACAATAATTAAAACTCCTAAATATGTATGTACAATATAAAAAAGATCATAAGCAGTTCAAATACGGCTTATATGGCTTAGTTTATAATAAAAAAATTGGCATCAGACAAACTAGACCTGGCAAATATAATGTTATTGTCGTAACTACCTGTATGATAACGACAAATAAATATTTATTTAAATATATGCGAGGACGTTTCTTACACCTAATGTTCGAGATAAAGAAACACCGGTTATATATTTTTAATAACTTATTTTTCCATTACGCTCTTGTTCACCAAATATCTAGAGTCAAGCATGCTTGATTGCAAAAAAGATTTTTTTTCTATGATAACAGATATACTGTACATTAATATAATTTTATAAGAAGTAAATAATTATCATAAACGTATTATTTTAATTGATTTTATTGTATGAATTGAACAAATATATTTCGTAACGTGCCAACGAGAAAGTAAACATTATTGTTTGTTTGAGAAAAATGTATTATCAAGTCGTAACAAGAGCAAATTACTGTAATAATGAGGAACGCGTAATTAATTAAAGCATAAATTTTTTTAACAAGAGACAACATAGATTGCGCATTTTCAAGAGTTAAAACAAAGTGACTAACATATTAAAGTATTTTAAAATCACAAAATTTTGCTCGATTGTTTATTTTTTTTCATAGAGGATACAAATATTGGGGTAAATCAAAGCAATGTCGCGCGTAAGCGTCTCGTTTATAGTTCATTAACCTACGTTAATATTGTTATATTCAAAGAGTCATTGATGAAGAAAATGTTGACTCCTTGTATGCTGTGTGACGAGATCTTGAGTGAAGCATCGAGATATAGAGACATAAGGATATGTAAGATTTTAGCGTGCACATATAATGTGACTAAGTTTAACTCATACTAAGCGCTTTTTATTATTATATAACATAATCACGGTTTCGGTTTCGGTTTCGGTTCCTTAGCAGTAGTTATAGATTGGTGAAAACGAACCGACAATTCAAGATTATGTTGTTGTAAAACAATAATAAAAAGTGTAGTACACAAATGCTTAGCTTGATATAGACACGTGGAGAGACAGCTTCTGGTATTTTTGAATCGTGACTGACGCGTACTGAATTTGTTGTTATTTTTTTTTTTGTCGTGTATCATCGATTTTCTAACAATCGATAAAAATCCGGATAATTCAAGCGAGTGCTTCATAAAAAAAAATAACATACATGTCCAACATCATGACGTTATATGAAGCGATTACGGTAGTGATCACGTAAAAAACAATTTACAACAAAAAAATTATATTAACAAATTTAAATAATTTACCGTAGCGATTTCAGCGCAATACATCGGCGATATGGTAAAGAGCATCCCCACACCGACGCCCCAAAAGATTCTGGCTGCGTACAGGAACGCCATGTTCTCCACAGTTGCCACGAGGATCCATCCGAGAAGTAAAGGTACGGCTGAACTCAGGAGACCCCACTTCCTGCCAATCCTACCAGCCAAGTAACCACCCACGAATGGACCTGGAATTAAATAACATTGAAATAATTATACATATTCATTTACTAGGACGAGAATTTGTCTTCGTTTCAACCATATTGGCTGCAGTTGGCAATAGCCGCTAATATTATTTAAGATATCACAGATTTCCTTTTAAAATGTATCGAATATCTTACTGAGGTCAGATGATAAGGCTTGAGGAAGGAAAAGTTCAGAAGATGTGCCAAATTAAGGCCTTGGAGTCAATGTTTTTGATTGTCCTTATTTGCAATATATATTTGGGTTACCTAATATAGCTCCAATGTTGAGCACCGAACCCATCCACGCTAGCTCGTCAGCTGTTGCCGGTTTGTCAAGGATATCTGTTGTATTGTCCGATAGCTTCCCATTGATTGGTGACGTCCATCCCATGGAATAACCCGTGGAGGCGATCGCGATGTTCGCTGTTAAAACATAAATTTTATATATATATATATATATAAAATTACACGTTTATGATTCTGAACCATCGAGCACGGTAGCTCAAGGTAAAGGCAATCTATAAATCCCGCTCGCATCTATTAATTTTTCAACGTATATCCAATTAATTTTTTTTACACCAGTATAATATCATTGATTTAACATCAAAATTATACATATAACGTATCTCAGCACGTATCTCTCTCACACCCACTGTTATCCTAAAACGTAATTTTCAGCGTAATTGTTAAATAATTTAAAAATTGAATTGCAAATTGTTATTTTTAACATAACAGTAACAATACGCGAATAGAAGGAAATAAATTGACCAGTTAAGGCGATTAACCGCTTCACAATTTACAAATATGTTCGTAAAAATTTGAATATTTTTGTATTATTTTCTTGACAATTCATGTTTTAATTTATTGATTAACATCGCTGATATTATGATACGATTTTTTTTATAGAATGAACGTTGTTTAATACATAGATTTATTTTTAGTATCACAATACACGAGGAGGGTTATTGTTCACTTTACAGAGACACTTGATTGATGCTAAAAGATCATGGATTATATCCTGTCTTAAAATATCTCTGGCTGTGACTTGTTGTACACTGGATTTATTATATATATATACTCAAATATACCTTAAAAATTAAATATGCGCATGCGCATAACTCCAGTTTCTTTTCATAAATGTCTTTCGAGATGTATTTATTATAGTTTGTACAGTTTTCCTTATTGACATAATTAATGATTACTCTCTATATATTATTAGTAATCAAATAATTTTACTTGTTATGTTAAGTTAACACCAAAATAATACTTATATATTGTTTAAAAATAAAAGAAAATATTTAGAATGTTAAATATTTTCGATTTTTACGTATGTTTTTAGAAAAATATGTTCCAAACGCGGTTGTTTTGTAAGATCCTATGCACGTTAGTGTTGAAAAATCGATTGATAGTATCTAAACAGTTAATAAAGAACAATATGATTTATTGAATCTTTAACATAAGAGATTTTCGCGAGTTTTATTCATTTAAATGTAACTAGTATTTTTCGGATAAATCACGCGTAGTTTATTCGAAAAATACTAGTTTAATTTAAACTTTAACATACTTTTTGAACCTTTATGCTTTAAAGTTTAAGTCAATATATTTTTGTCAGATTCGGTTGTACAATCAAATAACCTACAAACTTGGAACGAGCTTGTCAGGTGACCGGGTTATATTTATGAGTATTGCGGAATGTACATTTTTGCAAAACTCCTCATAACCTGTATTTTGTTATTTTAAAAAACAAAATTTTTACGTAGCAAATACCTTTGACTCGCACGAAAAAATTGGCTCGTTTTTAACATTAAAGTTAAGTATCGTAATAAAATGTGCGTATTTAGGATTGCTTACTGTTTATTTCTGGATAAATGTAAATTAACTTGCATGTTTATCTGTGAATAATATGTTAGTAATAAAATTAATCGTGCCATTATCATTATTTTAATAATACGATAATGTATACGTTTGTCTATTTTCTATAAAAACTTTGAACTGTCAAATTTCCGTAATTCCCGAACAGTTCTGAAATTTTCATTCCTTTCCTCGACTGGCTATGCAAAAAAATATGGAGAATTTCACTTAATTTACTGAATATAGTATTATGATATTATTTAAGTTAAATTTATAATAATATTCGATGTAAATAAATTTGTTTGTAACAATTCAGACTTTATAAATTAAAAAAAAAACAATCCTTAACCTATTTAGATAAATTAATAAATCAATATCGATTATGTAATTCCGTTACGCGTGTTGATATTTATTATTGATAGACCGAAATGATTTTTATAGATCATGACGTCAATTGATTTAAATATCTTCCGATTTTTCAAGACATTTTAAATAGCGCCATCTGTTGGCGATTTTCCGATCTACAAAACGTCTTCAATTAATGCCTTTACAACAAGAAGTCTTATTCACTCAAAACAATAGAGGTGTAATTAACTTGATTGCAGGCACATTATTTTCATGCTCGTTTAATAATTTTCCATGTTGTATATTTAAGTATTACTCTGAGAATGTATGAGGTGTTTGTTTAATTTAGTCTTGTGGAATTTACGTCTTCGTAATATTGACAAGTACTACTTCATAGTTTTTAAACTATCCACTTGTATCTCTTATCTTTAATATGACTAAAAATTTTGATAATGTCAACCTATTTAAGTCAGAACATTTCAAAAGTAAGTTTCTAAAGCAGAGTACACTTGAGGGTGTCTGAAATTACTTCCTTAGAAGTTCTTTACTTTCACGACTAACTTGATTTCATTTAATTGAAAATCAAATCAAATGACCAACTTTTTCATTCCCCTGCTTTGTGACGTTAAATTCCAAATTCAAAACTTTATACACAAACAGAACAAAAAGTTTCCAAACCAAAAAGTTCCATTATTATATGAGACAGCTGTCAAAAGATTGTCACTAACATTAACATACAATAAACTAATTATATTTTATTACACGTCATCATATATAGACGAGAATATATACTTGTTATTTATCACCAAGGATAACGTAGAGAACAATTCTGAGTCCATTTCAGCGTCACACATTAATATATTAATGGAATATAAATATGCAACATGGCGCAAACGTTTCGTCTAGAAAAATTGTAATGTTTATGAGAATACAGTGAAGCGTACCTTACTGTAAGTTCACCTAATACTATCCAAACTTTTCAGCATTTCATTCAGTTGCATATGACGATACTGTCAAGTGTGATGAAATAAAAAACTTCAATACTAACAGTATTTCGTTTGGATATAAAACTCTTGGTAATTGTATAGGTCTTAATAGAGCAGGGAGGGTTTATTATTACAATCTCTAGGTATATATAATTGTAGAGCGCTTCGATGGATGTCGGATGAATATTCAAATTATTGGATAAATAAGGAATAAGTGGGTAGTTTCGATTTGTCTGCCGTTTAACCAGAATGCATACTATTTATTTCATATTAAAAAACTAGACATAATATACATAAAATATCTCAAATAATAAGGAAGGATTTTCTATTGAACTACATTCACAGAAAAATTGTCGACAATTTGCAAGTATCACTTACTGGGCCTAGTCTTACCCAATACTATCAGACTTATAGTTTACAAAAACTAAAAACTAATTGGTTACTATTTAAATTACTTGCTCTTTGTTAATTAAAATATATACCTACATTATTGTTTACAAAGAAAAATTTAGGACATTTGTCAGTGTGTACTATGAATAATGTATTCGCTTTGTTTTTGAACGTTAATGGAGATACTGAACTAAGTATACGATTTTAAATCATCATTTGAAGCAGAATAATCATTTAAAATGGAGTTAATTCTTATATATACAATATTTTATTACTAATTTAGTTTTTAACATGAAATTTTGGGCAGTCTAAGTTGAAACTATGGACGATAAAAGTGGAGAAAGCAACTGGTATTTTATAAACCAAAGTTTAAGGTTTGATTCCCATTCTTGTCAATAAATTTTTCATACTATATCTTCTATTCGTGTTTTTTTTATATTAAAGTCGAATGTGGAATATTTTTTTTCAATTAGAAAATAGATTATGAGGTAATCACGTACACAGTTCATAGGCGCGTGATAATAAGGTTACTAAGTTTCACGTACGTTGATCGCCTAGATAAAAATATCGATAAGTAAATAACATTAAAGTTTTCCGCATTTCATATGGAATATGTTTTGTATTGACATATTTTATCGTAATGGATATCGGTTAATCAGAACACGACGCTGGCTAACAAAAAAAACCTCCTGCGGTATTCGCACTCAGATATGAAAGGATTTTTTTTTTTTCATAAAAAGCTCTGGTTGATTTTGAACACCAAAGAGTTTAGTTGCGAATACTCTTTGGTTTATGAGTATATATTTTTTTACACTGAAAATTTATTTTATTCCTTTTGATATGAAAAAGGTGATAACAGAAATCAAGACTGCGTACAAAATTCTTTATAAAAACAAAGGCATAGTATGACATTGAAAGATTTCGTTAATGATATATTATATTCATTAACGAAAAGCAAATAATGTGCCAGATAGATAGAAAAGAAGGTCGCGATTAAAATCCCGAATATATATGTTATTAAAATCTAATTAATAATATATTAATAGACATAAAAAAATATTTCGCGCTTTGATATAATAAAACATGTTTGACATTTAATTGATTAATGAATGTAATTATACCATAAATTAATCTATCGTTTCCGTTTTTTTTTAATATTTATTGTAATATATATATACAAAGATAACGAAACGTTAGAAAGAAGTATTTTTTTTTCTTTAAAATAAAATCTTGTCAATTAAATCCTCCTTTCTGTATCCTTATTAAAATTTTATTACGTCGAATATTTTATAATACCCCACGTATATATATGTGTGGTGTAATGATTTTTTTTATATCTTTATTATCTGTATACAAATGAAACTATTACAAACATGGATGTGTTTTTCATTATTGTAGATAACCTCTGTATCATGTAACATAATATTTAATTTTATTACCAGTTTTATCAACCATCATAAACATTATCATGTGCATTGAGTTATGAAATTTACACTCTTTTTTTAAACTTGAAAATACGTTATCGTTAAAAAAAAACATTAGCTGTATTCGAAAGGTTCTTCGTCTATTAAAGTAGATCAACTGAGAAATTAGCAAGTTTCTAATGTGTAGCACGATTACAACATTCAAATTTGGAATGTTAAATAATTTTAAAATTAAATAAAACCGAACATATATTCTCGAAAACATAACTCTGTATTAATGCATATAGCGTTAAAAAAATGTTGCCTTAAATGTATTTTTTAAATTCTAAATTTAAATTCTATTTCGTTTCCAGATGCCGACGGCTTTTATTCATCACCTTAGTACAGAAGACTGTCACACCCTTCACTATTTTATCGATATTTTTTAAACGATCTATATAATGTCAACATCCATTGTGACCTGTCTTAACTTTGAATACAATTATTTAATAAACTCTCCAAAGCATAATAAGGTGTATAAATTTATTGATAGAGTTTAAAATCAAGTGATCCAATCCATCACAACCGCTGTAATAACTTTGCATTTGATCTCTTCAACTTTGAAACAAAAACAGTTGTTAAATATAGATTAGAAAAGCTGATTTAACACTTCTTACCGCGATTTAAATTAATAAAAAAAAATATATAAAACTACGATGAATTATATTAACTAAATAAATATTTAATATTCTCCGAACATATCGATAGAGCCGTAACTTATATGAATTTCACATATTAATGGCATAATAATGTAGGCCTAGTTATAATTTATCAGCACTAAATAAAAAAAAATCACTCACATCACAAAATAATATTGTACAAAATAAAAAAAAATCACGTTAAATTGGCGGGCGATATTCAAATTTCGAACATACCGATGCCCGCGATGATGTATTGCCGCCACAGCTGCCCTGCCTCCATCCTGTGCGCCTGCTGGTTGACTGCGCCGGTAGACACCGGGTCGTACGAATAACTTCTATCCATCTTTGACGTCACGCGTTAGTTCGCGTGTGTTTGGCAAACACGACGGTTCCAACTCTGTAATGTGTTCTATTTTTAAATTTGCCGCCATCTTCCCTTCGGGAGTTTATTTTTTATGTATCAAAAGAGATGCAGTTTTTATATATATACATATATAAATTGTTTGATGTATATTAAGTGTGTATGGGGATGTGTTGTTATAATGTTTGTAATGAAAACTAAGAGTGCTGTTTATAATATCAAACAGGATAAAACTATCCTTTAATAACGCTACCATATGTGTCAATACTCAATGGCAACGCCGAAGCCGTGCTGAATAAAAAATCATATGCTATATACATTATTACACCGTTATCTAGAAACGAGTTGAGATCCTTCGTATAATAAACGATATGTTAATTATAAATACAGGTATAAATGTCGTTTGAATTCCAATACTAGTAAACACATTGCAAAAATAGAACATTAGTGTCACAAGAAAATCATTATAAAATATAAGAATGATTTTAATTATATCACATATATCATTTAGAGTGAAGAAAATTGTTATTACACATATAACAAAAGTTCTTTTTTTTTTGGCGGAAAAAATTTTGCATATGCCGCCATAAGGAAAGTCATTTCATATGTCGTATTGTTATTCTCTCGACATATGTTTTGTTAGAAGGAAATATGAAAGAAAATTACAAGGGAAATAGGATAAACATTAATTTCCTGTTGTAGGAAGTTTAATAGATTGGTGTCCAGATGTGTTTTTAAATGTTCCGAGGCATTTACGTGTAATGATCGTAATTATTCATCCAGATCTTTATCGACAAAAATATAAATTATTATTTTATACAATTCTATTGACACATAAAACGAGAGTGACTAATATATTTTTATCTGTACACTTCCGTTATAATATTTTACTTATTTTAGTTCGTAGGTCTTCTTTCATTATCTTTATATTTGCTTACCATATTATATAAATTTGATAATAAAATTTTATTTATTATTATCTGTTATTTAATAATATTTAATGGCAAAAAATTGCTGTCAAATAAATGTAGCGCTTATAAAAAAAATATATATTGTTTTAATTACAATACGTTTATAAAAAAAATATTAATATATTTATTCTGGAATTTTTATTGTAAAAATTTTATAATTAAGGACTGAAACAAAAATATTTTTCAGACCTTTTAATTAAGTCTACAGTGAACATGGTTCAAAAGAATTAGTAATGTGGGGCAAACGTGTATATCCGTATATTCTTGTATATATGTCTTAGAATAATAAAGATTTAAGTAAACTTAGTCATACTGTAATAGGAAATTAGTTATACATTTTTATAATACATTTTTTTTTGTCAATTTATAGTTCTGTAATAGTTTCGTTCTAAGCAATTGTAGTAGTTAAGTTGTCAAAATCACGACGACATTGATCCAAAGTAAAACTCGAATGAGTTTTTGATACCACCTTTAATAACGTATTATTGTTCTTTACATGTATCCGTTTATAAATAAATAAATTAAATTAAATTAAAATAATTTGGGTGAACACAGTCAAGCACTATACAGTCGAAATTCAATATATATACGCTATAATTGACATTACATAAATAAAAAAATACCGCGAAATTTTTGACCTATTGATTTTTTTTATATTCGTAGTTTAAAAGCATTGAGTGGAACCTCTTTTGTATGTTATTATTCCAGGTAATTGTATATTTCTCAATTTTTCAGTTTTGACAAGTCTGTTGTCGGAGAATGATAAATATATTTTTGATGTTCACAATTATTTTCAAACTGATAAACTGTTCAGATATTTTTATCTTTTTCCATATGTTTATTTGATGTGTTGTTTATACTCTATTTTATCTCACATGTAAAATATAATATTTGAACATTGATTTTTTTTTTATATCTCATATTATCTATCTGTGGATGAGGTACCTAGAGGGGGAATAAATTTTTTATTATCGGAAATCGTTTAATTTAACAGAATGATCTGGTTTTATATACATAGAATATATCAAGAGTTAATGAATTCGTTACGTACACTTAAAAGCTAATTTAGTACAAAAACTAAGTAAAAAAATATTTTAGTAAACATATAAGTACATATTGTTTTGGGTGACAATACAGCTTGTGTATTTAACGATTTTTTAATATTTTTTATACTATTCAGTCTCCTCGTAAACATAATAATTTAAGCCCGTTTATGTACAGGTGTCCCTAATGAATTGATAATCTCAACCTTCAAATTATAATTAAATACAAATTCTTCCCATTGCCTTGCCTGTTGGAGCCCGTATTTTTCCTATGAGGACATATTGACAATTTGTATAATCTTTTATTGTTTTTTTTTATAACAAACATTTTTTTTATGAACAAATTGACATTTCATCTATCTATCGTTGTTTTTTAATCTTTCTATGTAGCGATTTCTAATTGAGCAAAAACTGAAACTTATATATTTAAGTAATTATTAACATAAAAATATTATAAATCAACCGGTTAATCGCGCCTTAAATAATATTAAAGCAAGGTCAAGGAAATAAAAATGATAACCAAAACAAATCAGGCGCTAAGTTTTCTAATGTGAAAATTTTTCCTTCATTCTTATCTCGGCGTGTTCCACTTAACAATATTTAATGTCGGAATAATAAAAATTATTATTGTCCTAAATGTATGTATGAATTATTTGCCTTATCTTTAAGTGTTAGTCCACCTTGGCTCTCAAACATTATCGAGGCGTTCCTGATTGGAGTGGAATCCTTGCTATTGTGTTACAACTCATCATCAAGTGTTTCTAGCAATGACATTTAATATATATTTACTTATTTTAATTAGTAATTGCATTATATACATACATGTACATATATTTTAAACTATTTCGCCCTTTAATTATAGACATATAAAGTACTAACTTTAAAGATATCTATGGATACAAAATGTATATTTATATATATATAGTTATTATTTTCTATTTCCACTGACTTTATAATATAACCGTACTACAGCAACGTCATAAATAACTTCATTAGAAAAGCAAGAAAACATAAAATACTAATAGCCTTTTTAAATATTATAAATGAAAATTCAACAATACGGTTTACAACCACAATAAATCCATAAAGGCTGCTGATAATCATTACCACTTATTACAGGTAGCTTTTAACTTTAAGTGTTTTAAATGACGTAAGTATAAATGCATTAGGCTGGAAAAAAAAAAAAATTGTGACACATCAAACTGTTTGTCTGATGCCGTTGCTGACACTGAATTTAAAAAAAAAATGAAATGTCAGCCACCGGTTAGGATTTTTATCCGTTGATTATATAAAAGGTTATTCAATGGAAATTCAGAATCTTAAATCAAAATTCATATCAAAAATCCACGGAAGATTGCTGCTTATATTTTTTGATAAGCCGATATTATTTTACGTTATCAATTTTGTTATATCTGTAATCACATATTAATCTGTTTATCCTTTTTTTTATTTAGCGTTAATTGACATTTACCTACGTGTCTATATCAGGTAACTTTAATTCGGAACAATATTTTATTAAAATATTTCAGATTCGTATAATCGTATATGTATTACGTAAAATTAACGTATAATAATTTGTAATAGTTTAAAAAAAGTTAAGTAGTTTTATAAGAACTCCTTATTAAAAAATTATTGAAAGACAGTTAAGAATTTACATTTATATATTAATAAATTTGAAATTATATCGTAAACTTGATTACTTTACGATATATTAAAAAAAAAAATGTTATTAACTGCCATTTCGTTTACATTAATATATAATGCCAATATTACGATTCGTATAATTTATAGAGAAGGAAAAAGATTAACTATTTAATCTTTATAACATTGCTTGAACATTTTAGTGGGTGTGTCGTAAAAACTAACATACTATTTACAACTCCACTAATCTAAACCCACTCCCGAAAACCTATTCGCTTATCAAAGCAGATAATATAAAAAATATATATTAAATTTTATTGAGCCCTTCTGATATATTCAATGAAAATTTTTATTACTGCAAAATTTATCGCAAAAAACTTACTGTTTGCTAGTGGCGGGATGTGTAGACCGACTGACAGCGTGCTTATAACTCAGTTCACTGATATGCTATGTTTTATACAAACATCATATCAGAGTGTGCCAAATGAATAATAGTTGAACCGAACAGAAAAAACCTTTATCCTTACAATTAAATAAAAAAATAAAATAAAAAAAAACCGCTTTAAAAGTTATTCTACGTCTTACGTTTACGAATCAACACGTATGCATTTAATATAATACATATAAATATATCGTAACAAGTTTGTTTTTTAAGTAAATTGATAATTCCATAGATTAAAAAACAATTTGAATTATCTTATTGATAAAAAAAAAAAATACTTACATTAGAAACGGCAACGCGTCGACCAAATACGACGATTGATTAATAGGAAATAATTTAATAGCACTTTTGATAACATATATTATCTATTACAAATGTATTATGTCGCAAAATAATGATAAATAAATCCAAATAAATAAATAAATGAATAAATTTTCTCTGTTATTTTTATTTTTTTAAGCCATTTATTCTTAAAATCGTTCTTTGAATACCTGGTCAAGGGCTTTGAGAGATTCACAAGGGCTGTACTTTGATCTGACGGAAGCAATGCGTTTCTTACTTCTCACGTACACTTAACTTCGGATATAAATGCAGGCGGAATATTTTAAGATGTCCGTCTCTTGCATAAACGAATTTCAACAATTAAAACAATTTTTCTGCAGACAGTCCAACAAACAGTAGCGGGATTATTATGGAATTGATTTATAAAAAAAAGTTTTTTAAAAGTATAAATTACTAATTAATAAGAATATATCTATATAAAATAAATTAATCATTGGATTAAAAAAAATAAAAATGTGTATTTTGGTACAAAGAAACAATATAGAGTAAGTGAAATATTAAAAAAGCGTGGATTCTATTCGTTTCTAAGTTATCACTCAGTAAGTTATTGAACAAGTAGGTATCCTTACCACAAGAATATATTGTGATACTGAATACGTAGCGTCTCCAGTTTGTAAATCATAGCATACGATAGAATAAACGGAGGCTTACGAATGACAAATTATAAACGCCATATACTCCGTGTAAGGATTCAAACTGGTGGTAAGGACTAAGTTGTAAAACAAGTTTGAAAAACTGTTTTGTATAATCACAGTTTCCGTACTTCGATCGCGGTTCCTAGTATAAATGTTTATTACTAGAATAATTCGAAATTTCATTAATAACTTCGTTTAAAAATAATTTCGTTGAATTTTTCACATGTTTTATTTTTTATATGATACTTATTATGTTTATATGTATCACGGAAGAAATATCAAATGACGCGTAGAAATATATATATAATCACAAATAAATTATTCCTACATCATTAAGCATTGGTGGTTTATATATTATTTGTAGCAAAAACCAGTACTTCTAAGATGCAACATTATCTAGACATAGATTTTAAACGTTCTTACGTATAATTTTCTATAATTTACATTTACATCGACTTCATTACGAATGCTGCGGTAAAGAGACTAGTTACTTCATTAATATCATACAAATGTACATTCCAGCAACATAATCCTATGTATTTACTAGTTTTTGCCAGCGACTCCATCCATGTGAACAACGGAATTGCGCCGAGATAAAAGTTTAAAGTGGGTTAAAACAATACAAATAGTAACCTACGTTGAAGTATTTTCATTTTAAATAATCTAGTTACCGACTGCAGCGTCATCTGTCGGAATAATTTGGGAATCTAAACGCCACCCAAATACATACAAAAGAATTCATTCGAATAGATAAAGCCGTTTAGAAATTCGGTAACATATACACGTGAAGAAGAAATATATACATACATCATAAGCATTGCAATAGACTAAGGTTCTTATTCCAGCAACCTAAGACCGGGTCACCCTTACTCATTTTCCAAGAAGTTAAAGACCTCCAACTTGCTCATTTACTCCCACTCAACAATAGTCCATTTCACCCACCTGAACAAGAACATTAATCAGGTCATTGGTATACATCCATATTATCATCATCATCAGCCAATTGGAGCCCACTGCTTAGCAAAGGCCTCTTCTCACATGGAGAAGGTTAGAGCACTAATCACCACGCTTACTCAAGACGGGTTGGCGATTTCAATCTTATAATTTGAACTTATAAGACCAGGTTTCCTTCACCGTCCGTCAGTCGTGTTTAAATATTCTTAGAAAGTACATATGACTCGGAAAACATCATATTGGTACTTACCAGGTTTCGAACCCGCGCCCTTACGTATGAGAGGCGGGCCTTTAACCTCCAGGCCACCACGACTTTTTACATATATAAGAACATCCATTTCTTTAGCTGACGTATCAGATTGTCATCCAAAAAGTAAAGTCCGTATATAAAATAAATTTCTCGTCCGTATTATTCCTGAGGGGGGTTATAACGGAGCTTTCAAGGATTTGAATTATGCTGTATTTTCTTGCTCTTTCTTGGAAGTCCCTTAGCACAACTTAATCTACTTCTGAAGCAAGTTATCATATAAAATTAATGCGTATCAGGAACACCACTAACATTCGTATCTGAAGATAATATAGCTCCTGCCATTTGGTTGCACAACTTATGCCAAATAGGATTCGAGGCGATTGAAGAGTATTTAAATTATTGTTAGAGGGGATCAAAGTAATGGGGCATATTATGACAGATAAAGTGGGTGTGTCCAAAAGTACAAGGAGAATAAGGATTTATATATATTGGAACAATAAACTACGACATCTGTAGCAGTTAGAACAGGTGAAGACGAACTATTTTAATACCTGGATCTCATTCAGAAGAAAACATTTGTCCCAAAGATATTATTCTTCTTAGAGACACGTGTGAAGAGATCTATAAGCAAGGACTGTAATTTGTGCAAAAAAAATATATTTTAAAACTGTATAATGTACAATATGTGTATGTTAATTTAATACAATATATGTAATGTCTATAAAATGCTTTATTTCATTCTTTATCATTTTTTTCCATTAAATAAGTAATCCAAAGATTCCAATAATCCGGCACCCTCGGGTTTTTGATAGTGTCGGATTAAGACGCAAAAAGCGATCACTCTTTACCATTATATATTTTTAATATTAATTTTAATTGTACTATCGTCTGAACTGAACAACCAAACGTCATTACGGAAAACAAATATTGTGTTGCAGAAATTTATGTTAAGCTTTCTAGTTTTATTTATTGAGTGAGGCGAGCGGAAACCTATACCGGCGCGGGCGGCTCGAATTATTCATCCAAGGAGATGGGATCGGCAACCGAATGTCCGAGCTAGTCGAGATTTTTATATTAGATAGAACTGTTATCGGGTGGGTTTCATAAAAAACAAAATTTAGGTTCTATCATCTATTTGAATTTTTGGGGCCGGTAAACGGAACCTAAAAAATCGGGTTGGTACCGATTGTGAGGTCACTTCAATAACTCTACACCGTAAGCTTTTTTTTCGATCGGAGTGAGAAACAATGCGTAGATGGCTCACCTACTATACATCAATTATTGCTGTTTTTCGTCTAGAGTTAAGTTAGATTTGAAGATGCTACAAACATTATTATTATTGTAATGTTAATGTCATTAGAGATTAATTACGATAACCTATAATTTTCATAATTTTTTTCAATTAATATAGATGTTTTTTTGTTACTCTCGATATATTAACTCCATAAACCCTGTATGGACATTTAAATAATGTAACAACATTAGGTCCTGATAATTGTAGAAACTTTAAAATGGTTATTTAATATGCATATGTATATAATCCTATTTTAATAGTACCTTACTCTTATAAACGCGGAAGTGCGCTTTAATTTATACTTCTATATTAAGTTAAACATAAGCTAATCAAATAAACTGAATTAACTAAAATTCTTCAACAACACACTATGTTACGGTAACTATTTGTTATCTTCATTATCTGTATAAAATCTTCTAATACAACAATAAATCCGATAAAAAAAAATACTTTGATTCAGCATTATGAGATAAAAATATAAGATAAATAAAAATTACTCGTCTGTGACGCTTTCTATTCTATTCTATTCTTGAGTTATTTGTGTTACCTAATTGATGTTACGCTAATTTCACTTGTGAATATTAAATTGAGACGAGAATATAAACATGAATATTATACTGAACTGTCTAAAAACTTGTCCCTGAATAAATAAGGTCACGATTAGATAGGTACTTAGAATTTTGATAATACTGAAACGTTGATGTATCCAAAACAAAAATATTGAACACGATGTATAAAAGCGGTTAGTTGATGAAAACAAACATTCCATACTTTGATGTTATTCTGATTAGTTAATGAATATATAATAGTAAAGGGAGTAAGGATTTGAAGTTAATGGTCAAGGATATCAGAAAGAAGGAGGGGAAATTCCAGGGCAACTAAATAATATAAGATATAGGGTCCATCGTTGACTGCGTACTCGAAAAGAGCTGTAGTTATTTTATTTTTAGCCAGAACTCATCACATTCATTCGACTTTTAGAACATTAAAAAAAACATGAATAATATGTGAAAAATTAAATTCCATAACCCGAACAGTTGCGGGACAACCACCAGACACCCGGGAGACTGGCCGGAAGAGGCGACAGCAAGCCTAGGGGTCTAAATAACCCCAAAAAGTGCTGGTGCAGACGCAAGGGTAAACCACTGCAGCCTGCAACTATCTTCCCATGAAAGTCATCATGTATACGGATCACTGATACGTGATGACCACGACGAGATGCAAAGACTCTTGCGCCGATGATGATGATGATGCAATTATTTACTTGATAAAATGTATTTACTATTAATATCTCATAATACGAAATCTATGTTATTTGCCAAATAAAATATTGTTCCATATCATATGTAGCTGAACGTAATGAATCATAAAGTAAGTTAATTTGATTCCGCAAACACCTTATCGACCGTCCACTCGAGGGTATCACGAACGGCGCCAATGTTACACGGAATTGCGGAAACTAAGTTCAGAAACACCCTTACAATTATTGCATCTTAAACGAAATACTAATCGTTTCTCGTTGCTCATTGAATAACCCATGTTAATACTATAATGCGCAAACATATATATATATATATATATATATATATATATATGTATGTATATATATATATATATAAGATTTGTCTCTCTGTTCTCGTTATATACTCCGACTTGTATATATAAAACATAAACAAAATAGTCTTTTATTCAGCGATTCAAAGGTTTAATAGATATTAAATGTCGAAAAAAACTGAATCTTTAAGTGTTTATTACAAAAAAAATAATGTTTTTCTCAAAATATTTATTATTTTGATATACAATGTTTTTTTACCTTAAGCATCACAGATAACAATAACTTATTGAGACATATAATAATTTAAATATAACTTTTTTACATTCAATTTGATGAACGAATTCGAAGGTTCCTTTTTTAAATATGTAGATTAAAAATGAAAGCCTGGCCATTTCAGAAAGGGGAAATAAAGTCTAAGCTATTAACTTTTAAAACGCATCTATGTCAATAATGTGTCTGGCGATTTTATTCATATTTGAAAATTATAAAAAATTTCCTTTAAATCGAACTAATTCATTAATTAACAAATACGTGATACTTAGAACATTAACGACAGAGTTTATAAGGAAAGAGTTTTTATATTTATAAAACATAATTTACCGGATAATTTATAATCTATCAACATATATCTTTGATACTCTACAACTTGTAATTAAGTGTACTTATCATTTCTTTGCTGCATGTTACACACATATTTTTTCGCATCAACTTGTAAAATTTCCAATACAGTTATCATTTGAAGTGTTTACTTTTGTTAATTATCGTTGTAAATGACTAGTAATGTAGTGCTTCAGGATACGTCATAGTAGTTACTTAATAATACAACTACACGTAAGCACTATATATATATAACATGGAATTATGTTACATAGCAAAATAAATACCAACATCTTTCATATTACAAGTTCGATCAGCCGAAATGTGTGCTAGGTTCATTGTTTACTGGTTTACATTGACATAACAATATGGCGTAGTATCAATATTTTTTTATAAAACTGTTCGTGTTGCGCCATTGTTTTTTTTAGAAAAATCGAAAAATTTAGTTTTAAGGAGTAACATTAGCGTAAATTTTAGTTTTTATAAGGGTTTCACTGTTCTTAGTCTTTAAAATTCTTTAATAATGGTACGAAATGTCTCTGATCAAATAAAAATTTTGCGATCATGGTCGACGGTCAAACGAACTGATAGACTTAATGTGTTGTAATAAGATAATTAAATTCTTTTTAATCGATTTATATCGATGTATTTGTAAAAGATATTTTTTTTCACAAAAATGTAATAACCAATTTTTAGTCAGAATTATATTCTATACATAATCGTAAAGGATTTTCCAAAGAAAAACCATGATAATCACTTTAATTCCTTAATAAAATTATTTATTCTGAGTGTTTTATCTTAAATGTTTTATTAAATTAATCATCCATAGCAATTTTTCTGATAAAAATATTATTTATACATAATATGTACATATAACACACAAAATAATAGCCTTCAATAATATTTTTAGACACATTATAATTAAGTTATTATCATATTATGGAATAAATATTCTTAAAAGTTATGTCACAAATCCAGCACGTAATTCAAGAGCATGGTGAAAAAATATGAAGGGTAAAGATAAAATAAATTATTTAAAATATTAGATAATCAGGAACTTAAATTTCCCCTTCAAACATAATTACCCTTTTAATCTTATCTCCTGCTTTCTAATAATCTATATTAATGTTATCTGTTTATTCCAACAATCAACTTAATTTAAAATAATAAGAATTTTCATATATTATACAAATAAAAATAACATAACTCGTTCCTTTACTCTTCATTGTATGGCTTCATTCGCACTGGAATCTTGGAATATTCTGCCAATGTCAACGCACTGTGTGGAGGAAACGCGAAAAATTTTGTCCATCCCTTGCCTTATTTAACATCACTTCGAAAAGGATAGTCATACGTCACTTTCTCTATCCTTATAATTGTTCGAATACCAAAAGAAAAACAGAAGCGCTACACTCAGATTATGAAAACGGTTATTTAATAGAATTTTTTCCTTACATCGCTATCGATGGGATAAAATTAAAAAGGGATGCCCAATAAGCGAAGTTAAATATAATAAAAATAGTTTGACGGATAATGTAAAACATATTTTTTATATTATTTATATTTTATAAAATAATATAAAGAAAGTGCAAGTGATATGAGTAATAAAAAATGCTATCTTTATATTTTTTTTGGCAAGCATTATTAGTAAAAGATATGTTGATACATATATATATATATATATATATATATATATATATATATATATATATATATATATATCTTGTAATAAGTGCAAACTACAACAGCTTTAAAGGAAAGAGAACATAAATAAAGTTGTTTAAAACTGGCTGATTCATAAAAAAAAAAAATAGCAAATTGACAGTTAAAATTTTCTTCCTTCACTTTTTTGATATTTTGCGTTAAAATTTTTGAAACATGCACGGCCGATATGAAAAATTAAATCTATTTAGAGTGTGCAAGCATCAGATAAAATGAAATGGCGTTTCCGAAATTAAATGCTGACCAAGAAATGTCCTTGAAAGGGGTCAATCTCTACGGACCCTCTCTGGAGTCGAAATTCGATGAACTAAAATTTGAAATACTGCACAAAATCGACAAGGAGGTAACCGATTCCAAAAACGCAAGAGATTACATCTCGCAGAAATATGACGAGCTCTGTAACAAAATACAATATCTTACTGAGTTGGACGCTACCGTGTCGGGTTTTAGGAGCGACGTGAAAGCCATTGAGAAACAAATTATGGAGCTGGCATCTAGAGTTGATAGCATTGAAAAGAGAACCATCTGTAAGGAATGTCCGTCGCTTACACCTTCCATGTTAGGTGTTGCTAAATAAATTGTTTAAAAAAAAATACTTGTTTTTATCTGAAATATCTTACTGCAGCTAGTTTGGTAAATATTTTTAAAACCTCTCTCTCACCAGCAGGTATGTGTTGTATATAGATTAAATTTAACTTTCATATTTATAATATTGTTTTAACAAATCATCTTTCGACTTTTGTATGGTACTTAACTGAAGTCTACGGGAAAACCATTTTTATAAAATACTTAATAATTGAAAAGAATTGAAAATCTTTCTTCTTAAAACCCTACATTTATATACCTATTACTCTCTTAGGTAAGTATTTATAGTTCTAGTACTCATATTTAGTTGTACTAAAATCATTCCCAAGCAACACGGGCACAGTTTTTGGGAATAATGTTGCTAGTGATAAAATACACAATGGTTAGGGGAAAAAATAATGTTTAGTCGTTGATATTAAAATGATCAGCTTAAAAATACATTTGTCAATTATGTAACGAAAAATATTTAAATTTTTTACCAATCTATATAATTCGTAAATACATACCGGTTGGTTCCTTTTGAATTTTTATTATGGGTGCGGTAATCCGAGATTCAGCCCAGCATCATGATTTTAATGTAAACATAATCTGTACGTCTGTATTGCCATTATAATTAATATATATATATATATAATTTATATAATTTTAAACAATTAAGTTTTTACTTGAAAATTTGTTTGTTGACGAAGAAATTAAATCATGAATTATTTTTTAACAAACCGAGACATCAACGTTTCAGGAATTATCAAGTTATATGAATAATTTTTTAATGAAATTTCAATGTGGTGATAGTTAAATTTTCATTAACTTACAAGTTCAGTTACACAGATAATAGCAAAACGTGAAACATAAATAATGATATATTTTCTTAATGATATAATATTGCTTCCACTGTAATGTCTAATTTATATATAAAATTAAGCTGTCTAATTGAAAGATCTTCTCCTCCTGTACGGGTGACGTATAAACTGTATTAATAACTAATAGTGTACAAAATCTTAAACGATATAAAACATTTAATAAAATTTAATATTAACCAATATCGCATATACTAGTTACAATATACTACATTTTATGACTGACTATAATTTATTATGATACTCAATCATTGTAATTTTGTAATGGCAACATTTAAGTAGCAACTTGTATTTGAAAACTTTAAATACTGGCTTCAGCCATTCTGTGAGATAACTGGTAGTAACGCTGAGTATTAAAAATCAAGACTGAAACTATACCTCGAACAATATAGCAAATGATAGGATCAGAATAACACTCAGTTCCTCTAACAATGTTTATTTATACTCAGTATAAACACAAGGATTGTTTTTTTATGTAGAAACTAGCTGTTACCCGCGACTCCGTCTGCGTAGAAAAACAATAAGAAACAATGAAAAAACTTAAGCTCCGTATGCGCCGTGCTTCCCACTCGCACGTTATAATTTCGGGATGGGGATTCGAGATTTTGATGAAAAGTAACCTAAATTACTCCTTATTACATCAGCTACCTGCCAATAAAAGTCCCGTAAAAATCGGTCCAGCCATTTCAGTGATTAGCGGGAACAAACAGACAGGCGGACAAAAATGATAAAAAAAATTATTTTGGTGTATGTACCTTATACATATTAATATTCATGTAGTAAAAAACAGTTAAATCAATATTACAAACAGACAGTCCAATTTTATTTATTTGTATAGATTAAAAAACTTCAAATGTAAATAGCACAGGCTATAACGGTAGTGAGTGGTAAGGTTGTATTGTTTTAGCATGTGATTTTCTATTGTACAGGGTTTCAGGTAAAAGAATTTGAGCATAGTTACTGGTCTAACATTTTCTATCAACTCATTACAGCGCCGGGACTATTTAATAAGTTAGTTGTGTGAAAACATTATACAGGTCTATCCAAATCTTTTCGTTTCTTCATCTGCACAGTCTCAGTCAGCTAATGTACGCCTGCAATTAAGCTATAGGCTTCAATCAAAATGACATAATATTATTTGCTTCGTCCATTGTACATTTTTTTTTTATTGGGTTCATGGCGAACTGTCAAATTTAATGTAAATAATTTATGACAGCTAAATTTACAAACGCCATATTCACATATTCAAAGAGGTTGCACTGTGTATGGCCGAGAAGAGTAGTGGCTTAAGTTAAAATTGCATTTAAAATTGCAACGAGAAAGGAATTTACTTAAAGCTACGTAACTATCGTTTATACGCTGGCAAGAATCGAGTAGAAACAGGTCCGAGACCGGCGCAGGAATGGTGGTTAGTAAAGAAACTGGTAGAGATACAATATGGAGATTTTTCATGATATAATTAAACCTCAAAGATCAAAGCACTCGCTTTATTACGCTTATAACGTGTAAGTAAAAATACATCTCAAGTTACGAATAATACGAGCATCTGATCGAATAATAAATAAGGATAAAAACCACGAGGAATAAAAAATACGGTAATAATTTTGTTTAAATAAATTTAATTCCAACATTCTCCAAATCATAATAATAAAAAATATTGTCGCTGGAGAAAACATTAAAATACATTATACATCTAAAAACATCAACAGACAGACAGACAGTGTATAAATTAAATATTCCATATATATAAACTTGGTTTTAAATAGTATTGTATAATAAAAATGTATATACTTAATAATTCTACATCAAATATTTGTCATCGCGGATATTAAATGTTAATTCTAAAATAAATATTTGGCATTCTCAATTCACGCTTAAACCTAAATAAGTACGTATAGTTTGTTCAATGTTAGTAACAATGATTGTTAGACACAATCCGGACGTTACGCTAAACCTACACACTTAAAGTTTCGTAATAATTATATATGTCACCATTAAAATATCTGAACACATCTATTTTATTTAAAATACATAATAAAATAAAATATCTACATCGTTTAAAAAAAAATCTCATAGAAGTATTATTGTGTGAGTATTGATTACGCGCGTTTCCCGCCAAGTATGGTTTGAATCTGAGAGACGGTCTTCCCTTTGGTCTCTGGTATCAGGAAGAAAACGAAGAACACGCAAACTATCATGAAGCCGCTGAAGACCCAGAAGCAGCTGTAAATACCTATCATGTCCTTCAGCAACGGGAAGCACAGCGTCACTATGAAGACTAGACACCAGTTGGTTATAACGGCTATACCCGTAGCTGTTCCTCGGAACTCGATAGCGAACAGCTCGGACATCATCATCCAGGGTATCGGACCGAAGCCCAATGAAAAGGAAACGATGAACAGGACCAAGCAGACCAATGGCAGCCAACCAAACGTGCCAACATTGGCGCCGCTCTCCTGCAACTTGAAGTATGTGCCCAACACGATCAAACAGATGCCCATAATGATACAACTCTGGAGCAAGAGGATCCTCCTGCCGGCTTTTTCTATAAGCAATGACGAAATGTAAGTAGCTATGGTCTGCACCACGCCGACGATGATGGTGGCTATGACCGGCGGGATGTTGGAGCCGGCGGACTGGAAGATGTTGTTGGTGTAGAAGATGACGGCGTTGATTCCGCTGAACTGCTGGAAGAACATGAGGCCCAATGAACAGATCAGCGCCATCAGAGGAGCTCGCTGCGTCACCATGGAGAGGATGCCGGCGCTTTGACGGGAGGCTGTGTCGACCTGGGCGAAGAAAGTAATTATGAAAGTACATTTTTTTAACAATTTGATTGATTAAAGTAGAATAAAATTCGTCTTTATGAGCATAACTAGTAACAGCATATAAAATATCAATCCACTTATCTATATTTTATATATATATTTTTTATCCTTATTTACCTATTTTAGTTCAAACATTTAGTTCTGGATGGTATAGTGACCGAGTAAGTTTATTCTCTATGGTTACAATGGCCTTTTACTGTGATCATATAGCACCTCACTGATCTATGTTCGTCGTAGAATTCTACTCACATCTTTCTGCATCTCTTCCAGTTCTCCGCTGAGGTCGGCCAGGGGTCCTCTGAGCCAGCGGAGAGACCTCTCGGCGTCGCGACGACGGTTTTTACCTAGAAGGTACTGCGGCGTCTCCGGCATCCACCTGGAGGAGTAATAATTAATATTAATACGTTTTCAGGTCTCATAAAACAGAGTTTTTCAATTTGGCAAATGTTTGTGTATGTATACAACTATTTAGCAAATAGATTTGGCATATTGGATTCATTGAATCGTATGTACATAACCCGCAGCATAAAAGAAATAAACTTTATTATTGCTATATAAATTTTAGCACCTCAGTAACCAAAAACGTAACAATTAAAACATCTCTTTGCAATCTATTAGTCCGTCGAGTTAGTTTTTCTCAGGAGAGCAAGAAAAATATCTAACCTTTATTCACTGCCCCTAAAAAGAAATCAATAATATCTGAGCTCGACAGATCGCGAACAACTAACCAGAAAACGGCGATCAGTAAGACAGGAAACACAGCAGATATAATGGAGAGCGTCCTCCAATGGGTCCAACCGCCGACCACGAAGGTGAAGAGGATTCCTACAGTCAGGAAGAGCTGGAAAAAAGAGCCAAGCGAGCCGCGGATAGACGTCTCCGCTACCTCCCCTATGTACATGGGCGCGCACACGCATATACCACCTGCGGAACAGATTATTTATTATTGTATCGATCAATATTATATTATCATTCCATAATATTCCTCGGATGATAACTGGTGGTACAAATTTGCAACGTATATTTAAGTTTTATTAAAAAAAATAATTTGTACTGAGTAAGTGTTAACTTTCAACTTAATCATGAAAAATTTAATGATTTTCGAGAAAATTTTAAACATAAATATTAAGTTTGACTCAACGTTAAGGACACCGATAAGTTCTTATAAGACACCACTATCGGAAGAAACCAAAGTCATGAACATTTTTACAAACTAGATATACGTACCTGTTCCCAAACCAGCAAAAAATCTAGCAGCAATAAGCATCCCCGATCCATTAGCGAATATTGTGAGCAACCAGTTGATCAGAAACGGCAGAGACAGCATCAGAATCGTGGGTCGTCTTCCGAAGCGCTCGGCAGAAAAACCGACGGGTAAAGCGCTGATCGCTGCCCCAATTGCAAGGATAGACGACACTAATGAACCTGGTTAGGAATAATTAGTGTGAATAAGTAGACAAAAGGAGCAAAAGGCTATTAATACTATTCTTGGGTCTTCGGTACATAAAAAGATCTTTACAACTTATAGTTCCGATATTGATTGATAGTTTTACACGACTTTTAGTGTGCTCACAATCTTTTTCATCGCAACATGGGTATAAGACTTTTAAACAAGACACAGTTGTTCAAACAGCATTAAAACCTACTAAGTGTGCATAGCACTGGACAGTCAATATTTAATTAATCTTAAGTATATAAATCTCATTATTCTATCGCTAAATAGAAATCGTTTTTATTGTGGTTGGCTTTATCCGCCATTTTATTATTTGGTTTTAGATTTTATTTATTGCGATGTCGGAAGTCCATCCATTAAACTAGTGACGTTTTATCGGCGTATTTGTTGGCCTTGTGAGTCAATATGAAAAACAATTTTTTTTATTATCCTTACGATAAATTGTCGAAATATGTAGCGGATTCGAGAGTTACACACTGCTAACAAGTAACATTCAGGCGTTAATGGACACAAACTAAACTATTTTGTAAGTACTTATACGCTTAGGACTTGAAATTTTATACCGCTGAACAAAATTATTATATTTCAACTTAACGAACTTTTATATTTAGTACCGCCTACAACACGGCGTGCAGAGATTTACGGTCGAAAATACAATATTTTTCTTATCATGTGATCCCTGTCAACCTTCAGTGACGACATTCTGGCAGAGGTTACGTCTACGTCAGGGAAATGTAGGTGTGGCTTGAATTTATATGCGGCAATGGTCGGACGTTCAACATCACATAAACAAGTTATATAAAGAAATACTATGAAAATAGAATATGTACCGTATATACCGAATGATTCAGATTTAAGAAACAATTAGAGTGTTATGACCTGTCCGAAGAAGAGAAAATGAGAAGCTTGCGACTATTACGTCGTAACTGGTGATGGAGAAATTTATTTGGATTCAACAAAGAAACAGTTATGAATAGACGTGTCAATAGTGTTGTGTTTATAGAAAAAAAATTGTTAACACTTCTAAATAAAATATTCAAAAGTCTGTATGTGTGTGAGGATTACATTTTATAAATTTTTATATGTACTTACTATCTTTGGTGTTCAACAAAAAATCGGCTGGTTGGCCCAAAGCGTTGATCAATACGTCAGAGACATTGGCTTTCGATGTTTCATTGAGAAAGAATATGTCGATCTCTGTTAAATTCGTGGTAGTATTCTTCGGCGGTTGGAGCTGTGGGAGGGCTGGTGATGACCACGCCAAGATCGTACCAGCGGCCACTGCGCCGATAGAAGCTGAAAAAAATATCGATAAATATATCATTCGATTAATATAGAATGCAAAACATAACAAGGAGAGGACATGGTCTAGCGAGAATGCTAGTCAGTCAGTCAGTCAGTCAGTCAGTCAGTCAGCCAGTCGTTTTATATCTTGGACTTCTGTATTTCCGAACAAGAAACGAAAGATAACACAACCCTATACATACTCGTATATATCAGTTATAATACTACCATCCTTGTCAGTACGTTTCGATATGTCACAGAGTAAATTATTTAATTATAATCCAAAATTTAAACAACCTTTTCATTGTGACGTTATCATAATCTGTCACATAGATACAATTGTAGATCAACGTAACCTAGGAAACAGGTAATAAATCTTTAATAACCTAAGAGCAAAGATCGAGGAACATTAAAATTTTGTTAGTATCACAGTTGCCAAACGATGTAATATTTTGGCGGGTGACGTGTTTATGAATTTTTGTCATATAGTTAATTGTACAATACTAATTGAACAATCAAATTAATCAATGAGACATATATACATATAACATCGGAGAGAAACAAAATCGGAACCTTTTTTTTATGCGGTAATTGCGTAATAGTTAAAAAGTCCTATTAACTGCCTCTTGTAGTGTAGAGTTGATAGTGTATTTCTGTTTACAGATAGAGTACAAACCTGAGCTAAACTGACAATTAATTTATGATCTGTTTCGAGACAGTTTATTGCTCCCGGTCTATTTAAATGCAGTAAGCGAGCCAAATTCAATTTATATCCGTTCGTTTCGTGCGATTTGAACTGATTAATACACTAGGTCAATAGTGCAAAATTTTAATACTCTCACAATAATCATATAACGTTTTTCGGGTTCCATACTATAAAAGCAAAAATAACATTAAAGGTTTTAGTGTCTTTCCGGATGCTAAAGTTATGTTTAGAGCTTATTGTTGTTTTAAAAAAATCTATTTGGTGTATTTCGCATATTTTGATACACTCAAAAGAATGAAAACTCGCAGCAAGGCATCCGTTCACATAGAATCATTAAAATTAGCAGAAACGAAGGTCAATAGATGTGTTAGGTTTCGGGAAATCATTTAGTTTTCAGTAATATAGGAGTATTTTATTATAATTTCACATCGATCATTTTTATTTATTCGGAGATAGGATCATCGAAATGCAATACGGAATCCAAAAATAAAACCTATTCAAATTTTACTAGATAGTAACGAATGCGTGCCTACTAACGTAATTCGTATTGCATTGGCTTGCTGTTATGTTGTTGTGTGTGTGTGTGTGTGTGTGGTGTGTGTGTGTGTGTGTTTTTTTGTGTTTAGATTAAGTTTGGTGTTATTGTAATATATAACACACACAAGTCCAGTTGTTTCGGATAAAATAATAAAATTCATATTCAAATAAATTCAATTAAAATATTAAGAAAACTTTCTCATTATTATATTTCAGATAGCAATTCGTTCCCCAACTCTAGTTGCATGATTAAAAACTATTTACAAATAATATACAAAAGTAATTTAGAAGATATGTTTATATTTAAAAAAAATTTGCTTTATTTTCTCATTATCTGAATAGCCAAAGGATTTTCGTTTCGTATTCTTGCAAGGTAAAGGGATTAAAGGTCAAATTTGATAATTTGTCTGTTTGAGAGCTACCTTCGTTATTTCATCATCATACCTGCTACTGCGGCTATGTACTGGTTTAGTTTTCGAGTTTCTCCGCCCTTCTCCTGGACGGAGAGCATGTGCATCGTCGGCTTATCCATCCTTAGCTGTTATGACATCCTGAAACAAAAATACCGGCTATACAAGTGACAGTTTTACAAGTGACAATTTTAGTAACAGTCATGGATTAAACTCTCATATAGAAGAAACTTTTGAACGAAATAAATTAAATAATATATAGTGAAAATATTTTTCACTTCATCCGAACAGGGAAGTTCTGAAATATTATTCAACCTCTTTAAGCTGTCGCTACCTAAATAACGTCAAAGGAATAAATAGTTGTTATATTTTTTTTTTTGTCATATCAGACGAACGTGCAACATCATATTCCAATATGCGGTTCAAATTAATATCATCAAACGAACAAACAAAATATTTGTAATTTTAAAATCAAGACATAAATCCTATTTTTTATATCAAAATCAAATCTGTTCCTAGTCGAATAATACTCGATTTCTGTTATCTGTCTCACAAATCATGAGATAAACATTCGATGTTATCTCCCAAAAAACAGATAATATAATCATTTAACGGTGCCCTAACAGTTGTACTGTTGTGCGGTAATAAAAAAAAAACTATCTTATACTTAAGACAGATACTAAATCGGAATATGGTCTTATGGTACGAGTTCCAAAGATTGTCATTATATTGTAAGACATCCTGTGTCTTATGCCAACACATTTCAGCGCTCTACTAAGATTACTACCTTTAAAAATTACATTCAGTCTCTCATAGAGTAGTTCCCTGAAATTCCGTCCAAAGTGCTGTATGCTTAATGCAAGTTCGCGTCACACTACACACGGATCGCTAACGTTTTTCATTCAATTTTCGTACATTATAGTTGAAAATTAAATTAGGAATTATACGAGGAACGGGAAACGGTTTGTGTGTAGTGTGACGATGCCAACACGTGGTAAGGATACTAATTAAAAAGTTTTCACATATAAGTGGGTTCAGGATTTGTATTAATTACGTATTATTGATTGTTTTATACAAATAGAAATCTATACAAACATCTATTATTCTCATTAAGCAATATAATCTCTGTGGACACCAGCATACAAAGTGTGTAATCGCTAATCCAACACTAGCTGTAATAAAATAAAGCCAGATACACATCATAGTAGGCTTAGTGTTTCGACATTAAAGAAATAAAAACATAAAAAAATCTTAATACAGATTTTAAATGAGACGCAGTTTACCGAACTACAGATAATATAATAAGATCTAAGTTCATTTATAATTCTCGTCTTTTTCTTCTTTACTGAAATACGATTGATCTAAAAAACTCTGAATAAGTTACAATATATATACATATAATATAGGCTAAGGTCACATATCTGGCTGAATTGAGTGATTCCACGAAAAAGCAACAATGAATATTGAAGCCGTAGAATGTTTTATATTAAATACATAACGTAACCATTATAATGAAAATAAAGGAAAATTTTATTAAAAAAATATTTTTTTCTTCGATAAAATATCACGGTATTGTAATCTCAACTTTATCATTGCGCAAGGTCACGTGCTAATGGCGCTAATTATTTTCAAAGAATACATATATTTTGAAAATGTACCTATGAAAATATATCATGAATTTTTTGAGATTTATTGTCAATCAATAATAATCTATTTCCATTATGAGATGTGGACTGTCAGAGTTGAAATTAAACAACGTACTAAATATCAATGTCAGTGTCAATGAAAAGTAACCTAATAATTACGATCGCTCCATGAAACAGGTACAAGTTATCATCATCATCATCTTCATCATCATCATCATCAGCACATCGGAGCCCACTGCTGAGCAAAGGCCTCTTCTCACATGGAGACGGTTAGAGCATTAATCACCACGCTTGCTCAAGACGGGTTGGCGATTTCAATCTTATAATTTGAAACTATAAGTCCAGGTTTCCTCGCGATGTTTTCCTTCATCATCTGTCAGTGGTGTCTAAATACTCTTATAAAGTACATATCAAAAGATCACATTGGTACTCGCCAGGTTTCGAACCCGCGCCTTCACGTGTGAGAGTCGGGCCTTTAATTTACAGGCCACCACGACAAGTTATGTCAAGTAAGATTATTTTTTAACAACATCAAAGTCAAAATCAAAAATTCGAAACAACGATATTTAGTATTAAAATTATGTTTAATATCATAGTTATTTAGTTGATCGTACGTAGTGACAAGTCAAATCCTTAATGAGACGTAATGTTGGTGACGAACGAATAATCAGTAACCGAGTCATTCAATTTAAAATTTAACGTGACGTTAGAATTAAATTGGGTTCAATAGATTTTATTATAACATGATCGATACGTTAGTTTATTACAACATCCTTGAAAATATCAGAGAAGGTTTGGCCAAATAAATATATATATATTTTTAATATTTTTTGACTGCTCTTTAAACTATTACTAACTATTTACTGTTGCTTCTCTCGACGTTATATAGCCTTAATATATACCTTAAAATGACGTTTTTTTCTCATGCCGACAATGATATTGTTTTGTTGCGTAGAAACCAGTAACTTTAAGACGAGTTTGAATCGTCACACGATATTTTACGTTATAGTATGACGTTAGTTATTGAACGACAAACGGGTAACGCTTCGTATGTAGTTTCGTAATGAAAATTTGTACTAAGCTTATTGCTTATATGTTTTCTTGTTTGTTTTATTTGAAAATTTAATATTAGGTATTGTTTTTTTTTGTACGTTTTGTCATATTTGGATACAATCTTGCTAATGGAAGAAATATGAAAGATGTTGTCAGTTAATTTTTTTTTATTTCTAAACTATAATTATAATCGTCATAAATAAATAAAATGAGAGTGCATGTTTGTTATATTGTCTATTGGTCTGGTTTAACTCTGTAACGACTGGACCGATCTCTGACGGGACTTTCACTAGCAGATATATATATATATATATATGAGGCTAGGGCGTTTTTGGTTTAGGATTTTTATTTTATTAATATAAATGAAAAAAAAACCCTAACGAAGTCGCCGGCAAAGCTAATACAGTATATATATTTTGCCAAGAATATTATGAAGCACCAGTGATAACAATCTTAAATATCAAAACTGTGATAATGTATTGACAAGTGATGGTTGACCTTGGCTCTGACTGTTGCTACTTGTATGAAGACGTAAAAATATATTTTTTTTTTCTGCAAAAAAATTGTCTGCCAAAAGGACTATAGGTAAAAATATAATTCTCGTTAACGATTTTTTAATTCCTATTCACACATGGCTGTTCGAAAATTCAAATATTCAGCTCTACTTAAAAAAAGAACACTATAAGTAGCCAGTGTTATTTTAAAAAAAAGGTTTTATGTAAATGTTATTTTTTTTTTTATAATTGTCAATCGTAAATCCTACATGTGAAGTGTTGGGCTTAATCTAATCCACCAGTAGTATCTCCGATACCATTTACGACTTGGTCATAATCTTTATCACCGAGATTATGATTACTGGCTACTGTATTAATAAATCCTTTAAAACCTGGATTTATGTTACACTCCACTTGCAATGTTAAAAAAAGCGTATTTAATTTTTACGCGTCTTTTTGTTATAATTTTTTTACTTCTTTTATTTTATAAAAAAATTACAGATTCCTTTCTATTAATTTAATGTTTACTCTTTAATTTTATGCTAAATAAGTTTGTAAAGTATATATATATATATACAGTATGAGAGAGTTGGTGTTTTTCTTCATAAGGAAAAAACTAAGCTTTGTACTTAAGTTGTAAAAGTCTGGTGATTCAACCTTAAAATAGATATCCATTGACAAAATTAAGAACTCTAAATAAAAAAACCTTTCACATAATGTTGATTAATTGACACCGACACCTTACTTCACTGTATAACACTTACTTATTTCATACAACTGATAAAAATAACCCAATATACGGAACCCTTCGTACTTAGTTACATTTCTAATTTAAAACTGGCAGCTGTAATAATTTTTTTTTTAATTTAAGTAAATTGATTTAATAATCGAACAAAAATTTTAAAAAAGTTTTTATAGGGTTTATCAAAATTTCGTAGCTAAACTGGTAAATCTACGAAAAAAGAATGGGATTTACGGCATTCATTTAAAGATCACTAAGAAAAGCTTGTCCGCGACTTGTTATTTTTAAATCCAATAAAAATGCATATGAATTTATTAATGAACTGAACATCATTTAGAATTTATGAATATAAAACGTACTGTTTTGTAAATATATAAAATGTAGGTCTCATAAAAACATTCTATCGAGAGGTTCGCGGTAAAACTATACGCATTAATAAATATCACACGCTATTGTAAATAAACGACGTTTAATTTAAAACTCTATTTCGTCCAATTTGAGAATAGGTCCTTATGATACATGAAACATTCTCTGTTAGTGAGGAAGTAATTCATTCCGTTACGAATTCACCTTAATCGTTCAAGGTGACCAATTAAACGCACATCATTATTGACAGACCTCCCCTCCCTAATTGACATATGATCAATTTGACGTAATAAATCGAGCGTGTTGCCATAAAAACAATACTGCTTCTACATTTTAAAATATGTATGTAATGTAATATTTATTTCAAAGTTTTATTATAAATAAAAAATATCGATTAAATTATAAATTTGACATATCAATTTCACAAATAATATGCATACTTTTTATTGTTTCTTTTTTTTTAATAGAAATAATGATTTATATAAGGACATTAGGACCTGGAAAATGCTAGTCACTAAGAATATATTTCATCTGTGAACATTTAGATGATTTTATTATGGGATTATTTGTCAGAGAATTTTTTTTTTTTGTCACTCCTTGAAATCAATATGGGCCCAATTTCAACACTGCTATCAATCCCTAGCATAAACAAAAAGATACATAATCAGTGTCCAAAAATAAATATACTTTGATAACAACATTCGCTATCGTTATGTAAATGTTAACCAACAATAAATAATAGAGGTTATGTTTTTAATTTAGAAACTTATGCACGTGATAATATCAATAAATATAGGTTTATGAATGAAAAATTTGAAATTTTCATACGTAGCGTGATGGAAACTTATAGTAAAGATACATTTTCATGTCTCAGCAATCGAACACATTTCACTTACTTAATTTAATTAGTTTTATGAATCAAAAACTGAAAACACTTCGTATTTAGTTTTCTGATACAAACTTGATGTAAGGATTAAGGATACTAAGCTACGCAAATTTATTAAATTAATATGCACTCGTATATTTAGAGCAAATATTTAATAATTTTTCATAAAAAAATTTTAAATAAGCAATTATTAATGAGATCTAAGACTTTCGAGAGCATTCATTAAGTTTTATTTTAAGGAATTATTAATGTTGAATATACCTACACATAATAAAAAGTTATTTGAATTAATTCACGGAAAAAGTCTAATGATTTACACAATTTGTGACAATCGCTAAGATAACGGTGACATTAGTTAAGATATTGGTTTATTTATTTAAAAATGACATTGAAAAATTTATTTATATTTAACATCGTGAGATTTCACACAGATAGTTATTAATGAAGCGAATGAATGAGTCCAGCGGAACAAAATAAACTTTGAAAACACTTTCTAATATACAATTCGTTTACCGTCATTCACATATACATTTTTTTTATTGTCGTCATCAAAACTAAACTAAAATAAAAAATCAGAATAAACTGTTAAAAGTATGAAAATAACAATTTTCCGAAATGTCTGACTTGTCTATACATTTCGTAAAAAGATATTTTTCTTATATTATAAAAGATAATAATATAATTATTAATTATTAAACGAAACTACAGGTTATATGAACATAGATTACAAATAAATTTAAAAAAGCAATAAATTATTTTATATTTGATTCCTACTTTTTCAAAAAGATTACCTTAAATCTAAATAACGTGACTTTCTTTACAAAATTAAATAAATCTATAAATAAAATATATATATTTTTTAATATAGCAATACAAGATAAGTAGTAGCAACAAAACAAAGATTACCAAAACAATGTTAATATAAATGTCATGACCTTAAAAATATCTTAAATATCTATCTTTAATCTAACCATTTGCATCTATTAACACTAGTTTCTATATAGTCGGTGTAAATATTTATTGAACTTTTGCCAAATATATTAACATTAAACTATAAATATACATTTGTATGTTTTTGTATCTCACCCTAACACGTGAAGATCTGTGCTGCATTATTCCAATACATTCTTATTCACAAATTTAATATCTACAGTCATTTTGTTTAATTTATTCTATGCTTTAAAATCTTAAACATTTCTGTAACGTGTATGTTTATTTAAGTAATTTTTTTTTTGTTAAAAATTTGACACATTAAAAACGGCTGACACTTCCATCTTTTTGGTTATTGGCGCCTTTTTAATTGTAAAGCGGTGTTGCTATATGGCAATTAATTTACTATTTTGATTTCAAAAATATTATTAATGTAATAAAAATATTTTTTTCTTATAAAATTCGTAATTATCATATCTTTATAACTCTGAGTTTCAATAGTTTTAATCTTTTTTTTCTTAGGAATGTTATTAAATGCGGTTCTATCACGTTTCAATATATAACCGCATCGGGATTCGTATGTCAATAAAGGCTCAATAACACTTATTCCATTACGACAAACAACTTTTTCATGTTACTTCTCTTATGAGTTTTTTTAAAGGAAATAGGTTTTTTGTCACACAGTTCTATATGAAGAGATATAGGATTTTATTTAGTGTTCGAACAAATATTATATAATAAATCTTACATCTGTTTCACTTAGGTAACTATTTTTATCATATATATACTTTTATAAATTACATTTATTCTCAATATTTTAAATGAAACTAATATATTTTCGGATATACTACGCGGTTATATATTATATATCCGAAAATATATAAGTTTCATTTAAATGAATAAAACTCGCGAAATTCTTAGATCTCATTATGTTATATTATTTATAATTCATTCTGATCATAGCACCTTATAAGTCGCAAAGGAAATACGAGACAATTAGTCACTGGGGAACGAGAACACATGTAGGTTAAATACAAAGACTACGTGTATGTCGAGGGAATATTGACTGTTTACTTCGTAATCAACACTTACCATAAGTTTTCCATCGTAAAACTAAATACGAACAGTTTTGGGTCTTTCATTGATTCATCTATGTCGATACTGTTTGACTGTTCGTAGTGTGGAAAGGTTTTTAAATGAAAAACTATTAACTGTCTGTTTTAGGTTTTGCCAATATAATTTGTGGTAAGTACATAACCAGGTGACCGGTCACGATCAACTATCACGAATAGATATCATATTTTACATATGGTTACACGAAATTGAATGTAAGCTAATATTTAAATAAATGTTACAGTTTGTCATTATTTACGTCCATACAATTATATATATATATATAAAGTTCTTTCACACATAAACTACTAAACGAATTTTGATGATACTTTACAGTAATATAGCGTAGACATAAGAAAAGGACGTAATTTATCCCGAAATTCTGTGTAGTTACCGCAGGATCAAAGCATAATAGTGGAGTTATGAATTAAGTAAATTGATTCAGACAATAGATGTCGCTGATGATTTGTTACCATATCTTGTTTTAACATAATTTATATTTTTTTCTCGGAGCTTTCTACAGACGTCCACTCGGACAACGCCACAGGGAAATACTAGTATATTTAAGTCAGAGACAATCTACAATTTTATTAAATGTATTAAAAATTGTGATAAAATATGCTCATACCTAGTTTATATCGAGACAGGAATGTTTTCTTAGAAATTAATTTATTTTGTATGGTTTTTTTATCTCAATATTTCTTACGGTGACGTCGGTTCGACCTTGAATTGACCTCTGTCATCATTGGTGGCACAATTAACATCTATCGACGCAGGTAACTCTACATACATTTGTGAAGGACTATTCTCCGCCCACGCCTTCGTTTGTTTTAAAAAATTTCTAGTTCAACTTGACCTCCGTTGTCTTAAGTGAGATTCTAACTGTAGTCGAGTCAAAATCTAAGAGTTAATCCGGAACATATATATATATATATATGTTCCGGATTATATATATATAAGGAAGAAAATTTAAGGGGTTCATATTTTTGTATATACGTATACTACATATTTGAATGAACGAATGATTTTTTTTTTACGTCACAAACAGACTTTAAATTTTATGTATATAAATACTTCTGGACTATTACATTCGTATGGAATCTGTAAAAATATAACGATTTTGTTTCAATGCATATAGCTACATACGAATTAATTTATTTTTCAAACCCAAACAAAGATTAAAAGGTTTTTTATCTTATTATTTAATTTATCGCTTAAATAGATTTATCATTTACATAAAATAATTAAGATTAAATCTAATCAATTATAAAAAAAAAAAAAAAATTAATTTTTAAAAGTCAATGCATGCTAGTGTCTTACATTATTTTTTTTTTTTTTTAAACAGTAGAAAACAAGATTGACATTTAATAATCTTAACTATATATCATGGTAATATTATAACAGTATCATAATCATATCATAAAGACTACCGAACACTGTCATAATGATGGTTAAAAGCGACATCTTCAATAGACATTATAAAAAAAGTATTTAATTGGTTATAGAAAGAAATATCAATACTAACATTTAAAAGGGTACTAATTTATATATACTGGCAATACAGAAGTACCTGTAATTTCTATTTGAATAAATACTATTTTTATAAAATTATTTACTGTAAAGTTCTACAGTATTTTCAACAGTTATAAAATAATATAAAAAAAATTGCTTTATAAAATAAACACAATTTATAAGTGTTTTTACAGTCCTCTCAACATTTGCATGAAATAAAAAAAGACCTTTCGACTTTGTCCTTACTGTTCGTAAATTAAAAAAAAAACAACATAATTTATCTATATAACAAATTAACTTGACCTAAATATATAATATTCAATTAAAATTCATTGTTTGAATTTAAATCAAATAGTAATAAATAGTTTTGATTTAAATAATTCATCAAAAGTCAGGGTATTGTAAGCGAAATATGTTAAAATGCGGGTAGAACGCTGTTCAACTAATAATGAATAGAAAAACGTATTATTCACAAAGAAAAAATATATGTTAAAGAGCAATATAATAATAACATGAAGTTAAATTAATCTTATTTTTTTTTTTTATAATTCTATAAGTATGTTTTAATATATAAAAAATTATATTTAATTAAAAATATACAATACTCACCAGTACCAAGAAAACGGATAACTAATAATAATAAATGCACATTTAATTTATATATATATTTTTTTTAAATTACGTAACGCACATTGGCTAGCCGCTAGCGCATGGATTGAACGAGCGCACAGCTTACACGCCGGATTTTGGAACACTAACCAAATATATCGCCGGCGTATTGTCGAGAGCTCGCCAACGTCCTCTGTTTAAAATTACCTCCATATTTATTTTTTACAATCGAAGAAATTCATTATCGCCAATAACGAGCAAGGTTCAAAAGTTACAGCCTATAATTATTGAAAGAGTATGTATGCAATTTTTGATGTAAATTTTAAAACGATTATGATCGATCTACTGCATAACATACGAGTTGCAACAGTCTTACAAAAGTATTTATTTTATTTTTAAAATACACTTGACCGTGAAATATTCCTGCCAACAATTTTTTCTTATAATAAGCGGGACAGATGTAAACAATTTGATTTGAACACTGAATAAATGTGTATTCTTTATGCATTTTCAGGTCATATAAAAACTACTTGGTAAAAGAATAAAAAAACGTGTGTTTCTCTAACGTTTGTTTTATTTTTAGATATACATTAGCCAATATTTAGGTGTTATCAGCTGAAACTGTGATTACGCTGAAGCGAGCGTTTGCCAGTATATATTATATAATTACGAAAAATCACTTTAGTTAGATAACGCGTGTTTAGAACGAAAATAGGAAATGTCATAATCTGTGACGTCACATTCGTTTGTTTTGTTACGTCTCAAGAAATACGTTTGTAATAATATTAAAATAGTTGTCTATCTTTATATATTTATTTTTGTTTTGATTAAAAAAAAGATATTTATATGTTTAAATTCATATGAATTATGAATATTTAAAATTTTGTCTATATATTATAGCCTGGCCATTGAATTCTTATTATTAATATTTCTTTCTCATGATCCAAAATTAATTAAGATGTAATAATTTTCTAGTATGACAACATTTTATTAGATGTCTCGAAATTTGATCAACGAAAAAACATTGAAACTAACATGAACTAACACATAACTACAACAATAAACGCTACAAATTCTTTGACTACAGCCTCACAGAGAACTTGCACTGTTCTCTATAGACAATATTTAACTATGTTTACGTCGTTACACTACCTACATACGAACCGTTTCTCGTTTCTTGTTCAACAAACTACGTTAATACTACAATATAAGAAGAGTTTATATGAAAAACTTTAAACTTGTCCTAATCATCATCATCATCATCATCATCAGCCTATCGGAGCCCACTGCTGAGCAAAGGCCTCTTCTCACATGGAGAAGGTTAGAGCATTAATCACCACGTTTGCTCAAGACGGGTTGGCGATTTCAATCTTATAATTTGAAATTATAAGACCAGGTTTCTACAAGATGTTTTCCTTCACCGTCTTTCAGTGGTGTCTAAATACTCTTAGAAAATACATATGACTCGGAGAGGATCACATTGTTACTTGCCAGGTTTCGAACCCGCAACCTCACGTATGAGAGACGGGCCTTTTAACCTCCAGACCACAACGACTCCAGGTCCTAATCATATTGTCAGTTGAACTTTTTTGCACAGCCTTTTTTGAAATTCATAATGACATTTCCTAACTTGTAGTTCAAATTCGTTTTAAGTGATTATTAAGAAGATTGTAATTAATAAATCATTCATTCTGTTATCCTTGAAAACTATTAATTTTCCTTGCTTTATGTAAATTTATGTTGGTAGAAAATAATAACAATGGCATTGCCTTTATACAAACAGCATTCGTTTAACGTATAGCAGTAATCCACAATGTTTTTACAATAAAACTTCACAAATATTGAAGCTTAGTAAATGCATTTGTCCACTACAGATAATAAATAAATAGCATACAGATTCTTTTTGTTCTCATAGACAGTTTTCAAACTTCACTGGTTTATACCCTTCTTCATCACCTTCATTATCTACCCACGGAAATTTCTTTTGGAATCTCGAGTAGAGGTACGAATATAGCATATTTAAGATTGTACCAATATTACTTGTTGAGTTTCCTAAAAGATTATCCGCCCACTTTAGGTTAAAGCTAGATTGTCTTCCTTAATTATAAAACCGGTGAAATTTTTGTCTACCCTCTTTTTTGTCCAACCAAATAACTCCTCAAGAGTCCCATAAACCCTAGGACCACATTGGGTATCAATGGTTAAACCCATTCGTAAAAATTAATATTAATTCCAACGATATAATTAAAAGTTTAAAATTATCTCGTCCATTCAAACGATTTAATCTAAACTGCATTACACAATATAATGGCACGAAAAATGGTAATATATAATAAAATGTTTAGTATTTTAGTCTCATTAATACAAAATCTTTACAAAAATTGAAAACCGTATGTACTAAATTTAATCAGCCAAACAATTGGAACTGACAAAGACTTTTTTTTTTTTGTAAATGTTTTTACGGCTCTGGATCTAACAAAGACTATTGCGCAGATGTTGCCCTTTTTTGTAAATATTAATTTTGTTGATTTGTGTACATGTAATATTTTTATATTAACATTTTTAGTATACTAACGATTAATTTAGTTTAGTCTTTAATTATTTATTTTCTTATCTGTATTATATCGTTACCATTTACTGGCAAATAATAATTTGAATATAATAGTAGGAAATTTTTCGTATTATAATATAAACAGTTTTAATCAACCTCAAGCCACATTTAACATTAACAACGTATAAATTTAAGAAATAAAAATAAGAAAGTTGTTTTTTATGCCAAAAAAAATATTTTAACAACCCTAAACGGCAATTTTAATTCCAAAAAGTCTAAAGATAATACCTATATAAAATTAACTTAACATTATTTGTGTCACTTACAGTCTACTTTAACTATTATTTTTGAATTACATAGAATTTGCTTAACTAAAATAAATGAAGTATTAAATAAAAAAATGAAGATGAAGAAAATATGAAGATTTTGTCAAGAAAAAATATATATTTTCTTTACAAAATCTTCAACCAATTTAATTTAACAAGCAATGACCATTAAGAACTAAACCTGAAGGACAATATAATAAAAACGTTATCGTTTTAGAATAATGGCATCATTGACGTTAAATTTGGACTAATAGCCGTAAAATCATTTACAAAAAAAATAAAATTGGACTAATCTGTAAGATAACTGTCAATGTCATAACCACCTGACATTTGACATGTTAATTGTTATAGTTTGCAATTGATAAGACCAACACGTGTTATTGTGGTTATATTATGCTTTATTGGGTATTTTAAATATATAATATAAATAAAAATGGATCCCAAAAAGATCCTACACGAACCGTCTTTGAAGTATACTAGTAATCCTGATTATAGAAGACCACCAAAAACCGCTAACCCGGTAAGCATTGTTTATGTTAAAAACAAATTATCATAAAATTATAAAACCCTCTCCAAATGTTTGTTATTTACAAAATATTATCTAATATCATAGATAACATGGCACATTATATATTTTTCAGTACTTACAATGTCTGGGAACTCCGCATATAGATTCATTTAATTACATGATCAAAGACGGATTAAAAGCTGCCATAGATGATTTAATTCCCGTCGAATTTGATGTGCCAAGCGGAGAAAGAATTAAAATAACTATAGATGAAGCTGCTTTCGCGAAACCAAGTGTTCCTATGGAGGCTGTAGGAGTTAAAAATCAAATAGTCTTGCCGACAGAATGCAGACAAAGAGCAGCTACATATAAAGGAGATTTCAAAGTTAGATTATCTTTTACCGTTGATGGGAAGACCATATCAATGGACAGATCCCTCGGCAGTTTGCCAATCATGTTAAAGGTAAAGAAAATTATAAGACATGTCTGATTATGATACAGTATAAATATGTAGTTATGTATGTTGAATATTTTAAAGTTACACTTATATTATAGTAATGAAGGAATGTATAATATATATATATATATATATAAGTATTATATAGTACTTTTTATTATGTATATTGTAGTAATATATCTATGGTACTACAATTGAAATACTCTACTCAAATATAAATGAAAAATTATAGGAATATTTAATTGTATATAAATTATGAGCTTTGTTAATGTTTTTAGTCCAAAGTTTGCCACTTGGCTGACTTGTCTCCCGAGGAACTGGTGAAGAAGAATGAACATGCGGACGAGTGGGGCGGATACTTTATTATTAAGGTGAGATTATTGAGCAATCATGTAACACAGCCTTTCCTGAAGTGGGTGATAATGCCCCCTTGTGTGCATAGCCCTAAAGGGAGTCAGTAACAGACCTCTTGTCCTCTTCTCACATGGAGAAGGTTAGAGCATTAATCACCACACTTGTTCAAGGCGGGTTGGCGATTTCAATCTTATAATTTGAAATTATAAGACCAGGTTTCCTCACGATGTTTTCCTTCACCGTCTGTCAGTGGTGTCTAAATACTCTTAGAAAGTACATATGAAAAGATCACATTGGTACTTGCCAGGTTTCGAACCCGCGCCCTCACGTGTGAGAGGCGGGCCTTTAACCTCCAGGCCACCACGACTTTTTTTACGAGGACATAGTCAATACTAATCAAAAATTTATTACTATAATGCTAAGACCAATAGCTTGGTTAGCAAAGTAATTAGAAAGCTATTTTCTCAATATACCAGGTTCATATCTGACTTGTCATTGAATTCTTCATTCTATATTTTCTGTTTGAATTTTAATTGTGTATATAATAATAATTTTATTATTCAGGGTCATGAACGTCTGGCTCGCATGTTGTTAGTCACCAGACGGAATTACCCCGTTGCTATCAAGAGATCCGGTTGGAGGATGAGAGGGAATCTGTTCACGGATTACGGTGTGCTCATGAGATGTGTGAAACCAGATCAAACTAGTACTGTGAGTTGAGTAATTCTTAGAATAGTTGTAGAGTTGTAGAGTAATTTTTAGAATAGTTTAGTTGTGTAATTCTTAGAATATTTTAACTTACTTATCCGACTCCAATCTACTTTATTTCACATTTCAGAACAACGTACTGCATTTTCTCCAAAATGGAACTTGCAAATTAATGTTCTCTCATCGTAAAGTGATGTACTACGCTCCGCTGGTGCTGATACTAAAGTGTCTCGTGGACTGGCCGGACCATTACATATACAGATTACTCTTACACGGAAAGAAGAATGACTTGTATTATGTTAAGTATGTATTTTTAATTAATATATAAGGATTATATACATACTGATATACATAAAGTTATTCATCTTTTTCTTTGTTCTGGTTAATATACAAAACTTCAATACGAACATAACAGCTGTTTAAACAGTAATATTTTAAGAACATAATATATGATAATACAAAGATGAGGAAATTCCGTCCTATTGTATGCAATATTAATATATATATTATATACAGCTGTGTACAGAACATGCTCCGGGAACTTCACGAGCAGGATCTCCATACTTCTGTTGAATGTCGTTCCTACATGGGTCGTATGTTCAGAGCACGGCTGGATCTTCCGCCGGATGCTACAGATCTGGATGCTGCGAACTTCCTGTTAGTGAGGTGCATCATGATACACCTGAACGATTACAAGGATAAGTTCTACGGATTGGTGTTCATGAATCAGAAGCTGTTCGATCTGGTGCAGAATAAATGCAAGGTTGGAAAGTTGAAATTTATTGTCTATGGACATTCCAGAGTGTTCAAGATATTTGTCTATGACAGTTCTAAGGAACTGAAAGTTTTGTCTGCGATATTTCATACATGTGATTACTAACAAATATCTGTAGTAATATATTTTTTCTTTATATTCATATCAAAATTAATTATAATGTTTTCATCCTCCCCAGCGTTGCTCTGAAAGACATATTCTTGATGTATCGAGCAGAATGGCAAATTATTTTTTTTCTATCGTAATTTGCATACTGATGAAATTAAAAAATTATAATGACAAACAGATTATAAATTTTATTAACTTATTTAAGAATGTCACTACCAGAAAACTATATTTTTAAGTTAATGAAACCTCATGTAGTTTTTTAAGAAGCTAGATATTGTTGAACACAGTCTCTTTTTTAAATCCATTAATAATACTACACATAACATCTCCAGGTGGAGGGAGCTGATGCTGTGATGGTGCAGGAGTTGCAGGTGGGAGGTCACCTGTACTTGCAGGTGTTGAAGGAACGCCTCCAGACCTTGCTTTACGTCCTCAAAGCCAATATCATCAAGAAGTCTAAAACCAGCAGATTGTCGCTGACTTCGGTGAGTTGGCGTATTTTATGTTTAAAAGCTTTAAACTTAAAGGTATGTTTGTTTGTTTGTTCCGCTGTAACTTAAAAAATATTTATGATTTCATAATACATATTTTAAAAAATTAACTTAGTATATATTCTCTACCTTTGTGTCTTTTTTGTCAGCTCATTCAAAATTATATAATTTTATTGTAATTTACTTATATACAGAGAAAGATGTTTAAATCGACTAGTTAGTTACTTTTAGCCTATATATTATAATTTCTGTTTTTTTTTAATCATTTTGTACCTTATGTACCAATAAAGTGACTTGATTAATCTTACGTTAGATTTTAACTGTTCCGTCTCGGCTAATATATATGTGTCTCATCAGAAAGAACTGCAGCAAATAATACGTTCAGCCGGCGGCCTGGAACAGAAGATGGAGACGTTCCTAGCGACTGGTAACGCTCCGTCCAACAACGTCAACCTGGCGCAGTACAAAGGACTGACCATAGTCGCTGAAAACCTCAACAGAATGAGATACATGTCGCATTTCAAGTAAGTCATATGTCATGCACAGTTCGCCGACTGAACCCACTCGGGTTCAGCCATGAGTAAGTTTTGTCATAATCTCTGATCACTTACTACTAAAAAGAATCGAATTAAAAAAAAAAAAATTTTTTGCTTTTTTTTTTTGTGGTTGGCAACATTTTTAAAAACTACACACTCCCGACGTTCATCTCGTTTAAATGAGTACTAAAAGTCTTAGCTGTCATTATAACTTTTTTTTTCGATGTTTTTGTGTTTGTGCAGGGCGATACATCGCGGTTCGTTCTTCATGGAGATGCGTACGACGGAGGCACGTCAACTGTTGCCAGATGCTTGGGGCTTCGTGTGTCCCGTACATACGCCCGATGGAGCACCCTGTGGCTTACTCAACCATCTCACCGCCTCCGCACAGGTTGGCAAACATATATATTACACACACACACGTTCCCATACATGCTGTATCAGACACACATACACAGGAACGAATTACTCTATATATATTTATATATACGATCCGGACAATATTCACACACACATACATCTGACAGTTTTCTTATTTCAAGGTCACCCAACAACCCGATCCCAAGCAAGTGTCATCTCTACCGGCCGTTCTCGAGAAATGCGGTTTGTGTCATTGTTGTCAATAATGGCTTTAAGCAATTTAAAACAGATTTTTCATTACTTAAAATTAATTTTTTCGACGTGATTCTAAATCTTGTGGGGTGAATTTAACATCAATATACGCTGTCAACATATTTTAACAGACTACTAATAAAGCAAAGACTAAGGTTATAATATTGATATAAACGGTGAAGTAAGCACATGTAATGTAGTTATGTCGGGCCTCAGCCTCACCAAATATTAGAATAAATAAATTTAAACCAGTAGCCAATACACATTCAAAATATAACAGTTATTTTTTGAATTAGAGTAAAAAATGATTTTTTTTAATATAATTAATTATGTTCTAGGCATGGACCCTATAAGCTCTGTGGCCCACACTCCGCTGACCCACGATGTCTACAAATATCCGGTATTCATAGATGGTAGGCTGGTGGGCTATTTCAATGAGGACACTGCCCTGAAATCGGTGTCATACCTCCGAACGTTGAAGGTCAAAGGTGAAGACGTGCCTATATCCACTGAGATTGTTCTGGTGCCTAAAAAACAGGTAAACAAAAGAGAATGTCCAAATTTTGTTTTTTGGCCGCCGTCTGTGGCTGTTAATTTTGTTGGTGGGTTAGAAATAGTCCAAGAAAATGTAAGATGTGATAAGACTTCCATTTTGTTTCTCATCCAACTTCATACTTAAGATTAATTTATATGCCGTAGGTCTACGGATGGCCTGATAGAAAATGTTCTAGAGTATTGTATTGTTCTTAAACGTATTCTTCATTTCAAGTACAACAAATTTTAAATATATATTATATAGAAGACTTCCGTGACGTCATTTCCACAGGATATAAAAAATAATGAATTGTATACGTCAATTAATATTTTAATAATTTAATTTAATTTAGATACCGGCCCAATATGCCGGCGTGTTTCTATTTACGAGCGAAGCCCGCATGATGCGGCCGGTCATTAATCTGTCGACGGGTCAACTTGAACTGGTCGGCACTATGGAACAACTCTACTTGGACATAGCCGTGGCACAGACAGAGATCATCAAAGGTATTATTGCATACGCTACTAGTTTCATCCGCGGCTTGGTCTGCGTTCTGGTCGATATTGATTGACAGCGATATAAATAATGTATACCTATATACTAACTAACCAATGTACCTATCTCTGTACATTCACCGTCCGTGTCACGTGACCCCACACGTCACACAAATGTTATGTCCTCGTGCAAACTAGACAATCAGAGGGTAAATTATATCTAAAAAAAAATTCTCATGTTCAAGCTATATCATTTAAAAGTTTCATCGAAGTATTCAGTATGCTTTAACTGAGAAAGTGATTTATCCTCATACATTTTTCGCACACAAATTTAAGATGTGGGTAAATAAAATACATTAATCTTGCGGGCTCGCTGAAATATACGAACGAGGACAAGAAAAGTATAAGCAATGTTATATATAAGTGTTTGTTATCCCACAATTGGACTTTTTCTGTGAAAACATTTAAAAAATGATAGTAATTATTTCGTAATTATAGAAAAAAAAAAACAATTTGAAGTCTATAAAATATGTAATAATATTAAACGACAAAAATTAATTTATACCTCGTACACACTCAGCGATACTACGAATCGTACATAGTTTCTGTGTTCAATATTTTTATAAACTAAATCTATTTCTCAGGCAAAACCACCCACTTGGAGTTATCAAAATCAGCGTTTATGAGTAATTTGGCCCAACTAGTTCCCATGCCGGACTGCAACCAATCACCGCGGTATGTGGATATCTTAGGACGATATTAAATGTGAAACATTCATATACAAGGAAAACAGATTGATTGTTAAAAAAATTTAAATGTATCATCTGGCAACATTTGTTTAATACAAAGGTTTTATGGATTCCTAAACAGAAAAAGGTCCGTATATATATGTACATATATATATGTTAATTTACAGTAACATGTACCAGTGTCAGATGGGTAAACAAACGATGGGAACCCCTATCCATACTTGGTCTACGAACGCCGAGACCAAGTTATACCGGTTGCAGACGGGTGCTACGCCGCTCTTCCGGCCGGTACACCACGACAACCTCAGTCTAGACGACTATCCTTCCGGGACAAACGCAATACTCGCCGTTATATCCTACACAGTAAGTTTTGCTTTTGTGTATACTTTATACTAATTTAGCTGTAATTTTTTTATTTCATGTCTATTTATAACCAACGAAACAAGATAAATTTTGTCAATAATGAATTTTTACATTTAATTTGTATTCTATCTCATTTGCGCTAACGTGCCGTTGAGGAAGCCGTCGGAGTAAAAATGTTATCATATATTAAATTAGCTGTTCTCCGTGAATGCTATTTTATTAATGTGTTCAGTATCCAAGGCTGTTGTATAATAGGCATAGGTTTACACACAAACAAACGACTATTCGGTCGTCACAGATATAGACATTAAGAAAGCCTTATCTGGCTATCACACACACACACACACACAACCATAAACACTAAGAAAAATAACGTAGTTTGAAACCGGAAACGCGTAAATAGATATTTCAAATGTTCCCAGGGCTACGATATGGAAGACGCCATGATAATAAACAAATCGTCGTACGAGCGAGGTTTCGCAGCGGGTTCCGTATACAAATCCAACTTCGCGGAACTGAAGAGCTCGTCTTCATACTTCTGCCGCGACCCCACGCGAACTGACCTCGCGGCTTACATGGACGAGGACGGACTCCCGGCCGTGGGGGCGAGGATACAACCCGAGGATCCCTTCTACTGGTGCGCACCACACACGACACATAACGCACCAGCGGCGGGCGCACCATGCATGCAAATAATCACTGCACACCCTGCGCATATGACAACTGAACCTATATTGTTAAATTCTTACTTGCATACATTACGCAATAGGAATGTCCCCAGCGATGTGTCCCTCACATATAATGCACATTTACTATGAAGATAAATATATAATCAGAATTATTCCAGGACACCTCCGTTAACGATTCAGCGTTTAATGTTTTTGGTAAATTTTTTTTATGATATCCAAGACTTTCGCGAGTTTTATTCGTTTAAATGAAACTAATTTATTTCGGATATACTACGCGGACTTTATTATTTTAAAACTACATAATCCCGACGTTTCGGTTAGTTACAGCGATTGCTGAAAATATTGGTTTCATAAAAAAAAATATTCTTAATATAGAGAAGTCTTTTTATGTGCCTCGAGAGTTCATGTCGGATAGACTCTGTTTGTTGAAACGGCCGCAAAATAATGTGTAACTAATCTGATACCAATGGTGTCGCTTACAACACCAAATATCATTTGCTGTGTGAAAAAAACCACAATAAGGCCCATGTACGATCATGTCTCGTAGAAAAGCTCGTATACGCAATAATTGAGGTTTTATAACGTATCAAAAATACCCACGCGTCATAATCGAAAGAGCTTAACATTTTTTCGCTATGCGAGGGTTTAATTCACACTGAATTATTGTAAAATTACATAATGTCAACGTAGTCCTAGTAAAAAAATCTGTGAGTAAATCTGGGACTTTGTTCAGCCACTACGACAGCGACAGTTCAAAGTTCGTGGTAACGAAATACCACGGCAAGGAGGAGGTTGTGGTGGACAGTGTGAGGCTCTGCGGGGAGTTCAGCAGCAAGGCTCCCAAAAAAGCTTGCATCATGGTCAGAGTGCAGGTAGGTGTGTGTACACTAGAGACGTTATATTTAAACGTATCCCAAAATAAACACTCTGTTAAATATGCTCTGCACTAATAATTACTTATACGCGATTTTGTAATGACATTACCAACGGTAATACATTCTGGTTAAACGGTCTTCAAAGTCCATAGAGACAATATTTGTATATAGGTTATGTAAAAAATACAGTTAATAATAATAAAAAAATAATACTCAGAAAAAAATGACCACCAAAAATTGTTTAATTTCAGCGCAATCCGACGGTTGGTGACAAATTCGCTTCACGAGCTGGTCAAAAGGGAATCTGTTCCCAGAAATGGCCGGCCGAGGACTTACCCTTCACTGAATCGGGCCTCATACCGGATGTGCTGTTCAATCCGCACGGCTTCCCCTCGCGGATGACCATCGCCATGATGATAGAGTGTATGGCGGGGAAAGCCGCCTGCCTGCACGGACACGTCGGTTGACCTTTACCCTACGACCTTGAATAATAATAAAAATACTTAGCAGCAACTCGCGCAACACTCGCACTCAAAAATACTCGCGAGTCTTATCCGTTCATTTATTCTCTCAAAAATATTCCTTACAGAATTACATTTTAAACATCTATTATGCAAACTATACACTAAACATTTGAAACCTCTAAAACATCAATGTTGCCCTCATTAACATTAAAAAATATTATTGAAACAGACCAATAAACAATCAAACAAATATAATATTATAATTTTGACTTCACAATGAATTAAATTTGATACAAATATACAAATAATGCCAGAGATTGTTGCGTCAGCACCAAACGAGCTCAATCTAACAAAAATCTCCCTCACACAGCGCAGGGCGTGTTTTAGATAAACTTGTCAACCGCAGGTCCACGACGCTACGCCGTTCCGCTTCAACGAACAGGACACGGCCATCAATTACTTCGGGCGCCTGCTGGAGGCCGGCGGCTACAACTACTACGGCACGGAGAGGATCTACAGCGGCGTCGACGGCCGCGAGATGCAGGCCGACATATTCTGCGGACTAGTGCACTACCAGCGGCTGCGGCACATGGTGTCCGACAAGTGGCAGGTGCGGCTGGCTGCATAAACAGACTAAAATTATATGTGTATTGAGGAATATATATATGTATATATAATATAATATTCTTGTGTGGCAAGTTAATGTCTTATCTGTAATGCATGTGTCATACCGCAGGTCCGCACGACCGGGGCCGTGGACGCTCTCACCCGTCAGCCCGTGAAGGGGCGGCGGCGCGGAGGAGGAGTGAGGCTCGGAGAAATGGAAAGGGACGCGCTCTTAGCACACGGAGCCACTTTTCTACTACAAGACAGACTCTTCCACTGTTCAGACAAGAGCGAGGTAGGTTTGATACAACATGCCGTGATGTAGATCTAATGTCGGCATCCGAGACCCTCGAGCATTCATTTAAATGAAACTAATATTTTTCGGATTACTACAATTATTTTATTGTTTTAAAAACTACATACTCCCGACGTTTCGGTTACTGCAGTTAGTTAAAATAATAAAATACTCGTAGTAATCCGAAAAACATTAGTTTCATTTATATAAAATTTCACTAACCCATAGGCCCATACAGCTCGGCACATTGCATAATGTTCGAGGTACAATTTCAGTCTTGATTTTCAAGGTTCAGCGTTGCTTCTGGTTACTCTACAAAATGGCTGAAGCCAGTATTTATACTTTTCAAATACAAGTTGCTACTTAAATGTTGCCATTACAAAATTGCAATGGTTCAGTTTTACTATTTTTATGTTTAATTATAACTAAATAAACATAAAAATAGTCGTAAGTATTATAGTATACTATAATCAGTACGGTGCGAAGGGCGCCACTAACAATATACAAAATCATTTACATTCACCGCTCTCTCATTATTATAATTTTTTTAATTTCCCCTAAATCATAAATTCTTTTCCAGCCTTTGTGTTTACATCCAATGTTTAACGATAGTAACACAGTACTTATTCACAGGCTATTATTTGCTCCAAATGCGGCACACTCCTCGGTCCGATATCTGGTAACACCGAGGGTAGCAAGGACACGTGCCGCTTGTGCGGCGAGGGGAACTTGTTGCTCATATCGATACCCTATATATTCAAGTTCTTTGTGACCCAGTTGGCCTCCGTCAATATTAATATTAAAATCAACTGTAACAGCAACTTGGCGATAGGAAGCTGCTGATGCTAATGTGCATTATGGACAATAAAATGTAATTAAAACTGAGTAATTGACTTTATTTACCTAAACCTTTTATCTAATCTTTTTTGCCAGATCTAGTCTCAGTTTAGTATCGACAGTTCTTTTTAGGTCAGATGGGTGGTGTAACTTATGATACATTTTATAAATTGAAGAAAATGTAAGCATTGTATTGTGTGTACCCGAGTTAAAAGATTAGGTAAACCCTGACGTAATTGCAATGTCTAATATTTTTAACAAGATGTTAAAGATAATTATAGAATAAGAAGCAACAATATTTCTATTTTTTATGTCAACTTTCCAATGCTTATCTCTCACTTTCATGTATTGCGATTGGACCATTCTAATTTGATATTTAATTTAAAAATCCCAAATTAAAATCACAGCTACTAAATATCTCCATCTACATTGAGTTAATGACGTCATCAGAAACTGTTCTTGCTCACTCATAATAAAATTGGACGTTGTATACAGCTACAGGACGATTTTAAGATAATTAAATAGGATTTTATTTTCTTCCTAATTGTCATTAAATATAATAAGAAATAAAATTTGACCCTTATTTAAAAAGAACACTTGACAACCTCTTCCTGTCTTTATAGACTTTGCTCGATTAGAAACTAATTAATAAAAAAAACTACCTTTGTGGCGGATGAATTTGTCTTTGACTTTTGCAAAATTCCAAAATATCGCAATCATATAAAAGCCGGCACGTAACTGGGCAAGAGACGATGTAATGGCAGAATTCGATCTATAGATATCATAAGTAAGCTCAGCAGTGGGCTCCTATAGGCTGGTGGTGAATGATGATGATGATAGGTATGATGCGGGACGAGTGAAACGAGATTACACGAGTCCGTGCGCGTGAGCGGATATTCGCTGCTTAGTACACTTGCGAGCACTTAAATTAAACCCATTGTTTTTGTTATTGATAGGCATCACGTGACTGCTTTTTGTTGCACTAAGTGTACACGCGCAAACTTATCTCCGCTTCGCCAAAATCTTGCCAAGTAACGTGCCAGCTACGATACTTCTACTAATAATTTCAGTCTATAGCCATGGCAACAGTATGTCTTCGCAACACGATCCTTCGTTGAGGTCTGAACCAAACTCAGCCATATTGGATTTTGATTCTAGACTGTTACTTTATTTAATTTATATTAGCAAACCCTTTATTTGATACCCACATTACATTATTGGATTAAAAAATAACAAGTCCGCCATTTTAAATACGACACAATATTAATAAGAATGACGTCACTATACAGAATCATCAAAACTGGTCAATTGGTTGAAAATATCTTCAAACCTGTGAGATCTCGATTCAGATCAATTTATATACGTACAATACACGTTGAATTAATTAATCATCATCATCAGTCTATCGAAGCCCACTGCTTAGCAAAGGCTTCCTCTCTCATGGAGAAGGTTAGAGCATTAATCACCACGCTTGCTCAAGACGGGTTGGCGATTTCAATCTTATAATTTGAAATTATAAGTTTCCTCACGATGTTTTCATTCGCCGTTCCCGTCAGTGGTGTCTAAACACTCTTAGAAAGTACTTATGAAAAGATCACATTGGTACTTGGCAGGTTGCGAACCCGCGCCCTCACGTGTGAGAGGCTTAATTAATAGTCTTGTAAAAGATTGCTATTAAATTAGGAAAGGCTAAACAAAATAAAATGTAAGTCCAATAGACATTTATTAATCTAATAAGATACCAGAGTTATAAAATTCGTACAAATAGTACTGCAAACTTAATCATCCTAACATCGTGTGCACTAACCCTAAAATAAAACAAGATTCGTACACAAAATATATATTTGTTGAATCAATCTTCATCCATAGGCACCTCGTTATTCTGTTCCTTCTTCTTTTTCTTCTTCTTCTTCTTAGCTGACGCATCCTCTTGTTGTGTTATTTCCTCTATAGCCTGTTTCATGACATCAATATTCTTCATAGGAATGTCACCCGTCTCATAGAACTTCAAGCGGTCTTCCACCTGCTGTCTTAATTTCTCACCAAAAACGCTTGATAAGTTTTCTGTAATAAAACAAACATAGTAAATTTTCATGTAACATTCAGGTTTCCTTCATCGTTTTTACCCGAACATTACATATTTGGACGGACTAAAACAAGAACTAGCCTTAAATATATCACAGAAGTAACAAGTTATTTTTAACTCACCCGAGAAACAGTCGATCCTGCTGGCAATAGAGCACTTGTTTGCTAGATAGCGACTGATGCGACCTTTGTTCTTCGCTCCAGCCCTACCAATGAAACTCGAATGATACAGCAAACCATACTTCGGTGTCGCCGAACGTGTTTTCAAAGCTCGGAACAAAGCTTTCTCGGCACCTGGACGTGAAATAAGTAATAAAAATCATTAAGTTTTGGTCTATTAATATATATATATATATATATATATATATATATATATATATATATATATATATATAAGTAATTAGTAATTACATAGTACAGAGAATATGATAATGAGAATAAAAAATTTGAATGGACAAGTCCACTTGTAATTAAGCGTAGAATTTAAGTCATACTCAAAAACTGAGTAATTCCTCAAACATTACTCCTATTTGAGTTGAACGCAATATAATTAAGTAATTTTTTCCATACGAATGTTATTAATTTACCTAAAATTTGTAATGTAGAAGCGGGATATTTGGCCAAGCTGGTAAGGGAACCAGCTTTTGATATAAGCCGGGCCCCAACCTGATCACCAACCAGTGTCGTCAGATTTGGTGCCACTGACGCCATTTTTGTATGAAGATATTCAGCGATTTGCTTCCTGTTGAATTAAAATAATTGATTTTATCATCAAAATTATCAGTAAACGGTATATGCAGATTCTGATTACAGAAATTTGACTACTAGGACATCTAGTTGTGACATTTAAAGTTAAGTCTATATTGATAACAAATAACAAATTACTGAGACTAATAAATGTATAGGAATAACAATTGTAACATTATATACACCTGTAATTACTCAATGCAACGACTCTGCTAGCAAACATCTGAATATTGATCAAGTCGACGGGTGATATATCCATCCCCATCGACATTTTTGATGCATCAATTATAGCCTGGGCCTTTTCAGAGTCACCGAGGATATCTGTGAGCGGTTCCACGGACTCATCCGTCAATGTCTTCCTGTCTTTGATGAATTCCGCACATTTCGAGTAAAGATAATTTTCAGGCACAATACTCACAAGCTCCGGGAAGTGGTAGGAATACCATTCTCTGGGAAAATAATAATTAATTAAGGTACCATATATAAAAAAAATATTTTTAATCCAGAAATATATGATATTACAAACATTATTAATAAAGAAGAGTCATATTAAGATATTTTATATGAAAACTATATTAACATGCCATTCTGTGAATGTCGTATAATAAGACAAAAAAGCTTTTAATCTAAATCACGATGTAATACAAAATTATCTCGTCCACGATATACTATCGAATTAGAAACTTTTTTTTATTATTACTTTTTCTCATAAAAAAAATTATAATTATACCTGATCCTCATAGAAAACGTGTTAACATCCTTGTCGAGTTGATCGAGAAGGGCTATAGATTGTATGATCATGTTATCAACTCGGTGAACATTGAACTTTACTCGAGCTCTCGAATAAGAGTGACCGAGACCCAGCTGGGCCACACTACACGCCTTCGCTGTAAGACCTTTGATGAGCGAATGGAAGTGATGTCTTATACCTGGAAGAAAAAAATTTGGATCACATACAATCACATCTCTATTGGAATCAAGTAATAACCAATATTGTACTACATCAATATGTATTTTCAATAGTAAAAATATATATTTAGTTCCATAGTGAACTGTTGAAATTTTTTTGTCCATCGATACTCACAGAAATATGATGGCATAACTAAATTGCATTAATCTAGCACAAATTTATTACCACAAACTATACAAAGCTTGCAATAGATCAAGTTGTGCATATTGTATGCCCAATATATACATATATATACATATATATATATATATATATATATATAATAATGTTATAAAAAACTACCAATATCAGCATACATGAGGAACTGTATTTTATACAAACAAATATATTTAAAATTTTTAACCGAAAATTAATAGATCTAATTTTAAATAATTATAATAAATTGAAATAGCATAGGAACTTTTTAGATTTATTCATTATGGGAAAGGATTTAAGGTGAGATAAAAAAAATGCCAAATCAACAATGAGAGTGGAATATCAAAATATCAAAAACAAAATATTAAATTAACGTTGTTTTGGTCACCTTGTTATCTTCATACAAAATAAAACAAGATACTCAAAAGTGAATAAATTGAGAAATGAAAAAAAGATACTTATATATATGTAATATAATTTTTACTACCTCGGATAACTTCTGGAACAGCGCCGGTATGAGAGCAAGGTATCTCCAGAGCCTCACTAATTGCCGCCCCTAGCTTGGGGTCTGCGACACCCAGGGTACATTTACCACGCTTCTTACGCTTTGGCAGCGCACTTTCGAGGAACAAATTAAGGTCCTCTGGCAAAATACCTGTATACCATAATAATTTATATTAATGAGACGAAACTTCTTAGCATTCAATGGATTCCCCGTGAGGGTGCCGGGTCCATCACGTTGCAGGGAGAGGAGCTTCACCAGTGCCCGGGACTTGCGACCCAGGTGTAGGTTAAAGGGGCCCCTATCTAACGCGCGTTAAACGCTCACCTCCACCGTCCAAGCCCCTCTCTCTACCTAACCAATACCAATACGGCATAAATTAGCATAAGCGACGTAAAAATATGAAGTACCTTCAGAAACGGCATTAATATTCTCCAAAGCCAGCACTGCTGATTTGAAGGGCTGGAAAGCTACCAAAGTAACCACGGAATTGAATTTTTGCAAGTCTGTAACGGATTCCTCCACTTGCGGCAGAAAGGCTGCCAGCTCTTCAAACTCTGTTACTCGGAAGAGGGCAAAGCCTGCGCTGTGCTCATAGAGCACGTATAACTTGCTCTGTTAAAACACGATATCGATTATATTTTATTGAAATATTGAACAATTTTATAAGCAATAATTTACAATGAACTGCGTAAACAAAACCAAATTTTAACATCAATTGAAAATAAAATATAACATATAATCAGTTTATTACGTTAATAATAGAGTTTTTGGAATGTAACTTACCATTTTAATTAATTAAAGGCACTTTTTTCCATAACTTCAAATAAATTTAGGACATAAAACACACGTGCACAACCCCACGCCAAAACACAAGGTTGAAGATAAGCAACTAGCAAGCATTGATATTTGGTTGATTATTTGAGGTTATGTTCTTTAATGTCTATGATATGTAATACGTTTCACAAAAAAAAACATTTTTTTAGTGTAGTTACATATTTTTTTAAATATATTTCTCATATATATATATGTACATAATAAAATTCGTACAATATTAAACTTAACAGAAATAGAGCAAAATAATATAAATAAATACAAAATATGTTTATATCAGTTGAGAAACTTTTATATATTTAATTTATGTTTACCTCCAAAATTAGAATTTTTTTAATATTTTAAAAATTTAAGTCAATGCTTCATGAACACTGCAATCGGGGAATATTTTGCCAATAACATTTCATCTTATTTTTTTAAATTTTAACAAACATTTTATATCTGTATTTTAACGGAAATTTTGACATTTTGAATTTGAAATTTCACAATAGCCAAAAGTCGAAATAGCTAAACCTGTTTGTTTATAATTTGCTATCGTAATTTCGAGTTTTATTCTGTGTTAATATTATTTAATATAGTGTTAAAATGTTTAGATAGTGTTATTCAATAATGGCTTCCATAGTAATGCAAAAAGATCTTGTAATTACTCTCAAAAAGGAAACAATCCTGAATGTGGGAATACTAAGCAAGCTGCAGCCAATGCTTCCAGAGTTATCAAGGTTGATATTTAAGGAAAGTGCTCTTGATAAACCTACACAAAACTTATTTAACCAATTATCCCATTATTTGGTGTCTATAATCGATCCGCAAGTATACGCGTCGCTAACATGGCCTTTGTATGATACTAAAGCTGAAAGGACCTATAGAAATGAATTTTCAGTGTTTATAAGCGATTATAGTTCAAAAGGTCTGCTTACTCCAGTCATGTCTTCATATTTAGTTAACGCAGGATGCTATAAGGTGACTGTTCTAATGTTCCAACTCTCACAATTGGCGGTAAATCGGATGCTTCAAACAAAAATGGTTAAAGAAAATAAAAAATCGCTATACAGTGACATGACAGAAAAGTTTAAAGCCCATGAAAAGGATGGCTTTTTGGAATGCATAGAAAAAGAGACGGATATTATGTTAAGTAAATTCTCCAATTATTTGAGCAAAAGGCATATTATGGAGAATATAGCAGAATTGTTCCGGAAGAAGATTACAGCAATGGATAATAAATTATCACAGCTGAAGGCTCAAAGTTTTATTAATGATTTGGTGGACAATTTTGTAAGCAAAAATGATTTAGATGATGCAAGCAGAGAGCAAATATTGAAAATTAAGAACCCTAATGAACAATCACTGTTCTTTGATAACTGGCTACAACATGTCGGTCAACAAACTGATGGCTTAGAGCATAAATGGACAAACAAAGTCTCACCGTTACTGGACCAATTTAATGTAGTTCATGATTTAACTGAAGCTGTGATCAACAGACATACAGGTCAAGTAGAGAGAAGTTCGTACACTCTTGAATATGATCCAAAAGTCGATCGAATCTGTACAAAAGAACTACAAAGCTACGTTAACACACAACAAACGTATATACTCAAAAATATAGAGAGAGCTGGCTGTTTGAACTTCCCGAATCTGATTCGAGCCTTTGTCATATCTATCTGTTATATATTAAAAAATAATGAGATTGGTAATGAAGTATATAAGTTCAATCAGTACTTGGAAGGAGCCAATCATAATTTCGGTGGAATGGTTTCAGCTCTAAAAATATTAATAGAAAGGCTTCTGAATGCTGAAGCTAGATTACAGGTAACTTATGAATTTTTCAGTTTTTTATATTTTTTACATGCTATATATTGTATGTTTGAAATGGGATGTTAGAGGAATAATATATATAGACATATTCCACATAGTCAATTAAGATTAATTTGTCTTTAATTGCCAAACTGTTTATCTACAATGTATATAAACTAGGAACCAGCCCCGGCTTCGCATGGGCTTCTTACAATAAATATAAAATAGCCTATTTAATGTTGAGAATCATTAAACTTATATTATGATAACTTTCAAATGGGACGCCCGATATAATGATTTAAAAAGTAATTTACAGATACTGATGTAGGCTTGAAAACAAAGTAATTTATTTTGATAAGACTTAGTACCGTATTTATGTAAATTGCTTTCTAATAAACAGTTTAGGAATGCCAATTTTTAAAAGTTGTAAAATCTTAGTATGTTATCCTTAAGGTATAGTCATATACCATCGCGGACTTTTCTGCTGACTTATATAAGATACACAAGTCCACCATATATTAGTTTGTTATATCTCAAAGACTTAACACAGCATTTTCGTTAAAAGCTCTCAGACAGCTCATGTTTTCCCGACATCTTCAACAAATATCATTAATGTACACTGAAGTAATATATACTAAAACCGTCCTCGAGAATCACGATATCGAGTGGTGACAACTGTTTGATAATCAATGCAGTAGCTTTCCGTGTATCGCGAACAGACAGACAGACAGACGCGGCGAGGGACTTGTTTTATAATATGTATTGGAATGTACCTTGTTGCTTGTTAATAGGATATTCTTTTAACATTGTCATGTATGGTATACACTACACGCGAATTTTTAACAGAAGTAACTTATCAAATATGTATTTTCAGCCATCATCACTGGAATATAGATCAGTTTGTTTAAGACAGTATCCCGAGATTCCATTATTACCCGATTTATCAGAATTGAAGATAAGCCGAGATCAGTATCATACAGTTTATGAGACGTTCACTCCTCTCAATCTGACTCGACATCATTTTAATCTAAGGAGACGGAACAGCGGCACGTTTGCGAAGCCCCAATCCAGGTCATTAATACAACCATTCTATCAATTACCCAAGGATGAGTTCCTCAGAAGTTTGAAAACCTGTCGGAGATCTTATAACGAAAACTTAAATATGACACAGAATGTAAACAACATCTCGATGATATCCAACATCAACAAAGTCAATGAGACCATAGCCGAGTGTTCATCCGGATTCACAAAACAACAGATATTAAGATTGCTGTCCACAAAGAAATCGGGCAGCTCAAAGAAGTTAAAATACACAACCGAACATACTAACATTAAAATAAAGAAAGGGGGACTTTTCAATGAATCTGTAAATTCAAATGAGAGTAACGGCCTGTTTCGGAGCTACTCATCACCTAATTTGTTTGAAAATAAAGATAGGAGGTCATTCAATAAAATCAAAGGCAGGAAATTATCTATCATGAAAGAAGATAGTTCCTCACAACTTGAAGTGTCCGGCATCACTTGTATCGACCAGGACAGCAATTATAATTCACCCCATGGGCTCGGTAACGCAGAGAGTTCAAGGAATTTGGACTCGACTAACATACCAATAATCACTGTAACCAATGACAGTGAGAAAATTATTAACAAAGTAAATAACATTCAGATTTTGACCGATTTAGAAATGGATAGTACCGTTTCACCTATATTAGAAGTACCACGGAGTATCGATATAACTCCAAAGACAAATACATCTGTTATAAGGAAGACTAGTTCGTTGGAGAAAATTATAAATCGCTTCAAGAAAGTCAGAGCCAGTGTCATACCAGATCGTGAAGTTACAGACATCAAAACTATAGAGGAAGAAAATTTTAATGGAAATTTCGAAATGTACACAGCGAATAGAAACTTATTGCCAGATTTGTTGAGTCCGAGTTGCAGCGTTTGGAGGAATGTTAACAGTAACTGCCTGGATGAATTCTGTCTGGATCTGGATGAAGTTGAAACGAGGAAACCGAGGGAAAGTCTGGGGACAGCGCTGGGTGTGGACCAGACTTTTCTAGACCAGTTCGATTTGATAGACTGATATTTGTTATCGATACATGAAAATATAGTTCGGAAAGAACAACATTATATTAAAAGTGTACTAATAGTCCTTATAATGTGTCTCGTGTGGTCTGTTCTAATGAGATGTGTGTGTTTTAATGAGATTATCATTTAATATGAGTCAGTAGCGATGGAGGTCACTTGTAATGACTACATCCACCGGCAATGCTTCATACATTAAAACATAATTTATAACTAATAACTTTATTAACAATAACATAATGTATCCCAGTCCAAAACACAAATGAGCTTTAACTTCAATAATATTGTTAACGTACGTACTAAACTAACATATTTATGGGACCTCTAACATGTATATAGCTGTGTATAAAATAATTTTATTAAAAATATATTTTGTTTTATTTATATATAACATGTTCTGTATTATATAAACTTACACAGTAAATAACATTACTTTTTTTTTTAGCAATTTTCTCGAGAATACTTATTTCCTCTATTCGTTTTCTTGTTTTGAGGAACATTCTAGATCCTGGGATCGTCTTCCTCTAGTTTGACCAGTTTTTCGGATATCTCCCACAATTTTCTGGCTTTACCCATGTCGCTTGCGGATGTTGACAGCGAACTCTCCTGGCAATCGGAGAAGTATTTGCCGGTGACCTTGGACAGGTTCTCGTCGACAGCTAGCATTACGGACGTCTGACAGCCCTGTGCTGGTGTTTTGAAGAACGATTTGTTGATCAACCACAGACCCCAGCTCAATGGCGCCGGTACGTTCCTCCAAATACCACTATCGATTAAGCCGGGGTGTAAACAGTTGACCGTGACGCCAGTACCTTCTAATCTCCTGGCCAATTCCCTGGTGAAGAGAATATTTGCTTCCTTAGACACATAATAGAGATATCCCGGCATAGTCGTCAAGGGATTGGGGTTGTCCAAATTGACGGATGCGAGTCTGTATAATGAGGACGCCACGACGACCACTCTTGATGGAGCGCTCTTTTTCAGTAAATCTACCAGAAGATGGGTCAATAGGAATGGTCCATAATGATTAGTGGCCATCGTAAGTTCTATGCCGTCTTCGGATTTGTTCTTCTTGAACGTCTCGGCGTATCCCGCGTTGTGGATTAAGACGTCCAAATGTTTCTCGTTCTTGTTTATGTCTTCAGCGAAGGATCGTATTGACGCAAACGAGCTGAGATCCAGTTTCTTAACTAGAACGGTCGCGTCTTTCGTCGTCTGTAATATTTCATCTGTAAAATTAATTAACATAATTTATGCGGTTTTTGTTTGGTTAAAGTTAATTTGAGCTGCTGTGTGCTTTTTACAGTAACATTAATTAGGGCTAAAATGAAATTTCAAAGAATTACTTTATAAATCGTAATCGATACGAGGAAATCCAATGATTTGGGACTTAAAAACTATAAAGCATCCTTTTTTAACAGACATACATAACATTTTTAAACTTATTTATGGTGTATTGACCTGAAAGAGTTTGAAATCGAGCAAAAAATACATATAACATATCAAACCTTTGACTTGCTCAGCCTTATCTAAATTGCGACAGGCCATAATAACTTTTGCGCCCCTTTTCGCCAAATCTTTAGCAGTTTCTCTTCCTATTCCGCTGGTACATCCAGTCACTATAACCGTCTTTCCATCCATTCTGGTGCTCTCGCGATATCTTCCGCAAGTGAACTTAGCGTAAAAACGAATAGCGAAAAATACCGCGATCAGACCGAAGAATGCAAGAAGACCAAGTAAAAGTATTGCTGGTAGTAACCAGTAGAGGTAGTTCGCTTTCCAAGCTTCTGCCACAATCATATCTAGAAAAATAAAATACAAAAATTCTATACATTCTCAGTTCTAGAAGGTTTTTGCTGTCTTTATCAGACTATTATACCAAGATAATATTACTGAATAACATAATATTGTTTTGTACTTATTATGTAAATCTTAAAGAGAACCATGTAAGAGTTTTAATATATAAAAATATAACGTATGTTTGTCCAAGGTTGCGAGCCCTTAATTGTTTTTCATTTCCTACCAAAATATAAATCCCGTTAGAAGTTAAATATTTGCACACAAACCGGTTCTCTTAACTATTTAAACACTGAATGTACAGGAAATAACCCTAAAGATTTTCTCTCTAAAAATGGTATTTTTAAATACTGTAATTATAAATGCGAAAGCTTGACACGCAATACTCTACCAGGCACAGGCTACGCAACCTATTACTTAAAGAAGAAAATATATCATCATTTCTCACAGAAAATTTACAATTTCACATGGAAAATAAATAAAAAAGATATCGTTTTTTACGTATACGTATCTATATATATTTTGTTTATTAGAAAGTATGTATTGTGAAACGAACTTTTTGGTTTTTAAAATAACTTGTTCCACATTTAATTGGATGTGGTAATTGTAGCTGGTTTGACGACAGTAAATGTAAGTTTTACGACACACATACAATAGTACAAGATCATAAACTTTTATTTTATTATATGTAAATTATATTATTTTATAAGTATCTTGTTTTGTATTTTTTTTTAATCTGTATTTTGTAAAATAGTCACATAGCTTTTTTCTCTGCTAGATGGCTCATAGATTTTTCAACCAACGAATTTCTCTGTGTATTTATAAACAGCGTCAATTAAAAGAATAATTTATTAAATTACTTCTATTAAAAATTTGATTCGTAATTTATTCTCGACTATTGTTATTATCAAACGTTTTTTACTGGTCCAAATTCAAAAACAAAGGGTCATTGTTAATTGGTTAAGAAATACGTGCGATCTATATTCATTAATATTGATGATCGTGTCGATTAAGAAATCTACTTAGGAAATGTTCAGTCTAATTAAGAATTATAAAAAAATTACCAATAATACAATAGTTTCCGTTGCAATTTAAATTGTGTTTTTTTTGATTTTATCAAATAATTTTAAAACGTTATATGTGAAATACGTATATCTAAATTTATTAAAGTCTTATAATAATTTGTTTCGTATCAATATGGAGGTTTGTTGTTAATTTAAAAAATTACAGATAACATATAGAAAATGATGGGACTCAACTGTTTAAAATAAGTTAAAGTTAAATTCATAATTCCATTAAATTTGATTGAATTAATTGTAATATAAATACGAATTTTTCAAATGCTGAAAATGTAAAATTTTAGAAACATTATCGTGACGAGTTATGGAGTCGAATTTTTTTTGTACGGTTTTATATTTTTAGACATTTTATTTTTTGTGAATTTGTCACATGTTTTTTTATCTGCATATAAAAATTTTATCATAACAGTTTATATGTAAAATTAACGTGCCTACTTGAAAATTAAATATGTCCTAAAAATTTCATTTATATATTAGGCAAGCGAAATTTCGTGTTTAGCATAAACAAATTTTACTTACACCGTTACTTAATGTACCCATATCAGACGTTTAGGTTAGACGTATCACTGTGTCACAGTGACATTGACATTGTTTACCAAACAATACTTACAAACAAAGACTAATTTTACGTTAAAACTAAACCAATGTCCGTCCACTAATGTGTTATTCATAGTAAAAGACAATAAGAACGACTCCTACTCCCTTCCATACATTTTTGTACTGACTTATCACACTAATTTAACATTCTGGACGCTCATGCATTTTTATCTGGCTGTGTAATATAGATATAAATGAAGTGTTTTACAATTTTGTTTAAAAGTTCCTATGAAATAAATAATACTTATAAAACGATGTTTGTAACATCAGGCTTGTAATTAATTATAAACGTATGATATATGGTCCAATAATATTTTTATAATTTCATCATATTAAGTGTTAATTTGAACTTGATATAAAGAAAAAACAATATTTTTTTTTTTATATTATTTGAAGTCGTCTTTATATTTTTTATTTTTTAGTTTAAAAATCTATTTTAAACTTTTAATAATAGCTATAAATAATACAGATCCTCATTACACCGTACCTTGTGGCCGTTTATCATGTATTTTTCTTAATAGTAAAATTTCACGAAACCTTATCTCATTACGGTCTGATAGGTAACCAATTAAACTTAATTACAAGAAAATCGTTCGATAAGGCTGCGCTTTCATGCATTTTCACGAAGACTTTAAAACATCTAATAACAAGTGCATATTATTAAAGATAATAACGCACTGTTCAGAAACGTGAAAGTATAACTACAATAAAAAAAAATGATTTTTTTTTTAAGAATCTAAATAATACAACCAAAGAGTTAAATTAAACAGCCTAATAGAATATTTAATATTATCATTTACCAGTCGTCATTTTTATTTATATAATATATTAAAATTTCATATGTTGTCTGTGTAACTATGTAAGTACACTACGGAATTACAATTGGAAATCATCGTTTAAATTCTAATCACGTTTGTAAAATACGTTGCGAGGCGGCCATAGTTTTTTAAATTGGTGTGTTGTTAATGAGTTTTTATATAATCCTTAGTGACGTAGGTCGGCCTGTCATATGTTTTATAAGAATATCATGTTACAGGAGTAGGAATAATATATATTAAAATAAAAAATTTAATTTAACTAATTACATAGTTACGTGGTTAATTGATTTGAGAAGCCACCAGGAAGTTACGCGAGTCGCGAATACCAATCCTTGTCGTGATCATTTTGATATCTTATATTTAATTAGTATTAAATAATAATTAATTAATTCTACAGAATATTTTTTGTAGAATGCATTATATCGCATAATTTATTAGTTTCATTCAGATTTATATTTATTTAAATAATTAATTTACAATTTATACTAAATACTAATATTAAAAACTTTTCTTCTTTTTCCTTATGATTTAATAACTATTATTATAAAGCTTAGTACACATTGAAAATAAAATATTAACGAAATCCAAAAATATCAAAGCTTGAAGTACATCAGCGGCTTTTTATATTACACATATACATACAAAAATCTCTACAACTTTGAATATAAATATTATTTTGCAAGTAATTAACACAATCCAACTCACTAGAAGTGAAAAGTGAAAATCGAAAGTGAGAAGACATATGCAAATATAAATTAATATCGATAAATAAAAAGAAAGTTTTAATGTTATATCGGCGAAAGACGAAGCTATAACGTATAGCTAATACCTATTTAAGTATACATTTCGACCTGTGTTTTACTAAACAAAAAAAAGTTAATGTTTGTCTATAACTGTCGTAGAGAAGTAAATGCAATGAACTTAGTTTGAAAAATATATATTATATTACTAAATTATAAAAACTTAGTGTCAGATACAACTTTCGTTTATTTCACGTATATAAATTTATTCTTAAATCTTAATATCGTAATATTTTATGAGTATGGTAACTTTATCTTTATTTTAATATGTTATAAACAAAAACCAAACACTACGTCATATTTAACTCACCTGTGATTTATGTTTGTATTCTTTAAATAAAACGTCCGCTACAGTTCGTGTCTGAGAAGTTACTAAAGTCAATTCACCCGAGATATCACAAGATGACAGGCTAAAGCATGCCTTTAAAATGATTACGATTAATATAAAACCTTATTCGGATACGATAAGAATAGTTTTTGCTAAATTCACACAACCGTGCTTTTGACTAAATGGAAACCTTTCTTTTAGCGTCGGAACCTGCTTCACACTCACTCGAGATAAGTATTTCTGTTAAAATTATATTTAATGTTAATTCTTTTTCAGTTTAGATTAATAATATATAGTAAATTTATATTTTTTCTTGTACTTTATGTATAATTATCGTGTGTTATGTTACGACTTTCTTTGGAAATGAAAGTTTAAACTCGTTTCTCTTATTGAATGACACGTCTCGTTTGAGCTTTCACGACTACAAATATTAATATAAGAACATTGAGTAGATATCCAGCGTTCAAAAGATAATCTCTCGTTATTTTTAACTATCAGACGTCTTGTTATTGAAAAATAAATAATCAAGCATAGATAATTTTTTTTTATTTCATGCTATTAACTAACGGGACTGTGATTCTTATAATCTGCCAGATAAAAGTAGCATAGTGCACACACACGTCACTGAACACGTTTATTTTAAAGAACCAGTTGTTTCTTAAATTTTATATACCTGTGTATAAAAAGAAAAATTATTTTTTTTTTTTTTTTTAATGACAATGTTTTTTTTTAAACTAACTAAGAAAATGTTATTAATGTATATACATAAATCCTTCTGTTATTTAAATGATGACAATTATATTTAATTGTAAGGTAATCAAAATGCGATTAATGGAACGAAAATCTAATCGGCCATGAAGTTCTTATGCAAAATAATATAAAATTTTATTATCAAATGTTCATGTTATAATACTTTTTTTTTTTTGTTATGACTTATGTCTAGGTATTGCAGTTAGCGGGGCGGCTTAGACAGCGTCGCCGGGAGAGTGGGCCAGTGTTGTGATCGGGTCATTATAGTAGGTTACGTATTTAGAATCTTTTATAATTATAGTGTATAGATTAAATAATAAATAACATAGCGTAAATATGGCTCAAGTTGTGTTGTACTCTTAACACGAGTTGAAACCGTCACTATATACGGAGAGTATGTTTAAATCTTAAAAAGGAAAACTAGATACGCCTCGTACGTAGTGTGCCGAAACGTCTGGAATATGTTGTTAGAAATATGTAATTATAAACACACATTTTATTCTGTAGGCGGCGCTAGTATAAATATAATATTATTTTGTTACTAAGGTATAAATAACAAAGGTGTGCATCGTCACCACGTACGTCGTACGAAGCATTTCACGTCTCTTATTCAATAATCTACGTTAATATTATCAGTGTGTAGTTTTATGAATGAAAAACCGTTTACTATCCGTGTGTAGTGTGATGTTGTTATGTGGCGTTGTTTTATTTCCAATTCGGGTCTTATTTTTCGGATGTATTTGTCATTTCCTCATACTACTGTAGTATACAGGCAGAGATGATCGCACTTATTGTGGTTATTTCAAGGTTGGGACGAAGAAGATCACTTCAAAGTTTAATAAACACTTTTTTTGGTTCCAGATTTAAAAAAAAATAAAGGGAAATGTATTTGAACTCAGCAAAGAGGTTTAAATAATGGAACCAACCAAACTCCTTTGGAAATTTAAATATTGGCAGAATAAACTAAACAGAATGTACGCTGGAAGACTTGAAGAATTTTAATTTCTTTCAAAAAAAAATATTACGATAATTTTTAAGTTAATTAGTATTTAAAACATATATAAATAAAATATACATAGGACATCATTATATACCAATTAATATATACGCTACCGCTCGGGGATTCACTGATGGTATGAGGTCATAAATTATTCTTGTACCTACCTACAACGTATAATCATTTTGCAAAATCGTGTAAAAGGCTATTAATGATATATATAATAATAATATTATCTGTTATTTCTTTAAACTGTACGTCATTGGTGACAAAACGCGCCACTTCACCAAATTTAACGATGTCAAAGTAACAGATTCCAATAAAACTTTCACGTTTAAAATATATATTAATATGTACCTTATTTAAATATAAACTTTATTTGTTATTATCTACATGCAGCTGTCATTATTTTGACAGCTGACTAGAACTCTCTCGCTTTTCTCCGATTTGTAATGTTTCACATTTGAAATCAATTTGTAAATCTAAACGTAATTTATTTATGAACAGTCAATTTGTGTAAACACAACCGGGTGCAGATAATAGTTTAGTTTCTTGGTCAATTCTGTGTTATAAGTATTGGATTGATGTACCTACGTAACTTAAAATCTGCATAATACTTCGTTCCACTGTGAACTGAATAACACTTTGTCTTATTTCCCATTCAATGTTATTTCACATTATTTAACATTTAAAGATTTTCTGGTCAAATAATCTGAAAAAATTTAAAAACATACCAAAGAATATAATTTCCAGCGGGCAGTAAAATTCGTAATGTCCTCAACGATATAAAGACTTTTACGTACTGTTAAGTGTTAATGTCACTGAAGTAGTTTTTTATATAACATTGGTTTAATATACAATAAAAAAAGTATTGAAAGGAAATTTTTATACATATGTTTGTCCGCGTTTACCTTGTCGATATAAAAAATCTTTGCATCTTATTAAGGACAATACATGAAAAGACAATATAACATTACTATATAGAATTGATTCTGTTACTCGCAGACTGTTTGTTGAAGCTCAAGTAAAAATATCTCATACCAGTAACTTTATAGTAACAATCGTTAATCGCAATCACTTTTACTTGGCGCTTTAATAATGTAAGTTGATTATTAACTAAGATATAATCGGGAAAAACAGAAATAAATATACACGGCTTAAATGCGAATACACAGATAAAAAAAATTAATGAAATCAGTAAAAAAATTTATAAATAGCATTAAAATTTCAAATAATTATATATATATAGAATAGAACTTAATAGAATGAATGATACTGTTTGTGTCTGCTGTCAGAAAATATGTATTTAAACTGTGATAGCCAACTCGTTATCATAACTCTACGGAATATATTATGTATGTCGGGGAAAAAATAACTTCAATAATGCTAACGAAACCGCAACTTGAATACAGGTATGGATATTAATTAATAATTAAAATTGCATATATTTTATAATGAACAGTTTATCTGAAAGTTATCGAGATGTAGATCGTTTAACGTAAGCCTCACGAAAGGCTTTCCAGCTCAGACTTATGAACAGGTTCTTTGTTAAATGACATGCCTCATGCCTACACACATAGTGAGTATTGGCCACGGGAATGGGGCTTTGCAGTTTCTGTATTAAAACACATTACGTAAAACATGAAAGCTGCATACTGACGGATAAAATGAATCATTTAACTACATATATCAATTTAAAGTTATGTAGGTAGTACGAGCTCGCGTCGTCAAACTAATTTCAAACAGTACCCTGTTGTCCATTCATAAGCTATAACACTATCATGTGGGTAGATTTACAAATAAAAAACAGGAAAGTATCCGTTTATTTTGACGATGAAAACTCGTAGTAGGGACTAGGTTCACCGTTCATAAAATAAGTGTTACGTTATACATGGACTGTAAAATTATTACCATTTCTGAGAATTTGATTATATTTATATTAAAGTGGTATTAAGTTTTTTACTTACATAGATTTCCCTAGCTTAATGCGGGCTTGATGTTGCGTGGCAAACACGGGATAAATGCGAAGGCGTCATAGGGCTGCCCTCTTTTACCTAACTTGAAAATATATACCCCTACCTTTGTATTTTCAAGTACCTAGTCTTTTATATTCAATAAGATTTTCCTTTTGTACTGAGTTCAACAACAAAAATCAGGAATAATCGATAATGAATATGCGACGGAAAATATTACTCAGTGTGAGATTTGCCTCTATCAAACCAGAATATTAATATTTTTCTTCCAAAATTATTCGGTGAAAAAATTACTTAAGATGTTCCCACTTTTGTTACAGTTTCTAATAGGACATAATAGTGCCATAATACAGTTTTATATAAGAATTCCAGTTCCTTGTAAAAGCGGGAGGAGTAATTTGGTTTTAAACAGAAAATGCGTTCAAATTAAAAAAAAAATTTATGTGTGTGTAAGTTACTGTATTTTATTTGTAAGTACTATATAACAGTCTGTATCATACAATGACATAGAGGCTCATGTTGTGTTAAATTTGAAATTGGAACTTAAAAGAAAAATTATGAATTTTTTTTTATGCCTATAGTTTGTCATCCATTCCGAATATCTGTCTGATTTTAATTAACAAGATACTATAAAAACGACAACATACATTGAATCTTTAACAAAACACATTATATATTTTTTTTATATTAATTATAGACTTATAATTAAACTTCTGGTGATTTCGATTGTCAAAAACATCAAGCGGTTCAAACAAAGAGTTTTTATGTTTCGTTGATTTTGATATAGTTTGACATAGGTGCCTGCGATTAAGATAACATCAAATACGTGTAAAGGTAAAGATAATATAATCTGTGCATTTCATCAATATCTTTTACCATACTATAGCAAGCCTAGATTTTTTGCACAGGACGCTTGTACAACATAAATGTGGCGTTGTATTAGCAAAAGAATGTGCTCTATGTAACATTATATTAGGTCTCTTCCACACAGTATTGAAAATTATTAAGTAATTAGTTCATTAAATAACAGCAACAAAATATTTCATTATTCCAGTGTGAATGAAGCCTTAGCATAAATTAAAAAATAGACAGCATACGGAATGTTCAGCTCCAAAATGAAAAATCCTTTAATTAAACTTAACATAAAAATCTTTTAATTAACTTAAATGCCTAACCACTGGGAAAATATGCTACTGACATAAAACATTTAACAATTTTAATCAAAATCAAATCCAATGAAGTTATTCAGAAAATTATAGATTAATCAAAATATCGGAATTAATTAAGCTATTTGCCGAAACAAAACCATGAGCGAAAAATATACTTCGTTTAAATCAATAAGTAATAATTATTTTATCTAAAAATAAGTCAAAACTTAGGAAAACTATACGGAAAAAGATATTCCATTAATAGGGAAAGTTTTTATGGTAATCAATTTATAATGTAGTCAGAGGTCGAACGCTAACGTATATTAATGATCTTGTGTGTTGCCAGATAATATTTATATACACTTAAATTATTTATTTTTAGAAAATTGTATAAATCAAATGTATTAACATAACTAGTATTAGACATTTATTGTATCATGTTTAATTTTTAATACAATAATCAATGTATCAATCGATCAAAATGTTGTTTTGGAGATAGCGTTGTTGTATTTGACTGTTTATCTTTTATTAGTTGCATGATTTTTATCTTAACTTTGAGAAACATTAAAGGAAAACATGTATACTATATATTTTTTTAGTATTTATACGTAGGTTAAAAAATCTGGAGATGAGATCGTTAAGCGAGATCTCGAGGAATAAGAAATTCCATTCTGATCTATTCTGTCGTGATTAAGAATCTATTTCGAAGATTTTTGCGAATAGATAAAAGAAAAATTATTTAAAATTTTTAATTTGTGATAACTATACAAGTAAGACAATAACGTAGTATAAATTTAAACTAATATTTTCGCATTAGTTTTATTTAAATCAATTCTCGCGGAAGTCCTAGATCTCATTACTCATAATATAAATACTATAACCTAAGTTACTTAGAAAAAAACGTGTTTTTTTTAAATAATTTTTCACTTAAAACACAAATTTTGCACTGTCAAATATCTTATAAAGAGAGAACTTATGTTAATAAAGATAATCATATTGTAAAAATTGCTATTTAGACAGTATTTCCTAAACTAGGCGTGATTGTGAATGGTTATTCCTAACTATGATAATCACTCCAACCTCAGCTGAGTTCTAATTATTATATATTTCAAGATTGATTTCTTAAAATGAGACGAGATCTCGGGAGATCTGGATTTCGCGGGATAGAGATTGCATCCCTATCTATACATTTTTAAATGGAGTCACTTAGACAGATTATACAATACGTAAAAAATGGAAGAGATGAAAATATTGTTAGTTATATTTAAATAATATCCTTCCAAATTCACATTAATATTAGGTATAGATAATTTGCTTTCAATATCGTACCTCCTTTGGTTATTTTTATTAATTTAATGTGCCTACAGATATTCATTGAATGTTTTATTTTTTAATATTTTTCGATATCTCGTATAGTAGCAGCCTTATTAACAACTTTGAATTTCCTTTTTAGAATATCAATTCTTATTGGCCGTTTACATGAAAAATAAATAATGTCATTCTCATATGGCAAACATGCAAAATTAATATAGTTAAACATACATAAATAAAGATAACAAAATGTCTGCCTACGATTCACCGATACCACTGTCTGATATTGAGACCGTCCTGGCCTGGGTCGACACATTCAAGCTGTCAAGGCCTACGAAGAAAATAAACAGAGATTTCTCTGATGCTGGTGAGCGTGAGCGGTGACCTCAGAACATCCTAAATAAAGCCCAAATCCTAAACATCCCATACATCCATCATCTTCTACTTCTCCAACAAATCTTTTACTAACAATCTGTCAAATTTAAGCGGCAGGTTTTGATTCTTAAATACATTATAAAAATAGACTTTTATGTAAGTAAATTAATTTCGATTTTAGTACTTCTAGCGGAAATCTTAAGCGTGCATTATCCTAAGCTGGTGGAGATGCACAACTACCCGCCCAGGAATAGTCATTCCCTTAAATTGAACAATTGGATGACTCTGAACAGGAAGGTGCTTAAGAAGCTGCGTCTGAACCTGTGCAGCAACACCATGGAACAGCTCGCGAACTGCGCTCCTGGGGTCATCGAACGTGTTCTGGTTATGGGTGAGAAATAAAAACACATATATGTATAGATACCTAACATAGAGTCCTAGAAGATCTAAAAAGCAACGTAATAAGCACTTATTCTATCGTAATCCCATTTCTAATCACCAAAACTATATCATTTTTGTGCATAACGTTTCTAATGACTTCGTTATTAAACGTACTGTTTCTTGGACTGAAAAATTTACTTTTACTCATAAAGGCGATATAAAATTACAGTTATTTGTTCCAATTTCAGTCCGAGACAAAATCCGTCGAGATGAGGACGCTAATAGGTCGCTGAAAGAGTCTGAACAAAATGTTTCCAGCGGCGGAAGTTATTATGAGGCCTGCGGAGACGAGGGTTATTCAAATGATTGTTCATAATTTAACAGATAATAAAGCATAAATCACATATATAACAATTTTAATCCATAAAATTTAGAAGATGGCTGTGAGGTATACCGTATAGGATCTGTTCTTAAACCTGAATCAAAGTTTGTTGTAATTATTATGCCTTAATAATGGGATAAATGTAAGAATTTCAATATTTCTTAAATTAATACAGTTTTTCTAATTATTATTACATAATATAGTATAACATTAAGCTCATTGGCTTTTTGGAAATTTTTAAAGAACACGCCTAGGCTACATTAATTTCTTTTTATCCATTTTGTAGTGTTTACGTTAAATGAAAATCTCCCGTCTATCCATAAATCTGCACAATTCTTAGTATGTAGTATTACTATTTATTTTATTCTTCCAGAACATGTATTGGTAGTTCCTGTTAAGATGAGAGTGAATGGAGTTTTAGAAACAATCCAGCAGAAAGTTGTCAACTACGAAACACATCTAACACTTAAAGAAGAACTGAAAGATGCAAAGGAAACTGTGGAAACGCTGAAACAAAAGGTTATTGACTTGATTCCACTCCACTTTCACTTCCCTCAAGCTGAAGACCTGAATAAGAAAAATGCAAAAACATAAAATTGCTCACGGCATAAAAATGAAATCGCTTAAGATAAATAGGGTCACTTGTTTGAATGATATTGATGAAAAAAACTTTGAAATGATCACTGACAACTTATTAATTTTAGGTCGAACACTTGGACAAGTTGCTGAATCTTAAAGAGGAGAGAATAGAAGAATTGCAGAAACAATTAGAGCGGAAACAGACAAAGCGTAAAGAGGTTGAGGCCCTTCAGAATAGTTTAGCTGTGCCCTTTGAACCTGAACCGCCAACACCCAAAATTTTTGACCTGATACCTGTACCCAGCAGGACGGTTTCAGCGAAATCTTTAGAATCTTCCAGTAAAGTGTCCATCGAATCTAACAAATTACCAAATCAAGAACTCGAAGGGATATCTAAGGATGAAACTAAAATTCCCATACCAAAACTCGTCATCCCTAAATGCAAATCCAAACCGAGTGTTACAGAAGTGCTTGATTTCAAGCATCAGAATTCCGAGGAAAAAATTGACGTGGACAGAATCAAATCCGACGTATTCAAGGAAATCGAAATAACTGATGATAATAATAATGATATGAGGATGCCCTCGAGTGTCCAGGAATTTATCACAATAGAAAATAGCATCAGGCAGGAGGTTCAGGAGATATGTGATGCGGTACATTTACGTGACACGACTTAATTAGTTTCTACGGCTTATGGCACGACTTAGTTCCTACGGTTAAGGCTTTTCCTAGTATCCTGTGACAGTGTCAATTGAAATTGTATGTTTGTTTATATTTGATCGATTAAATCTTTATGTAATTTAGGATGTTAACATTGTAATGTTTTTAATAGTTTATGGTATTGTTATTTATTATTTAGAAATAAACATGTTTGTAACTGTTCGTATAAATTTTATTTTTGTGGATGATATTACATTTGCCTGAAGATTTTAATAAGATTATTTTAATAAAAGTAAAAAATATGTTTTTAAAGGAAAATTAAGTCTTTATATCCCATATTAAACGACATTAACATCTTGTGTTAGCTTGGAATATTTCGCAAAGGCTGGGATGTTTTTTCAGTATTGCTTTAATTTCGGTTAATCTGTTCTTGCTGGAATCTATTTCCCTTTCGTAATTCCTGTAGAAATTTAAAAAAAATGATATTAATTAGTTAATTTCTTATAAATGTTGAGATTTTCACAATAAAATAAGCTATATTACATTATTATCGTTTGTATTTATAATATGATATAAAATTATTTTCTTATGTTAATATAATCACGTACAAATCTTCACTCTCGGTTTGTCCGAGCACTTTGAATCGATTAAACTCTATGTCGTCGTGGAAGAAACACTCGGCCTTGATTTTATCGAGGGTTTGTTTTATCGGAATCAAATCAGCAACTGTAAACATAAGGTTAACTTAAAAAAATACGTTTAAGTACTCTTTAATTGTTTCGATTGGAACTGAAATTGTATTTTTAAGTGTTTTTGTAAAGGCTGTCAGATAGGAATATCATTTAAATACATTTTAATATTAACATAACAAATTTAGGTTCACTTTGTTTGTTTATAAAATCTGTTTAGGCACAGATTCAAAATACATGCGTATTTTGATGTAGTCTAAGTTTGATAAGAGAACGAATAGGTGTTATATTTTCGTCTGGAATTATTTAGTCACTAGTTCCAATATACCAACAAAACACCCTGGAGTATTGTAAAATTTTATCATTATACAATGCTCATAGCATAACGAAAAATTCACTGACTTGTGTCAAATAACAATAGTACAGTCGTTAAACAAACTGGAATTCTATATTCCAGAAATCACTGGTTCAAATTCTGCCCTGGTCTATGTTTTTTTAAATTTAATATTTAAATCATATTGCTTTAACGTAAAAAAATAGTACCAATTATACAATGCTGTGGTTATTCTCACCGTTGTACACCTTGGTAGTACTGGATGCGAGAGACGGACTGGGCACGAGACACGTGCACGGCGGCATCAGGGATATATCCGATGTCTGTACTTCAACACCATCGACGCTCGGCGTCCACGACAGGAGAGGATCCCTTTCCGGCTGGAAGTCCATCTTTTCTCTCCTTTTCTTTTCTTCTATCCTCTTCTTTAGAATCTCCAGTTGTTCTTCAATGTTATAGCCTCATATTACGTTACAACCATTTTTATGTCAAAGGAAGTGTTGTGTTTGCGATTGTTTATAGATGTCTACGTCCAAAGATCTTGTCATTTTAAGGACTTAAAAATATTAATTTTATATACGAAAGAGCTTGTTTTCTGCACACCAATGCATTAAACGAAATAAACACAAGCAAGGAATAAAGTTATTATAAATACTTCATTTAAATCGTATGTACTAGAGCTGTAGTCAGTGGAACATTTAGAAGTTATTTATTTTGAATAATAAATTAGGCATATGATGATTGAGTACTGACCGGGTGAACAAGCTTCATAGTCATCGTACGTCTGTTCGAAGTGAGTGAATGGATTCGCTTGCATGTACTTCGGGAGGCTCCGGATGAACGAATCAACCTGCGTCCTCTGGCATTTCTCCATCGGGCATGTCTAGGAAATAAAAGCTTCTTAATTGCTTCTTAATATATCCTTAGTGTGGTTCATATTATGATATCGGAAAAAGTCTTTGTTCAAAGATTTTTGCGAGTATTCGTTTTAATGGAACTGCTATTTTCGGATGTACTAAGCGTACTCTATTATTATAATTACTATTTAAAAAACTACATACTACCGAAGTTTCGGTTACCTTGCAGCAACCGCGACCACTGGCAGACGAGATCTTTGTTAATAAATTACTTAAATCTAATTAAAAATTGACTTACTTTTTCATAATTAATTTTGGAATCGTGATCTGGTACGTGGGATTGTATTATTTGTAGGCTGTCGTGGTGGACACTCCTGGAAATGACGACATTAATGTTGACAGCAATTTGACAGATAACTACTGAACTCATGTATGGAGGGTTCAAAATAATTTAGGTTTTAGTTAACGCTCATATATTTTATTAAATTAAACCAACAACATTAAAACTCTTGTAATCACTATATCATAAATCCTAAATTGTATTTTATGTATATCTACTAGCTTTACTACAATTTCAATCTATATCTCTACGTATACGTAGTACGTACGTATATGTAGATATCTACGCAGTTACAACTAGATATTTTAGAAAATATAAATTTAATAACCAACCAAATATAAAGCTATAAAACTATAATTTTTTTTACAGCAAAACCACGTTCAAATCACAATATCACAAAAACGTGATTTACGTTTTTGGAAATTATTAAAAAAAAATAATTAAAAGCGAGTCACGAGATACGAGAAACAATTATACAATCACAATTCTAGAACCGTTCACGTAAATACAGAATAAACACCCGAGATTTGACGTGGACTCTTCATCACTTTCAACATCATCAGTATCACCTGCCGTAGGCGTCTGTGGTCCTGGTGCACTGAATGATAGCACAAAGCGTTTTGTTACTTTACCATCAGTTTGCGCTTACAAACAAACTTTCTATTCCATTCATTAATAAACGTATACGCGAGCGTAAAAGAACATGATATCAAAAAATGATTTTATTTTTTCGGGACTAGACAAATCCTTTTCACCTAATATATTGTGTATAATAATTACGTAATAATATCACAAAGCAATAAATTTTCAAATTAAAACAATAAAATGTACGTGAAAACATATTGAAATTTGTTTTAAAACGTATTAAGGACATTTTATTTACTTACTGGGGCACATTTTCTGGTTGTTCACGTTCCACATCCTCATCTTCATGATCATCTTCTATTTTATTAAAGAATGAATCCTGAATTCAATGAGAATAGATATGGAATAGAGGCTTATCGTTATATTAATACTTTTGATTGAAGTGAAATTTCTCACGCCACTCCCAACAAGGTTGCGTTAAAAGCTGAACGGAGGATAAAAAGAGACAGGGCGAAAGGGAATGCGGCTTTCGAACGCATACTAGCAATCAGTTGTGACTAGCGAGTAATGTTAATAAAGTTCGTGTTCAAGAAACGTAAAAAAGTTCCTTAAAAATCATTTTCTACGGCTACCTTTATTCATTTCAACATAACGAAGTTTCACTTCATCCGTGCGGAGGGAATCCACTCGCTATTATTTTTTTATTTACTTGTTAGTCGTTGAACTAATGCTTACATAAAACAATCGTTTAGTTATAAGTATTATAAACAAATACATACGATTTTGTTGCCAATGTTCAACACGACCTTGCCGTGGTCCACTGTTGATCTGTGTTTATCACGCTGCAAAAGACACGGTTATTAATTAGGAAATGATAGAATTTTTCTGTCATTAGAAGTGCTACTTTTTGGTGACGTCATCAGAATCCAAGTAAAAAAAATATGTATATCGATTCATAAACAAAAAACTTATACTATTATTAGTTTTTGTGTTGATTTTTTTGCATTCAGAACTCACTAATCGCGTGGTTGAGGCTATTTCCATTGAATCCCTCGCCCCAAGTAACGTGGCTTTTGCAGTAGTTTTCGGAGTCGACGAAGTCCTAAAACAAGTTTCCAGGTCTAACAAGCCATAAACTATTCTTTAGGCTATACATTGTTTTTTTTGTGAAATTCTACAGTCTATTAATAAAATTATTAATAATTATTATGTATGTATGTGAAAAAATATTTCTTAACAAAGTTTTGGCTGAATCATCAAAGATCGTAGCAAACCAGCTTAAAAAAATTCAAAATTTGAATTCTTTATTCGAATTTCGAACCAAGTTCCAGACTTATGATTAAATGACCAGTTTCAGTTCTTAAAAAATATATTTCAACTTCTATACATACAAAAAAAAAATCAAATTATCTACGAATAAATACGTAGGAAGTAAAATTATTAAGTGCTGGTAATTTATAAATCTGAATAGATTATATAATTAATATAACTCACATAATCTTCAATATTGACCCCATGTTTCCCTTGATGTCAACAGACGTTGTTGTGATTCGTCTGCTCTGGGATTCTGACTGAATTAAGTTTAAAAAGAATTAATATTTATAAAGCATTATGATAATTACAAAGAAAATAAATTAGACCTGTTATATTATAACTACATTCTAATTTTTAAACGTTTCTTGTTTTTTTGTTTTTTTTTTTTTTTATTAATAATTTAAAGCTTTGTTATATAATTCCATAAGTTTAATCCATATTATTCCGTACTCGTTAATTTACAAATAAAAGATTCTCCCCGAGAATTATAGTGATAAACGTAACTTAAATCCATCTATCATCCAGTAAAAGCGGCATTACTTCCGGGAAGCCTTCCCAAGATTTCCTAATGCAAATATATACAGACAGAGAAATAAACAAAATTTTAAAGGATTAAGTAAAAAATTTACGTAAAGATATATTCTTAAAAAATAGGTAAACATTTTTTAAGAAATCATAAATAGAATAAGAAATTTCATTGAAGTAGTTACGTTTTAATAAAACCTTATATATTATTCATTTTTATATAAATTTTATAGTTTTACAGATAGGTATATAATTTTAGTTTTATAACAACTTAATCTGGTAAATTTATTTCTACTGACTATGGATAATCTTTAAGGTTGGCTGATAGATAGATTTTAATATTAATGCCGTCACGTTTAAGATATTTGCTATGAAGTTAATGAATAACTATTCTAATAATTAAAAAAAAAAACATACACTAATGGCTTAGTTGCAAACTAAGACATGTTTCGTGGGTTTGTCTATATAATATGTCTAAATACTAACACATCTGGATGGTGTTTGTCTAGCAGCTACAGCACATTCCCAGGACGCCGGGGCACACCACATGTCCTTGATGATATCCGCGTTCGTACATTCACGTTTGACGAACATTTCGTTAAAAACTGTATATAGGAATTAAATCTCTTAAAACAACACCAAATTCTGATCATTTTTAAACAATAATTTAGATTGAGATAAAACTTAAAATGACATCTCGTCCGCCCTTGATCACGGTTGATGCGAAGTAAGCGAAACGTATGAAGTACTTATATGTCGTCAAAAATTATTATAAACGAGTAGTAAATCCGAAAAATATTTGTTTTATTTCAATGAATAGTTACTCGCGAAAATCTTAGATTTCAATATTCAGATTTGAACATTTACGAAATTTCTATAACACTAAATATAAGCCTGAAGAATTAAGAGAAGAGAGACAAATTATTTCCGTTTCTTTTTCCTATAACTATTTTAAATCGTAATCACCAAATAAATTAACAACGTGAAATATTTGTTTTGCGTGATGCTATTTCTATTTAAAAATAAATAAATAAACGAATCTATGAATGGAGACAACACGGTTAGATCTAATTTTAGGGGTCATTACGCTGTATATGTCTTTTTTTCTTTATAATAACTTTCGTATAATGTCATACCGTATTCCTTCCACTTCTTGGGAGCTGTTTTAGCAGCTTTCACATTCCTAAGTACTTCTCTTCGTTGTGGTGGGTTGAAGTCAGCCATGTCACCGAACATGACAAACGGATGTTCTTGGCAGTCGAGAGTCTCCCACCATTCTTTTTCACGTTCGATTTCTGAAGCACATTGGTAAGTTGTTAGTGGTATTGTTGGTGCTGTACCTACCTGGTTTTAATTTATTTAGTTAAAAATTTACTGGAAAATGATGATCTATTAAATAAGGAAATTGTTTAGAGACGTTGTTCTTAGAAGATTTTTACTTTTTTACTACAGATACATATTCTGTATGTTATATTGTTGGCAGAAGATGTTTTGTCCTAAAATTCCGTGTATCATTTCTCCTGCTATTCATAGTGGTAGCGTGGCCGAGCGGTCTAAGGCGCTGGTTTAAGGCACCAGTCTCTTCGGAGGCGTGGGTTCGAATCCCACCGCTGCCAAGTTTTTGTAAAACACCTTGCTAATATAATTAATTAATATACCTTGGAACTTCTGTAAACGTTTATCGTTTCATGGAAGAAACACAAGGTAATATATACAGTGAATCAATCCTATTAACTAGTAGTGCAGAAAAAGTTTGAGAAAAACAACTACAAATAATAAGACGCTATAAAATTGTGCCGCTCTACATTGTCTATGATCAATATAAAAACCACTAAGACCTGCAAATCTTTGATGTATAAACCACAAACTAATGAAATATATATTTTTTTCTATGTCTTATGACTAACTCGGTTCAGATTCTTCCTCTTCATTCTCACAAGGGTCTTCTTCAGGGTTGTCCTTGATGGACGTTTTTGTTTTTAATAGCTCCGGTATATTGAAGAAGTATTGGTTGTTCTCAGGGCTGCCACCCACAAATTCAAATACGAATGATTGAAACTGTAACAACAATTTATGGATTCCGGCATTTATGTACACATACATATATGAATACTTTTTAGTCAAATAAAATATATACTTATCAAAATAATGACTTATTGAATGATATTGAACGAGAAACGGGCATGCTGTTATTTATCTACCTTCTATATTTTAGCTACCAGCTATTTTAAGTCCAACAGTAAATAATGCCAAACCTTATAAATGCGTACGTCGTTTTAAAAAATCTGACTTTTAGTCAATATTATTTTCCAAAGCCCAGATATATCAATTAGAGTTCATTTTATGTTTTATAGAATTATAATAAACTAAATATATAAAAGTTGTATGGGAATTATGTAACAAAACTTTGACCTATATTGTTACAAAAATAGTTTTTTTTTTATTCAATGTTAATGGGTCCTGTATTTTCAACATCTTTGTATAGGGTAGCGTGGCCGAGCGGTCTAAGGCGCTGGTTTAAGGCACCAGTCTCTTCGGAGGCGTGGGTTCGAATCCCACCGCTGCCAAGATGTTTTTTGTAAATATAGAATATGATCTTAATTTATTAACTGTCACAATATACTGTTAATTTTTTTGAAGTTAAGAAACTAACTAATTTCGCGTTTATAATAATCAGTCGACTTGCTTTCAAGTGACATTGCTATGATATATTGGAAGGGAGATTGATTTCTTATCATTTTCAAGGGTTTATGGTAAGAATATAAAAAAAATTAATTGATTTCCAAGATAAATGTTTTACAGGTACATACTGTACTGACTGTACCCAACATCGGCTAAAGACAACGGACAGAACTGCAAAATATGGCTCGTTATTCGGTCAATTTATCTTTTCAATCTTAGCGTCAATTCAACATAACTTATGTTATCTTTGTTTTATTACTTTAATAGATATTTTGCTAATAGATGTTTATTAGATTGGTCTAAAAAAAGAGCTATTTTTAATATTATGTAACTACAGTTTTAAAACATGAAATCTATAGGTACATATAAATAAAATTTGATTGCCAGTTTTGTCATAATGAAATAATCGGTGTTTACTACATGCATATGAATATATGGTACATACACCAAAACGGTTTTTTTTACAAATTTTTGTCTGTCTGTCTGTTTGTTCCGGTAAATCTCCGAAATGGCGAGACCGATTTAGACGGGACTTTATTGTCACTTAGCTGAAGTGACAAGGACTAACGTAGGCTACCCTTATCCCGATCTCGAATCCCTATCCCAAAATTAAGAGTTATCACACGTGAGTGGGACACGATCGCATGCGGGGATTAAAAGTTTTATCTTTGTTTTCTTTTTTAACTCGGGCCGAGTCGCGAGTAACAAGTTGTATATATACATATGGCTTCATAGTTCGTCTAAATCAGTACTGCTTATGAATTGACACGCCAAGGTAATTGGGCCACTGGAAACATGTTACAATAAAACGTTAATCCATATTCTGAATGTGCTACCATTTTTAGTTTTGTATCAACGTCCAAAATACCTGCAACTATTACTAAATTTTATTTTTAATTAACAACCGTATTTATATCCGTTTAGATAATTAAAGTTAACGTAACATGTTTAAGAATCTTCTTCATTTTTTTTCTCCATTCATCATCGACCCTCGCTGCTGTCTTGTAACCACGGGAGAGGTTCAGAATGAGAGCCTGGCTTTCTTCTAGAATGTTCTGGAGGCTTTGAATGTAGGTTACGTATTCTGTGGAAATTTTGTTTAGATTACTACATACTAAACTGTGATTGATCGTATTAAAACGTTGGATTTGATGAAAAACTAATTTATAATATTTTTTTTTTAATAATATTTTGTCACACCCTATGACATAGAAGTCTAATCTATATTAGACATTACATATATAGTCTAGAATGTTCTTACGTAAAAATATTCTTATATCCCTTGACAATGGTTTAATAAAATATTCACCGTGAGACAATTAAAAAATAAACACCCAATTACGTGTATTTGTGTTTATGAGTGTATTCGTTTATATAATTTGAAATGTTTTTCCTTAAAAATGTTGCCACAATATGAACATACCACAAAAAATTCTTAGTAGTCGCTCTGCTTTCGATATACCAAAGGCTTCTATTAATTTACCATAAAACTAGGTTTATTCAAAATGCTATTAAGCATACTGGAAATCTCAATCAACAAGTAAATACGTACAAACCTTCAGTAATTCTCAAAATCTCCATCTTACTCTTCCTCCTCTCAGAGCACATGACATACATTAAACCAGCCAGATTTTTACACTCGAGCTGTGTTTGTAACGCTGATATTTTCTCCTGCCTTTCTCTGTGCGCCTCACGCAACATGTATGACGCACGGACTTGCTCGTTTCTGGGTAAAAAAATATATATTTGAATTGGCAACACTAGCCGTATAGTGTCAGAAAAGTTTATAAAGATAAGGCTGAAAGGGACCGTATCTAGAACCGTGAAAACATAAACAAAAAAAAATGTCAGAAAAGTAAAACTATACTCAAATGTAGCGATGGCGAAAACATATTGTTTATTTATTACTCAAAACACAACGGCTATATGAATAGTTTATGGCAAAATATTTTGTTATCAATTTGATTTTTACATTTGTTTTAAAGTCATGATATCTTTGCGACGAATTATAGAAATATATTTTGCTTACTGCAATACGAATCCAAATCTGTCTTTCAAATATTGTACTTCATTATGTAGTTTCTGTTTGAACTTTTCTTCTAATTCCAGTTCCTTCGCAGACAGTAATCTTTCGATTTCTTCCGCGTGTCTCTTTTCTATTTCCTCGAGTTGAACTCCTAAAAAAAATAGCTATTATAATATAACCAAGCAATACGTTGAATGGTATAATAAATTACGTTCCTTGTAGGATTGCAAAAAAGAACAGAAAAAAATTATAAGATGGTTATATATTCACTAACAGATTTATCAAATGAGGCGATGAGGCTTCAGCTACAAACTTCGAATAATAATCTTTTGACTTTGTAATAACTCATTGCAAAAAATAAATATTTTATAATAAGACCTGAAACTTCATCATATTATACCTTCACAAGGACAATACTTTGGTTCACTTCTGTCACTTTCCTTTTTATCATCTATGTTTATCGAGGACGGGGCTGAGGTCTCCTCTCGAATGACTTCAAGAACCTCTGCGCTGCCGACAGTGACACGACTCGAACGTCGAGACATCTTAAACAAATGCTCGTTACCACTTCCTTCCCTTAATGTATATATTTGTTTTAATATGCGAATCATATTATAGATGTAGGTTTAGCTTGACAATAGTTTATTAATTACGGAACCAGATATATGGAAGTTTATAAAACTGTTATTGAACAATAGTAGAGTAAAATATGTAATACGTGAGACAAACGGTACCCATCATCCATAAACCCCGAATATGTAAGATGATAGAATATTAGTGGATGAATAATTTGGTTTATTGATGTTTTATTTAAAAAAAAAAAGCTTTTAAGTCATACTAAAATAAATTTGGAAATGTACCTACTGACGGTTTTACTTCTTTTCATTGGAGTTCTTAGTCGTTAGTCATAGAAAAAACAATATTTATTTATATTGGGGTTTGATTTTATTATTTTAGAAGTGATAACGAGATGATAAATGTAATGTACAATTCTTAATCGTCTTAATAAAATCTACCATTGAGCTACTGAGCATGTTGTTAAGAATATTAATAACATACTCCTTGCAAAATAAGGTTTTATGGATAGGTATGATAATGTACAAAAATATTTTTTAAAATTAAAATCACTCGTTTCTTAAGTTTATTTGTGTTGTTATAATATAAAAGGCGATAAGTAAGTTACCCTTACAACTAACGTAAATTTTCTAAATAAAGAAAGTAAGAATATTTAATCTCTTATTGAAATATTTAAGTATCCAATATAATAAAATTCTTAAATAAATTACACAGAGGACTGTGAGTAAAAATATTATTGAGCGCATTCTTTAAATAGAATAAAATTTATTTATTTGTGGCCGGGAGCTACTTAAAGCTAAACTTAGCATTGTAATTTCCTACGTAGAAGTCAATTTGAAAAGAATACGAAACGAAATTTTCTTCATCGACAAAAAAATATATAATTACAATCATGAACGTAAAGTGACAAGTTCTTAAATAAGTATTACTCTGACGGTATATGTTCGACAAATTGGTTCAAATCATTAAACGTTTACTGCGTCACCTGAAACTGACGTAGTTTAATAATACGTGGTTGGCATGTGATAAATTGGCCCATATTTCGTTCTACATAAAAGTACTGAGAATTTAAACTTTATATAATAAGCTACTTATTTACAATTTAAAGGGAAATTTTGCAGTAATATTTAGAATATACTTTTTTATATTCAAGTAGTTGTCTGTTTATTTTATAAATATGAAAACAAATATATAATATAAAATATAAATATTCATTAAAATAATAACATCATACTTTACAGATTATTTAAAATATTTGTTTATATTTATATGGCAGAAAATATAAAAATATATTTAACAATACATTTAGTTGTAAAGATAATGTTGTGACTTCTTTACAAAGTGACAGATATAACTGTCAATATTATTTGTTATGGCAACATCATAAATAAAAATTTGCTGTCGTGCGTGAAGTTTGTAGCATGTGATGTTTCGTAAAAAGTGTTAATTTTAACGAAAATTATAAAAGTATTGGTCTGTATAGTGCCTCAAAGTGTTATATAAATATATCTTCTAGTGATAAAAAACCGGTGTACAGTGTATGTAGTGATATTGTTCCATAATAAAATTACATGGATAAAGCCGTCACTTGAGGGTGTTAAGGTTAGTGAATTTTTTCGTCTGTTGTTTGTCTTAAAATAGATTTCAGTGCGGCTGCAATGATATTACAATTTTGTTTGTGTAACGACTTCATGTGACTTTTCAGTTTTTCATAGGACCTTGAACTAGAAACTCTATCAGGCTTTTTTCTTTATCAAGGTTAGGTTTGAGTACGCGCGTTTTGTCACCGTTGCAGTGTTTGTTTTGCTTTACATAATAAATTTAAATACGTTTTTACATACATACATTAAATTATACAACATTTAAAGATGTTATTTTAAAGCTATCCACCACAAAAAGCTAAGAAATTCATTGCGTTTTCGGACCTAACCTAAATTGTATGGTCAGTTTTTGCATCGTTTTTTCTGCTATTATACCGTTATCTGAATGTAACAAAGCGTAAATAAGGTCTCTTGACTGTGATTTTTGGTAATAGTGCATGTGTTTGTCACATGATTTCAAGATTGTTTTCAATTTTGACGTTTACTCAATCTATTTTAGACGCCGTATCTCCCGTGATCGTGATACGACACACAGTGATAAGGGTCGGAATTTGCATATTTTTTTTTAAATAATATCGATAGTTTAAAAAAAAAGGTTTCATAACTAACAAAGAGTGAGGCGAATGTTTGTTTTAATTACTTTAAATAACAAACACATTGCACATGTGACTTTTGTGGAGGTTAAATTAAAATTATATTTCTTCATAAACTAAATATTTTCTTTTCCTCCATATTGGCAGTAAATATTGTAGATTTGTTTGTTGTTTAAGTTCATTTTACTTTGGAGAGTGAATTGTTTATGTTTTGCTTACAATATGTCATTGAGCATGTGGACATTTTTAGTTATGCTACAATTTTTTTTTTGTTAAATAATTAGTTTTGTTAAATACATTAATATATATTTGTGAAGGTTTTTCTTAGTTTTATATGAGATGTTTTAAAATTAAGGGACATTTTTATGTTTCAGTGAGCCTTGTTTCAGGTTAATAAAGTTAGAGAAATTAACAGGTGTTAACCATCATTATCCAGATTTAGATTAAAATTACATTAACAATACTTTAAAATATAATTTTTACAACTAAATATAAATTACTAATTAATAATACATTAAATAATATATATGTACCTTTAATAATTCTCTTCACATCACTCTGTAACACACAATTTTTTTTTTTTGTATTTTTATATATTTTGCTTTATTTTTGTTATTTTAATTTGTCAGTTTAATTTTTCACAGCTGTTTGTTGATATTTTTTTTTTATTTCACTTGTCATTTAAGCAAAGAGGTTACAATGTTTTAATTAAATGTTAAGTTAAAATATTGGACTAAGTAATTTCTATTTTCCATTATTTTTATATATGTATAGAAATTTAAAAATTTATTCATAATTATTAAATAAGAGAAATAATGCCATAAAGTATATATTTTTAAGTCATGATAATTGAGACATTAAAATACCATGTGGTGTTTTTAAAGTACTTTCACACTGTTTATTCAGTTGCTGTTGATTGAGTTTTATTATGTTAGTGTAATGAGATCTTATATCTTTATTATCATATTATATATATTAAAGTTATTAATCATTTAAATCGTTGTCGAAACTTTCTTTTCTCATAGATTAACCTTAGTACATATTTAAAGAAACTTAAACTACAAGTCTGTTGTCAAGCACCCTAAGCACATAATTTTTCTTTTGTGTATTATAAAATTAAGATAACACTAATTTAATTCTATTTTCATGTAATAATTACTTTTTTTAAATCTGGACACATGTATAATAAACATAAAACATGTTTCCTTATAACAAATTAATAGATTTTTTTACTTTACGTCTGACTGAAGTTATATTATGTTATTACAGTTTGGTTTCCACTTTCTATTTCAGAAATGGAGTCGCATATTTTGAATATGTATCACCAGGCGCCATATAGGAATATTGGTCATAACATACTCCGATCGATAAGCGAGTCGTTATCATCCGAGGGCAGTTGTAACCAGAACAGCCCGGAACAGCAGGCTGATGAGAACGAAGTGTATTGGACAAGAAATACTCAGGTTTGGAGTCAAAATCAGAATGTGAGTGAATGATGGCAGGTGATAAATTATTTTATTAAAATCATTTTAATTTATGACCTGTATTAATTACAAGGTCCAATCTTAGGTTCGACTCGGAAAGTCAATATATACATTTCTAAGGCATAATGGTGCCTACATAAAATCTTACTATATATTTCTTGTTGATCCCTACATTATGTATTAAAAAATTATCACTCTTGGCTCAACTACTACTATAAAGAGTAATAACCAAATAAATTTGAAATTAATTCTGTTACAGAAACGGTAATTATGTTTGTTACATGTCCCTCTAATACATTATTATTTTCAGGTAAATATAACACAGTCGAATCAAGATATAAGTGTAGATGTTGATGAAAATATTGAAGTACAGGAAGTGTCTATAGATGATAGGAACTCTGAAACCGATGGTCAGTTGGACACTGATAATATGGAGGAAAATTCGCTAGTGGAAGGTGATGATTATGATATCATCCAAGTGTTTGCTGTCGATCCAGATTTAGATCTCGAGTGTTCATCGGATGAAGAACAAGAGGATTTTTGTATTCCAGAAGAAGATAATACATCAGATGAAGGGGAATACATCGATCCTGAAGATAAGATCAGATACGGAACCGGTAATAATCAGTTCCGTAAAGGGAGTCTCCCGAAAAGTGTATCCCAAGACAGTCTAGAATTAAATTTCGATGCACCAGTCGTTTCAAATGTCGATGAATATTTTATAAAACAAAATGATGAGAAGCATATATTAGAGGTGAAAGACGAGCCGGTGGTCAAAGATGTGGATGAGTATTTCATCAAGGACACTAAAGATATGCCAACGATTCCACCACCGACAATCGTTGAGGAACTCCTAGTTAAAAGCAAATTACCTGAGACAGATTTCCGGATATCCAAAACTGTACCAGACGAGATATTCGAGTCCGAGCCGACCGTTGATGTTAAAGAAATAGAAACAGTCGAGCAACAAGAAGATTCAGTGGCAGATGTCTCCATCAACGAATCAGATTTAGAAGTGCTTCCTAATATAGAAGACCTAAAGCGATATCTCTTGGACGATTTGCCTTACACTAAACTGAAGAACGTACAGAAGTCTTACTCCGTCTCTCTACCACATTCGCCGATGCACAATATTTTGGATATAGATTCTAAAACGTGTTTAAGTTTCGAGGATCTTAATTTAGATCTATCTGATCTCACTTTCGAGAATGAGAAAGAGAAATCTAGTGCGAGCTTAAGGAGTGATGATATGCCACGGACGTTGACGGAGGAAGACGTGAACAGCTTTCTGATAACGAATCAAACAGAGTCCAAGGAAGTTGTGACCGTCGATGACTGTTGCCCCCAAGATATGGAAATCGATAGACCTCTGGGTGCTATTATCAGCAACGGAGACGTTCAAACCGTCATACTACCAGACAGAAAATGCACATCAACGCCCATCCCAAAACCCAATGTACTAGAGTTCTGCATAGAGAAGGTCGCTGTGAAAAAAGAACCAGATATAAAAGTCGAAACAGATGATTTTGTGGACGTCGAATCGTGCAACGACGCTGTCATACCCGTCCTGGAAGCGAATAATCTTAACTCCCTCCTGGAACAGTTTGAGGCAACCGAAAAATTGAACAAACGAAGAAAACTATCAGTGAATGTGAGTGATTCTAAAACAAAGACAATAAGCATAACTAGTGGCATGAGACTGCAAGACGCTGGTGTACAATTGAACAAGACGAAGATGCGACAAATATTGGTAAGTATTGCGTGCCATCGGGTAATTCTCAGGTCCATTTAAAGAGATCGTTATCCTTTTATTGACTACGTTTCCAGATGCCGTCGCCCCTTAACACTGTTATGAGACGTTCTCCAAGTCCGATCCACTCTGATCACGATTATTGTTCGTCCAAGAAACGGCTCAGCCTCCCGAATCTTAAGGGCGGTCAGAGTCTTCTCAAACCCGAGGTCCTGTCCAGCAATAATAAAATACTCAGCTCGAGACATAGGTCGTGTAAAAATAAAAAAGTTGTCTACCACCTCAGCAGTGACGACGAAAGCGATGCTAATACAGCAAAGAAAAATAAAATTCTAAATAATAATCGTGTAGCTGATGATGTTTTTGTTAAGAATAATAAAAAATCTAATATAAAACTAACTGTTAAGGCAGCGGCGAATTCGAATCATCGCAAGAAACAGTCGCCACCGCGTAGTGTGAATGATTGTGATGTTAACAAAGATAACGGCTCTGTGATGGTGAAAAATGCTTTTAAAGCAAGTGATACTTCTTGTAGTCAAAATTGTAACGGTAGCATTAAGTTAACGATAAAAAATAAATCCGAGGTTATTATCAAGAACTGTGATTTTAAGGACAATCGTAAGGACAACGTTGATAAAAATAAATTTGTAGGTGTAAGTGCTAATAGATTTTTGAACGATATAAATAATTCTAATAAAGGCATAGATACTTTAGATAGGAACAAAACGAAAGACTTAAATAGGGTAGAGAAACATTTTAATGTAATCGCAAAACAAGAAGTCAATTCTAAAGAACATTTCTACACTGCGCTGTTTAATGATAAACAGGATATTGAGCTTCCGCAAATAAAAGCCGAGAATAACGTCAAAGATGAACAAACACAGGCCGAGAGCTTAAATGATTTGGAACAACCACAAAAGAAGAAAAAGCTGAATCTCCAAGAGTACAAATTAAGGCGAAATGTTAGTTCAAATGCTAGCTCAGCTCAAGTTAGCCCCGAAGCTATATTTCCCGATATCCCATGCAACATAAATCTTGATAAGAATTTAAGGGCAGTAAACAATCAAACAGCCAGTGACGTTGTTTCGGCACCAAAAGAGCCTTTAATTTCAGAAGCCCCAAAAACAATCTTCGATCCCATAAGAGAAGCTTCTAGAAAAATACTCATGAATTCCAAAAAGCAAAAGGCTGAAGCTATGAGGAAGAGAGATGAAGATATTGTTATGAGCAAAATACCTAAAGTGGAAAACTTAGAACTACAGCCCCTTATAAGTGATGCGGAAATGATGAAAATTGTTGGCATGACACCTAAGATACTCCCTGTGCCTATTGTACCGCCAACACAAACAGTCGTAGAAGATAAAGTTCAACTAAAAGATCATGACGAAATTGTACTTGTTAGCATCGGTACAAACACTGATGAGAATATGTTCAAACAGATAGACAAGGTTATTGAGAGCAAAAAACGGAAGTCCTCATCGCCTAAACACGAAAACAAAATGACGATCAACTTTAAGATCAAAAAATCTGATCCCGTGTTGAAACAAAACGTATTCGATACAGTTAAACGAAGCAAAAGTCCCATCAATGAGAAAAATCATTCGGAGGTTAAAATCGATAAAGAGAGGCTCAAAGATATTACAGCGACGTTAAAGAGTGTAGAAAAACAAGTGGACACGAAGATTTCTAGCAATTCTCTATTTGCTAGTATCCAAGACGTTGTGATGAAGAATGCTCCAACTGCTGATATTACTAAAGCTGAAAAGTCCCCGAAACATAGCTCAGTTGAAAAACGTGATGCACACCATAAATATAAAACGAGCATAGTGCGACAATACGACAATAGTGATGACCATGGCGAGGACAAAATAATCCTTCATCTAGAGAAGAATCGTAAAAAACCTGATCAAGCTAATGTCGAAGTTCAGACTGATTCCCCCTCTGAAACTGTCGTAATAAAAGATAAAGTAGATATAAAAGAGAGCAGCCCTTCAACAAGGAAACGAAATGACAGTGACATGTCTATGTCGAGTGACGGCAGTCCTGTTCGTACAAAAAAACAGCACGTGCTGGCAACTAAAGACGAAAAATTATCTCCAACTAAACCAAGACAAGATAGACGCGATGTTCCAAGATCGCAGTCAAAAGAAAAGAGATGCAGGTCCACAGACCGTTATGACGTCAAATACCGACGTTCAAGATCACACTCACGGGGCCACAGAAGGAAAAGGTCTCATAGCCGCAACAGGTCGCGGTCTCGAGGACGTTTCAGAAGATATAGAAGATCAGACTCCCCGTATAGAAGGAAAAGAAGATCGCGGACGAGATCGCCGTATCGATCAACAAGACGCTCTCCGTCCGTGCGAAAGGATTACCGCTCCACTCGCACCCGCTCGAGGTCGAAACACGCAGAGAAGAAATCGAAAAGCCCAATGCCGAAAAAACGGATCAGTCCACAGAGAGCCAACGCTGAGAAGCCGTCCAGGTCCCTAACACCTCCACCAAGAAAACCGACCGTCTCGGAAAGCTCTGATTCCTCGACGTCTTCCAGGTATGACTTAACTTGATATAATCACCTGGTTCTTTACATGGATCTGAGAATTTTTTAATTTGGGACATGTTCTAAATTATTTCAATATTTTTAGTTCGACTTCATCGGGCGCTTCCTCGGCGTCGATCAAGTCGAGATATTCTTGCAGTCCGTACAAAAAAGATGAGAATTTCAGGAAGAACTACAGAAACTCATTTAGTTCTGAAGACAGGTACAAAGTTTTGACAATCTACATTGTTTTTACCCTTACCCTATGAGCCGGTGGGGTGGAAAGTCAGTTTAATTTACACCCTCATACCCCATTGAATATTCAAAAGTGACCCACATTTCTCAGAGAAAGCAATACTCCAGTAGAGGAGAGGCGGATCGTTTTCGTCGGCAGATTAGAGAAAGATCTGACGAAGGCGGCTCTGAGGGCTCAGTTCACCAAGTTTGGGCCGGTCACTGAAGTCAGGCTGCACTCCAAGGAAGACGGGTAAGACCACTCGAGGATCTTAAAGAGCTTAAATACATAACTTAATCTGTAAACCCTGGAAGTGCGTAGGGCTTTGTAGATGCGTAGGCTAGATATTTATTTGGCTTGTGCCTGACAACATTCTTAACTCTCAATAGCTCTGTGGAGACCACAGTATCAGAGGTCATTACGTTTTCAGTTCTCGTTACGGTTTCGTAACGTTCCAACGACCTCGCGACGCGTGGTCCGCGGTAGAGGCCGCTTCTTCTTTCCCTCAATACGACGTGGGCTTCGGCGGCAGACGAGCGTTCTGCAGGCAGAGCTACGCTGACCTTGGTGAGTATAACTAAAAATATAGGTCTTATTGTGAATTTTTTTTTTCAGCATTTTCTGTATTATTTTTGTGATAAATAAAATCTTATTTTCGTTTTGCATAGCGAAAATATTTATTGAAACCGATTTTAAAACGAGTTTAGCGATTAAGCGTTTTTGAAGGTCCCGTCAGAGGTTCCATGTTCAAAAGTGACATTCACCGATTTGGCATTGAACACTTTTCCGTTTCCGCGTCCATTGTCATTTCCTGGACCTTGAGCTGATCACAGCTTAATTGTGTCAGACGAGTGTTACTAGTGTTGTATTTTTAACAGATGGTCTAGAGGCGAAGTACACGGAAAGCGCTTTCCACGGCCAGGCCGCGATGCCGGTCCGCCGGAACGAGGACATGTCGTTCGAGCAAATGTTGTTAGATATAAAAAAGAAATTAAATAAAAGGAAAGGCGACAAAGCCCGCCAAGACGATGCTTGACGATTGCTTTATTTTAGTCCCCATGTTTTCATTCACCCGGTTACCAGTTCTTTGCTCCTGTCAGTGATGTGACGTATTCGCGCCCAAAAACTGACACGTGTCAGGCTGACAGCTGTCAAAAAAGACATTTTTTTCTGTTACTTTTCTATGTTTTTTAATGCTCACAGCGTACCTTTATTTGATTGTTTAGTACATTTTTCATAAACTGTATATATTAATTGTTTAGTTAGTGTACGTTTGTACGGTTATCGATTCTACCTCTTTACTTACCAGTACAGTTTTTTTTTTTTAATATTATTATTATTATTTTGGAAAGCAGCACACACACTGCCAGACAAATGAATTTTACGGATATATTTTTTTACATGTTCCATGTAATTATACAGTTGTTGTTCGTCGCAATTTCAGAGGCTCTTGTTGTTTTTTTTTTAATTACAATAAATTCCCAACAACCACATTGAATTCTCCTTTTCCGCAATCGTACGTAATAATGTTACCCCCGTATGAATGTTATGACGTTACAGAACGTAATTTAGTATGTATTTATGTATATTAAATAATATTGTACTTTTCAAACAAATAATACATTATTGTTTGTTGATTGTTTTGTATAGGTGTTTTATGTATCATAGGTACGATGGATTTTTAACACTAAATTTGTCCATTAGGTATATGAAACCATGTAACTGATATATCACAATCTATTTACCATTGTGCTGTCTACATGTAACAAGTTCCATACAATAGATTATATGAAAAAAAAATATCAAAATATATACACACGTCCATACACAGATAACTAAACGCTTCCAAAATTTAAGCTAGTGCCAAAATTTTTCTGTTCCTATTACGAATTAATGCCATAGCAGCTGAATGCCTTATAATCTTGTTGTTCTAGATTATTCTGTGAATAGTTTTAAAATAACTCAGTCTAGGGATCAAACAATCGCTTTCTTATACAGATAGAATTTAGGTGTGAGACTGCTGTCATAGACTGCTTAGTTTTGTAGCTTTTGGATATTTTTTGCTAACGAACGCAAAATATACATACACAGGAATTGATAGATATACATATATATGTATGTTAGATTAGTTTAGGTTCTGGAAAATATTACTATATACATATATATATAATATCCATTTTGTTTCATTGACATAAGATAATTATATTTTCGTATCTCCTAGTCAGTGTAGCTGGATATATATATTTAAGGCTTGAATTTAAACTTTTTTTTTTTTTTAACTATAACCTCTTTGTAGCAGCTGATGATTATATTTTCTTAATATGTTTTAGTTTTAAACTCACATCTCCGATGTTATGTTGATAAATATATATATATATATATATGTTTTTCATTGTAAATTAACCTCTTTATGTTTTAAAATGTCGAATTAATAACAATTTTGCATTATAAAAGCAAGAATTATTTTGATCTTGAAAAAAAAAATCATAGCTTCAACACTTTTTTATACATTGTTTTGAATACTCTTAAAAATATATCAGTACAATCTATTCGTTAAGATTACATTGTTCTTGTCTAAATTGGGTCTAACATGTTGCATTATTTTTATTTTTCTTACTATATATAGTGCTTGTATACTAAGAATGAACGAATTATGTAAATAGTTATTTACCCACGTGTAGGGTCGATAGATTGCTTGGAGCTGGGGTGAATCAGAACTGTTTTATTATAGTCACAGTCGGCTGATGTGGCAAATGTTTCTGTGACATGCACAGCCGACTGTGGGAATGTATATAAGTGGTAGGAAGAATGTTTTATAAATAATATTGTTGAGAATAAAGTATTTTGAACAGAAATGTCTTTCACTTTTAATATAAAAATTTTGTCAAATATGTTAAATGTTACTCTGAAGGTGACGGGCAGTTTAGTTACATTCATATGTCTGATAAAACAAAAATAAAAAGGTTTTACATAATACAATTACAGTTTTTTGCATTTAATTTAATATATAAAGATCAAATGTAAATTAATTTATATTAATAATTAATAATGACTAATTGATAATATTGATCGGTGATACTTATAAAGTCTGCAAAGTTAAAGAATTTGTTATGAAAATTATTAAATGAATATTAATTGTCAAAAATAATATGCATATAGACACAGTCGGTTCCTGGACCAGGCATCTTAAATGTGAAGACTGTGAAGTTATGTTAAAAATTTTGAAGTTTGTAAAAAACTGATTTCACAGATAAAAACACATGTTGAAGATATCGATAACTTTTAAATATCAAAAAGCACTAAATGCATTTAATAACAAATATGTTCTGATTAAAGTAAAATGTATTGAACGAATAATAAAATAATTCAAATTTTGTTTTCTTAAAAATAAAGAAAAATTAGAGTCCGCTTACATTATGTACCAAACCCAAAACGATTACACGGTAAGTTATACAATATGAACTTTCTTCATAACGATTAAAGTTAAAATAAAGACATTGATAGTAAATGACATTGTTTAAGACATTTCTTTGAGATGAAACAAGTACATATTTGATTTTATAGTTTAGTAGAATGCCGACAGATGGCACTGAAAAAAAATTGCTATATACGTTTACAGATTTGTGTTAGTTTATCTACTCCACAACAGATGGCATTATCAGATTTAAAATGAACTTCGTGTTAAAGATCAATACCAAAGTAATGTTCAAACTTAATGGAAATATTTTTTGTTTAATTCAATATATTTGTTATTCTATGTAGACATGAAAAATTATATTCAGATCGCAATTAAAAAATATATTAATAAGAAATATCTTATAACCGAGTCTTAATAAAACTGTAAGGAAAAAGTACAGACTAAACAAATATTTTTTTAACGATTGACGCCTGCTTTTTTCAAACGTACTAATTTATTACCAACAAGTGGCCCTCAGGTGCAGCCAGTGGTACTATATTTGTATACAGATTTTCCGATAGACACGAATATAATAAGTGACAAACAGCAAAATAAAGTTTTAAGAATATTTCTTAAATTTAGATAATATAAATTTTTGCTAAGGTCGACTAAAAGCTTTTTTTCTCAAATGATTTTAAAACTAATATTTTAATTATGAAACAGAATGTAGGGACATTTAGTAAACAGGTTCGACTCGACCTTACGAGATTAAAGTGTGAATGTTAAATCCGAGAAAAATAAATAATAAACTATTTACATATCGTGAAATTTACTAGAACTAATAATTTCATCTCGTCTCCGTTATCACGGTTTTTGCAACGTAACCGAAACCAAACGTCGGGAGTATTTAGTTTTAAAATATTAAAATACGCGAAGTAAACCGAAAAACTATTCGTTTAATTTAAATGAAATGTCGCGAATGTCTTAGATCTCATTATATCCAGAAACTGTAGATTTGTTTCCGAGATAATGAAAAACTAATCACTGAAAATTTAATATAAATAGCTACTGAAAAGAAAAAAATAATTTCGTGTTAAAATGACACGTTTTAAATAAAAAAGAAAACACACATAACTCTTAAGCTAATCTATAAATATTACATTTTTTATCTTAGTCTTGTTTAATTGAGGTATAAAAGAAATAAAAATTAAATTATAATTTTGTATCTCTTCAAAAACTTTACATGACAAGTGAATATTTAAAATCTGGAAGCAAAGAAACTTATTTAGTAATCAAATTTTATATAACAATGGGTGTTTCATGAAAATTCAATGAGAGTTAAAAAATCTAGATTTAAAAAACTTAATAATTTTCCCGCATTTTGTCCTTTATATATTAAGATCTTGTATATTATGACTCACTCGAAGAAAATAACGCACGAGAACATATAAAAACTATCAATTAATCACATAAAACACTAATCTAAAAAGTTACAGACATTCGCGTGAGTCGTAACTTTGTACGTTACTGTAGTATAAGTATTCTTAATTGTTATATTTTCATAATATTTATGTGGACTTATAAATAAAAATAATATCTCATTGACAAGTCAAAACTTAGAGAACCATTCTCCGACCGTCTCTATAAAAATCATTTACAAAGAGAATTCCTTTAAAATAATAAAGTAATAAATTGCATTCATCAAATAAATAACCTAAACGAATCGTGTTGAAAATGTACCTAAAAAACCGATAAAAAGCTGCCCAAACCTTTAGGGATGTATCTCCTGAACCAATGAAGTTATAAAACACCCCCGAAAGATCCGTACAAGGGCAATTATAGGGCAAATTAGTCATTAGAACCAGAAGCGGCAATCTACACTGCTCGAGGCCCTTACTAGTACACCAATTATATAATATATATAAAACAAACATACGCGTCCATTGCTGGTTTGGTGAGAATGTCACATTACTTTCAAATTAAAAGAGCAATGTATGCTAAAAATTATGTATCGTCGTTTTAATGTGTGTTTTAGTAAAGGCAAATTTTCGTCCCGCCTAAGGGCTAAAGGGTGTTAGTGAATGACTGAAGGGGCAAGGAAGACACGTTCCTGTATTTCCGCTCGTTTTTTAAGACGACTTTACTCTTAATATTATTTTTTTTTTAAATTCAGCTCGTAAGAATTAATAAATTTAACATTTTCAGCACACAGCCAGTTAATTAAATTAAAAATAATCACATAATTTATGATTGCAAAATACCAAATAAAACTAACATTTATATATACATATATATGTATCAACACGCGGACTAAAAAATGTATGATAAATATATCGGGATGAATAATTTAAGTCGTATGATTTGAGAACGAAAAAAAAAAAAATAAGTCCCAAAATCGCATACCCGTAGATATAATGATGTTAGACGAGGGATCGATCGGATACGTCGCCTTATACACTTAACATAGGAGTTGTTTTGGTGGCAGCGAAAGGGACGGCTAGCTCCGGCAGGGTTGGTTGCTCACGGGGGTGGAATCTACCCCAGAACCGCCCCAAAGACGAGGGTGTTCAGTTGTAGCTCCGACGTGGTGAGAGACACTTGTACCGGACATATACATACAAGTGCTGTGCTGTGAAGTGAAATGGAATGATTATGTTTAGTTGAAAGGTAAATATATAGAAACTTTTTTGAGTATACTTTTTTGTTTTTTTTTTTCGTTCAGATATTCATATAAGACGTAAGTGTTCTTAAAGAAACTGACAGTGACATGTTCTAGTGATGACATCAATTTTTGAGATTTATTCCGATAATATATATGTAATGCATTATAAGGGTAAGGTGAATTAAATTTTAAAATATTTTTTTGAAATTTAAATTATAAAAAAAAAATTACATTGGTAACAGAAAAAAACAAAGAAATTAAATATAAATTGTGAATCGTTAATTTAATTTTAAAATGTTTCTATGACCGCTCATACCTATAAAAATTTATCTCCTTATTTTTTTTTTAATTTATTTTGAAAAAGCAATAACTAAAAAAATATTGAAATAATTAAAAATAAACCGTTATTTAAATTCGCTGCAAAAAATATCCTTAATTCTATAGAAAAAATACACAGATAATATAAAGAAATAAGAAAATACCAAACGATAATTAATCAGAACTGTTAATTTATACGTAGTTTTATAGAAGTGTCAAATTATAAAAATGGCGTTCCCGCGGGATAAATGACTTACAGAATAAAAAAAAAATATTACGTTAGCAAAAACACTCAAAGTAATTAATTCAATGTTTAGACAATTAACTTTACAAATTTGACCTAATTTTTTTAACAAATTTACATTTAGTAATTGTGTGAACGGAATAAACAAGTTAAAATTTTAACCATCGTTTTAATTAAGTTCCGTTTTACGTTAAAATTGTCATTTTTCTATCGTTTTTAGGTATATGCGATTGAAATATATAACCCGTATCGTTTACCACAGGTTCTCATCGTGTTACTGAATACACGGCGTTTTAAGTTTCTCATTAAATAACTGTATTTCCATACTATGAATTACAAAGATTTATCAGTGACATTGTTAAGGCTCCGAGTTTAGTGACGTTGAGTACCTGTGATACGAATAATGGCAAGAATTATAAAGAAAATTTTATATTCTATTTAACTAAATATATTGATGTTACTACGTATAATTAATTATGCGTAACTAAGTTTTTAACCGGTTTAAGTCGTTTTAACGGTTTAGCTTTCAGTTCCGAAACATTTTTTTTTAATCATTGCAACACTCGTATTACGTAATCAGATGATGAAATTATTATTAAACATCTTTTAAATCTTCACGTTATCAATAAAAACGTGTGATATATGTATATAATGATAAAAAAAAATAAATTAAAATGAACTTAGTGTCGCTCTAATTAATGTTAATGTAATAAAAATGTTAATTCCAATGGGTTTTAACACACCGGGGTAATAAAGCACTACAATGTATAATTTTACCCCTTTTCGTGAGATGCGCTCACAGCCGGCCGCGTGTCACACCGATAACGCTTGCATTTACTGCACTTTTAACATTGAAATTATATATATGTTGTTTTGCTATACATATACGCTCACGTTATAAATAAATTGAATCTATTTACAAAGAAAAAAATAATAATTATATGTATTGTAATACAATGAATTGATTGGAAATAATCTTTACATATACAACAAAAATAAACAGATATATATATATATATATATAATATATACTAGGAGATATCCCGGTTAAAGTTACAGTTAAAGTCAGTGGTTGGTTTAATATATGTAGCTAATATTATTAACTGAAGTTATTTGAGCAGTGTGAGCGGGTCCGGGTTGCGGTTGTAAAGTTTCGATCTTATCATCAAGTGGCCAGCTCACAGCTGGTTGTTGACCATAAATTAAACCATCTTCGTTTAGGGTTAGAACCGAATTCAATTATCGTCCAGGTAATCTTCAAACAACATGTTGAGTACATCAAAATTTTTTTAACGTTAAAATTTAGTTAATAATAAAAATAATTAAATTCTGTCATACTCTTTGACTTTGATTTTAATTATATTTTTTTAAATTTAATCTCTCACAGATAACAAATATTGTGACAGTGAACTAGACGAGTAGTTTTCAAGGAATTAAGTCAGTGGTGTCGCTTACGCAGATCACGCTTGACCGATCTTAGAAACACCCGGCTATCGTGTTACCAACATGATATACACATTTTTATATCTGTTAAATATTTAAAATATTATATTCATATAATAATATTAGTGAATCGAAATAAAAAATATATTAGTTAATATTTATAATTTAGTTATTTTTCTTATTTGGTGTGAACAGAAAACATATGAAGCGATAAAATTGAATTAATTCAAAACTTTGTTCTGTTATTTATTTGTTTAGAATAATGTTGACGTTTTGTTGAAGTCTGAGAGAGGAATTAGTATGTTTGTACTTTTATATACATATACTAATTTTTGCCCGCGACTTCGTCTGCGTTAGTTTCAAAATTAGAAATGCATAGCTGACCGAGCGAACTCTATTCCTCCTTAAGACAGTAGATAAGAAAATGTTGGATTTGATCAACTTATTTTTTTTTTGCAATCGACTGAAACGTATCCTGTGTCCTTTCCCTTGTTCTAAGTTATCTCTTCACCAATTTTTCAGCCGAACCCGTACAGCCGTTCTTGAGATATTGATTATGTAACTAAAACGACTTTCTTTCATATATAAAGATATTACAAGATTAGTAATAGTTTTTTTTTAAATTCCGAATGTTTATTCAGGATATACTATACCTCTGTACTTAGTACTTACTATAAGTTGATTCTTACGTAATTAGTTATTACGATCAACTATCAAGTGTGTAGTAACAGTTGTGACTCCGACATCAATACCGACGGTATGTTCGTATATGAGAAAATTTTTTATTCGTATGTTATTTTCTGTATGCGTGAATTACTTTCTTTGGAGAATCAGAATCACTGTATGCTTATAAGATGACAGTTATCATTCATTAATCATTTACTTTATTGCGTAAAACCAGGCTGTTGAACGGGAAACGGGAAACGCTACGTATAACGTCACGATACAAACTTATAGTAATGATAAGCATTAAGTAGGTAAAAAACGGTGCGATTAATTTAAACAAGTAACTATTCCCGTTCCACCGTTTTGTCATCAAAGACTCCGCTTTAATAAAATACTATGACTGAATGATGACTCCATACTGTTTGTTTGTAGTCAGATGCTAACAATACGAGGGTCTTGATCTCAAGAACAGCTACTTAACATACTAACTTATCACCCGTGTTCCGTCTGTCTATAAAACAAAAATACACTACATACATAACTTTTTAATTCATCTAAATTAATACAAAAATATATGTATATATATAACGTCGGAAATGTTTTTCGTAATAAAATAAAATTCGATCCGATACACATGTTTTAAACATCCAAGTGGCAATCGTTCGTATGATTGCTGGAGGCGAGCCGATCAACAAATTATTTGAATGCAAAACGATGATATCACTGCTGCTGACACACTATTACTGCCCGTGATATACCATGTTTTATTGATAAATGGCAACACTGTTTTTATATACGTTTTATAGTTATAAAATATTCGTGTTCTAAAATTAAATAATTATGTCATTTAAATGAAACTAATATTTTAAATAATAAAAATCCGAGTAGTATATCCGAAAAATATTAGTTTCATTCAAATGAATAAAACTCGCGAAAATCTTAGATCTCATTAATTATGTCTTTAACATTATAAAGTCTCCATTTAAAAATTCTGTCGTTTGTAGAAAATGTTATTTAAGATCTCAGAAAAGAAATAAAGATAATATAAAAGTATTAGTTTTCTGTGTAATATTAAGTTACGAATATAAATATATTTTGTTTTTAATTCTTTAATACAATTCTTTTGTCTACGATATATGTCAATGTCATTAATAAATGTCAACGTCATTAATAATCTGTCAAAGTACGTCAAAACGTTATTATGAATTATTGTTTATAATTAAATCATACATTACTATAAGTTTGAGTTATAAATACTCATAGTTTTTAAACGATTTTTACACTTTCGGTGATCACGAGTGCTGTATAGTAAGCGAAACGTTGGGCTAAATATTAAAAAATGTAACAAGTACGCGTAATTTATCCAAAATACATAGCTTAAATTGATATCTTCACGCGAGAATAGTCATTGTCACTCAAATATTTTATATTCTTTTAAAAATATCCGTATGTTCTAGATTTATGTTTGACAAACGTTGTAACTGACGGTGTTTAGTTTGTTGACATGAACTCGTACTAATATAAACTATACAAGGTTTCCTCGATCTTAGATACGATTAACGGTTTTTCTTATATGCTGCTTTCTATTTCGTAGGCGACCGGAACTTTGTTACCCCTGTCAGCTCTGGCAGGGTAAATGGGTAATAATGGTAAAAGGGGTAATGAGCTATCAGGGGTGACAGCGGTAACGCCTTTAGTTTAGACGCAGCTCAAGCCCTACCTACAGTCAGCTATCTCAATTATCTCCTAAGTTCACGTCACGAGATTTCCCTGTACTAATAATATACCCATGATAATATTAAAATTATATAATCCTGATAATATTGAAGCAGTCTTCATCTAAGCGTATAATGTCTTAATCGTCTGCAAAGCTGTATAACTCGAAGACAGCGGGCCCATTTATTATTCAAATACTTAAGTGCGTTATTGCTCTTAGGACGGTCCCGGGAGGAAAGATTATATTAAGAGGGTCTCGTTGAATAAGTAAAAATATTAAGTATTTAAGAATTTTATAGGATCATCCTGTTTTTTTTTTTCTTTTTTTTTTTTTTTTGTTAAGGAAATGGTAAACTGATACGGCCTTTGTTATTATACGAGTTACACGGTTTGATGTCTTAGATATGGATCAAATATTTTTATTTAGTGTTTCGTATTTATTTATTATATAGAATAAATATACATGAGCATTTATTCTGTTGTTTAGATCACTGAAATGCGTTAGGATCAACATGGATTCGCCCGTATCATCGCAAGATAACGACATCGAGGTCAACGTTGTATCGGGAGCCAGTAGTCCTGACATACCGTCGTCGCCATCTAGAAAAGAACAGAAGAGTCCATTCTATGATCTCAAGAAGGATAAGGAAGATAAGGCAACCGGAAGTGCTCCATACACCAGCTTCTCCATCAGTTCCATATTGAACAGGGCGGAACCGAGACGAGAGAATGTTCTGGAGGCGGCGCTCGCAGCAAACCACTTCGGTAACGCGAATGACGCTATGCTGTCCAGGTTTGGAACCATTTTATCATAATCATAATCAAAATCCTAATCTATAGATTATATATATCAAATCTTAGCTAATACTGTCTTTGAGAAAGATTATCTCTCACAAGAGAATCATTAATTCATCATTCCAAAATACATTAACTTCTAACTGTCAACAAACATGTTTTTTAAATACGCCCATTAAATAACCGCAGTCTTAATTAGAAGGTTAGTTAAATTTGTGATACGTTTTTTGTTTACCAATCGTTGCAAACCGACAGATCGTGCGCGTCACTTGGCTGGTTGGTACATTTAATGGTAACCACGGACCGTGCCGTGTATTAAAACGGACGCAATATCACTCAATATTCAATAAAACCACAAAACTAATCGCCGTATAGATAACCGCAGATCGTCTCCGATAAACGAGATGAGTTCGCTGTTCAATAGTCTAAAAAACTTATATCGTATCGGTCATTAAAGTTCAGTTAACAAATACTTTAATATCGTATTAATATAAATTGATATAGTTTATATATATTAAGTTATAAGTATTAATTAATTTACTATAATTCATTTTTAAGTTAACACGTAAGATTTTGCGTTTTTTTTTATTTAAATCTCCTTATTGAATTCGGGTTTCACTCGTGACCGGTCTTAGTCCGAGTACCGATAATCTAGTATTACCGTGAAAGCTAGTACTATAATTTGATAGTATAATAATCTAAGTGGAGACTTAAGTTGAGAAACCACACTAAGGACCAACTATCCACTTTACAACTAGTTATACCTATATATTGTGTGTAACGAGTAAAGTCAGGTAGTTAGCATAGAATACGGTAAAATAAATAATATATATTTAAAGAAACTTTCTTTGTTTAAAAAGCATAAAGGATAAAACATAAAAGGTATATTAAAAGATCGATTTTTCATACCGAAATTTTTATTTATCTTATATTCGTTTGAATATATGTATTTTTAAATCTCAGTAAACCAAATAATCTTAACATGGTTCAATGTTAAAGTTATATGTGTTTTACTATACAAATCCAAGTTACTAAGTCAACTCGTGTATATAGTAATTACGAAATTGTTACGTAACAACTTTATCTCCTAAACCGTATTCAGCATCCGAGTTCAAGGAATCCTCGGGATGATTAATTTAAAAGCATATTAAGAAAACGTCTCGAGACTCCACAAAACTTCAACAGACATCTAATCTTGTTATATCTTTACACGCAACTTATTCAGGTCCCGAACACATAAAATCTCTATCCATTTAATCCGTAAGAAACGTCATTACCCCATCTAATCAAGGGTTACAAGTAGTTCCCCCTTTACGGGGCAAAAACGGCCCTTTTATCTGGCGGAAATGCGTAAAACTCGGGACCAGCTTACAGACAAATTGGACTGTGTAAACAGCTCGTTGACGTGGGGCTTGACGTTCACTGATTACTTGAATTGAGGTCCTGCGTTTTACTAAAGAGGTTTTATATTATGTTATACAGCCAATGTCGTTACGTGCTAACGTAATGGAGCTTATATATATTATATTATTAATATTACAAGTTACTTATTAAGTATTAATATATGAATAGCGTGTTTTTTGAATTTCCAAATAATTTATCATCTATCCCATTTTTATTGTAAACATCTAGTTTATTTAATTTTATTAATAATTAGCTAATTGTGTTTAATCACCCAAATTAAACGGTTCATATTATTTGATATTTCCCTCCCTCGAATATTAATTACGACTCTATGTCCGACATTTTGTTTTGTTGTAAGCCATCTGTCATTTGTCGCTGTTAAAAACTTTTCCTTTTCACATTCCTTACAATGTTCCTTCTTGTTTAAAAAAAATTTAAGTAATTGAGTAATCTTATACTTTTAAGGGACATTATTTTTACAATCTCTTTTACGCTAATTAGTATTCTAAAGAGTTTAATTGTCTGAAATTAGATATACCTTTTTTCTTTATTTTTTTTTATACTTAAATACAGTCGAGCGTTTGTTTAATTTTAGTATGTATATTGTTTAGTTATTTCTACATATTGATATTAAAGTAGGTATATAAATTTAAATTGCTAAATATACAGCCAAAATATATTATTCGAATATATCGAAAGGATTTTTTGTCTGTCCGTCAGTTATTGAAAGACAATTATATATACATATTTGAATTATATATTGCGTTTTATGACCACTATTTATTATCATGGTAGGTACTCACAATTATACTCTACACTCTATCCCACACATCTTTGAAATTATCCAAGAAATATAACATAAATTAACATTAGCGTTGTAAATTAAAAGTAATTGTTTCAGCATGAAGTTTTATATATATACGCCTAACAAAAAGGATATATATATACATCGGTCTATATTGGCAGGTGTTCTGCCAATGTAAACCTTTTGAATGTATTTAAAAAATATTCATAACAATATTAAAAAAATTTGACGGTTCGTTACGGAATGTTGTTACAGAAACAAAATATTAATTGAATTTTATTTAAAAATCGGAGCGGATGATAAAGAAAAAAAAAACAAAATGGCGAAATTGGATACGACATTGTCATTCCACGCACGTTTTAATGCTTTCGCGTCAAAATCAAATTTTTAGTTTTTTGTCGATGTTACGCTTTTATTTCATTTGAGGTAAAAAATAAAAATTCCACCGGTTATTCAGATAAATCAGTTCAACCGGTAAATGCTGATATCCCCGCCATATAAATATAATGAAGTCTTCACAAACCCTAACACCTAATAATGTACCCCGCCTTACTTGGGGTGTTTTACCCTCTTAGTATAAATAACTTAGCGCTGACGGTTTGGAATAAGACACAGGATGAAGCGCTTTAAGCGATAAAAATGTATAATAATGACATGACACATAGGCTGAATTTAAATAATTTTATAATATGAAGCTATAGATGTAATAATCGGAACTCGTTTTTGATTAATGATGAAAAATTTTTAAGGTTGATTTTCTTCGTTAACTTTCGAATACAATACCACGGCCTACATAGTAGTGGCGTTGATATTGAAGAGACAAATATAGCGGGATATATATTTTTTTACGCATACGACATTTCTACTAGAAAAAATATATACGAATTCATTTTGAATTAATTCATTTAAAATTTAAAATGGAATTTGATTTCTAAAATCATTTGTATCAAATTTGTCATAATAATATTTTTTTTGCCATTTAGACGTTTTTAAGATAAATTTTATTATGGCAACATTGACGTTCGATACTTAATACGATTTATAAACATACCAATATTATAAAGTGTTCTTCACGTATAGAATGTATTATATTTGTGTACACTGAAGACTGAATGTGAAGTGTTTTGAGTGTACTAACTTCAAGGACTTGCGAGTTCGTACAGAAAAAATATATACATTTATTTATTTTTAATCTGCGTTAATCCTGTATACTCTGTTTACATATAAGGAAAATACTTTAACACAGCCACAGTGAGCGATGAGTTGTTTTTTTTTTTAACAATTCTATTTTAAATCAAAAAGGTTTTCTGTGTAAATCATAAACGCTCGTCTCGTATATTACTCGCCGCTCACAGCGAGGGTGGCTGTTATCCTTCAAGAGTATTTAAGCGCCATTTTTCTTAGCGCGTCAAAAATACCGTAAGATCTGTTATTTTGTTGTTGGTAATGTTCTGTAAGATGATACAGCATTTGAGGTTTTTATTGATGTTAGGTTTTGATACAGCGTGTTTGTATTACTTCAGAAACTTTACTTAGATCGAAGATAAGATATGATGTTTTAATAAATATGAATTATTAAGAATCGTTGGTGAAATAAAGGGGCAATTAATACAAAGAGACCGTATGCATGCCTTACGCCATTGTGTCACAAGTAAACTAAGTGTTGCCATTGTATATGAACACGAATAAAAAGAAAAAGGAAACGCTTGCTTCGGTCCAAGCGAATGCAAAGAGGTTTTTTAATATGTGTTTCATACAAAAATAAAAATAATAATAAATGCAACATGCAGATCTAAACCTATTGTTGAGTGGAAATATTTAGAAACAACAATGGACGTTTTAAAAGATGGACGAATTTATAAAATGGCTTCTTTAAGATGCGGATTGTTATAGTTGGCTTGACAGGAATTGTTTGGTTATATTAAAAATATTATCGCATGTTAAATTTGAAGGGTTACAGTCTTATTCGGAGAAGATATAAATAACTATTCCATCGCTGAAAGATATTTCTCTTAAAAGGAATAAAAATTTCATTAGAAAAGAAAATGTGATGTAATCTATATCATATCGACTGTTAAACTGAAAAGCTGCAGACTGAATGGCCGTTGTCGCCATATTGTTGTCAGCAACTTAGGAAATAAGTGAAAAGATATCTCTGAGAAGCTTTTAAACGCGTCCGAGAATACCTCCCTATCTGTTAAACCAACAAAAGGCTCCCGTGTCGCTTGCACGGACAACAGATACAACTAAACACTTTATGCTATAAAAGAAAGTACAAACGCCATTATTAGTAACAAGCGGAGAGTGTCGGGCGGACGCGCCGCGGCAAAAAGAGTGCGCGGGTGACGCGCATCGATTTTTATACCCCTCAAGAGAGGCGGGGTCATGAACCGGCCAATCAGAGCGCGGTGAGCCAACCAATCACGCCGTGGCTTCTTCCTTTCCGCTTTTAAAGGAAGCAGTACTTTATCGAGTAATGGAATTTGAGTTTGGAACTTCTCTGCGGGGATTAAATGCGGGACCAATGCAAATTGGTACGGCCCGTTCTTTTTTTTTTGTCGACTTTCTTCCGCCTTGATTCCCAGTTTATTAGCCCGTGTGTGCTTTAAATTATGAAATTCACAATGTAAAATAAATTTATAGGATCATAGAATAAATGGTGATTTAAAGTGATGATGGTTTATGTGAGGAGTAAAATGTATGCGATAAATAAGAATGCCTTTAGAGCGAGCGGCGCTGGGAATACTGAATAATATGCTATCGATACATTTTTTAATCACAGTCAAGAGTGAACGGTTGAGTAGCGTTTGTGCTACGCCGTAGCACTCCCGTAGACAATTGTAGCATTGATCGTAGACGATGATTACCTTTAGAGATTATAAAAAACTATATTTTATTAATTATTCAATGCCAATGTTATATCACACGAGTCACCAAAAATTAGAAATGAAATGTAATTTGACAAAATAACTTATTTTCTTTATAAGTTATGCGAAATAAATTATTATAAATAAAAATTATATATAGACTATTAAGCTTTTATTGATTAACTATGAATATATTAAAAAGAATATCTTCATATTAAACTAAATGTAGGTCTAAAAGCGTTCATTAATGTGGTTCGATAATAATCGACATATTCCCATCTCTATTCTCTCGAGAGCTTCAATCCTCTTTGTAACAATCGATATCGATACGAGAGTGAACCGGCTCGTTCGTGTCACAGACAAACACATAGTGATTTATCACTCTACTTATATTGTCTCCTTTTATATATATTCCTTATGGAACTTGGAAAAAAAAATGTTTTTAAATTTAAAGTGATTTTAAATTGTCTTCATATTTTCAACTAGATTTTCTTGAAGTATTTATATTCAAGTTTTCTATTTAAGTTACACTTGTGTCTTTTAAGTTATTCTCACATAATGTGTTATTATCACACTGCATATAATAAGGAAATATTGAAAGAACCATGACATTTAATTTGTCTCAACACGGCCATTGAACGTAATCCCGTCTCAGATAACATTAATGTATCAATTTTTCCCATATCGGAATTATTATACGAATTGTTTTATACTTAATGTGATTATTTATAATGAGAAATCCAAATATTCGCTTTATTATATAAAAAATCCATACCAATGAATAATCACAATTTATTACATACTGTATGGATATAGAAATCAAAGTTGTACACAATACCTATACTAGTAGGTATCTAAATTTTGAGGCACATTTGTACACGTTATCCAGTAAACAGATTTGTACATGCAGTCCCAAAGTGGACGTCACGTTTTATTAAATAAAACATTCCTGACAATTCCTTAATCTAGTAAATATACTTATTTAATTTCATTGCAAACATTTTTATTACTTCAATATATTTTTCCAAGTAAATCCTTACGTATAATATTTAGTATGTGTATTTCATTAATGTATTTGTTTAAGAGTTTCATTTTATTCAAATGAAACTAATATTTTCATTCACATCTCGTCAGCCCGTGATCGGTTGCTGCAAATTAAACGAAACGTCGGGAGTTTGTAGTTAAAATAATTAAATAACGCGTAGTAAGTCAAAAATATTAGTTTCATTTAAACGAGAACTCGCGAATGTATTGGATCTCATTATGTTTTATCTTATTGCTGTCATTTGTTTCAGACTGGGTCTGATCTCTCAGTGGAGCGCGCTGGCTGGGCGTTACGGTGGCCTGGTCCCAGCTCCCTGGTACTGGCAGAGACCACACGAGAGAACCCCTCCCAGAGGTGAGACATACTTTAAAGGCTAGATATAACTATAATACGATTAGTAATAATGAAAAAGATTTAATTTAAATTAATATTTTTGATTGATATCCGAATTGGTGCTATAGTGATACGTTTATAGGATTATAATTTAAGAATTAATTATCAAACATAATAGTTCAGTTATAAAAAAATAACCATGTCATTACACAGAAGTAACGTGCTCGAATCCAGCGGTAAGGAGGCTATAGAAATGTTCTTACGATCATCTAAACTTAAATAATAAAACAACTTTACATCCGGTTCCATTAATGAAATTATTACACGTAATTCTCCGTAACATTAATACGGAAAAAAATTACCAACATAAATCCTTTTAATACATAACGCTTACCTTAAATCAAACCATAAAAGATAATATGCTTTAAACATGAAAATATAAATATGGCAACATCACCTACATGTCACAATGACACGACTTGACGTTACTAAGGCTTGCCCGATCGATTTTATATATTAGGTCGCACAAAAAAATATAAAATAAATGTATTATATAATATAATAACATATAATATTTTCATTAATTATTATATATTAGTGTAATTATGAATATCGGAGTGTTTATTTTGAAGGTATGTCCATATATGTGTGTTGAGTAACAAGTAATCATCGCGCACAGCTGACTCGAGTGTCAAGTTGCGTATTGATCGGACGAGATTTAAAGAAGGGTTGCTAATGTAACCTTCTAATTAATTTAGATTTTGTTATATTTTGCAACATAATCATCTTGAGATATAGAAATATGGATATTTTTTAAGTTATATTTTCCTACATAAAGATTAAAACCGTTGAGCAAACAAAAGATTTTACTTCAATCGTTCATCGTTACACGAGTGATTCAAGTTCCGTATAGCAATTTGTTTTTATTAACAAACATGTCTTTGAACTATCGGTAAAATCAAAGTTATTCAGTCTTGCTATAATTTCCGAGCGGCCTATTGTTGGCACGACAAGCGAAAACTTCTCACATTCACATTTTGTATGTTAGCAGGCTATATTTATGGTAAACAAGCAATCGTCATCTGCTCTCTCAACCCCGCTCATTTCGCTTTAATTTTCCAAAACCCATCTCCGGGGAAAACAAAGCGAACGCCATTTCACGCGGTCCAAACCGAGCGAACAATGCTTTTCTGCCAACCTACTATATTTATATATAGCAACACCGGCGAACTGTCAAACATACGTCCGTCCCTCTCGCACCCGCGAGCGATACTAAAAGCTATGTTCGTTGGATGTACGCGGTTGTTTTAATTTTCGAATGCGGTTTGTTCGGATCGCTGTGAGTGCATTTGTTGGCCGCTTTTATTTTTTTTTTCATGGTGATCGAAGTCGACTACGACAGGAATTAATGCTCCAAATAAATACTCTTTTTTTCTATGTCGCACATCCCAGTCGGAGTTACATTTGATTGAAGTTTTATTCCGATGTCTGGATGAAACTTATGTTTTAAATTCAAAATCTTAGTGTAGTACTTTTCAATTGTACGTTCGGAAAAGAGCGGCGTCGTCGTTAATTAATACCGTGTTATTAAATAATTTCTAAACGCAACTCCATATTCATAAACTGCTTAACTAGTAAGCGTTTGTGTAAACAGCAAACCAACAGTAACAAAGGATTACCTGATACGGCTTCTAAAATCGATTCCAATCAGTGTACGAGCCATTTAATGAGAACCATTTTGTCTATTGTAGTACTAACAAAAGCGGCTCTTGTTATGCTGGTAAGTGATCCTAAAAGATAGACAAATTGAATAGGCTAATTTGAGCCTTGTCGTTCTGTAATAAGGTATACAATGCATTGTGTGTAATTGAAGTGTTCCCGATTCGATTGTAGTGATTCATTCAACAGCGTTGATGACATTTGAGTTCGCGCCTTCTTGTTCCGTTTGAAATTGGAATAACATTCTTGCGGTTTTGAATTAAAATGTCGAAAGTATTTAGGTTATTGTAATTGAATTTTATATTTTCTTTTTCTGTTACAAAATTTAATTACCAAACAATATATTTATTAACCTGTTGCTTTTTGTTGTGATTTATTTCCATGATTACAATTATAAATATTAACTACACTTAAAATATGTAAAGATTATTTTAAAATATGAATCCTTATGTTTGTCGCCCTCTTTTCTAACTACTTAAAAACAAAAATCCGTTAAATTGCCTAATCACAGGCGTCAAAGTAACCGATAATACATGTAATTGGATATGTGATGTTAAAACCTGTCGATATCTCCGAAACGTTTGTAAGGTTTCAATGAATGTTTGGATCCGATTTGCTTCATAAGATCGTTTGTTGCAGAGGATTCCACCACTAATGAAGAGGGCTCCGCTGGCGGTTCGCCCCGGCCTCGCAGTCCCCCACGGGCGCCCTCGCCCCCCTCTCCATCGCGGTCCTCCCCCCGCTCCCCGCGTCTCCATCCAGCGCTATACCCCCAGCAGCCGGACGTTCAAGACTCAGACCCTGACGTCGACGAGAGCGATGATTTCGACAAAGACGAGAAAAGAGATCCGAGTTCGAGCCTCGGCAAACGTAAGAAGAAGACGCGGACGGTTTTCTCGCGCTCGCAGGTTTTCCAGCTGGAGTCGACCTTCGATATGAAGAGGTACCTCAGCAGCTCGGAGCGCGCGGGGCTCGCGGCTAGCCTCCACCTCACGGAGACCCAGGTGAAGATATGGTTCCAGAACAGAAGGAACAAGTGGAAGAGACAGCTGGCGGCGGAATTAGAAGCGGCTAACATGGCGCACGCCGCGCAGAGACTGGTCCGCGTACCGATCCTGTACCACGAGTCTAGACCGACTTCCATACCGCATACTCCACTGCCGATACATCCTCAGTTCAATGAAGCCGGGGTGTATTTCCAGCCTCAAGCGCCGCAGCAGCTGCAGCCGCTGCCCTCTTCGCCAGTCACTTCCCGGGCGCCGCTGTCCAGTCTAGTGTAGTGTTCGCTTCAAGCCGCTGAAAGATTTAGCGCAGCGGATGAACACTTCTGATAGGACTTGTAACCTAAGTGACTAGGACTCGCACTTGTCAATGCCAAATTAAGATCCTAAATTAATTTATCATAATTATCGTGAGTAGTAAATCGAAGTAAATGTAACGTACAAAATCGTTGTCATTCCACATTTGTATATTATTGTAAATAGTGAATTAAAAAAAAAAATGTTTTTAAATGTTCTTGTATTTATTCTGTGCTAGCTGATAATGTAAATAGTGTACAAGCGACCGGAAACAGCTTCCAGTTATGTTGTTATTTTATATTTATATACAAAACTGTTACATGTAATATTATTTTTCAATGAATGAATAAATAAATAATGATTTTTATTAAAAAAAAAATTAAATTTAAATTTTTCGGTAGTAACGTTTTCATGCTAGCAACCCCGAATCGAAGTTTAGTGATAATTTTGTATAAATCGTTGCCATGTCGCGTCAGTGTAATTCTGTATTGCTAGCTTAATGCTTCATGAATATTAATGTTAACCTAGTAACTTATATATATTATAATATATTATAACGCTGACATGAAACTGTGAATAAATGATCGATTAATATATTGTTTTTTATTTTACCGCCATATTGACCAAATGATAAGAATAATTAAAATTGACCTTTATAAATAAAACGACGATAAATATTTGAATAGAGCTAAGCGTCGCGACACGTTTAACACTTCCGGTCAACACCGCACACGTCCGGCCGGAAACGAGGGTAGATTTACACTTGTTATGCTATCTATATTGTTTAATCAAATTTCCTTATAATTTCAAATAGAATGATAGGTCAAACACTGCTTTATACAACATAAATATCTATTAAAAATGAATTAATATAATAATTAGGTAAATATTAAATGAATCTATAATCTATTGCTAAGATGATCGACACAAAGTTAATGGATTACAGCCGATTAATGAAGTTTAGCCGATTTAGTGGTAACGTTTTTTAGCCAACAGTCTTTTAGCCACTTAGCTAAAATCCTATTAACGATTTTTTTGTCCTGGCCAGAAACGGTGCCATAAAAGTCAAATGTAACTAATAATTGTAGCCTCATCCAATCCCCTTGCATTAAAACAGACAGGACAGCTATTTTGTAAATTCATCAATTTAATTAAGCGATTCGCGATATTAATACTATTGCTGGCAAAGGAACTTATACAGAAAGAACGCAAACGGCCAAAGATCACGTGACCACGCCATAAAGCAATTTGGTTTTTATCGGCCGGTAATACAGATTACATTGTTTTATCAGCCCTCTAATTACTCTACGCGGAATCGCTTCACAAATAACACAATAGAAAATGAACACTATTTATATATGTGTTATAGCTCACCTTTGAATGACATCAAATTCTAATCATGTAATCTAGTTTGGGATATAGGAAATCTAACCGTAATTGGATGTAGATAAGATTCAAGTTTTACTGTCAGGGGAGGTGTCATCTATCTCGCATTAGATCGTTCCGGAATGTTAATTTAATTAAAATTGGAACGTTTCGCCGCGTGCCTCGGTTGGATTTAAGTTCAACTGTCAGTTCATTATCGAAATTGAATTTGGAATGCCTTTTTGCTGACGGCCAGTTGCATTGTTTCAAATGGAATAAAAAATATATACAAGTTTTTTATTTGTGTGGAATGTTAACAAATAATACTTTTATTAAAATGTCTTCAGTGAATTTTGTCTACAAACTCAAGATAAATTAGTTCTGATATAGTTGCCATTATAAATATAATAATGATAATATAATATTTCGGTTATAGTATTAAAAACAAAGAAAGAAATGTGTATATAGTCAATAAAACGTCATAGAACTTCCCCTTTTCTTATACTTGTATATTATACTTAAATGTAGATTAAAGTTGTATTGTCACCAAATAAATTATAAAAAACAATTGCAGTCCAATTATCATAACAGATAATTTATTTGTAATATATCCCGCGAGTTCGTGTATGTGATAAGCGAAATGGCGGCTAATAGCGGGCTCGCTGTCAACCGTGTTTGTTTTTAAAACTTGTAATTATTCAAATTTGGAATGGCAGATGTGTTCGGATGCGTTAATCGATTTCCAACGCGTCTCACGCTTACCTTTTTATTTACGCGATATTAAACCTTCTTGTATTGCAATAAGTTTTTTTTTGTATTCATTTTGGGTGATAGCATTAAACCTTCTTGGTATGAAATTTTGTACTTTTTTAATTGTCTGTTTGCGTTAAATTAATGTTTTTTTTTTGGTGAGTATCCGTTGCATTTGGATTATTATTTTTTTGTCATGTTTAAGGTAATATTTACAATGTAGTTAATGGTCTGTTTAATTTCAATGGCTGGTTATTAAACAGTTTAATGAGACGTGAATGTCGGTAACTCGAAAGTTACGTATAAACACATTGTTTGTTGTTAATTTTAAATCTTTTATACATTATATTAAGTTTTAGGTTATTTTTACACCAAAAAAACCTTTTTGGTTCACAGTATGAGGACGTGCGAGTATTATTAAAATTTTAACTGAAATTAAAACTATACATCAATTTAATTTTGTGAAGACTCCGAAAATTGTATAAAAATTAAATTGCTTAGTAAGAAACTTGTACTTTTCATGTCTAGTAAAGTTTTGTTTAAATCGATATCATAAAAAAAAATATTCGTTTTAAAGGGAATATAAAATGATATCATTATCGTGAGCTGGTTTGAAATCTCACTTAATTAGTTTGAACTGTTACTTAATATTTTTATAACTTAAAATATATAAAAATTAAGATTTTTCAAAATGTTAATAGTATTTGAAATCAGTTTTGAAGCCTTTATCTAACTAAGTAAGCAACCGGACCTTAAATTATTACTGATAATGGTTGTATGGCGTGATCTAACTGAGTTATCATTGAGTCAGTTAAGGATGGGTAGTTTTAGTTTAAGATTGAGTTATAAAGAAAAATGGCGGACAATTAAATAACTGTCGTCTAATTTTAATCCAAAGTGACATATATATTTTATTAAAAAAAAAAACAAACATTTAAAAGTGTCATATGTTAAACAAATAAAAAAAAAATGTGTTAAAGCCATTAAACATAACTTCATTTGATTGTACAGAAAAAAAAACTTTTTAAAATTATCAATATGGATATAACAACATTATAAAAAATACGTAATAATTAATATATATATATATATATATATATATATATATATAATTGACCGAATTGTAGCAACTAATTCATAAGATCAGTGACAACACTAATAAATTATGATGGCGTGTTCTTGTTTAATAAGGAGGTTTTATTAATAATAATTACACGGCCGGGCCGTTTGGATTGTTGTGTCGATTAGGCTGGAAGTTTGTTATGAAAAAATAAAGACACAAAATATTTTTGACTTTTAAGTTAACTAGAATCATAATACTTAAAGCAAATATAGGTCAGCACGTTTATTAATTTTCAATTGAATGACGAAAAATATATATACGTATATGTATGTATTTTTAATAAGAATTTATTACATATATATATATACATATCTACATGAGTATGAACTTAATTTATAATATAGATATGTATTTAAATGAAAACAGTAATTAGTTATCAGTTTAGAAATTAACTAAAAAACAATTAATTTACCAAATTGCATTAGATACATTAGCATAATGCAACAGACGGATTAACAATAAATTAACTTCCTTATTAGATAACGGTTACCCCACACGGGGTAAAAGGTAATGCGGGGTAACGCGAGTAATTGTGGCAACAATTAATTTTTAACTTATAAATAATTTATAAATGTATTAAACTGAATTAGATATTGGATGACATGTTATAAAAAAAATATATTTTTATTATCGTATTCGTCATTCTGCTATAAAAAAGGCGGCAAAGTAATGTTAAAAAACAAGATGGCGGCATAATAATAATTTCAAACATACGACTAAACCAGTAATGATCACTTAGTGCGCGCAATAAGACATTGTAAGGGTGTTCCAATGTTTTATGTAAAGGGTTTTACTAAAATCCAGTTACAACTAACAGACTTAGCTCTTTATACTTCCACTAAATTACTCTATTTATGTTGTAACGCAATGTTACTTACACTACTTACTACTATATATAATAAGTAAAACATTTATAAAATACATTTAAAATATTCAACGAAGTTTTGCTATTAAATGGGCTTTTGTAATAGATAAAAATCTTTTTTTAAAGTTTTGAAATAAGAACCGATGTTTTTAAACAGAATATCAATTCCTAAAAAAAAAAAATATATCTGCGATTATCTACTTTATTAAAATAGAAATAAAGTCTATGTTGTTTTTTTTCTTCTGAGGTGTCAAAGTGACGACAATATGAACGCCATTATGCGTCACATTTAAAAACATTCGATTCTAATTTCTGATTCTTTATTGGGAGGACGAAAGTTTTCCACTTTTTTCTTAATTATTTAAATATATATAGAAATTAAAAGTAATTACCGTATTGACTGATTTATTTATGGTGCAATATAATTTATTTATTTGAAGAAATACAAGTATCTTACGTGATACGTCCAATATTTTATTTATAAAAAAGCCTATTTTTAAAGACAATATTTAACATAAACGCAAGTTATGAATTAATAATTCGTTATAAAATAAATTGTAAATGCCAAATGACAAATTGCTGTTTAATATTGTATCAGTAACGCGATAAGTTGTTTTAATTATTTTATCGCTTGTAAGTACGGTGTCAATTGTCGTATTTAAGGTCGTAAACGTGTTTAATATGAAATAACTCGACGTTTAAATAATTTAATCTTATCCAGGCACCATTTTAATGTAATGAATACTATTAAATTAATTTTCTGTTTTATTTTATCTATGCGAAATTTTCAGTATAAAAGATTCCTTGCAATACTTACTCGTTGTCACCAATGAGGGGAGTGTCGCATGACACCTACCGATGTTTTGAAATTAGAACGCCGCATTCGCAACTTGAACCTACGAATTACAATTTAAAAAAAGAAGGGCCCCGTTTCATTCTTTTGCTTCTGTTGACAAACTTTATTATATGACTATATCATATAGTTTAAACGAAACTAAACCTTATTATGATATGTATAAGAGTAATGTATTTATAATTATCTTTATTATAATATTGTGGGATCACACAAAAGCGTTTATTTTTCTCTTTGTCCAGTATTAACGCGTCGATTTGGGCGTTAAGTTCCTTTTTTGAAAAATGAATAGGTAAATACTATCGGGTCATGTTGCAAAGCATTTAAGTATTAGGACGCTGATTTGGGAGCGTCATATAAAAATGTGTTTTAATAATAAATAATAAGGTATGTTATCTATTGAGCAATATATCAGGGATAACTTGAGATAATGGGCTTAACGAATATTATTTATAAACGGAATTAGTATTGATAGTTTTTGTTTAAACTATTTTATATTTTAAATTATCGTTTCATCTAATGGCGGGACAGATGGTCAGATGTCACCATTAAAACTAAAGGTGACAATTCCCCTAATTCTATGTTTAATTGGTCGTGTGCTTATAATAATAATAGTAACATATTTTTAATGTAGTTTTTTGACATATTAGTATTAATTTAAAAATGGAACAGTTCAAAATTTCTTACTGAAATCATTTCTAAGTATGAACTGTCATTTAAGTTAGTAGTGCAATAATAAAAGTGGCTTATTAGGTACATTTTTGCGTTCAGAAATCGGCTAAATATATATATTTTTTAATATTGTTTGTCAGTACAAATAATGATTTTTATTTATTATTTATTGGTGACTCATTTAAGTAGCAATTGTATGTTTAATGTATAATTGCAATTAATAACTTGTATATACATATTACTCACGTGCGGCAATAAAGAGGCTTTTTTGTTATTGAATTATCGTTATATGTTATTATTTTTATTGTATATTTATTTACATTACAGAAGTTTTAAAATCGCGGTTGTTACAACAATTTGTTAAGAATAACGCACATGTATTAGTTATTTAGGTATGGTAATGATGAGCAAGACTTAAATGTTCAAAATTCTTAAAATGTTAACAAAAGTCTATCGATATGTAAAAGGATTGCGTAAAATAAAATAGACTACAGTGATATATAAAATATGTTTAAAAATATATATATATTTTATTAAAAATGTGAATGTGATCTGTGTTAATATAAAAAATGTAGTAAAGTTATCATTTAATTAATTGATTTAAGATAAAAATTAAAATCTTATGCAACACAGAGCTTTATCTCACGGATGTTTTTAAAATCAATGGCTAATCCGTGGATCGCCGGGAAACCTTACTTATAGTGGACTGTGGGAGATACGTTGAATACGAAATACCAGCATGAAGTCGTACATGTTGCTTACTTTGATTTTAAACATTATAAACCCTATCTACAACCTTAGTACGAGTTCGCAACTTTACTACATACGTAGCGTTGATAGTTTCCCATTCACAAAACTCCGTACATATTAATAACTTAAGTTGTTGAATGGAAAAAGTGAAACGCTTGTCATAAGGAAACACTAAAGTTAAGCATATTTTTTCGAATTTAGTATGTGTGTTTCATAATGTGCATATGCATGCCGATAAAATTAAGTCCATCCAAATGTATTACGAATTCCGTTAAGGAGTTACGAGCGATAAGAATACATACATACAATGTTGGGTCGAAAAAAAAATTGCAAATACATATTTATTTTCGTACAATTTTAATTCTCATATAATTGAATTAATATTAATGAAGTACTACACACAATTTTTGGAGCTTCACCGATAACATCTAACGCGACTACATAAACTATGGACTTGGTTATATTTGGAATATATATATATATTATATATATATATATATATTAGTAATAAAGAAATGTACGTTGCGTTTCGTTTCGTTTTGTTTTGTTTTTTTAATTAACACAAATAAATATTTTGTACTGTAATATAAATTATTTTCAAATAATACATAAAAAAGATATTTTGTTTTGGTAATTTTATATAAAAAACAAACAATGATACAAAGAATTACCTTGAAAAATATATTAATTTAAATTGGTGTGATGTTATTATATATTAATATATGTAAGTACAATGAATGTAGCCAAGTTCATAGTTATCCGTGTCAGTTATGTCTCGATACTATCTAACCGACTGCGATCAAAACATGTAGTAATTGTGTTTTTATTCAAATAACGTTAGATTGATAACATCTGCTCATTATAATAAGATGATTCCACGAAAAATTCAACTAATTGATTATTAACTGAGGCGTAGTGATGTCTATACATTTAATCGATTTTATTTTATATGTATGTATGGTTGTTACTCATTACCTCAAGAACATGAATATAATACATGAATATAACATAAGGAAATTTATGAGTAAAACCGAATACGTTCTGTGCGTAGTGACGATAGACTGGTGGTAAGGATGAGGCAATATCAAAGTATTTAAAGTACCAAAACTTAATAATACTGCTATGTCAATACTTAAATGAAATATGTTATATTATACAAGTACTTAGTTTCAAGGTCACTCTAAACTGTGTAAATATAGATTCGGAATCAGGATATATGATATTAAACATTACATACATCCAAGACATGAACTATCCGTTTCAAACAACTCATTATTATCGGTTCAGCAGTTTTGATAACATTTTATTTAACCAATGAAGACTGTTATAGCATTGCAAAAGCAAATCTCAGAAATAATTTATCAAACATTAATTGAAAATTCCTTTGTAATTTTTTAATTTAATTAAATATTTTCTTTGATACTTTTAGTGAATTATATTTTCCTGGTATTCATATATATGCTAAGTTTTCGTCCGTCGGTAGTGTCTGGTTGTAACACGTAACACGTAACACGTGACAAACGATAACAAATACGTTCATACGTTAACGTAACAGGAACGTTAATAAAGCCTCGCTAATGACATAACTGTTATTTACGCGTGCAGAGGTTAACTCGCGTTAAGGATAAGGTATCCATTATATATATATATAATATTATTTACTCATGTTATATAGTTAGAAATTATTCTTTTTTGTCTTATTCTGTAACTCATTGGCAATACGATAGCTTGTTGTCGTATTTCATATTAAACGCAAAGTAAGGAACATATGAAAATTTAAAAAATTAATATAACACGTATATATATATAATTCTCTCGAAATACGCTTACTCTAAGTTTGCACCGGCTACATGGGGCGTTAATAGTTTGTCATTGATAGTTCCATGCAAATTATAGTATAAAAAGTTTTGTATGCAGTGCAAGGCTTGTTAAAGCTATACATACTGTAATGAAGGCAGTAGAAAACACTCGCGGATCCGTTGTACACAAATAATATTCACTAGCACCGAACGGCCTCACATTAACGCGAGTGACGAAGCCACGCAGTCGCAACCAAAAGTAATATTCGTCGAATAATAAAAAGCCGAGCGCAGTCGTAAAAAGAATTAAAAGAGATCTAACTGTATGGTTTCGGCAAAGGATTGGATAAAATGATAAAAATGGAATATGGTTCTGATGCGAGCCGGCACCAGGGCTGGGACGCGGCGGCTTGTACACATATAACATTTTATATTATACATAATAATGAAATACAAAGTCTAGAAAAATCGTTGAGAATATCGTTATTGTTATCTAATTCAAATTTCATACTTTACTATAATTTATCCAGCTATATAGTTTAGGTGTTAACGTCGATGATGTCGGTAGTTGTTTATCGATATAGTGATCGCCCGTCACTAGCGCGCGTTCCGGAGTCCAACGTCAAAAGAATTAAAAAGTGCCGCTGCAAATGGGTTGCAAAAAATCAAAGCCAACGTAACGTTATTACGGCTCTGAATTTCGTTTATTATATATATATATGTAACATTATGTATTAACTATATAATATATGATATATTCTCAATGATTGTCTTAATATAAATATAAATAATCCTATATATATACTAACTTAATTTTTAAACGAGGGTCCAATCATATTATATTAATTATCATTATATGTAAGTTAGAAAATTTTAAATATCAGGTAGAAATTTAACAATAGATTTTGTTTTATCATTCTTCAAGTATACTAAGAAGAGTTTGCTGAAACTTATTAATAAAACATGTATATGTATATACGTATATATATATATATATATATATATATATATTCAATTTATATGAAAATAAAGATTATTCGTGTGGTTGAAAATTTTAAAACCATTTTCACTTTACTCATTTCACATTAAACATTTTTCTATCTTTAACTTCATTTTTTTTCTTATTTATTTTTATATTATAATATTATTTTTTACATTCATAATTTTCCATTGTATTATATATTTTAGTCACGTTGATAATGTCGTTTCACACTGTCCATATCTTTGAACGATTCATTCGCCGTCGGGTCCGTGTGGCGATGCCTTATGTTTCTTTCTTCGTTGTATCTTTTATTTAAACATTAACATAAATTTTGAAGTATGATCAGTGAAAATTTTGTATGAATTAATTTCAATCATGTCGGATTTTTTTTGACACTTATTTTTGTTTTAACTTTGAAGAAACCTTTACACACTCAGTATATATGACTTTCGACACAAACAGATTCAATCAATATTTATTTGTGATCATAATATTCATAAATAATTTTAAAATGTCTCGTAATGCGATAAATGAATATCAATATTTCGTGTCCGAACAAATGAACGGTAACCGCCTTTCAAAAAAAAAAAAATTTCGCTACAGATTATACAGTATACGCACTAATTCCTCAGAGGCTAATAGAAATAAACAAAAAAAATATTTCCGAACGACTCTCCACGAATGTAACCAACGGACATTAAAATAACTATATTATTTTCGGATAATTTAACAAAATTTGATTCAATGGCGCGTAAAATTGCAAATTAGTTTCAAAGATGGCGAACCCTTTGGGATCTGTCAAGGCAGATGGCTCTAGTTGTTAGTGACCGTCTCTGTGACAATGACGTTGTTGTGTGTAACGTGATCGTTATTATGACAAATGAAAGATTACTTTAATCACGAAATATGTTTAAATAAACAATACCAGTATTACGAAATGATAGGACTTTCGCGTTATGATGAAAAGGCGATTTTGTTTTAAAAAACTAGTTTAAATTTTTACGTAATACATATATTAGTCTCGTTCTTTTATATTAGTTTTCAGAAGATCTTATTTCTATAGAATATATTGCTATTCTTCTATAATAAGACTCTCGTCTTTTGTGTTCTGCTTGCAGTTATATATTAGTGACGTCACAGGTGACTCCTACGTCATTAGTAATACCATAAAATTTTATAAAAGTAAAAATAAAATACAAATATTCTTATTTTATTTTAATACATATATTTTCATATGATAAATACGTGTTGGAGATGAATATTATATATTTTTGTTAATTATTTTTTGTCCAAATACGAGTAAGTCTTGTAATTACCTAAGTCGTTTTACAAACTTATTAAAGTTAATACTATTCATTTCTTTGCAATTATTATAAATTAATGTTTAATGTATGAAAAAAGATTATTTATATTGTAATATATATATCTTTATCAATTTGTTTCTTAACTATTATATACATGTACTGTATGTTGCACGTTGGTCTGTTTGTTACAGAAAAGTCAAATAAAAATTTCTTTATGTAATGATCTTAACTTATAGTTACTCGTTACGTTTCGGTCACGTTGCAGTAACCGTGACCTCTGGCAGACGTGACCTTTATTTAGTCTGTCTGTTGGTAATAATGTTACGCGTACATTCGAACTGTTTTGTAGTATTTTAATACATATATATGTCAAGATCAGATCATATAATCATATATAATATTCGTTCAGTTATAATTATTGCTTATTTTTTTATGAAACTCTACAGTGTAGTCGATATTGTTGTGGAAAAAAAAAATTAATATTAAAACATGATAGTTTTAATATTTTTAGAGACTGTTATTGTCCCATCACTTCCAAACTACTGGACAGACTATAACAAAGCTATTAATTAGATTCAAACAAAAAAATTATGTACGTGTATATATTTCTGACAAATATGTACACATCTATATATATATATTCAGTCTCTTACGCGTCTGTTTGTGATATAAAATACGAATAATGGACTTATTAATATATTTTTGAATTAAATAATTATAAATACCATACAATTAAATGTATGGGATGTAGTTATCTATAAGAATAGGAATTAAGAGCACGTCATAATAGAGCACGCGGTGAGTCCATGGTGAGCCACCCCGTGCTCGATCATTTAACTAGTGTTTATAGCCATTACTCCCCCATCCCGGACTGAATCCCGGGACGGATCCCGTTCCCGCGGGATAAGACATGTCCATAAAGTAGTCGTGTCGCCAAATGTTTGAACAATTCCGTGTTGCGGTTTTTGTTTTGTTAGACAGAATCCTCTATCAACTGTTTGATGGATCTGATTTTTTTTTGATCCTATTATGTAAGTACATATATTATAAATTATATTTTGGAACATAAACAGAATTAAAGATCGGTATTAATTATAATAGAATAATATTCAAGAAGGTTGTATAACAATGCCATCAAAACATAAATATGTACAAATAAAAACGAATTACATATCAACAATTAAAACCTATCTTTGTAAGCTGAAGTAATATAGACATATATTTTATATGAAATATATTAAAGCAAAAATCCTCCCCCGGGCGATCCAATTATCTGTGTGTTGACCGGTAATGGAGTAATTACTGTAGGATATCACGTGATCGCTTTGATCGTAGCACTTTGATGTGGTCTAGAGCCGGTTGAGACATATATACATACATACAAACATACATACAAACATATATACATATAAAAACATTTAAACTTATACATGTAAAATGATAATTGTATTTTAATTTAATTTATTAACAATATCAAAGATCGCCTGGCTTTATAAATACAAGCGTATTAATAGGCGCGAACTCGAGACGATTCTAAATTCGAACTGTTAAATACAGAATCGAATCAAACCGCTCAAATGAAAACAAACATCTCAATTCAAATTTCGAGACGGCTTATTCTAAATTCAAATAGACAATGATGGCTGAAGAGGCACATTAGAGATTTGAAAGCGGAACTTACACTGGAGTTATATTATAGTAATAAATTATTTCATATTATTATATCAGTAAATAATCTATGTATTATAAGTTTATATATATAATTTATTTGTGATAAGGAAAAGTGTAGCATTAAAATATTATATTATTGAATAAAATTGCATCAAAGAAAATTATTATGTTATTAGAAAAATCTTTGATTAATATATATGAAATATTATGAAGCATGTGATATAAAAAAGGCTTTTAATGTAATATATACGAGATATAAATATTGTTTTTAGTATCATAATTGTAATATTGCCAGTGTCCGTTGCACTTAATACGACTATTACACGACCAGTTGGCCAAATGGCGCGAAATCCGACCCTCGGACAAACACAAAACATTGGGGCGGGAGGTACAGATTATAAAAACAGACAGGACGAGGGCATTCATATTGTATTGTGACTAATAAGTATGTTACTCTGAGAGGACATTTCTTAATATAATCAGTTTTGTAAACTATTGCTTGTATTTTATAAAAATTGACTGATTCTATTTTTACTATAAATTACAATAAAAAATTATCTCAATTTATACCTCAAATGTTATATAGAGAATTAAAATAAAACAACCAAAACTATTGATACGTTAAATTATATTGACTTTCGACTTTTCATAATAATGCTTATATTGAAAATTCTATTACTGTTTGGATGTGTAACATTATATAATATTTTAAGGGTTGTTAATCTTTTGCCTTATCTGTGGCACATTAGGCCTCCACTGCGCCGGCGGGACTCTAATGGCGCTCGGCTAATGGCCCCGACACATATTTTCAATTCATTCCGACCTATTAGTGGTAGCCCGAGCTTTATTACAGATGATTTTTTTACGATTATTATCTTATTCGACTGAGGTTTTGCGAATATATACATATACATATTTAATTGTGTATTAATGAAAAAAATAATCATGATATATGTATATGATTTTTTATACGAATAAATTTGATAGTGTGGATTTGTAAAGATATACATGACGCGAAATAGTGCTTAAAATAGACATGTTCTGTCATCTACGTATAAATAATTAATATTATTAAATTATTATTATAACACGCCTACATAAAAAAAGATAGCAATCAAAATGAATGTCACTTATAAAATGTTTATTTATAAAACAATACATTTGTTACGTCATTAATTCGCTAAATTGTAATAGGCTTAATGTCGTTAAGTCACACCCAACAGTAATTTTATTCATAAACTCTAATTGACATGGAAACTGATTCATATAGACTTAATTACGCACCCTCTGCGTGTTTTAACAACGTATTACTTTTTTTAAGCGACAATTCATCTTCATGCGAGGCTTTTAAAAATCGCCATCAAAGTTTATTAAATATACACAAAAATAGGTTTTATATGTGAGTGACAGAGTCCACACTGGCTGTATATATATGACCTTTTCGTCCGAAATGCAAACGGACCATCTGCCACCACAATGGGCACTTACATGCGCACTTGGAATGCTTTTTTGAAAATCGAATGTCATTTTTAGTGTGCAATTAAAACTAAACTCTATAACATTAATAATAAGGTTAATTTTCATCCAATCCATTAGGAAGATTCTCCCCGATTTTATTCGGTTTAAGTATAATGAATCGTAAATTCGATCTTTGACACCTTTTTCATTTGGATTCGAGACTTACATTTCTATGATTGTATAATAATAGAAAGTATATTCTGGAACTTATTTTGTGCGGGATAAGGTTCGGTTTGGTCTGTGTGACCCGAGTGTGTGAATTAAGACCCGCGTATTCGCTATTCGATAGTAATTCGTAGGGTGAATGGAATGATTTTCGGCTGAGCGTCATTTTATTCAGTGATGTAATTGTATTCTGCTGTGATGGAGACCATATTTGTTATTTCGAGTCTCGTGCCGTTCAACAAATTAGTTGTGAGGGCTTCCTTTAACATTGTTTATATTTGTAGCTTGTTGTGAGTAATTTCGTTATTTTCGTGTATATTATAATTTGTGTTGTACAATATAAGAATTTTTAAGATGTAATTTAATATGAAATAATGCTAATTAATTAGGACGTGTTCTAATGTATTAAATATGGACTATGTTATTTTTTTTAGATTATTTTATATTGATGATAACCTCAAAAAAGATTCTTTATCACGAAAAGAAATATGTATGTTGAACTATTCTCACAACAAAGCCTATACAATTGAAAAGGTATTATCATAATCGGTCAAGGCAAAAGATTATGGTTTTCACAAAATTCTAATCAAAACTAACTACAATTGATTTTTTTTTTATTTATTTACATACATATTTAAAATTTATTGTTAGAAAATATGATCCAGAATACTTTCAGCTTGAAGAGAATAATTCTCAGAAATTATTCAATATAGTTAGGTAACACTGAAAATGTTTAGAAAATGATACGCTAATACTTTTATTGTTTTTTGTAGTACTCTCCGTTCCTCTCTACACATCGGCGCGTTCGATGGAACAACTGAAATGCAGTGGGCCCGTTCTTCCTTAAGGATCTCTTCTATGGCATGTTCCCAAACTTTCACCACATCTTCAGACCTCGTAAAGCGAATACCTTGAATTTTATGTTTTTGGATATAAATAAAAGTTTTAGCTGTCGATTTTTTTCCAATACAACAGACAAACAGCGAGTGACATACAAGTCTGCAGTACCTGTCCTTCCATTTTCCAGCACAACCGTCGCGAAATAACCTCTCGAGCAAAGAATAAGGCAACCGTCTTTTTTCCTTGACTTCTTCGTTTCTTTACGTCAGTTGACCGATCCTCGAAAGGAAACACGTACTGAGCTGATTGTCTTTTGGTTTCGGGTTCATAGCAATATGTCCTAGTTTTCATCACCTGTGTCATGTCGATGTCAAAGTCACCACGGTGGAAATTATCTATCATTTGGCAACACCAGTCGATGCGAAGGTGTTTCTGGTCGTCGGTTAAAGTATGGGGAATCCATCTGGTACGAAGCTTCCTGACGCCTGAATGTTCTTGTAATATTTTTTGAATTTGACTCATTATAATGCCTAGGCTCGCCCGTATCTGCTCTTAGGTCACTCTCTTATCTTCCTCCATCAGGCGTCGCACGGCACTGATGTTATCTTCAGTAGTCGCTGTTAAAGGACGTCCTTCACGAGGATCATCATTGAGATTGCTAATTCCACGCTTAAACTCGTTAAACCAATTGCAAATAGTGGCACCAGATGGGGCTTTGTTCTTGAGTAAACTAACAACGTAAGTCATAATAAATACCTACATTGACCGAAAATTTTCTCGCGTTAGGTTCATTTTCACGTGTAACAGGAGTTTTTGATTTGCCCCATATTTCCAAAACAAATGACAAATAAATGCAATGTACTACATCAGATTAGCAAAGAGTTCTAAAATTGAAATTAAAAAAGTTTTCATTAGCTATGTTTCTAACTGGCCAGTTGTAAACATTTCGTTACCCACAGCCACGTATATATATAGGTAAATGTTAATTAATTTTTAAATGTAACTATGTACGTTTTATTTATTTTTTATTTAGCTATTAAATTATAACAATTATTTTAAGGTATTTTTAATATATTTTTTCTGTATGTTTCAATGTTTCTTGAATTATACGTTACAAATAATCAGAAAGAATAGGAGAAACTTTGGAGGATTTTAAGAAAATTTTATAAAAATTAATAACATTTCTAGAGTATTATTGGATTCCGGTTATTAAAATGATGCTAATAAGGAATTGGAGCTATAATTAGAAATCTACTATTGATAAAGTATTGTAAAATAAATATTATTTAAAAGTATCCTACATGGACAGCTAATACGAGAAATTGTTGCTGTCATAATCACCGCGGCTGATAACAATCATCTTTAACGTATCCCCTCTCTCGGATCGGCTGTAACGCGACATGAGATAGTCATCAAAAATAATTATCATCATCATAACCATTGTCTATTTTCCAACTATTATAATGTCGGTGATATGAATATAGATTTTTATAACATATATATCTCTAGAACCTATTTTAAGTGTTTACTGAGGCAATAATTTTTATCTTAAAATATACAACTCTGTTAATTTACAAGATAACTGTACTGTACTGTAAAAAAACATGAAATATATGACACTATGAGCCATAGAGAAGGCAATATATATTTAATAAGATAAAATGAACTATATATATATATATATATATATATATATATATATATATATATATATATATATATATATGTCTATATACAAAGTTAAATCAGAATAAGTATTGGAGTAAAGTCACATATACAAAAAACAAACAGATGAATGATATATGAGCTGTGTAGTAAAAAAAAATATTTTACTTGGTATATTCATAATTTGTATAATTAAATAATTTTGCTTAAATGGTAACACATTTTTTTATATGTTTGAACAAAGCACGTAAGAGCAAAAAAAAAATTCTTTAATATAACATATTTCTCCACAAAAAAGTTTTATCAATTACGTTTAAATAATAAAATATATTTTTTAAATTTTTTTTTTTTTTATCTATGCTTAGTTAAGATAAAAACATATTTTTATCTGTAAATGGTCTAGTTTTACAGTATAAAAATCTCTTTATTATATTAACTATAATATATATAATTTAAATTTTAATACATTATTGTTATGTTTGTGTGTCCTGTCTGTTTGTTGTAGACGTGATTTCCCAGAGGCATGTCACACCAATCACAGTTAGGGTTCACACATATATAATGCAAGACAAAAAAAATCGTATACTTTTATATAAATATATATATTAATATAAATATATATATCATTCTATGTAGTCTTTTATATATTTTAATAATTTTTTTTTATATAAAACAAGAATTCATTGAATTTGTTATTTTTTTTATTACAAAACTATTAATCCGTTTTAATAGTCTAAAATAAAGGCCAATATTTTCAAATATATACGTTATTGTGATCAGAGCTAAAAAAGTATATAATATTTCTAGGTGTAAAATGAAAAAATGTTTTCGACAACCCTGTACTCTAATATTCTGTTAATCATCACCTCAAAGGTGGCTTCAAACTGTTCCTCGTCCTAAATACGGAACGAGACACCAACTTTTGCCAGCAACATTTTTAGTTTGTACGTAATATTATTTTGACTTCATACATAACATTTTGAAATGTAATGTTTAATATAATTAATGCTTGTTTGTTTGTTTGTTTGTTGCTTACAAAAAAATATTTTCGATATACGAATAAGGAATTGCTTCAAAATATACTAATAAACATATATATGAATGTACCTAATTATTTTACTTTATCACAACTATTTTCTGAGTAATTACGTTGAAGTACAAACATACGAGTTACAAAGTAACAAATAAGATTTCAAATGTCACCAAGAATTTCTAATTATTTAATAATTGACATAAACTATAGAATTTATACGGCTACAAATGACAGAAATCCTTTGACAGATGTGTCATTTTAGTTTTTATGTATATCAGTTCTAATATACTACTCAATTACAACCTCCTTCGTGTTTTCGCGGTCTGAATGACGTTTCTATATTTTTTTTTCATCCGATGATTTTTCCGCGTCACCAGACTCGCGGATGACTGCGTTCTCATTTGAGCAATGGCATTTGACGGCTGTGCCTTTGTCGTTGAGAGAGAAAAAAAAAAACAATTTTGTTTATGCTCCATTTTTGATTGAAGCTCTAGATACAAGTCTTTTGGTGATTACTATTGATTGTGATATTTTTTATTTTTTATTCACGGTCACAATATGAATAATGAAAATAATAGATCGTTACAAAATATTTAATTTTCCGAACACCAGCTCCACGGTTCCGTCGTTTGCTTAACAGAAAAGCACATTAATTAATAATTGACAAATTCTCATAGAATGCTAACAAGAAAAAAGCAAACAAAATAATAATTGTATAACAAAAAAGCGAAACAACGTAACTTTATTAATCAAAGTAAGTGAAGAAAATAATCCTATGAGGTACGAAACTCATTAATATTTATTGAAAAAACTGTTCGAGTCGAATGTTAAACAATTTCTGTTATACCAAGTCAGCTGGAATGACGTTTGATATAGGAGCGAAAGCTACAAGCTGAAAGCGACTCTAATACTAACGAAATAAGACTGAAATTTAAAATTTATACTAAACCAACAGTCGGACGAATCCGATACAAATTTGATTTACATTTCAATTACAAACAGATGTATCTTATTATGTGGGTTTTAAGGTTGATTTTCATTTGATACGTTTCTTTTATTTGTATTGTCATATGATAATACCATTTTTCATATTAAAAGTTCGGGACGTATCCCGAGTGAGATATCGAAGGGACGGGAATCAAACCTATTATGACTGCATTAATAATGATTTCATGATTTATATTTAGATAATATTGAACTTGAGGGATGCCATTATATTTTTGAAGTTTAATAATTAGGGTTGCCATAATTAGTATGCATGCTTTTAAATAATGTATTTTTAATAAATGCATTAATGAGACGAAATGAAATGTTTAAGGAGGTTTTTATTACTTGTCAAGCTATTTGTATTGAATTATGGAATACGTAAATGTGAATATTTAAAATTAAATTAATTATTCAAGTATTCATAATATAAACATAAAGAAATTATTTCTATCAATTAAATAAAGCTTTAATGATGACAATAAACAAATATCATTGTAGCCACATTCAAACAAATTCGCAAAAAAGCAATCAATCAAAGGCACATGCATTAAACCTCCTTTCCAATTACAACCCCATTTATTTCGATCGGGCAACACTAAATTACCGAATAACATGTTGACGACAAAATGCTTTTCAATCTCCACTAACAATATTCCCCTAAAGGAGGCCCCTTTTGTACAGTGCCCCCAAATGCCAATCTGAGAAGATTGCTTTTTTTCTTTTGTTAGTTTTCAATGCGCGTATGTAGCTCTGAACTCGGCGAGGTCCTTTGTAGGTGATTAAATATGGACGTCTGTCAAAACTTCCCGCCATTTCGGGTTACACTCTACGCGAGCGGCACAGAGTACAAATACGCCTGACAGATTATAGACGACTGCAAATGAATAAACCAGCTCATAAAATACGGATTGGTTGTTTAATGGTTTCTTGATTCGTGTATTTATCCGGTGATTAAATATGTCCTGCTTTGAAGCTCCACTTCTGAAACCAAATTTACTATATACATGTACGTCTTCATGTTAAACTATTTTGGTTAATGTCTAACTATATCTTAATAAAGTTGTGTTCGTTTATAAAACTCTCTCATAGAAGATAAAACAGAAGATTTCAACGTTCCACTCCCCTTTAATACAAAGCCTAGCCATTCATATAAAATTCAATAATTATTTAAAAAAAAAAAAAAACAAAAACGAAAAAAACAATATCATTTAAATCTTGTATAATTCGCTTAAATAAATGTCAAAAGTGATTATTATATCCAAAGCCTTATTTATATTAATAAGTTCTCAATAACATCTATTCAACATATGAATATTTCGATTTTAAGTAAAAGTTCCAATATCTAAAAATGAACCAAAAAAACGAAACATCGAAAAACAGAAGGCCTTTTCATTTCTAATTTCAAAACATTGCAAATTTGATATTTGAATTGAGAACTTTGAAAGGACTGAGCCAGCGCTCGTTTACACGACGGACAAACGACAACCAATAATATCATATTTGTTATAAATAATATAAAGTGCTTAATTATCGCTTAAAAGTCAACAAAAAATGATATTCTCTTTTAAATTATTATATTCAAAGTTTTAAATGATATAAACATTAATAATTTTTTATTTATGTCGTATTCGGATCGTTTAAACGGGCCTATGTCCGATCCTCCAATTTGTCTGATTGACGTACGGTTCGATTTACAAACAGCTCAAAGACTTCTGTGATACAAATGGACCGGAAAAGCTGTGACGGAACTGCATATGATGTTTCGAAAGCACATACATATACACAAAAACAGACACACACACACAAGTAACAACAAAGTTAATTTACACAGAAACATAATTAAAAACGTTCGATTGATATAGTGTCAATATAAAGAACATTAACTAAATATTTGTTTATATAAATAATTTAACTTGTAAAATATTTTGTATTATCAATAATTTAAACTTTCTCAGTTACTGTTTTGGTTAATATCACGGATAGCGAAAATCAAATCTTATATCAAAACTGTAATCTGAACATCTTATTATATACTTTATTCACTTATAAATAAAGTCTAATGTTGCTTGCATGCAGTGAGTACATTAACCACTACAAAGACATATTTCATCATTGACTTTGTCTTTGAATCCACGTTCGGAAACTAAATTGAAATGCTACCTGTGAATACTAAGCTAGTAACATAATTCTGTTTTATTCACAAATCTAACTAGGCTTTCCGCGCGGACGCGTCTGGCTTTAGCTATTTTTATGTAATGTCCTATACATTATACGGATTGTATATAGACAAAATGTCAGAATGTAAACCTTGTGGAGTGTCTGAAGAAAGTTTCTTCGTATTAATGAATTTTGAGTTTGTTCATTTTGATAAATATTTTTAAGTGATAATACGACACTTATATGACAATTTTAATTTTAATATTAATATATGTATAGATAGATGTGGATGTCTGTTTGTAGCTATATTTATGTATCTAAATATAAAAATAACTATTGTAAATATATTTATAGATATGTATATGTTTTGTTAATGTTAGCGTCCAAAAATATAAGTTTCCGAACCATTTATATACCTGACATTAATTTGTCTCTGACAGTATCATTCATATAATCTATGGTTTTGATCAAACGTAGATACGTCGGATTTATTTTTAATACCTTTGATAAAAAAAAAAAATACATTTAAGCTCTATGGTTTTTAAATACAGACGCGTAGTTATTTCATATAAAAATTTTTTTTGTTTCACATTTTGTATAAAAAAATAATTTATAGCATACATTAAATAAAAGTACTATTCTTATATAATACAATTAAATTAATATAGTATTTTATTACGTCAATAATGTTTATATCTTATAACGAGTTTCAAACTATATACGTAAAGTTTTTTGTTTTTCTTGACCTGATATACGTTAGTATCATAATCAACATTTATTAGTGTATTCGATGAGTTTGTTTGTTTGTAGTTAACGATGTAGGACTCGTTATAAGGCTGCGTTGGTATGCTTTGAGGAATTCTATTGAGATCTGATGGAAAGATGAAGAGAAGGTGGTCTCGAGGAGACACTTTACAAGATTAAAAATATATATTTTTGAATATTTAATCCATTATTTTTAATAATTAAATCACTATAATCACGTATTTTTGTTTTATATTAAATAAACTAAAATTATATGAAAAATTATGTAATAAAGACATCGTCAATAAATTGTTTTTAACTATATAAGTGAGTATTAAATAATAAGGAGCGTTTGAAATATTTTTGTATTTTATTAATAAACTAGGAACCATCCCCGGTTTTGCACGGGCTCTTTACAAAAAATATTAAAATAGCCTGTTTAATTTTGAGATTATTAAACTTATATTATGATAACTTTCAAATGGGACGCCCGATTTAAATGATTTAAAAAGTAATTTAGTAATTTACTTAAAAGTAATTTAAGTATTGCATACTAATGTAGGCTTGAAAACGAAGTAATTTATTTTGATAAGACTTAATACCGTATTTATGTATATTGCTTTCCAATAAACAGTTAGGAATGCCAATTTTTATAAGTTGTAAAATGAATATAGTATGTTATTTTTCTGTACACCTATATAAGATACACAAGTCCACCATATATTAATTTGTTATATCTCAAAGACTTAAGACAGCCTTTTCGTTTAAAGCTCTCAGACAGCTCATGTTTTCCCGACATCTTCAACAAATATCATTAATGTACACACAAGTAAATACAAAAACTCAACAAATTATATACTAAAACCTTCCTCGAGAATCACGCTATCGAGTGGTGATAACTGTTTGATAATCGGTGCAGTAGTTTTTCCGTTTATCGCGTACAGACAGACAGACGCGGCGAGGGACTTTGTTTTATAATATGTATTGATAATGATTCCTATGTTTGAGATGATATCAACACTGTTTTATTTAATTTTTACTTATTTATTTAAAAATTCGTATTAATAAACAAATTCTTATGTCAAACTATCGATGTAGAAAAAATAATAAAATCAAACAAAAAGAAATTTAAGAAACAAAGAAACAATGTCTGTTTTTGCATTACTGTAAAACATTAAATGTACAACGACACACTAAGTCGAGTATTTAATAAAATAAACTAAGCTCTTCATAACATTTGAATATATACCGAGTTTTATTAAACTAAATATACGCGTGTTAGTTACAGAGGAGTGAGGAGTGAGGAGTGAGGAGTGAGGAGCTCCATTAAACGAAGAAGTTGATAAATAAAACTAAGTATAAAGCCAAAGGTTCCAACTTCAACATGGAGGCCGACCCAATTTTCTTATTAGAATTTAGAAATGTTTCAGATACTTCTATTTGATAAGATTTGCGTGATAAACTCTTATATATAATATAAACAAATTTAAATGCATATATATTTAAAAAAAAAGCAATCAAACTTTTTTATAACACGACGTTCTAAATTTGAATTACATTTAATATTTTCAATACAACGTTTGCAATCATACAGCCAATGTCAGGTAATAAAAACTCTATGGTGTTAATCAAAAATATAAAGCTACAAATTAATTTAACAGCTGATAAGCGATAGCGTCTTGCGGGCACTAATCGTAATTAAGAGCTCGTCTGATTAGAGCTCTTATAATTACTTAAATTTTACTTGCGACTCCACCCTAGACCCGTTAGGACTAACGTGGATATGATATATAATATACTATATTAACTATATATACTGATATTAATAAAATATAAGTCTTAAAGAAAAATAAATATTGGGATAGAAATATTTAAATGGAATATCATAGTTTTATTTCTTGCCAATCAATGGCACAATTGAACTCATTAAAACATAATAACATTTGCTATAATCCACGGATCTGCCCTAATCCCCTCCCCTGGAGTGAGGTCGGGGGTGGCGGGGTGGAGGGGATGGTATAACATTTAGCGTTAAGCAGCGTCGGCCAAATTTGCGGGAGACAACATCTTAGCTTTGTACATACGAAATCAAAAGTGCTTTTATTAAAAAAAAATTTTTTTTTTGATATTCACACAATTTTTTTATTATCATTTATAACATTCATAAAATAATATTTGATTAACTTCTGTTATGTTTTATTTTTAATTATTAAAAATCTATTAAAATGTACAGGTCCTGAGGTACACAAGCACTAATTCGTTCACGTCTACTTAAAGAAATCTTTTTTATAAACATATATATAATGATTGTTAACACTTTTCACTCCGACTGTACCTCATATTGTGACTCAGCTACACCTTTGAGATATTCTTCTAAAGAGCATGAATTAACTCGTGTGAGACGGAGAGACGTTTTGATACTTTAAATAATATATTATATAAAATATAATTCACATACATATATAACGCATATACACCTATAAACATATATATAGTACAAACGTCAATTAAATGTTAAGTTAAAAATTATTTTATACCGATATTAAATATAATTAAAAAGCTCTCCCTATGCCATTCTAAGAGATCTACCAAAACATTATAAACCTCCCATAATGCATAAAAATATTGTATCTAAATTATAATTAATATCGGCTTGATGATCTTAATCATTTTAGTATCGTTTACACTCTAATGGGGAACATATATACATACATACATACATATAAATAATAATCATCAAGACAGTTTGTTCCAACAAATACCAAAACCTCTTAAATGAAGTCGAGTCGAAATAAATAAACTTGTACATCTGAGGGACTTGCTAATTACTGACAGACGACGGCTGACGACACTCTGATTATATTTATATATGGAACTATATTATTATAAATATACCGTATATATACACGTTTTGAGTTAAATTTTTATGTTGATATTGAAGTTATAAATTAAAATGTTCCTGTATTAAGTAAATCAAATATATTTTTAACTCAAAAAAATAATGACGCAATCTCAGTTAATATTCCATTCGTATTTCGAACGTAATTCGAAATTCAAAATCCGGAAGCGTTGATCGGGGAAGGAAAAGGCGGGAAATAATTAGCCGTCCCGCTCTGAGAGCCGCGGGCGAAGGAAGCTCGCCATACAGCCACAGTGTTACTACGGAGTTTGTTATTCAAATTGAATGTGAAAATTTTGTTCAGTGTTGCAACAATGTGTTTTAAAATTTGTTTTACTTTTTTTCCTACGTTTTTTTTATTACATTCGATAATCTTCCTCTTTGATTTGAAGCAGTTATTTTTGTACATTTTATTGATTTCTTATTATTTTTCGTATGTATAATATATAATCTTATTTTTACGGCCGTCCCTGTTTATTTGACTTTGAATTCCCACAATAGTAAGGTTTGTAAATTTATGAGGGTTTTAAAGTATTGCGTAAAAACGCAGTAAATAAAGTTAGGGTACCGCAGTGATATTAAAAAAATATTACATATAAATACCAAATCTCGGTTTTAATTTATTAAAATAAATATATGAAAGGAATCAACATATTATAATATTATTTTATGTTATATTTAGATTAAAAAACACATACGATTGTCAAAGAAATAAATCGTTGTATTGTAAATATTAACGGAACCCTGTCCTTTGACAGAACAACAAATAATATACGAGTATATAAATGTATATCAAATTGGTCACGTATCTGATCCCATTTACGTCTCTCAATTTCTCATATGGCAACACCGAGTCACAAAATGGCCTTATTATCTGTGCTAATAAAAATTCAGCGCGCGAAAATCCCCGCGCCCCGATTGGTCGGTTCTCCCTCGGGGTGTTCCCTGATTGGTCGGTTCATGTTTATCCCATTTTTAAATTAACTTTCGCTGTCGTCTAGTTAGCCCTGAATTTATTTTCTCGCTTTATTTGCTACGAGTTTTTCGATGATATTTCTTTGGTAGCGAACATTAATTTTTTTGTATTGAATTATTCACAACCTTTTAACCCACTTCTAACTTAATTTACAACCGAACGGTAATTAACGATGACGTCATAATTACTTTATACAAAGCTAATTTTTAAATTAGACTTTCGCATTTATATAAGATGTATTATTTTATACCATCCTTCGTTTATGTCTCCATTGTTCCAAGTCACATAACTTCATATTAAACATATGAACGCGTCTTTACCCCTCCATAATATAACACCTGATTTTCCTCAAAGCCTTCCATATTACCGCTAAATTGGAACGCGGGGCGACACCCCCGCTGTCGGATAATTTCGCCACAGAATCTGGCAACACCGCTAAACTGCTATTTTATGGTGATCTTTAAATCCACCCAATTTTAGGGTTGAATTTAGATGGTAAGACTCAAAGTATAAATAAAGAAATATCTTTAACAGAACGTGTATTGTGAATATATCAGTTTTTGTATATCATAGGTAGCCCGCCGAGCCACTCGGGGTTGGCTTACAAATTGGTAGCGTGAGTAAAATATAGTTGAGTGGCAAAAAAAACTTCAAGAGAACACTTGAAAATGTTGAAATCGAAACATCACATTGAGACCCTTATTTCAATCACAATAAAAACTATAAAGGGGACTCTTCAAGTACAATATATATGGCACGCGGCTGTAAACAATACGTCTTTGAAAAAAAAATATATACAGCTTTTAAAATATTAATCTAAAACATTTAATTGTTCTCTCCTGTTTAAAATTGAGATACTTACTTATTTTTATGATTCTTGACTTTACTGTTCCAAATTTAAAATCACCTAGAGAACTGTTCCAAACAAAACTTTTTTATTTTCCAGATTTAAATAAATCATCTGTAAAAGTATTTAAAATGACACTAAATTATTTAAATGTTCTAAATTTGAAAAGTCTATTGCAAATCAAGGTTCTACAATTGAATGTTCCAAATTTAAAAAACTGTCATGTATAAAATTGAACGTGAATGACGGGCTCTTCACATTTGATTCATTTACCTTAAAAAAAGTAATTGTAAAGCCGGTTCCACACTCCCAGGCATATTGCTATATTTAATTAGAGCTGTAATGGCCGGCGCGTGGCTGTACTTTGCCGGAAGAGGGTTTTGAAACTTTTGTACGTTTTGTTATAATATTGTTATTTTAACGAACCGATATGTGAGAATATTGTTAATAGATTTGTGATATTATATATAATACATATTTTTGTGCAATGATTAAAAAAGGATATTGAAAATTTTTAAAAATTTTAAATATGAATTACATACATTATAAAACAATTTTTCATTCAAAAGGTTTTTACAGTTAACAATTCTATGTAGATATATTTTTTTAAATTAAAATATCCCCACTATCGTCCCACTAATTGTGGAGTCGTTAGTTTAGTGAAAAATGATACTTGGCGGCAAATTGAGTCCACGTGCGTAGGGGCTTTACACATACAGTAATAACGTCATTAATTATAGTAAATTATACAGTTTAAGAGATAAAAAAACAAGATATATAAACACATTTATATTAATAATATAAACTTTTTAGCACTGTCAGTTAAATGTCCTGGTTAGCGGTGACTGGTGTGGCATATTTTATTACAAATCAATAAATTATATACAAGAGGTTTAAATAACCTTAATATCATTAAGGGTAATATGAAATAAACGATTGAATATAAACACGCAATAAAAAAAGCTTTTAATGTACAATACGTTCAGGATTAAACATTCCAAGGGAACCTCCTTGTTTCGGCGTTACGTGTAATCCTCGCACTTTTACTTTCGTTGTAAAAAAAAAAACATTGTCTATGACAAAAACCGCGCGTATAATGTTACGTAAATAATGGCGCTAAAGTGTCCTTAACAACACCGATCTTACAGATAATGTGTTTCATTTGAAGATAAAAAAAAAATGTTTTAAATTTGCAATGGTTTTAATCTTTCTGGCAATATTATTATTAATATAATTAAATTTTTTAAATTATAATTGAAATAAATTTAATGAAATCAAATGACCAATGATGTGTGTTTATATTTACGATATATTTAAATCATATATTACGATGGTTCTCGTGGTGGTCGTAAGGAACCCTAATCTTCGAGTTCGTCAAAGCGTTGTCAATGTTTAGAGATTAAACGCATAAGATGCAATCATCTCTTAATCTTATGATCGAAATTCCACGCAACACACAAAAAGTATTTATAAGAAAAAAAAATAAGTGTTATTTTTTTTTTATTTCAATTTTCGTTTGGTAACGTCAAAATTAATTTAAAAAAAAATGTTGATAATATAAATAACATGTCTACAGTTTTATTTATAGATATCGCAATATCATTCTTAACACAATAATTATATGGTTCTTAATTAAATCTTTTTGGTGTGCGAGGCTGCCTTAAATAATAATTACAACTATATTGTACAACTGTGACATTGTTCCATTTTCAAATTGAAATCAACACAAGTAAAAGAAATGACGTGAAATATTTCATCCTGCGTTATTATAAATCTTTACTTATAACATAAAGATATTAAGTAATAGTGATCGATAAAAATTAAGAATTGTACAAGAACGGCGAATAAAGGCATTATGAAGATATCGGTCAGTGTGTAAGGAGCTACACTGAGTGTCTATAGAAACAGATTCAATGGCACTTAGAGATTATGGAATTAGCGAAGCAGGCATACACAGACGGACACACAAAGACTCGCCTCGCACTAAGGCGCTTCACACTTAAATAAAACGTGTATATAATAATAGCAATGATTTTAATATGATTTACAACTTTACAAGATAGTAAATAAATTTTTATATATAGATTAGTTAGTTTTACTTATAATAATAATAATAATTATAAATTAAACGTATTTTATAAATGTATTAAATAAAAAGTTATATTTAAACGCAAGCAAAGGCGCGGGAGGTTATAGTTAAGGCGATTTATGTGTCCAATGTGAAGACGCCCTTACGTAACATATTGTCAATACAACAAAAGTTCGGTCACCTCAAAGATTAGGAAAAAAAATTGAAGAGGTGGTGATACCTCAAGGGGCGTTAGGGATTTATAGGAGTTACAACTATTGATGTAAATACTTCAAGAGATATTATTTATATTACTTTATTACAAATAAAATGTACGTATATTTTATTTATATTGTTATATATAAGATACTTATTTCAAATAAAATTTAAAGAATACTTTATCATAATAATATTATACTCGTTTTATTACGTCTAAACTAAATCGTGCGTCGTAGTCAAGACTTATAGTAAGCAACAATTGTAGAAATATTTAATGAGGATAGTGGCTGAGAAACTGAGTTTTAGGTTTCAGCCAGATTCTGATGGGAAACTATAGAATTACAGAATTTAAAATCAAAATATGAATATCTCAGTAAGTACCTACTCATCGTAGAATTTTCTCTCGCGGAGTGTGAAGCGCAAATCTATCCGGAATCCTCAACATTAAGTAATTAAGACTATGAATATTTTTGTAGCGTCTTATACTATGTAAGGATTAATTCGTTACAAAGATGTAACGTATAATAAGATAAAAAAAATTGAGAATACGTATCGCGTTTAGATCAAAACCTTTCGAATAATATGTTTATATATGTTAAAGGAAATAAAAGAAGGCCTTTAATATTATTATAACGGTGGAAGCCGTCAGATATGTACAATTACTGAATAGATATGATCAAAGTATGATGCATGGTCCGCGCTAAATTGGATTCCTCTGTTAGGAGCAACCGCGGAGCACTTTGATCTTAACGGACACGTTCTCGAATGTATGTCTGTCTGTTACTGTATCACGAGAATGTTTATCAATATATTTATATGAAATTTACAAAATATTTAGCTTTGTAATAGTAATGTATAGGTTATAAGATAATAAGATTTTATGTTACTTCTGTTTGTACACTGCATTAACTCAATTCTTAACACTCCCCGTACATAATTCTGTAAAATAAACATACATAGTCGGGTGAAAGAATTAGTTATAAGAATATTTTAATACATTGTATTATATTTCATGAATAACTCGAGCGTCAAAAAATAAGATTATAAAACGGATGACAAACGCAAAGACAAGAGGTGTTTATATAGAAGAGTGTCTCAGGGGCGAGGCGCGACGGACACGAGGAGAGAGACTTATACACGAACGCACACACAGTGCCCACCTCACGAACACAGGCCAGTGATACTATCAAGGACCATGCGAACTATATAATATATATATATATATATTTAATATTTTCATCACAAATTATTATTGTTGATCGTCAAGTTTAATGTATTTATGTATACATATATATACATAATTATGTTTTATATATATATAATATATAAAAGTCCACCTCCATACTAACTCTCACATCACAATATTTTACAAGCAAATATAATAAAGCCTCTCAGCTGTAGGTATTTCATCTCCGGAGTGTATGTTGTAGTTCGGATGTATTTTGGGGAGGAATGTGGATGTGCTGTCTAGTATTGTGTGTTTTTTTTCAAAATGTCCAGTTAATGTATAAAGCATGAAGTAGTTAACGGATTTTCGTAAATTATTCCAAATATTTCCTAATAAATTTGCTAATACACATTAATAAAAAAAAAAAAGTAAATTTTTATGTAATTTTAATTTAAAGTAGAAAAATAAAAATTAGATTTATGACAAAACATATATTTGTACATACATATTTATAAATAAAACGTAAAATAAAGTGTTTTCGGAAATATTACATTCAATAAAAAATTATATTCATTATCAAATGGAGGATCCGGCGAGAGCTTCCTGGAATATGAAAATAACACGTAAATTAGAAGACCGTGTACCTCCTGAATAAATCCGAAGAGTTCTATACCTAGTGTGGCCCAAATGCAAGAACTAGACGAGACTTGGCCAGTCTTGGGCTTGGTCTTGGTCTGGCACTACCAGTCTTGGTCTTGTAAATAAATCTTTTTGCACGCTTTTTATATTATTCGTACCGATCAGCGTGTACCCCGAACTCCTATACTTACACCTTGAAACGACACTCACTCCTAACTGCAAGCCGCAAGAGTCTCGCAGGCTTGGTCTTGTTCTTGCTTAAATCTTTTACAGTCAGTCTTGGTCTTGGTCTTGCAATAATGCAAAAACAATACCTAGACTGCAAGACCAAGACCGAATTTGGGCAAAACTATTTATACCAGGGGGAGATAGCTCATGATACACGACGTGTCCCTTCTCCCATCCGGTAACCATTCTTTTATCCTGATAAGTCCTATATACAAACTATTAGTCTCATGGTATGTTACATAAAATATTTTTTCTAACATATTCTTAAATTTTGACACAAAAAAATAATTAAATCTGACGAGATTTAGATTAAAAATAAAGCTTTCATTAAATTATTTTATTAGAATTGTTAGAAGCTCGACATTACCAGAAGTCACTTGTTCAGTCACTAATGACGCAATGACAAATTAAAATATATTTTAATGAGATCTAGGAAATTCGCGAATATTCATTTAAATGTAACTAATATTTTTCGGTTTTTCGCGTATTTTATTGTTTGAACCGTGATCGCGATCGCTGAAAAGTAACCGAAACGTCGGGAGTGTGTAGTATTTTACAAAAATAAATCACGCGTAGTTCATCCGAAAAATATTAGTTTCATCTAAAATATATATCATTGCAATTAAAAGAGATGAAGAGTACTTTTATTTTCATTTTAATAGTTTTATTTGGTATTATAATAATATTCGTAATAAATAATTTAAACTCCGACATCGAAGTCTCAGTCTGAGTCTCGGTCTGAGACTTTCATAAGACACAAGCGTCAGTCTGGACATTTCCTTTCTTACATCATATTATTGTTTGATGATTAAATAAAAGCATCATGAGAATATTTTTACGAGAAAAGTTCTTAAACAACACAATGGAACGCTCCGTGACGCGAAACAAGAATATTGTTGAAATATTTATCCATGGAGTCATTGCGAATATATTATATACATATATTTAATTATTATATACTATAATAATAATAAAAAAGATCTTCTTATGCATGATAAGTAAAATTATTATCACATTACTTCATTTCTGTATTATTTTTTTCTTGAGAACGAAACACACGATATTTGTGTAAATGGCTGTTATTAATAAAAAAAAATTATCTATCGGCATCTCTATGAGATTAATCAAAGGAGAATAACAAAAAAAAAATAAAAAAATCGTACTTCTTACGAACCGAAACGAATCTGTATGATCCGATTTCAGACGTGCAGTAGCTACGACTCATTGACTTTAAAAGCTTTGTACATATAATTATCAAACGGAATTCAACCTTAAGTGCCTTCAAAATTAAGTTCATTTCATCACAGCACCCCATCTATCGGGCAATGTTTACAAGTAGTTGTTTATTGTACCTCGCCACCCGCGGCGTCTGTTTTAGATCCGATTTTTTTTCTCCCGCCCTTCCCTTTGTTGCGATTTTTTTGCCGCCCATTATTAAATAAACTAAATACCGAATATAATGAATATAATGAGTGTAAAAATGGATAAAGCATTGTTATTTGACGGACGCTCGTTTTCGAATGTGAATTACGTTTCGGGGGAAACTATGTCTAGTCTTGACGGAGTACACGCTACGCTGACAACATCCGTGGTGGGTGAAACTATGTTAAATAACTATTAATCACTGTTTGTTTCATTTATAAACCGAACATTTAAAGCCTTTTTTTATCAGTTTACTATAATATAACTTTGTTTTCATATAATTTTTAAAGTGATTTTTTGTTAAAAAGCAAAACCGAAATATACATTTATTGATCGTGTTTTAAACTTTTTAACTAGCAGTGCACTAGTCTATTTCATATTCCCTTTGTTGATTTTATTAGCTATAATCTTGTTAAAAAATCATATATATATATATATATATATATATAATTTCGACGATATATATATAATTTCGTCGAAATTACATATATATATATATATGTAATTTCGACAACTAACATGTAAACCATAACTTAAAAGGCCTCAAAATGCATCATCCCTTTAAAATAATGACAAATAATAAAAATTATTTGATAGAAAATTATAAAGAAAATCCATTTAAAAAATTTATTCATAATATTAACGAAATTAACTTCGAGTTTTCAACATCTTTATCAAACACATGACAACATTAAAAAAATATATAATGTAATTATACTTGGTTATTATTATTACAGTAAAAGCGTGATGTATCAAATTAAATATAAGTTTAATTAAATTAATACTAAGCAAGACAGTTAAAATGATAAAAAGCATGTTTTAATTTTCATATTTCGCTACATCTATTGTTGAGTAGCATTAATAATTTTACATCGCGCTCTCTAGTGTCAGATAGGAATATTACTTTTAAGTGACCTAATATATCGACATCTATAGAGATCCGTTAACATTTTTAACCTAGCATTGTTTGCTTTCTCATTTCTGATGTAAAATAGAGATGGCGCTGTTACTAAAATGTAAATAAAATTCTATTTGTACATACTTCTTACCTCTTTAAAAATAATGTACTACTAACATTTAACAGTACTTACTTTTGTTAGCTTCAGTTACATTTACTACAAATATTCTTATTTGGCTTCTTTTTCTAGGATCACTTAAATATTTAGTTATGAAAATTAAACAAAAACACGTTTATAACAACAAAGGTATATTCAAAGTTCCGTCTTAACATTTCTGTTAGTTATCGACATTTTTAAATTGTTCGGTTTATAATCGTCTTCAACGATCCTCTTGTCTATGATTCGTTTATAAACCAGAGCTGACAATCTCGCTGTTCTATTTTTATCCTCTGATTCGAAGTCTACTTCATAAAGACCGAATCTTTCACTGAAAATAACTCTTAATAAAAATATAATCTAAAAATGTGGATGCAGACAAAAATTAAATCATATTTATAGAAGAAAATAATTTTTGTTTTCTTATCAAACGATTATTGAAATTCAATTTTGTGATTTACGAACAGATTCCAAATCCATGTATGTGTTCAATAAAATATATGCTGACCACAACACCACCTACAAATGTGCATTTACAATAAAATTGAAAAACGTGTACCAAACTAAATGGGTAAATAATATACAGAATAGGGCAACACAAATCACCTGGTTCCAGCGACCCACTCCACATTATCCATTAGGCTCCATGTGGTGTAACCTTTCAAGTCCGTGCCATCTTCTATAGCAAACAGTATAGCCTTCAGGTACAGCCTCAGGTTCTCAACCCTCGTGTCATCCTTCAACCCTGGCCTCGTGGACCAGCCGTGCTCCGTCACAAACATTTGAGGGTAGTCGTACTTTGTATTGAGATATACGCACACCCTGTATATACCGTAGGGCACGCTCTGTGGATTATTACATGATAGCAAGAGATTTCGTATTTAATCTTGCTGGTAAATTGATAAACTATTAGTCCTTAGTGTAAGAGTTATTTCATGAATTATGTGTAAGTCGGTAGGTTTAAGAATGGAGAAACAGCTAATAGTTTTAACGAACCTTCAGCCAGCTAGATGTGGCGTTCTTCCACTCCGCCCTGTAGGTGAGCTCCACGTGAACGTCGTCATCGAAAGATGGCGCTGACATCCACCTGTCCGTGCTCTTCACTAGGACAGTTGTATAATGATTCACTCCCACGAAGTCTGAGGACCCTGGGATCATTTGGTGTCAATTAGTTGCTACTTGAAGCTGAGCCCAGCTAGCCCTCGATGGGTTCTATGTAAAATTAAGTTGGGATCCCTTTCTTATTGTGGTGAACATAAAATATATAACATAACATCCTTACACTAAGATTTACTTTACGATATTTGGTAAAGAACAATAAGACACTATTCTTCACGTCTTTGACACGCGGGTAGATTCAAAGCTTTAGAATAATTTCCATTTTTTTTGCTTTTAACCCATACCAAGAAGAAAGGATATACAGTCAAATTGGATAAGATTGTACTCTTTGTTTGATATCACACGGGGATCCTTAGTTCTTAGTTACCTATTTAAATTAATTATTAATTGTAAATGTAAAGGAAACAATTTAGTTTCCCGTGCATTTATAAATATGTGACGAAACTAAATTTGGAAATTTATAAAGACATCGCCTTTAGCTGATCTCTTTTAATTATATTAGGGTATATGAGTGTCTGTTTTATCATTTTCATAATTGTTAGAATTTTCTTTTTTGTAAAAAACTAAAATTTAGCAAGGAAAAAACATTTTTCTTCAACAGGTAGATTCAAAAATTTTAATTGCATCCATTTTGGCGCGCTCTGTGTCACGTCACAGTCTAAAATTTCATTCTAGAAACATTCAACAATGACTGACATTAATATAGTAGACTGTGACTTAAACTCTCTCGGCTCGATAGCGTTTCGTTACATCTACTTAGAATTTCGATCTTATTTTAAGTACTTTTGAATTATAATTTTTTTACTAAAAAATAACTATAATTAAAAAATTTGATGTTTGCATAATTCGAAGGTAATGTTTATGATAAAAAAAATTAAAACTTTATTCCCTATAATCTTTGAGCACTTCTTTATGTCAGTTCGTTATAATGATTTTTAATTTTGTAATAACGACCTTTGACCTAGGAGCATATCACAAGGATACTAAAACAAACTTATAACATAATACTTACCTTTCAAAAGAGTAACTTCTTCCTTGCTAAGGGCAGGCAGTCTAGATTTCTTGAATCCTTGCTTTATGCTGTTCTGATAGACTCTTTCTTTGACCATTTTAGGGAACCCACCATCTTTCGACCATATGGGATGCATGTAGAGGCCGATCTAAGTTATAAACAAATTCTAATAAATATTTACTTTGGTTTGAAGGACACGACAGAGATGCCATGAGACCGAGTGATAGCTTCTAGTTAACATATTCAACCGACGTGGTCCAACAACAAATTCAGATTAGTCGTATGCCTTGGAATAAAACTAAAACGCGTTCAATATTATTTGTTTCTTGTATTTGAACCGAGGTTAACAAAATTTCATTCATACCATAAATTCTCTGTAAACGTCCGTAGCTTCGACATTTTTTGTGCTGTTATTGACGGGGTCTGCCCAGTTTAATGCAAGCGCTATGCCAACTGATCCTAGAAAATAATACAATTATATTGATACAGAACAACAAAAATTTTATATAAAACTGTGGATTCTGTGAACTTTTTTGCGAAAGTGAGGGCCGCAATTTTCGAATACCTATTAGACTAAACTTGATGTTTATATACACTGCAATAACAGTACATTAGATACAAGCTGCTAGCAAATCAACAAATAAAGACATTAAAGCAATAGTTGAATCTGCATTCAATGGCACCATGTACTGGACCTGGTCACTGTAATAGAACAACCACAAATGTTTTCTTTCTTTCCTTGCGGACGCCAAAAGTTTCAATATACACACTAATGCCTTAGAGGTTTTTCTTTCAAAGCCTTTTACAGCAGACGGACTATCAGCTTCATACTTAGACGTAAGAGATATAAATTAAAATTTACCCTTAAATTTCTTTTTATATTCCCTCTCATATAACCTGTAGGCCCTCGCATGTGCCACCAGCACATTCTTTATACACATGTAATCACCGATTCCACTCGAGCTGATAGCTGGTGCCATCAAACCTTGACCATAACCTTCCACGCATATGGAATTTGGCTGATTGACGGTTATCCAATAAGGAACCTTGTGAGCGAATGCCTTAAAGATCACAGCGGCATAATCTTCAAACCATTTTGTTGACAGCGGATTGGCCCAACCTCCAAAGTCTTGGAGAGTTTGTGGCAAATCAAAGTGGTATAAAGTTATCATTGGCTTTATGTTGTATTTCAATAATTCATCTATCAATTTATCGTAGTATTCGAGACCTTTTTCATTTATTTCATTCGAGAATCCTGAAATAACAAAGATATATTTTACAATAAGATAAAGATAAATCCTATAATCATTGATCACGGTACATCGTCGAGGAAAAACATAATATCAAAGGAACAATATCAAAACATTATTTGATTTGGATTTATTTACTGTGAAACTCAACTAAAGTTAATAAACTTACCTTTTCAAAGAAATGCGTAAAGGTCTTACGGTCCAAAAACAAGCTACTGAACCGATTTCGATGAAGTTTTCAGTAATGTGCCAAATGAGAAAAGACACATACGAAATAACGTGCGGAAACTCGTGTGCATACATAGTGGAAAAAGATTTAAGAATTTAAATACAGTTAGACAAATAACTTTAGGTAGACATTTTCATCTCGTCCGCTATCACGGTCACTGCAAAGTGACCACAACGTCGAGTATGTTGTTGAAATAATAAAAACACGTAGTTATCCGAATATACTAGTTTCATCACACCACCCACCTCTTGGTAATACTCTGGTCCACGATATTGAGAACCTGTAATAGTCCACACCCAATTCCCTCAACATTTCCACATCTCTCTTGTACTGGTGGTAGGAGTTGGATGCTACATCACCATTTCTGCCATCGGATATAATGTCTGGGTTATCGTGGAGGTATTTGTCCCAGATGCTTTCCCCTTTTCCTGTAAGATCGTGGAACTAAAAGCTTGTTTCATGTACATTTATTTTTTTCACTATAATATCACTATGACATTAGCTACGAAACTTTGTCAAGTGCCACATATATTTTGCCACATATATTTTGCCACATATATTACATTAAATTTAACATATATGAAGGTACTTATAGATTTTCTGTATAAGTAAATATACTTCGTTTTTAAAATTACTTACAATTAGAAAATATTTTCAAGGAACGTTTGTTACTTATTATAATACACATATGAGTTGTATTCTTATTAATAAAGAGTAGATAAAAAGAGTAAATTATGTATATAAATAAATCCATTAATTAAAATAAATTAATTAAACTGATATTTGTAATACATTATCATCACACGTGAGATTTTAAATGAAATACCAAAGTTTTTGAAATGAAATAGATGTAATTTCATTCATTCATTCATTCAATCAATCAATCAATCAGTCAATCAAACAATCAATCAATCATTCATTCATCCATCCATCCATTCATTCATTCATTCATTCATTCATTTGTTCATTCATTCATTCAATCAATCAATCAGTCATTCGTTCATATGTTTAAATTATTCACCATCTTCATTCCACGCCCCTTCGACCTGATAAGCCGACGTCCCCGCGCCAAACAAAAAGCCATCGGGGAATCTTCGAACCTTGAGATCCGACCAGCCTTCAACTTGAAATGTACTGGCGCTGAAAACGAAATATACACTTAACTTACCCTTAGTATAATACGACATTTCATAACTTTACTATCAGTGTGTTAAAAAAAATTGTTGACGCAATTAATTTAGTTTTCAATTTAAACAATTTAAAGAATTAGGGTTCAACTTATAATGGTTAAACATTCAATGTTTTTATCTGAGAGATTTAACTCATTAATCACACTGGTGTTCCTGCGATCTCCATCTTAACCTACACACGGCCAATTTCTATGTTTACCAATAAAAACCATCAATTATTTTGGCAAGAAAACGTTAAAAAATTCGCTTGCTATCGTAGTAATGTAAATTTGTACTAAGGATATCGTAAATAAAATGTTCTTTGAAACCCGGCGTTATTCCAAACGCCTAGGTTATCATCTTGTGAGCAAGAAATTATGCAATTATAATTATTACTACAGCAAAACTTGGACTTTAGATATGATTTTAAAAATGTATTAGGCACAAGGTGCCTCGTATGTAAACAATCAATATTTCAACATTTAACTTAAAAATCTACGAGTTTTATCTAATTACAATATTCATGTAAAATGATTCTTTATGTGCTGCTTTTAATAATATCTGTGTTGTATTTCAATCTTAACTATACATTTAGTTTTAATCCATAGTAACTCACCATGATATTAACAAAATTGTTCTAAACATATTGACACGAGCGAATGACACGCGACTCTCTGACACACTGACGATAAAGTAATTAACTGATATTAAAGATAATTTCCCTTTGAGATAGCAAATAATTATAGAAATATTAACAACTATTACAATTTAACAGTTGTCTGTTTGTGGCAATATATTTTTTATATTAACTTAGCTGTTAACTAAATAATATATGTATCGTCTATGAATTCATAGCGTCTACCTGAAGGTCATGCAAATAGTATGGCATGAAATACACTATTATATAATATATTATTTGTTCATTACTAAATACAAGTTTAACTGTTGCGCCTGAATAAATTATGCTTGCAATGACACTTACAAACACATTGCAATTATTCTTGTCTATTGCCATGTCAATAGTGAATATGCATGACAATTTTAATGTTTTTTTTTATTTTGTTAGTGGTTAACGGTTATAGGCACCAGCCCCGGCGTCCATTTAATTTTGCGAATTATTAAACTTATATTATGATAACTTTCAAATGGGACGCCCGATTTAAATAATTTAAAAAGTAATTTACAGATACTGATGTAGGCTTGAAAACCAAGTAATTTATTTTGATAAGACTTAATACCGTATTTATGTAAATAGCTTTCCAATAAACGGTCTACAAATGAAAATTTTTAAAAGTTGTAAAATGTATATAGTATGTTATCCTTAAGGTATAGACATATGCCACCGCGGACTTTTCTGTAGGCCTATACAAGATACACAATTCCACCATATATCATTTTGTTATATCTCAAAGACTTTAGGCAGCTCTCAGACGGCTCATGTTTTCCCGACATCTTCAACAAATATCATGAATGTAAACTCAAGTAAATACAAAAACTCAACAAATTATATACTAAAGCCTTTCTCGAGAATCACGATATCGAGTGGTGATAACTGTTTGATAATCAGTGCAGTAGCTTTCCGTGTATCGCGAACAGACAGACAGACGCGGCGAGGGACTTGTTTTATAATATGTATTGATATTGATGATTGATTGATAAGCTTATAATAAATATTTTTGGTGTATTTAAACACCGCCATTTCTGAACGCTTATTTTGTGACGTCACCGTTTTTTTCACAGATTTCTCAATTTTGGTGACCGTATCATACATATTATCATCTTATTGTACTTATTAAAAGACCAATAACATTGTTCATCAATAATAATAATGATTTTAGAACCTTAATAGCTAACTTAAAGCAATACAAAACAATGCTTTAGTTATACTGTAAAAAAATATTTTGAAGTTGACGCTGGGCTTTGTATTTGAAGGAAAATTTGTTTTCTTTATAAATGTATCGATTCAAAAGGTGCATTTTATTTCTATAAAACAATCTTCAGTTAATCCATCAAGTGACGCGCCTACAATACAGTTTTTTCAGCTTAATATTAAACCCCTCTTTAATATATATTTTTTTAAGTCTTAAACTTCTTTTTGGTTGTGTCTTTCAATTTGGTTGCTTCTTATTATATAACGCGGCAGCCACGGACGGCCGCCTCTTCCATGGGCTGACCCCCAGCCCTGGATCAAGGAGGTCAAGATCCTCCCCCCACCCCGTGACTGATTGCACCGGTTATCCGCTGGGCGATGGGGTCGAATTTTGTTGCTCCTACCATAGATTCAGTCAACGCGTCATGCAATGTTTTATCGTGGGCAGCTTCATGAGATTTTGAAGCTGAAGCAATACGAGCACACCTAATGTCACATTACGACAGACTATCATTTGGGTCAACTGTTGTAAGCACAAGCTGCACTCACAAGAACTTGCGTCCATCTTTTGTTTGCAAAACCCAATAAATTCTAGGTCATTTAAATCTATTTTAAATGGCACTTGTTAAATAATGGATTGACAGTTTCTGGCAATGTTTAGGTTCTTTGTAATATTTAAAACTGGTTATCCATACTATCGAAAGTGTTACTGTAATCTTTAGAAATTGAGACAGAACTGACACGTCTGTGGTCTGTATGATAAATGATAACTGAGATATTTTCCAATAACACTCTACACTGGTAGATGGTAGATCCTTGCTGAGTCTATGAGGCCAGACTATGAAAGCAATGTCATGATTACAGCCACCAAAAACAGAAAGTATTGTTATACTACGCATTCAAATAACTTTTTCCGTCATTATTCATAAGTTTTCTGCAAGAGATATTAATTTTATTTTATTTAATACATTACTATATTAAATTAATAACCTTATCAGTGATATTCAGTATCGGGATGTCAAAGAAACGTGCATAATTCTTACATTCAGCCTACGTTAGATTACATCGTGATTATTTGTGACGGTGACGTCACATTTGATCCGCCAATAGTAATGCGTTTTGAAAACCTGCGAGGGAATTAGGAAAATAATTTATATATATACCGATTTATTACCCGTTTAGTAATAAAACCAATATACAAGTCTTATATATAACTACAATTTTTTCTTGGGATCTTTTTCGTAGCAGATTTTTTGTGGCTATAGAAACTCTTTTTTGGCTTTTGTATTATCAATCTCAATGCAATTTTATTTGTCATTAATATTTTTGATTGTCATCGCTCATGTAGGTGTACCCCAGGTATCAGGATGGAGTAATTTAACTGATTAATGACACAGAGCACTAGGATCATATTGCATCTAAAATTAGTCCCAGTATCAGGTTGACTATACAAGAACTCGTTAAATATTTTTCCAGTTTATGTTATCGTATGCTATAATATTCATCGTTCATCATTTTTTGTCGAGTTTTGTAAACGTAAACATCCTGTAGGAAATCCTTCCGCACCAGATAAATTTGAAAATGTTAATAGATAGAAAGTTTTGAAATCTATTTGAATGTGAAACGTCGAGTCCGGATTGACAAAAGTATTTGAGGATTTAAAATTAATACATAAAAAATATATATCGTATTCTCTTTTTGATTAAATTAATAGTTTTTTTTTGCTAATTAACTCTAAACTATATATATAAATGTAAGATTAAACTGACGTTTTGTTGGACAACGTGTTAGGAATATTTCAAAGTGTTATATTTTAATAAATATTGGGCAAATGTTAGTTAATTTAATTGAACCCGTTTAATTATATTAATGCTATCATTAATATTTTTTTTATTTGCTTTTCTGACGTACCTTGTTCTATTCTTGTGGTCATTTCACCTCATATATTCAATTTTTTTGTTAAGATCTTCTCGTTTCTTCGCAGCTGCTAGTCTATCTGAATTGATAATTTTCGGCCATAATAGAATGATGTGGTTTTGTTTGTATAATGTGATAATATGGAGCGGCGTGCACAGAGGTTTGGGGTAGCGTAAGCAGAATATGTTTGAAAAAAAAATACTAATTTTTATCATAATTTGCTCCTCTAAACCATTGATAATAATGAGATCTTCAGCAATTATTTTAACGGGCAGACGAGATATCTGCCGTGATCACGGTTGATGCAAAGTAACCAAAACGTCGGGAGTATGTACTTTTTAAAATATTAAAATACGCGAAGTAATCCGAAAATATTAGTTTCATTTAAACGTTGATAATATATTTCAAATCTCGCAACTACCTCTGAGCCGCGACAGTATCTTTAAACGATTACCATTTGTTCATCACCGTATTATAAAAGTTATTTAAATCGCAATATCCAGTGGAGATCCAAACATTCTTATTATTGTTATTTGAAAACAACTATCAAGGAAAACAAAACAACTTATCTGTGTGTACACAACCTGCTAGCTGATTAAAACTATCATAATACTTTTTATTACAACGAATAACATTACATTTCTTTCAGTTCACTCTCAACCGGTCACATACCTTCCCTTTGTAATTATCTTAATTTTATTATCAATGATAATATTGAAAATCTACTGTAATTAATTTCGATAAACACACATCACCAGCACAGAGCTCACAGCTATAATTTTCCATAAATATTCAATAATACTAATGGCGAAAAAACTATATGAACAGTTTACCGACCAATCAGAGAGTCCCGTTTCATTTGACATTTAACGGACTTTCTACGACATTTTAAGCGATAAAAATGATGCAATTCTTCTCAAATACAACACATGCATAGAATTTGCACTCACACATGCAAACATTTTCTTATAGTAATGGTCGAAAATTTGTTAATAGTTATGTATATGTTTTGTTGCTGTTGGTTGGCCGTTTATTGCGGTACTTCCTAATGATCAGTCATCATCATCATCACCCTATCGATGCTCATTACTGAGCAAAGCCTCTTTTCGCATATAGAAGGTTAGATCACCACGCTTGCTCGAGGCGTATTGGAGATTTCAAACTTGTAATTTGATATTTATAACCCAGGTTTCCTCAGGATAGTTTCCTTCACAGTCCGTCAGTGGTGTCTAAATACTCTTATAAAGTACATATGATTCGGAAAAATCGCACCCTCATGCACGAAACAGCCTTAAATCTCCAGACTGCCACGACTTATACATGAATGATCACTAAATATTTAAAATATTTACTCCAATAATATAGTCCGAAGCGATTCAACAATTCACTTTGGATGTTCCAAATGTAATCTGGTTATCCTCATGAAAGTCTTAGGAAAATATATTTAACTGAGCGACTTTTATGATCATGTTTGAATTTTTGAAATGACTTCATATAAACCTGCTTAGAGTGTATTATGTGACATCAGTTTTTTTAATGCTAAGGCTTCGTTCGCACTGGAATAGTTTAATGTTTTTCCAATGTCAACGTTTTTATTTGTTGGACGTATTATAATGTTGAGTGGATACCGTGTTCTGAAAACACGAAGGATTATTATTATTTTTTAAACGAAACAAATTTTTCGGATTAATACGCGTATTGATAAGAACAAATAAGTTTCATTTAAATGACCACACGCGAAAGTCTTAGATCTCATTATTATTATTATATTATCTTTTTAAGGAAGACTAGCTATATTTTTATCAGCACCTAGAAACATCAGATTTATTATTGAGACATTGAAAATCGTCTGTCGTGTGACGTGTTTCTGTTTTAATGATTACTCACGAGATTTTCTCTTTTAATTCCTCAAGTATTTTCATGACTGTACACTGTTCTGTAACAGTGGAAATAAATCGTCCTACACAACACTTTACGCACTTTAGGTATGAATGTTACAACGGTAGCGTTCCGTATTTTCAACGATTCAAATTTGTGGAAAGGTTACTAATGTGTATTACCTTTTATAACACATAAAAAATTTTTAAACAAGTTTCAATCATGCATTTTCTCTATAAACATAAACATGTTGATAAATATACGAATGCTATATTTTGATCAGTTCCCTTCATCAATGGTCATGTCCAGGGTATCAGGTTCATATTCTTCATCAATCATCCGACTCTTGATGATCTGTTTGTAGACGAAGGCTGACTTACGAGGAGTTCTCTCACGACCTGGGTCCGAGAAGTTAACGCGGTACAGGCCAAGAAGTTCTCTAAAAATAATATATTTAATCAATATTTCTGATATATAATACCAAATTATCTTTGAGGATTTCATGTATCTCATTTTCAGATAGTGAGCACCATGAAGAATATCTTAAGTATGTCTGAACGAAACTGCACAGCCTATGAAAGCGTTACATCAAAATTATTTAAGGCTTTTGTTGAGACTATAAATAAGGAAAATATTACAATAATTTCGTTTCCACTGATAAGGTTTTCTAAATTGGATCAATTTGTTTATCATTTAAAATTTTGTAGAAGAATATATATGTATAATAATTACTGACGCCATTTGTTTGAAAGGACCTCTTTAATGTATGTCATATAAACATTATCTCAAGTGTTTTCATTTTTCTAAAAATATAATTATCAAAACGCTGACATCAATATTACAAAGACACAAATGATAAAAAAATTTAAAATTTTTAGATAAGTTGACAGTAAAAAATAATATCATGTTACAAGCTATAAGGTATATCTTACGTGTAACCAGCATTCCACTCAAAGTTGTCCATCAGACTCCATGCCATGTACCCCCGTAGATCCACTCCAGCCTCCAAGGTATCGAGCACACTGTTCAAAGCCGCTCGGTAGTATCTAATCCTGTCATCATCAAGGATATCAGCATCCGGAGACGAGGACCAGCCGTTCTCCGTGATGTAGAATATGGGACCGTTGTACTTCTTGTGAAGGTGAGTGAGGGCATTGTAAACACTGTTTGGTGCTTGCTGTTGAATTAAAAAGCTATTTTATTAATAATGTATACGACTATCAAAAATGCATCGCTAAATTATTCTTTCGTAATAGCAAATTATATTGAAAATCATTAGAAAATCTGAGCAAACTACAATTCCATTACATCGCTGTAAATTAGTTTCAATAAATATTTCACCAGCGCTGAATTTAACAACAAGCAGGAATTATCATATATGTACTTACAACTAACCACGAAGAAGCAGATTTTGGCCACTCCGGCGGAGTGTAGCTTCCTACATCAATATCATCATATAAAGACGGCACTGGGTGGTTAGTCTTATATTCAGTTGCAGATACTAAGCTGCCTGAGTAATGATTTACTCCAAAGAAATCAAAAGCGCCCTTTACGAAATCCTTCTCTTCATCAGAGAATGCTGGCATACGCGACCGAGGATAACCCTGTTCAGCGCTTTTTTTGGCCACAATTTCTGCTAATTCCTTAGGAAACCCACCCTCTTCAGAGAAAATAGGTTCAGCATAGAGTCCCCACTGAAATCCATTATGCGAATAAATAAGTAACTACCTCTCACCATCCATTCTAATACATTCCTACATATATCTTACTTCTGCTTGTCTCTTCATTTCGGCAGCAAATTGATCTTCCTCGGAATCTGTCAACGCCCCGAACCAATTCACACTTATTGTGATACCACAGACACCTTCTTGGCTCGGCTTGAAGTCATTGACATATGCGTGATAAGCTCTAGCGTGACCCATAACCAGATTTTTGGCACAGTAATAAACACCGACGTCGGTTGCATTTAGGATAGGCGCTTTGGTGTCTGAACCATAGCCTTCGAAACAGATTTCTCTGGGTTCATTGAAAGTAATCCAGTGCTTGACTCTGTCTCCAAACTTTTCAAAGACCACCCGGGCGTAATCTTCAAACCACTCGGGGAATAATGGATTCATGAATCCTCCCAAATCTTGTAACTTCTGTGGCAAGTCCCAGTGGTACAGAGTGACCATGGGCTTTATACCGTATTTGATCATTTCATCTATATAGTTGTTGTAAAACTCAACCCCGGCATCGCTGACTTTGTTGGCCAGGCCATTGGGTAGTATTCTAGACCAGGAGAGAGAGAACCTGTAAGCATCTAGCCCCAACTCCCTCATCATCTCCACATCACGTTTGTAGTTATTGTATGTATCGGCTGCAACATCACCATTGCTTACATCTTTGATAATGTTAGGGTTGGTGTGAGTCAAACGATCCCATATATTTTCTCCTTTGTCTAAAACAAAGTAATTAAATGCTTTATGTGTTTTTATTTTAAAACCTCCTACAAAATAATATTAGCGTTACCATCGGCATTCCACCCCCCCTCTATTTGATATGCGGCTGTTGCTGTTCCAAACAGGAAGTCGTCTGGGAACCTTCTCTCCTGAGCATTGCTGCATATTAACAACCTAAGAAGATATAAGGACAGATAACAAAAGTCGCATTCAGTTCTCCGTCACGAACACACCTAATATAAACATAGTTAAACGCTCTCAGTCAAAAAATCACAAAAGTGGCAAAAGTGAAGTAAAACTGAAAGTTTTGCATCCACTTGTACGTCTTAGTGTCCTCCGTAGTGTCTAAGTTTGAAATGCAAAGTCGGCAACTCGGAAAAGTTTTTTCCAAAAAGCTGTAAACGGGAGAAATCTGGTGCAGAAATTTCCAAATAACTCCATAAAGCGATCTGTTATGCCCCTGACATTTATGAGGTAGGGCTGACAGGAATGCCACATAGGCATTCTCATATTCTAGATAAAAACAGATCATGTTTGATAAAGACATTTATTTTCCCTTTAAGAGACACTCTTTTGGAAGTCTCGATAAGAGTCGGTCATAATTCTAAATCCATTTCTAAATCATTGTTATTTCTATTTCCATGAAGGTAATTTTAATTCAACTGAATTTAATTTCTTTTTTTAAAAACTACTTACGGAACTCTCATGTAACAGATCGATGGCCGGCACTTTTTATATTGCCATACGACACAACTTCCGATATATCTGAAAAGTGTTTGGGAAAGAATACGGGGTTTTTGGCACGTGGTGAGTGATCAAACAGCGTGCGACTGCGTTAGACCATATCAACACATAATCACAATCAAGAGAAAGCAAACGACACCTCAAAATCCTGTGGAAAACGATTCTGTCAAAAGTTAAAATCCGTTCCAGGCAGAAACCAAGATCGACGATCCCCCGTTTTTACTCCTTCATTAATTCGGGAGCCGTGAGATTTGACAAGACTTGACAAGACTATATTTCTTAAAAATTCCAGATTTTTCGAGCAAGTAGTTCCGGAGAAATTTTTTTTTTGAAAACCACGCGGCATGAGGTCATCGATCACGAACCGCTAGTCTAATACCTGATGCCACATCTACCTGAAACAGCCGAAGACAAACACTTTGACACCTTGGGATCCTACGGGAGAAGATCCTGTAATTCATAAAAAAACTTCCCGTGGACATAACTCGCTAAGGGGTGGACACAATTTTATCGAATTTGGTATCAGAACAAACAGGAAATCGAGTACAACACACTCACATACCCTAAAACATCATCCTGTAGCTAAATAATAATAAAAAAACGAATACAAATATGCGACCAAACGGAGCAAGAAAAACCTATTTTCACATCAGTCCCAACCACATCTGGAACCCAAGCCACCAAAATATCAAATCCTAAAACAGCAAAGGTTATATTTCCAAAGCAACCATTGGCTTCGCCCAATAAAGCGAAGACCTTAAAGCAGAAAGTTCTGACAAAGACAGGGACGATGAAAACACGCAAATCAGGGATGACGCGAAACAATCAATCGACGATAATTCTGCTTCTACTCTAGGTCTCAAACCATCCGACCCAACGATCAACGCCCTCACCCTCAACATCTACCAGCTCAGCCCGGAAAGGACAGCAACAGCTCACTGGGCTCTACATCAGTTTCACACCCCGACTCAGAGTCTCATTTACCACAAAGATATAGGAGAAAGAGCCTACTATTTACCACAAAAAGATCCAGAGGAGTAGAAATGTATGCTGCGACTAAGGAGGCCAATACCCTGCTCCTAAACGTAAAAGAGGATCTGGAAGAGGCAACAACTATGAAGAAAGAATATAAAACAACAGCCCTAGAAAGTTTCCAAGCTCTGTACGAGATAGTCCTTTTCCTCTCCGGCTCCAGGTCTATACACAAACACAACCTCGAAAAGGAGAAATCAAGGCACGCCCGAGAGTTGCAAGAATAGAAAGGGTCCACTCAAAGAACCGTAATTACCACGGAACCGAGGGACACGAGAGAAACCCTGGTCAAGAACCTTAAGGAAACAATGGACATAAATGGTTAGAGTTCGAAACCAGGGACCCTCACTTGCAGATAAAGGACACAGCTAGATGATCAAATGAGATAGCCAGCAACTGTCAAACAGGAAGAGTCCAGATGTCTCCAGCGATCAACAGTTGGAGCTCATAAAGAAAGACATCAGTTCGGTGATCAAAAGCACATCAACCGTACAGAACCAGATCGATGAGATCCGTAAAGAGATATCGAAGCTTGATAACTCAACCACCACCGGTAAACCTTCAGGCTTAGAGTGAGCTACGGAGATTTAAAGAAGAGAGCACCTAGAAAACACTCAAAGCAAGAAGTCCACGGCAGAGTGCACCATTACCTCAACCCTCCAGAAGTTCACACCTAAAGCTCTTTGGAAACCGCGGAAAGCCCCTGACAGTATAAAAACAGTGAACACACAGTGCGCCAACAAAACGGAGTGAAAGCAATATGAGGGTGGGAGGGGAGGGTGAGTGCCACAGACTAGCAATCGATGAGGCACTCATGAAACACTTTGGCTCCGTCGTGATTTTACAGCGTATTACCCATGCTAGCGAAGTATTGTTAATTGGTGACACTAACCAGCTCCCCTTCATAGAACGTGAAAATTTCTTCAGACTCTACTAGAAAGGCTCCGAACATCTGGCAAACAGCAACCAGGAACTGCTAGGTACCAGACGCTGCCCAATGGCCGTAGCCTTCGAGCTCAAGACATCTATGATGGCACCTATTTTTTAAACGGTATAATAAAATTTTTTGCGTTGAAGGAATACACCGGTACGAAACTCTAAAAATACTTGCGGAGGACCCACTACGTAACTTAGACGCAGAATGAGAAATCCGAACTTCAGCAGGAAGGATACGGAACCGGAAAAGACTCCCGCACCATGGCCATTCACGAAGAGCAAGAACTTGTACTTACGAGGATATCGTCATGATAAAACGCACTTCCACCAGCTTGCCACCGCATGACAGTGTCTCACATCCCGTAGGAGCTATGTCCAGACGCACAAAGGCGCTTGTTTAATACTCCGACAACCAAGAGGATGCATTTGGGAAGCTACTTTCAAGAAAAGCAACTAAATAATAAATAGTGAGCTACAACTTGAAAATGGCAAACCACTCCCGAAACATCAAGACCAATTGAAATTAAGTAATGTAATATTTTTAAATAAAGTTTCACAACAAAAACATGGACCCAGGAGTCCAGACCCAGGAGTCCATGGAGAATAAATAATCAAATAAAAAAGGACAGATAATAAAGATAAGGAATAATATGGCATAACATTCGGCCTTGTATATTTGTATTTTCTTTTACCAACATCTCGTCAAACTCAAATTTAATCAATACTCAAAAATAGCATATGATAACGAAAAGACGAAAAATAAAACTATAGACATTAAAAAAAATAAATATGTTTGTTTTAAGCACGGATAGAAAGAAAAGACAAAACGAGGATCCAAGATACGAACTGAAAAATAACTTAATCTCCTATACTCAAGATACATATCAAGATATAAAGATTTCGAGAGTTTAGCTAGCGCGTATGTTAAAGTCATGTTTTATATACTATATTAATAAAGATCAATTAAAAACTAATATTAAAAGCGATATTTAAAATGTTACGTATCAGTGTGGGTCTCTTTAACATATAACGTGTGTCACTCACCCTATGAACAGTAGTATCCTCATAGTGTCTGCGTCTGACGCGCCAGCGCGTTCCAAGCAGAGCTGCTGTTGTTATGTATTGGACATCTCTTATATACACAGCAGCACTCCTACGACGAATACGATCGAGATAAGTGACTCGCAAACTTATCTGTGACTAAATTTGAATATTGTTTACGATTTCCTCAAAGCATCTGGGAATCTAAACAATGAATATAATAATATTATGAGACAAAAAAGGTTAAACATATTTTTTTTCATATGAAAAAGAGTAATCTCTAGTAATTCTTTTTTCTTAATGTTAAGTCAGAAGAAGGTTTGTTTTAATGTTTTGTACAAAGGAGTTATCAGTAAGGATAATATAGTTTTTTATCAAATAAAATTGTAATTTAGGATAGAACAAGTCCTTTATTTAAATCGTAGATAAGTATAAAATTGTATGTGTTTGTTTGTTTGTTTAAAAAATTGCCTTCATCCGTGCAGAGACGCGCACAGTGTATTCTGCCAGTGTCGTGTATCCGGAATAAACTTATGACTCAAATAAAAAAACGTCTATAACTATAGATTGTCATCTTTACAATGACAGATGAAATGCAACAATACATTGTTGGAATGGAAAATTAAAAAAAAATATTTGACACAATTTACGTTTACGGAACGCAATATGTAGAATGTAGAATTTTCCATAACATTTGGAAAAAAAAAACATTAAAAAATTCTTTTAAAACTAACAAAATGTATCTTCACTTTTATTTAAATTACAAATAATGCCAATAAATCTCTTTGTGAATATGTCTGATGACGTGAGTGCTGTAGTAACTTATTTCCATATTCTTCTATTTGTCCCCGTCATTAAACTCGTCGCTATAAATTACAGAAAAATGTAACCAGTGTGAATAACTGTTGTTACTCTATGGATCATCAAACGATATTATTAACACATTTAAGACCTATATAAAAAACTGGTGATCTCCAGGGAACACATGCTAAATTACTTAGAAGTATTTAGACGACGTTGTTCAATGTTGGGGAATATTTAAAAAAAATACATACATACATATGTACACTAATGACTTATAACACATGAAAAACATCTCAAAACCTTATAAGTAGTGTTATTAATCCTATGATTGTGTAAGCTGTAGACTGTAGAGCATCAGACATTGCAGGTTAAATTAAATCACTCTGCGAATGACCGCATCGATGCAAGCAATGTCAATTTACCTAATGTAATAATCTGGTTGCCCTTCAAGACTGGGTGTTCCACAGGGACGCATTCTTGGTACAGTTTTGTTTCTTAGCTTTATTAAAGGTCTACCTTCTGTTGCGCAATGATTCTGATATATAGTGATATGTTCTGTTTGTTTATTATAAACCGCTAACTTCTGAGCTCGGTAGATATAGTCCTAAATATAACGAACATAGTTAATCAATTAATAATCTCCTCATAAAGAATGAGATACTAGAATTAATAGACGCAATTGTTTTCTTGTGTATAGTTTTGGGAAAAGTAAGAAAATTAACCGACTTAAATAAAGGTCAACTTGATTATTTTATCTATTATCACAGTTGAACGGCTTACGGCAGCCTGTTATGTGACTTGTAACTGAAGTTTAATCAATTTTTATTCTACGAAGAATAGCTGCGGGTGACATGTAGGTACGTACTGAAAGGTCGAAATCCCTTGCGAGAAATATTTAAAGATATTGTTATCTTTACGGCTGTCACAGTACATACGAGTAAAGCACAGTCCCACGCGATGGACCCTGCACTCTGCAATGGTGAATCCATTGAAGGCTGAGAGGTTTTGTCTCTTTTATACAAGCTAATTAAATAAACAATTTAACATTACCATTGATTGTACACCAATGGAACGGAACGGTGATGTTGTAAAAGATCTGAATATTTGAGAGCCATTCCCGTCAATAACAGCGAGTATCTTTATGTTGATACCTAAGAAAAGTTTTCACTGGGCAACTATTTATATATTACAAAGAAAACCTCGGCCTTTCATCATTTAATCGATCGATATGCAAATAACATTATAAAAAAATCCATTTAATAGTTTCCAAAAATGGAAAATGGTGTCAAAAATAACATACATAGGTGTATTTTTTGAAGAATCAGCACCAATTGCTTCATTGGAAATCTTCCAACTCTCGGGAATTCATAAAAGTAAAAGTTTGTCTTTTTCCAGAAAGCTCTATCAAGATCACTGAAGTAGCGACTAACGAGATTATTTTCCCATTTAATAGATTTATTTCATCTGGACCACTCAGACAACTAATGTATTAGCTCAATATAAATCAAAATTTAATGTTGCTATTTAGATTCTAGACCCATGGAATAAGATAACTTACAACCGATCACGTATGACAATGTGTAGTGTAGGACTTATCACACCGAAATAAAAAATATAGTCTCTTGATGATATGAAGTTTCTAAAACTATTGTTCAATTTTGTGATATATGACATAATCTTGTGATTTTATAAAATATAATAAACACTCAAAATAGGTTCTATTACCGACGATAAGCTAAGTTAGGAACATTTTTAGGAAGGCTTATCACAAAATGAAACACAATTTCTACAATTTAGTTTGTAACAACTATAATATTTGCACAAATTTTCGTATGTTTACAATAACACGAACGATGTCCCGATCAGTTCCCTTCATCAATGCTCATGTCCAGGGTATCAGGTTCATATTCTTCATCAATCATCCGACTCTTGATGATCTGTTTGTAAACGAAGGCTGACTTACGAGGAGTTCTCTCACGACCTGGGTCCGAGAAGTTAACGCGGTACAGCCCAAAACGTTCCCTGCAACGTCATAAATCTAAATAATATATACCGAAACAATATTGACCGTTACTCTCAATTGAAATATACCGTAATTTTTTATACAGAAACGGAGGTGCACAAAAAAACTTCTATTTTGCTTTTAAAGGATACATGGCAATTATAATATTAATATATAATAAATATAATTCATATAAAACATGCAGGTAAAAAAATAGCACAACCTAGGGTATCTTTGATTAAACCTTCGACAACAGTTATGTAACAATCTACTGTTATTTTCTATCAACGTAATCCAATCCTTATCATCTCGTGTACAAGTGTTTACGTCGGTCTAAAAGGTTGCTCTTATCAAATAATGTTATCTATCTCACCAAGTGACCAATGATAACATATAATCTATTATTAATATGTATAGATAAATCTTACGTGTAACCCTCCATCCACTCAAAGTTGTCCATCAGACTCCATGCCATGTACCCCCGTAGATCCACTCCAGCCTCCAAGGTATTCATCAGAGAATTCTGGCATACGCGACCGAGGATAACCCTGTTCAGCGTTTTTTTTGGCCACAATTTCTGCTAATTCCTTAGGAAACCCACCCTCTTCAGAGAAAATAGGTTCAGCATAGAGCCCCCACTGAAATCAATTATGCGAAAAAATAAGTAACTACCTCTCACCCTCAATTCTAATACATTCCTACATATATCTTACTTCTGCTTGTCTCTTCATTTCGGCAGCAAATTGATCTTCCTCGGAATCTGTCAACGCCCCGAACCAATTCACACTTATTGTGATACCACAGACACCTTCTTGGCTCGGCTTGAAGTCATTGACATATGCGTAATAAGCTCTAGCGTGACCCATAACCAGATTTTTGGCACAGTAATATGCTCCAACGTCGGTTGCATTTAGGATAGGCGCTTTGGTTGCTGAACCATAGCCTTCGAAACAGATTTCTCTGGGTTTCTCTGGATTCTGGAAAGGACAGCAACAGCTTACTGGGCTCTACATCAGTTTCACACCCCGACTCAGAGTCTCATTTACCACAAAGATATAGGAGAAAGAGCCTACTATTCACCATAAAAAGATCCAGAGGAGTAGAAATGTATGCTGCGACTAAGGAGGCCAATACCCTGCTCCTAAACGTAAAAGAGGATCTGGAAGAGGCAACAACTATGAAGAAAGAATATAAAATAACAGCCCTAGAAAGTCTCCAAGCTCTGTACGAGATAGTCCTTTTCCTCTCCGACTCCAGGTCTATACACAAACACAACCTCGAAAAGGAGAAATCAAGGCACGCCCGAGAGTTGCAAGAATAGAAAGGGTCCACTCAAAGAACCGTAATTACCACCGAACCGAGGGACACGAGAGAAACCCTGGTCAAGAACCTTAAGGAAACAATGGACATAAATGGTTAGAGTTCGAAACCAGAGACCCTCACTTGCAGATAAAGGACACAGCTAGATGAACAAATGAGATAGCCAGCAACTGTCAAACAGGAAGAGTCCAGCTGTCTCCAGCGATCAACAGTTGGAGCTCATAAAGAAAGACATCAGTTCGGTGATCAAAAGTACATCAACCGTACAGAACCAGATTGATGAGATCCGTAAAGAGATATCGAAATAATTTGCTTGATAATTCAACCACCACTCTCAAGCAACCAGTCCAACCAGCACCGGTAAACCTTCAGGCTTAGAGTAAGCTACGGAGATTTGAGGAAAAGAGCACCTAGAAAACACTCAAAGCAAGAAGACCACGGCAGAGTGCACCATTACCTCAATCCTCCAGAAGTTCACACCTAAATCTCTTTGGAAACCTCTCACTGAGACAGAAAACCGCAGAAAGACCCTGCCAGTATAAAAACAGTGAACACACAGTGCGCCAACAAAACGGAGTGAAAGCAATATAGGAGGGTGAGTGCCACAGACTAGCAATCGATGAGGCACTCATGAAACACTTTGGCTCCGTCGAGATTTTACAGCGTATTACCCATACTAGCGAAGTATTGTTAATTGGCGACACTAACCAGCTCCCCTTCATAGAACGTGAAAATTTCTTCAGACTCTATTAGAAAGGCTCCGAACATCTGGCAAACAGCAACCAGGAACTGCTAGGTACCAGACGCTGCCCAATGGCCGTAGCCTACGAGCTCAAGACATCTATGATGGCACCTATTTTTTAAACGGTATAATAAAATTTATTGCGTTGATGGAATACACCGGTACGAAACTCTAAAAATACTTGCGGAGGACCCACTACCTAACTTAGACGCAGAAGGAGAAATCCGAACTGCAGCAGGAAGGATACGGAACCGGAAAAGACTCCCGCACCATGGCCATTCACGAAGAGCAAGAACTTGTACTTACGAGGATATCGTCATGATAAAACGCACTTCCACCAGCTTGCCACCGCACGACAGTGTCTCACATCCCGTAGGAGCTATGTCCAGACGCACAAAGGGGCTTGTTTAATACTCCGACAACCAAGAGGATGCATTAGGGAAGCTACTTTCAAGAAAAGCAAACAAATAATAAATAGTGAGCTACAACTTGAAAATGGCAAACCACTCCCGAAACATCAAAACCATAAGGTAATATCCTCAAAACGACCCAAACGACCTAACCTAGTAACTTGTCAAATGCAACCTTCAACAACATTACACCTAAAATGTTAATTTACACTTTTATTAACTACTGAGACCAATTGATATTAAGTAATGTAATATTTTTAAATAAAGTTTCACAACAAAGACTTGGACCCAGGAGTCCAGACCCAGGGGTCCATGGAGAATAAATAATCAAATAAAAAAGGACAGATAATAAAGATAAGGAATAATATAGCATAACATTCGGCCTTATATATTTGTATTTTCTTTTACCAATATCTCGTCAAACTCAAATTTAATCAATACTCAAAAATAGAATATGATAACGAAAAGATGAAAAATATAACTATAGACATTAAAAAAATAAATATTTTTGTTTTAAACACGGATAGAAAGAAAAGACAAAACGAGGATCCAAGATACGAACTGAAAAATAACTTTATCTTCTATACTCAAGATACATATCAAGATATAAAGATTTCGAGAGTTTAGCTAACGCTTATTTTAAAGTCATGTTTTTATATACTATATTAATAAAGATCAATTAAAAACTAATATTAAAAGCGATATTTAAAATGTTACGTATCAGTGTTGGTCTGTTTAACACATAACGTGTGTCACTCACCCTATGAACAGTAGTATCCTCATAGTGTCTGCGTCTGACGCGCCAGCGCGTTCCAACCAGAGCTGCTGTTGTCATGTATTGGACATCTCTTATATACACACAGCACTCCTACGACGAATACGATCGAGATAAGTGACTTGCAAACATATCTGTGACTAAATTTGAATATTGTTTACGATTTCCTCAAAGCATCTGGGAATCTAAACAATGAATATAATAATAATATGAGACAAAAAAGGTTGAACATATTTTTTTTCATATGAAAAAAAGTAATCTCCAGTAATTCTTTTTTCTTAATAGAAAGTCAGGAGAAGGTTTGTCTTAATGATAATATACTTTTTTATCAAATAAAATTGTAATTTAGGATAGAACAAGTCGTTTATTTAAATCGCAGATAAGTATAAAAGTGTCTGTGTTTGTTTCTTTAAAATATTGCCTTCATCCGTGCAGAGACGCGCACAGTGTATTCTGCCAGTGTCGTGTAGAATGGAGGGGACGCGATCCGGAATAAACTTATGACTCAAATAAAAAAACGTCTATAACTATAGATTGTCATCTTTACAATGACAGATGAAATGCAACAATACATTGTTGGAATGGAAAATTAAAAAAAAATATTTGACACAATTTACGTTTACGGAACGCAATATGTAGAATGTAGAATTTTCCACAACATTTGGAAAAAAAAAACATTAAATATTCTTTTAAAACTAACTAAATGTATCTTAACTTTTATTTAAATTACAAACAATGCCAATAAATCTCATTATGAATATGTCTGATGACGTGAGTGCTGTAGTAACTTATTTCCATATTCTTCTATTTGTCCCCGTCATTAAACTCGTCGCTATTAGTTGGTGCAAATAAATTACAGAAAAATGTAACCAGTATGAATAACTGTTGTTACACTATGGATCATCAAACGATATTATTAACACATTTAAGACCTATATAAAAAACTGGTGATCTCCAGGGAACACATGCTAAATTACTTAGAAGTATTTAGACGACATTGTTCAATGTTGGGGAATATTTAAAAAAAATACATACATACATATGTACACTAATGACTTATAACACATGAAAACATCTCAAAACCTTATAAGTAGTGTTATTAATCTGAATGCTATGATTGTGTAAGCTGTAGACTGTAGAGCATCAGACATTGCAGGTTAAATTAAATCACTCTGCGAATGACCGCAGCGATGCAAGCAATGTCAATATACCTAATGTAATATTCTGGATGCCCTTCAAGACTGGGCGTTCCACAGGGACGCATTCTTGGTACAGTTTTGTTTCTTAGGTATATTAAAGGTCTACCTTCTGCTGCGCAATGATTCTGATTTATAGTGATATGTTCTGTTTGTTTATTATAAACCGCTAACTTCTGAGCTCGGTAGATATAGTCCTAAATATAACGAACATAGTTAATCAATTAATAATCTCCTCATAAAGAATGAGATACTAGAATTAATAGACGCAATTGTTTTCTTGTGTATAGTTTTGGGAAAAGTAAGAAAATTAACCGACTTTAATAAAGGTTAACTTGATTATTTTATCAATTATCACAGTTGAATGGCTTACGGCAGCCTGTTGTGACTTGTAACTGAAGTTTAATCAATTTTTATTCTACGAAGAATAGCTGCGGGTGACATGTAGGTACGTACTGAAAGCTCGAAATCCCTTGCGAGAAATATTTAAAGATATTGTTATCATTACGGCTGTCACAGTACATACGAGTAAAGCACAGTCCCACGCGATGGACCCTGCACTCTGCAATGGTGAATCCATTGAAGGCTGAGAGGTTTTGTCTCTTTTATACAAGCTAATTAAATAAACGATTCAACATTACCATTGATTGTACACCAATGGAACGGAACGGTGATGTTGTAAAAGATCTGAATATTTGAGAGCCATTCCCGTCAATAACAGCGAGTATCTTTATGTTGATACCTAAGAAAAGTTTTCACTGGGCAACTATTTATATATTACAAAGAAAACCTCGGCCTTTCATCATTTAATCGATCGATATGCAAATAACATTATAAAAAAATCCATTTAATAGTTTCCAAAAATGGAAAATGGTGTCAAAAATAACATACATAGGTGTATTTTTTGAAGAATCAGCACCAATTGCTTCATTGGAAATCTTCCAACTCTCGGGAATTCATAAAAGTAAAAGTTTGTCTTTTTCCAGAAAGCTCTATCAAGATCACTGAAGTAGCGACTAACGAGATTATTTTCCCATTTAATAGATTTATTTCATCTGGACCACTCAGACAACTAATGTATTAGCTCAATATAAATCAAAATTTAATGTTGCTATTTAGATTCTAGACCCATGGAATAAGATAACTTAACTACCTATCACATATGACAATGTGTAGTGTAGGACTTATCACACCGAAATACAAAATATAGTCTCTTGACGCTATGAAGTTTCTAAAACTATTGTTCAATTTTGTTTAATTTTCTCATAATCTTGTGATTTTTAAAAAATACAATAAACACTCAAAATAGGTTCTATCACTGACGTTAAACTAAGTTAGGAACATTTTTAGGAAGGCTTATCACAAAATGAAACACAATTTCTACAATTTAGCGTGTAACAACTATAATATTAACACAAATTTTCGTATGTTTACAATAACACGAACGATATGTCCCGATCAGTTTCCTTCATCAATGGTCATGTCCAGGGTATCAGGTTCATATTCTTCATCAATCATCCGACTCTTGATGATCTGTTTGTAAACGAAGGCTGACTTACGAGGAGTTCTCTCACGACCTGGGTCCGAGAAGTTAACGCGGTACAGCCCAAAACGTTCCCTGCAACGTCATAAATCTAAATAATTTATACCGAAACAATATTGACCGTTACTCTCAATTGAAATATACCGTAATTTTTTATACAGAAACGGAGGTGCACAAAAAAACTTCTATTTTGCTTTTAAAGGATACATGGCAATTATAATATTAATATATAATAAATATAATTCATATAAAACATGCAGGTAAAAAAATAGCACAACCTAGGGTATCTTTGATTAAACCTTCGACAACAGTTATGTAACAATCTACTGTTATTTTCTATCAACGTAATCCAATCCTTATCATCTCGTGTACAAGTGTTTACGTCGGTCTAAAAGGTTGCTCTTATCAAATAATGTTATCTATCTCACCAAGTGACCAATGATAACATATAATCTATTATAAATATGTATAGATAAATCTTACGTGTAACCCTCCATCCACTCAAAGTTGTCCATCAGACTCCATGCCATGTACCCCCGTAGATCCACTCCAGCCTCCAAGGTATCGAGCACACTGTTCAAAGCCGCTCGGTAGTATCTAATCCTGTCATCATCAAGGATATCAGCTTCCGGAGGCGAGGACCAGCCGTTCTCCGTGATGTAGAATATGGGACCGTTGTACTTCTTGTGAAGGTGAGTGAGGGCATTGTAAATACTGTTTGGTGCTAACTGTTAGAAAAAAGCTCACATTAATACCTCGCTGAACATAACTAGATATACAATAGAAACGATGATTGAAATGAAACAAAACTATACAGAAACAAGGGCAAAAAAAAAGTTGAATTTGTTCGTGATTCACACCTTAACTGAAAGAATGTTTATTGCCATTCATTAGTTTTTTAGTTTATTGGCACATATTAATTGAATGCTTACTTTTAACCAAGATGAAGCAGATTGTGGCCACTCCGGGGGAGAGTAGCTTCCTACGTCAATATCATCATATAAAGACGGCACTGGGTGGTGAGTCTTATATTCAGTTGCAGATACTAAGCCGGCTGTGTAATGATTTACTCCAAAAAAGTCAGCAGTGCCTTTTACGAAATCCTTCTCTTCATCAGAGAATTCTGGCATACGCGACCGAGGATAACCCTGTTCAGCGCTTTTTTTGGCAACAATTTCTGCTAATTCCTTAGGAAACCCACCCTCTTCAGAGAAAATAGGTTCAGCATAGAGCCCCCACTGAAATCAATTATGCGAATAAATAAGTAACTACCTCTCACCATCAATTCTAATACATTCCTACATATATCTTACTTCTGCTTGTCTCTTCTTTTCGGCAGCAAATTGATCTTCCTCGGAATCTGTCAACGCCCCGAACCAATTCACACTTATTGTGATACCACAGACACCTTCTTGGCTCGGCTTGAAGTCATTGACATATGCGTGATAAGCTCTAGCGTGACCCATAACCAGATTTTTGGCACAGTAATAAACACCGACGTCGGTTGCATTTAGGATAGGCGCTTTGGTTGCTGAACCATAGCCTTCGAAACAGATTTCTCTGGGTTCATTGAAAGTAATCCAGTGCTTGACTCTGTCTCCAAACTTTTCAAAGACCACCCGGGCGTAATCTTCAAACCACTCAGGGAATAATGGATTCGTGAATCCTCCTAAATCTTGTAACTTCTGTGGCAAGTCCCAGTGGTACAGAGTGACCATGGGCTTTATACCGTATTTGATCATTTCATCTATATAGTTGTTGTAAAACTCAACTCCGGCATCGCTGACTTTGTTGGCCAGGCCATTGGGTAGTATTCTAGACCAGGAGAGAGAGAACCTGTAAGCATCTAGCCCCAACTCCCTCATCATCTCCACATCACGTTTGTAGTTATTGTATGTGTCGGCTGCAACATCACCATTGCTCACATCCTTGATTACGTTAGGTTTGGTGTGGGTCATGCGGTCCCATATGTTTTCCCCTTTATCTAAAATAATATTAAGAGTCTACAGAAAACCACGAATAAATATCCAGACCACAAATATATATCCAGATCTTGTCTACATTAGGTACTGGTTTTGGCAACAGTTATTTTAAACTATTTAATTACATAAAATTAAATTTGACTTTGTTTCCGTGAATTATAACGCAAATAAGGTAGTTACCATCGGCATTCCACCCCCCTTCTATTTGATATGAGGCTGTTGCGGTTCCAAACAGGAAGTCGTCTGGGAACCTTCTCTCCTGAGCATTGCTGCCAATCAACAACCTACAAAAGATTCGTTAATGTTACAAAGAACTGTATTTTAGTAAACAGTTCTTCATTTATGCGTGGAAATTCGTAAAAGCTGTCTATATTTATGTCATTGTGTGAAGGAAATAAGGGTAGAATAATAAATATCGCCCTTAAGAAACTTCTCACTGCCTAAGTAGATGTAATTAAGTCCAAAAAGCTTTCCCAGCTATTATTTTTTCTGTTTTTATTTGATTGACAACATGTATTTGGCAATTTCATTAGATGAGGATTTAAAAAGTCAAACTGTTAATAATATGAAAAATGAAAAGTCAATAATTTTAGAACGATGAAAATATGTAATATTTTGTGTATCAGACTGGGGCTAAATTAGTTTTATGAGACTTTTATAACACGTATTGAATTTTCAAATTTAAAATCTAAATGACTTAAATTTTACTCTGAAGACTAAATAGTATGTACTGTATCACTGTATGTATCACATCGATATAAAACAAAATAATGTCGTTTAATATTAAAAGCGATTTTTAAAATGTTACGTGTCAGTGTCGGTCTCTTTAACATATAACGTGTGTCACTCACCCTATAAACAGCAGTATCCTCATAGTGTCTGCGTCTGACGCGCCAGCGCGTTCCAACCAGAGCTGCTGTTGTTATGTATTGGACATCTCTTATATACACACAGCACTCCTACGACGAATACGATCGAGATAAGTGACTCGCAAACTTATCTGTGACTAAATCTTAGCATAGCTATTATTATTATTATTTTAATATTAAAACTGGTAATTTTATTTTTTTTAATTGTTATATACAGTACGTATATTGCATTTATCTTTATTGTATATTATAGACAAAAAAAGAGTTTTAAAAATATAATTATATATATAATAAAAAAAGATTTTTAAAAATATAATTTTATTTTGTTACGACTGATACACACTTTTGTTATGAATTTTATTAAATCGTATAGAACCTTCAAAGTGATTTATTTATACGGTGCAAAGTTATTCCAAAGTATTAAATATTCATGTATTAATGTTGTTTTGATAGAAGGTCACCGGTTCAAATAGGAACCATTCGGACCATCCTGTATAAAATTTGTGTAGTGCACTTTGCTTATACATTTTTAAATTTAAATGAAATTAGTATTATTCGGATATACTACGCAGATTTTATTATTTAAAAACTACATAATTCCGACGTTTTGGTTACTTTGCAGCAATCGTGATCACGGGCAGACGAGGTGACGAGGGATTATGTAGTTTTTAAATAATGAGATCCGCGTAGTATATCCGAATAATACTAGTTTCATTTAAATGAATAAAACTCGCGAAAATCTTAGAACTCATCATTTGTAAATTGATTTATTATATATATTTTTTTTAGATTAAAATCATGTGGTAGTTATATAAGTGATAAGGAAACGGATTCGTAAATAATATAATCATAGTTCGAGTGTTTATTGTTTTTACCAAAATATTTAAGTGACTGTTAGAAATGCATGACACGCTTTATCATGATCGAGGTGTATATATATTCTTAGAAACAAAGTAAGAATTGACTTTTTAAAAAAATAACATTCGATACAATTCCACCGCTAATTTATTAAATTTACACAAAAATAAAAACAATTCTAAATGAATAACTTTCAACTATCTTGATTTAAACTAATCGTTAAATGAAATCCGAATATAACACAAAAGAAAGATTTAAACACACTTCTAAAATCTACTAACGACTAAACTATCACACCAACGCGCGTTACGAACGAAAAAGAGTCCTGAGGTCCTCTGACAACTGCTTATATGTCGTTTGAGTCTCTCCTACCCTCTCATATTCCTACATTGATTCTCTCCTACCCTCTCATATTCCTACACGGCCTTTCCTGACATGAGCACGTCCCCGGGCTCCTTTGTGTTTAACTTTCTTGTCGTCCAAAACGTAGTATTAGCACCAAGGGCAGGAAATTCTTTTCATTCGCACTAGACGTATTCAGTTTTGAATGTCTTGACATTCCAGACGGGCTTGGTTGCGGCTCAGTCCCCTCCACAGGCAGGTCAACCTCCGGAGGCAAGTTGGCGTCATGACACAACTCTTCTCCCTCATTGTCTACGTCTGAAATTGAGAAATATAACGGCAGAAATCTTTTCGATTTTTGATTTAACTCAACAGTAACATCATGGTTAACGTCAATGTAAAGTGAGCTAAACAAACATAGCCCACACAAAGTGGTTGTAAAACATCCCAATAACCAACCACTTGGGGCGGGACTTGTCGGAAGAGCGCCCCCTCACACCTCGTCAGAGACCCACAAGGAATTGCTTGAGGCATGACTTGGTGTGTGTGTGAAGGTTATTATAAAAACATGTTCCAAAACATACCATCTGATACAGGCAATGTTGGCCGACCAACATCCCATAAATAAACTCATGATCTTTTACAACCACAGCTCGATAGACAACTCACTATCAAAGTCAAGCTTCCGAACATACTAAATTAATTCCTAACCAAGAGACTAGATTCTTGGGATAACGTATCCGATGCACTCCAAGATAAACAATTATCCCAGAATCAGCCTCCTCCCGAGATAACCTGCCCGATGCACTCCAAGGCAAACGGCTATCTCCGTCCTAAGCGTCCCCTCCGGGATAACCGGCCCGATGCACTCCAAGGCAATCGGTTATCCCAGACACAACACCACTTCTAGGACAACCGGGCCCGATGCACTCCAAGGCAAACGGTTGTCCCAGGCACAGCGCCACTTCTGGCATAGCCTGTCCGATGCACTCCAAGACAGCTATCCCAGACCCAGAGATCTAACCTCTAATACAGCGTGTCCGATACACTCCAAGACAAACGCTCACATCGTAACAAGTAACTCATGTCTCCTCGCTTTAACCCCAATACATTTAGAGATTTGTGTCAAAACAAAATTAAAATAAAAAACACAATGGGATTAAGTTTCAATAAAATCTCAAAAGGAGTTTTAGTCAAAATTTCAGGCAGAATAAGGCAAATACCTCACCATCAAAGTAAGCAGAACACACATCGGGAGTCCATTCTCCCTTCCACGGGACCATATATTCCGCAGCTGCTCGAGTCGATTTGCCGTATGAGCCAGCTAACATCTGCAGCTCATATCGGCAGTGTGATAGTGTCTTCATAACCCGGTGTGGTCCCCGCATACATGAGTCCAGCTTCCTTGTTGACTGAGCCACCTTGCTAACAAAAACTAAGGAATGTAGTTCAAAAGAGTGAGCCGGTTTACGTCTCTAGTTAGCATAGGCATCTTGACGAGCTTAGTTGGCACGAAGGAGTTTAGATGCCCTCTGACGACTCATCTGACGAAGGACTTCTCGATTACCACTTGAGCCTTCAACAGTAACGTCTCGTATCAAACTACGTATGAGCGGTGTGGCAGCTTCAGTACCTATAAGCAGGTTTAAGGCAGAATATTGAGTTGTCTTGCGTTTTGTTATGTTTAGGATCAGCTGTAACCTCAACAAAACAGCTGGCCAAGTCCTTGGCCCAATTAAGGAAATCAGTGCTTTGAAACATGCGTCCCCGATCAGTGACAATTAATTTTGGAGTTCCAAAGAGAGACACCATGGTAGTGAAGTGTTGCTTTAGTTCGTCAGTGTCTTGTCGGAACATGGGATACATTAAACATAATTTTGAAAACGCGTCTGACGGTGACCGTCAGTTTCTGGTAGGGGGGCCCAAGGTGTCCATATGGACTGCCTCAAATGCTACGTCTGGTTTTCTCCCATGAATGAATGAGCCGTGAAAGAGCACGAGCTACCTTTTTATGAGAAAGGCAAACCAAACAATGGGAATTGTATTTTTTTTTTGCAAATGTTCTCAACCCTGGGAACTAAAAGTGTTTTATTATCAAGTCTACAGTTTTATCAGCCCCTTGATGATCATGTTCGTCGTGAAAAATACACATAAGACAGTCTATGGCCTTTTGGAATATAACAACAAAAATTATGATTTTCACCAATAGGTGAGAGCTTGACTTAAAGGATGTCATAACGACTGGGGTTTAACTGCCCATCCACCAGTTTTTGTTTTATAGAGTGAGTTTTCTCGTCAGAAGCCTGAGCAACTTGCGCCCAATTTAACGGTCTCTTAATGGTACATAAGTTAACCGGATTGCGGCTAAGATAATCTGCATGGGACAAAAAACAACCTTTTCTATATTCCAGGTTAGAATCGAATTCTTGGAGGTATACCCACCACTGAGCCACCCTTGGCAACAAGTCTTTCTTACGTTGGGTAAGTTTTAACGCGTTACAGTCAGTAACCACGATGAAGTGTGCAACCACAAGATAATGCCTGAAATACTCTAATGCCTTAATCACTGCCGGCGTCTTCAGTTCGTACGAGTGCTACTTCCTCTCAGACCCCTGAGTGAGTCTACTACAATAAGACAGTACTCGTTTACGATTGCCCTTATGCACTCTCATCATGACGACTCCGTAACCAATCGAGCTCGCATCTGTGTAGTATTTCTATTGGCAGTGTAGGATCATAAATGGCGAGTACTGGCTCACTTGTAAGACAATCTATAATGTACTCACGAGCGGCTTGTTGTTCAGCTCCCCAATGAAAATTAACTCCATTTTTAGTAAGTGCCGCTATGCAAGGAACCCTTTGGGCAAACCCAGCTATATACCGCCTAAAATAGCTAGCAAACCCCAGAAATTGCCTTACTTGCTTAAGATTTTTTTTTGTTCGGCTGAATCAATTAAGGCCCGCACTTTCTGACGACTTGGCCTATCCTGACCTTTACTAATCGTACGACCCAGGTATTCAATAGTGGTAGCTAAAAACGAGCATTCCTTTATTATTTGCTTTTCAAGCAAATCTGTTATTATGTCACGACCACGGATCGTTTCAGCGTGTGAGAGTTGATATGACCGATTATACACAGGAATGCTGGATTTAAGTTTAATTGACATGCTGCCTATGTTTACGGTTGACGTAGCAGTTCCCGTAATAAAGTACCGAGAGAATTCATTAATTATCCTCTTAGTAACCCTCTCTAAATAGTTACCTACCAGAGGTGTATCAATTGTCATCGAAACATCAGACTGAACAATCATCACCATTCATTCATAAAATATGTGCATGGTTCGAGCCTAGATAACTTAACGCCCTCACTATTTGATAAACTCCCTGATAACCGTTCGACTTTGGGTCTCTTACTACACAAAGCTTCTTTTTGCCCCAACTGCCCACAGAAAAAGCACCTGATATCACTCAGATTACGTTTACGTGAATATTCCAGAGATCGTCTATCTGTCGTAACGTTTCACAATTCCGAACGCGAGTATAGTTGTCTCGAAATACTAATTGTATTTGGTTTAACATAGATTGAAAAGAATTCGGCTAAATCATTCGGAAATAGGTATAACGGCTAAATCTCTCTACAACCTGCTAAAAGACTTGGGCCTGTCCAGAACTCACATCAATTCGTTCTTGGAACGTACTTCGAAGGCAGCCCTAGTAGGTTCTTTTCAAATATGGTTAGGTAGGGAGAGGAGCTTGGACAGTGGAGGTGAGCGTTTAACGCGCGTTAGTTAGGGGCCCCTTAAACCTACACCTGGGTCGCAAGTCCCAGGCACTGTTGAAGCTCCACTCCCTGCAACGCAATGGACCCTGCACCCGCACGGTGAATCCATTGAATGCTAAGAGGTTTCGTCTCTAGCATTTGTCGCCGTAGCCCTAATATTTGGATCAGTGACACTGCGAATAATTATAACCGAAATAAGCTCCTCACCGAGTCCTTGCACTATACGTAAGCAAAGTATCGACCGGCGTACATATTACGCGTACGTTGGATAGTGATCGGAATTCTTAGTCATAACTTCAAACAATATTCCAGCAAAATCTGGTACTTCAGGACATAAAGGTTTGAATTCTTTCTTAGAATTGGTCCAACTACGGTAGCTAGACACCCATTCATTGAGCCAAGATTTCGCATCCCCTAACAAACAATTTCTTATTCGCGAAAGGCATTCTAAATCATTCCAATTGTTTAAAACTTTCGAGCAATCAACTTGTATGCACTAATCGTCAAAGTTGTGTAGATTTGGGTCAAAGTTCGAAATATAGTAATACCGAGATTTTTCAGCCGTACTAATTGATCTGATGGCACTAGCAATGCAATCGGTAACACTCGCCTGTACTAATTCCAACGGTATACCCGCGTCGCCTACTTGTCGTGATCGAGCGAGGTCTCGGATCCTGATGATGATAACATTCTGAATGGTAGCTTCACGTCAAGTCACATGCGTCGGAGAAACCAGATGCCCTATCGACGATAATTCACGCATTCTATAGGGTACACGACGATCGGAAACGCGAGATATATCGCGGACGCGCGTTGGTGTCTGCAACTGTCGTGATGACTGCCTATTACAAACGCTACCGGGCGTCAAACCTTTGTAACGCAATTCCTCATAGTCGTGTGAATTCACCGACGCGCGGTGCGGCATGGACGAAGCCCTTGTTTTCGCCTCTAACGTTTTAAGACGAGACATCATTGCCTCCATATCAAGTCTCAACATGTTATTCTCATCAAAGGATTGCTCACGGGAACTATTACCCTGACTCTAGCTACGATCACGACGAGGATTACTATCAAGACAATTGCGTTCACGTTCAGACATTTTAGTAACAAAATAAAATAATTAAATAAGTATGATCGCTAGAAATTAACGTATCAACAAACAAACGCAATAAAAGCTTACTCACCGCTTAAACAAAGTAATTAACACAAATTAATATTCTCGATAATAACGTAACACGATATTTAAAATAACTCGGTGTCTAAAAAAAACAGTTATAATGAAATATTTAACAAAACACAAAAAAAAATAATGTGTGGGTAAATTGAAATAACAAGGCCTTACCAAACGGGGTTCTCAAGGTACGTATCGCACTTCTGATCTTAGAAACAAAGTAAGAATTGACTTTTTAAAAAAATAACATTCGATACAATTCCACCGCTAATTTATTAAATTTACACAAAAATAAAAACAATTCTAAATGAATAACTTTCAACTATCTTGATTTAAACTAATCGTTAAATGAAATCCGAATATAACACAAAAGAAAGATTTAAACACACTTCTAAAATCTACTAACGACTAAACTATCACACCAACGCGCGTTACGAACGAAAAAGAGTCCTGAGGTCCTCTGACAACTGCTTATATGTCGTTTGAGTCTCTCCTACCCTCTCATATTCCTACATTGATTCTCTCCTACCCTCTCATATTCCTACAATATATATATATACATACATATACACCTATATACATGTATATAATATACATACATATACACCTTATAACATTTGCAGTAAGTTACACAACACCCAATACACATATATATCAGATCTGAAACAACACACGTATGTAAAAGATCATTGTACGTTGAGATTTTGTTTAAATATTTTCTAAGGAAGTTTTCAGTGCAATATTTATACTGTTACCCTGATTTTTACTCTGTGGATGAATAATAACAAACTTTAACAATTTTGTTTTTTTGAGTAATTTCATTGAAGTAACTAAAGTAAGTAAGTAAGTAACCATAAGTCTAGTTAGAATTGGTCCCGTCATTAAAACAACACTCACAATGGTTTTTTAATATCATAAAAAATATTAGCTGTTTGCTGTAATCTAAAATTCTAAAAAAAAAAGTACTCTCTCTATTCTATAGACTTCGATTGTGTTTGTGACTTCTGACTTTATTATGAAACTTAAAGTTTATATTTTAAAATGTGACTATTACATCGTTTAGTCTTTGTAATTTCAATCGAACGTTTTATATGTAGACCGCGGCAGACCGTTCAAAAATTATAGGCAATGGATTACACGAATTTTCCGTGAATATTTTTGCACATAAAAGATTATATTTTATCAAAAAAAAAATGACAGTGATGGGCTTTATTTATTCAAAGTCAATTCTTAAGTCCACATCCGATGGGTGACCAAAAACTTGCATTTTTTGTGTTCTGTTTAGACATGTGTTAAAAATTATCTAAATAGAGTTATTTTCCTTTCAAAACAAAATCAATAAATAACGTATTTTATTTCTGCCTATATTTTTATATTTCTTAATCTTATAAGGACAATAAATTTGGAAACAGATAGAAAATATCTTCAACTTAAAATTGTACACTCTAAGGTAGTATTGGACAAATTCAGAAGCATCTCGTTTTCTGCTAAAGTCCAAGGTAAGCGAGATTCTCTGCAAAAAATTATCTAACAAGCTTAATTCAAAGTTTTATAAAACAATTCATTTTGAATACTGAGTAGTCAATCTTATGCACGAATTTATCTCATTCGGAACACCGATCCCACAGCTGATAGGATGTTTCTAAGTAACATACGAGGTGCTTGGACGTGTGGATATGAAGTTGTTATCATTTCTTTGGTATGATAATTTATAAATATTTCGTTACGAATCCCTAAACCTAGTTGGTGAGTTAGTAGCCGATTTTGCATTTATTTATTTCAGCTTGTTAATCGGCAGCCATGCTCAAGAAAGAAGATTTCCTGAGGACTTCATGTTCGGGGCTGCCACATCAGCATATCAGATAGAAGGAGGATGGAGCGCCGATGGTGATGCTCTTAATGTTTATTTAATTTAGTGTAAACTATCATTTGATCTTGAGCTACAGCAAATCCAATGATAATACTGACAAAATAAGCTGTTTCAATATGTATATTAAGAATTTATAGAAAAACTAAATTGTACATTTTTAACGTCCAGTTGTAACCCTACCGACACCTTACAGACTAAAGTTTGCCCGCAGATGTTTCTTGCACCTTGAAGCAAACACTGTATGTCTGTATGTATACATGTCCATACATCAGAATAATATATAGCTTGTAAGTTCCAGTGGAAAAACGGCCTTATATTTTGATTCTGTATGAACTTATTCTACGTAACTACGAAGTTAAAACGGCCAGCTCCACCAGTTAGGATGGCTATAAGCTTTGTATAGAGGAATAAGCATATTTTGTTATTTTTTTAGACAAAGGCGAGAATATATGGGATCGTTTGACTCACACCAACCCTAACGTAATCAAGGATGTGAGCAATGGTGATGTTGCAGCCGACACATACAATAACTACAAACGTGATGTGGAGGTGATGAGGGAGTTGGGGCTAGATGCTTACAGGTTCTCTCTCTCCTGGTCTAGAATACTACCCAATGGCCTGGCCAACAAAGTCAGCGATGCCGGGGTTGAGTTTTACAACAACTATATAGATGAAATGATCAAATACGGTATAACGCCCATGGTCACTCTGTTCCACTGGGACTTGCCACAGAAGTTACAAGATTTGGGAGGATTCATGAATCCATTATTCCCAGAGTGGTTTGAAGACTACGTCCGTGTGGTCTTTGGAAAGTTTGGAGACAGAGTCAAGCACTGGATTACTTTCAATGAACCAAAAGAGTTTTGTCATCAAGGTTATGGCAGTGCGACCAAAGCTCCACTTTTAAATATAACTGATATTGGTACTTACTATTGCGCTCGAACTCTACTCCTCGCCCATGCTCGGGCGTACAGGGTTTATAAAAACGAATTCAAGAAATCTCAAGGCGGTGTGTGTGGTATTGCCATCAGTGTAGGATGGTATCTACCACTAACTGATTCTGAACAAGATAAGTTTGCTGCTGAAATTAAAAGACAAGCGGACGTACGATTTATTAAAGACTTACAATATTTTGTCTCATATCAGATTTGTATGTTAAATTACTTAACTATTATAATTCCAGTTCGATCTCTACATAAAACCGATATATTCGAAGGAAGGAGGTTTTCCGAAGGAGATTGTTAAAATTGTTGCAGAGAAAAGCGCTAATCAGGGTTACCTACGATCTCGTTTACCAAATTTCACTGATGAAGAAAAAGAACTTATACGAGGTACTGGTGACTTCATTGGAGTAAACCATTACACCAGCAGCTTTGTGTCTGCCACGGAATACAAGATAATTCATCCAGTGCCATCTTTATACGACGACATTGATGTTGGGTCTTACGCACCCCCGGAGTGGCCAAAATCTGCGTCTGCGTGGTTAGTTGTAAGTAATATGATGTAAAATGCTATACTTCGTTTATTTTCGTATTATTGACGTACTTCGTTTTTTTAGTTTATAATTAAAATACAGACATATTTTTAGCAAACACCTAACAGTCTTTACGATGCCTTGATAAATCTTCACAAGAGGTACAACGGTCCAATATTTTATATCACGGAGAACGGCTGGTCCTCGCCTCAGGAAGCTGATATCCTCGATGATGATAGAATTAGATACTACCGTGCTGCGCTAAACGATGCTCTTAAAGCCATAGAAGATGGAGTGGATCTGCGAGGATTCATGGCTTGGAGCTTGATGGATAATTTTGAATGGTTTGAGGGTTACGGGTGAGTTTTATTAAGATAAAAATTTACATAACACATTATATCTTGATAAATAACAAGGACCAACTGACAGACATACCCATCTCGTCTGCCCGTGATCACTATTGCTGAAAAGTAACCGAAACGTCGGGAGTATGTAGTTTTTTACAAAAATAAATCACGCGTAGTTTATCCGAAAAATATTAGTTTCATTTAAAGGAATAAAACTCGCGAATATCTTAGATCTCATTACATAATATCTTATTCTTGATCCATAATCATCATACTCATGTTATCTTAATTCTTATCAATGTCATCCCATTTTATCTTTTATTAGGTTGTTTTGTTACGTATAGTTATGATAGCGATAGATTAATATAATAAAGATCTTTTAACAGAGCGAGATTCGGCCTGTATCGTGTCAACTTCTCAAGCCCAGGTCGTGAGAGAACTCCTCGTAAATCAGCCTTCGTTTACAAACAGATCATCAAGAGTCGGATGATTGATGAAGAATATGAACCTGATACCCTGGACATGAGCATTGATGAAGGGAACCGATCTTTTTACACAGACTGATATAATAGTTTTTTGCAATAAATATGCTTACAGTAGAATCTTATTTTTATTTGCAATTTGATTTTTACAAATATATTGATGATCGTAATTATTAAGGAAGTTTTGATTGTTTTGATGAGAACCTACTTGAGAAAATTGTTTAGAGAATATATGCTATAAATTTTTGACTTTTCTTTCGCCAATGTTCCTCACCTAACATAACAGAACTTGTCAATGATGAAAGAGGCTTTTCAAATCGAAATAACTTACTCGTATATTCCACTTCTTAAGATTCTTTGAATAACAAAGAATAGTTTAAGGTTAATTTATTCACATTCCACGTACATGTTAATTATCACAATGTTAAGTTTGTTTTAGGTTTTTTTTTTAGAGATTTAAATTTTTCAAATCTTTTTTTTATACTAAACGAGTAAACGGCCTGCCGGACGGAGGAAGTCTACGTCGTCCATGGACATCCTCAACGCAGTTTTGTGGATGCGCTGCCACCCTTGATTGGGCAAAAGGGAGAGGAAAGTTTGGAAAAAGGGATAGGCAGTCAGCTCTCGCTCATCGGATGAAACGCAGCCATTAAAGACTACTTCACACCGATTTTCTGTAAGAGGGTGGCACTTTCCCGGTCGAGCCAGCCCATGTTCGAGTTTCAGTATCTTCACCACATCGAGACTCTACCACGTCATTTTCCCAAAGAACTATTTAGTGATAGGGATCAAAATAATATTCGTGTTAAATTCAGTAAGACCGATTTATTTTTTATTAAGTTAATTGACAAACTTACAGATTTATTTTTAAAATTATTCTAATTATATAAGGTGGCAACCGGAGGTTCCAGGAAAACTACGAAACATACTTATATGTATATTATAATAAAAATTACATATTAAAACTTATAACCTATACCTAAGACTACATGATAGCCCCGATGTTAGGATAGCAATGCCATTCCATAGCTTGTGTGGTATCAGGAATCTTCTGGTTCACACGGCTTGGTGCTCGTTCCGCGGAGTCAGCAGCGTCACTCGCTATATGATATTTTATCCATACAACGATGTTGCCCCGGCGATGTTCATTTATTTTATAATATGTAGCGCGTACGTAACATTCTTTTAAATATTATTTTACTGAAAATAAATTAAAAGCGTCTTTAGCGATGAAATTTAAAACTAAAAAATGCGGAATGCATGTAAAGCTTGTAAGTTTGTATACCTACCCGTAGGACCTTATTAAATATGTATACAATAAGTTAGATTAAAAAAATAATTAATTCTAGAAAAAAATACTATTCATCTTAAATGAAGCTAATATTTTTCGGATTATATACTACTATATACAACATACTACTATATACAACATACTACTATATACAACATACTACTATATACAACATACTCACGACGTTTCGGTTACTTTTCAGCAATTCCTTCTGTTAATTTTTCTGGCGTACCGCGTAGAAAATTAAGCAATCTATGGCGGTAGATGATAAATAACAGGACCAACTGACAAATACTCACATCTCATCTGCCCGTGATCACGGTTGCTGAAAAGTAACCGAAACGTCGGGAGTATATCGTTTTTTACAGAAATAAAGCAGGCGTAGTATATCCGAAAAATATTAGTTTTATTTAAATGAATACAAGTCGCGAGTCATAGATCTCATTATTATTCATCTTAAAAACAACGTTTACGATAAAAGTTCAATAGGTCTTTAGCGGGCACTCAAACAAAAGAACCAGAGCCGGCTATAATAATACAAATTGAAGCTTTTTTTATTTTACAGATTGCGGTGGGGCTTTGTAATAACTTGTTTTGTTTATAAATACACTCTGAGCACCAACCCACTCATATGTGAAACTTTTAGTTTAGAATCTTGACCAAAAGTAAAAAGAAAAAACGTTTTGAGTCCCAAAATATGTTTTAGTTGGCTTGTAAACAACAGCATTGATTTCGAATGAAATTTAAGGACTAGAAAAATAGGAAAAGGTTTAAAAATCAATCTTCTGAAACCACAGAACTTATTAAAAGAATTACCAAAAAAAAATTTCAAGAAAGAATTCATACGAACAAAATAAAAACGCTAAAAGATGTCCTTGAAAGTTGCCACGCCTTATTACATAAAGCAAGAAATCCATTACTACAATAAATAAGACGAAATATGAAGGGATGACATGTAATTCATTTGTTAAAATGAAACTTCTCATGCCACTTCCAATAAGGTTGCGTTAAACGTTTTACGCTCCTGCGGGGCGTGGGGTGGCGCTCGAAAGCATGCTGGTAATCAATTGTGACTTGTAAGGAATGTTAATAAAGTTTGTCTTCAAGAAATACTAAAAATTCCTTAACATTGAATTTCTACCCCTTTTTGTTTTCATTCCAACGTTAAGAGCTTCACTTCTTCTGCGCGAAGGACTCTACGCACAATAAATTTTTTATTTGGTACTCATAATTTGAATCTGAATAGCTTCCTCTTAGATTATCTGTCATATCGTATTAAAAAAAACATATATATTAATTTTCTTTTTAATTTCTTCTAACAAACTTTATTTTCATTAATATGTCTAAATCATAAACAACAATATAAATATTATCAATTCTTAGATATTGTAATTTTTGTTAGATTTGTCATGAATTTGCTAACTTTACATATTAAAACTAACTCCTACAATTTTTCATTGGTTTTTGTTTTTCTTTTATTGTTATTTTTAAGGAAAAATTGAGTTTTTTCATACATAATAATAACATGTGTTGAAGTGAACCTGCATTTTTAACTCTTTAAAATATTAACATGAAGCTGGCAACATTTCTGGATTGCACATTGCACGGTCTGGTATCTATAATAATATAGTCTATGCCGAGACTTGACGGGTGTGGGTCGACAGCAAATGAGCGATAAATCTATTGAATTACTCATCACCATAAAATGCATTGTTATTAAATGAAAACAAGTGTATATTTGTATTAACAAATATAAACTGTCCTGTTTCTTGCTGTTAGTGTAATCAATACGAAAATGCATCGTCGGCGGGGTCCCAATTTTACATATGTCAGCGGTTGTGTGAAATATATGATTTTTGTTTTGAATTTTGTCTTCTGGGTAAGTGTGAAAATGATTCATAACGATTTCTAACAATGAAAAAGTTTTTACTGCATCCATTGTTTGGTGTGAATTCTATTTTCTAATTGTGCGACCATTGTTCAACATAATGGAAGAGATATATATAAATGTAGCTATCATTAAACAGTTTCCGCTGTTGTTATCACTAGTCGGGAGTGATTTGACTGAATAATTTTAAGATTAACATATGTAATAAAAAAAGTAATCTTTTTTTACTTCATATACTGAGCATTAAGGAAATATTATATTTATATATTTTATATTTTCGGAACATATGGGTCATACAAAGACAGTAATTTAATCACAATTTACGTAAATAAATATCTTTTTATAATAACGTATGAAATCATATTTCAAATATATATAAATAATAAAGGACATAATAGTGAAGAGCCGATTATAATCAACATGACACTAATAACATTTTTTTCTTTTTGAAACAAACAAATTGATTTCTATGATATTTTATATTTTGTAAACAAATTATTTGACATAAACAGTTACTTTGTGACATGTTTCATTTAGTTTTTTGTAATTCACCTTTATATTACTCGTCACTTCCTGTCTATCAGAATATACTTATTAAGGCAGACCACAGCTCGTAAACTTATAAATAACTGTAATTAAAATAATGTTATGGAGGGTCTTTTGTTGGTTGCCTTTAAATAAATTATTTAATTGTGTATAGCAAACCACTTTGTAATTATTTGAATTGAGCAGACATGGCTGTATATAGATGTTGATATAACTTTTTCTACTGAGAATTGAGTCCTTTTCTAAAAGGATGTATAGGACAGACATATATATATATATAATGCTCATATTCTCTCTGATATGAATTAATTTCAAACTAAAATATATAACATTAAAACTGATACCCGCTAAACATGACTAAATATACTATTATTCATGACTTCAATAAATAAAATTCTAGAAGTACCAAGACTAGACTTTTTTACATGATTTATTTTATTTTAATATTTTTTTAGAAAATTTAAATTTGTATATAGAACTCTTTCTATATACAAATTTAAATTTTTAAAATTATATGTTTTCAATTCTAGTAAAAAAGTTGCTCTGCCAGAAGGTGAGCATATGATTACAAATGTCTCTTCAGAACTAAATTTATGAAGTATCTGAAAAAAAAAAGTCTGGGATGATATTTCCACTTTTTTTTATATTTTTTTTGTAATGTAGCATTTGGTGATTTTAAATTATATTACTATTTATCATGTTAAAAGTATAAGCAGTGCTTACTTAGATTTTTTTTTGTATATATATATAAATTTTTTCAGTTGTTCGGAGGATTGCTTATTGGAGTGGGACTTTATGCATTCATAGACAAATGGCAGGCCATGGGTCAAGTTAAGGTAATGTATACATATGTTACTACAGAGATTCAATTCTTGCTTAGAAACTAACTAAGCAATGATTAGAATGACAATATTAATCAATTATGAAGTATAACTAACGTTTCCCACAGTTATGATTATTATGAAAGTAAGTGTAAATAATTATTACCCACTCTGTTTTATGACTATTCTATTTAAAAATATCACACATTGTGTTGCAAATATGTTTGTTTGTCCGTTTTTAATATATAAACTGTTTAAAACTTTAAATCTTTATCACTGTAGTGACATTAAAGTTGTGTTTCGTAAGTATATATTATTTTATTCTGTAAAGAATATAAATTTAAAATGTGTTATATTACAGCTAGAGACAGTATATGATGTACTTCTAAACATTAGTCTACTGATAGCTCTGTTGGGAGGTATTGTCTTCATTGTCAGTTTTGCCGGCTGTATTGGTGCTTTGAGAGAAAATACATGTCTATTGAAATTCGTAAGTATTAAATATATTAGCTATAATTATTTTAACATTAACTTTACAAAAGTCGTATCTTGTGTGTGTCCTAGCTTAAAAATATTACATAAAAATTTAAAAATACAAGTATATTTTCATTTTTCTACAGAGAAAAAGAATTAAGAAAACATGAATGAGTACGAAGTGCACATTCAACTAAGCAATCCTACAATTTTTTGTAATAAGACTAATATATCCAGTAATATGTAGTTGTGTGACATTGGCAGTATGTACTGTGCAGACAACCTTATTCAACTGACTAATCTCTCAAATGCCAAATGACCTTTAATATGTGTCATCTGTCATGAGTGACACCTGTCATGTTTGATGTAATTCTAACGTATTATAACTTGTTGGCAGTACTCGCTGTGTTTACTAGTGCTGTTCCTGTTTGAGATGGGTTCGGCTGTGTGTGGTTTCGTGTTCCCGCGTTCGCTGCACGGCCTGTTCGAGTTGGGCTTCACAGACCGAGTCGTACACTCATATAGAGATGATCCCGACTTGCAGAACTTTATCGACTTTGCTCAGAAGGATGTTAGTTGTACAATAATTTGCTATCAGATTAAGAAAATTTGTGTCTGAACTCTTGCATCTAAAATAATATATTAAATATAAAACTATCTCTTGCTAACTTCGCTAATTCATGTCTCTCAGCTAATGTTCACATTATCCTGTCACTTATCGTGACCTCGTCACCAGATTATTAAGTGCTTTACTTCAATTAGAATGGTCATTAAGATATTGTTTATCTGTGGAAGACTATTTATTTTCCATATATTTTCAGTTCCACTGCTGCGGACTAACATCAGACGGTTACATGGACTGGTCGAAGAACGAATACTACAACTGTACTTCCCCGTCAGTGGAGCGTTGCGGGGTTCCGTTCTCTTGTTGCATCAACGCTACGGACATCAGCTCGGGACTCGTGAACATCATGTGTGGTTATGGTGTGCAGAATTATCCCGTGGGTTACTTGATTATTTGGCTAGGAAAAGATTTGTTTATGCTATAATAGTTTTTTGTTTTGTCCGCGTCCTAACCTGGATATTGGAATTTGGCTCGGAAGTAGTGTGTTAACTGTAGTCGTAACTAATCATCAGCGACATCTATGATATGACTTACCGTTAAACTACACGCAATTTTGGGATATATGAACGCCTATGTCTTATTTCGATGTCTCAGCTACATCACTGCAAAGTTTGATTAAAATCAGTTTAGTAATCTTTATGTCAAAGAGAAACAAACAAGATAAGACAGGAATAGCCACATCAGTAAGTGTGGCTATAACGGATAATTCATCTTGGGCGATTGTGTTATAATCTTTTAATAATACCCTCATATCAAACCTATATTCGTCTCTTTCACACTCATGTAATGTGAGTAAGAAAGAGATAGCTATTGTTTTACTTTAGGTTAGTCTCACATGTATTCATGGGTTAGTCGTCTTATTGAATCAATTTAGTTTTTAGAATGAAGTGGTCCTGGGATAAAAAATTGAATAATCTGTATTAACTTCCGTTACATAGAAATATAAAGGCCGTAATAGGAAATAACAAAGATTGTAAGACTATCCAAATATCTCATGCATTATATTATAATAATACTATCTTAAACATATTTATTTGACCGACTTGAATTACAATATATGTGCTAGCTTTTTCTACCCTGAACACAAAATAATTAAGAGATCATTATCATCTGTGTCACCTGTATAATTTAATAGACGGTAAACTAAAAATACTGAACACAAATCAGTTAATGAATTGTCAATCTTATTCCAGGTTGCCGAAGCCAGCAAACGTGTTTGGACGAGCGGTTGTATAGAGATAGTCCGTTCTTGGGCTGAGAGGAATCTCTATACAATAGCCTCAGTGGCTCTGGGTGTAGCGCTGTCACAGTTGTTTGTTATCTACCTGGCTAAGACTCTGGAGGGACAGATTGAACTGCAAAAGGCTAGGTGGGGATTTTGGAAATGTAGGGAGGGTCTAGTCCATAGGATATATATATATATATATATCCTATGGACTATAAGGCTTTTCGGTTGATATCCTATGTGAATTTTGAATATCAGTAATTAATTTGCTTGTCTAAGGAATCTTCAACTATTTTGTGGTCCTCACTCTACTGAACCCATAATTTTGTTTTCATTTTGTCTATCCACTATTAAGTCTTGTTTTTGTTATTGTTCATTTATAAAAGTTCTTTATAAAATTGCTTAATAATTTCTAAAAATTGCTAAAAAATTAGGCAATACTGACATTTTCTTTTTTTATGACATAGGGTGTTCATGTTTTTGGCAGACCTCTGCTTTTTAGTTATATACTTATTCTGCATTTAATTCATGCACATACCATTTCTTTCTTACATTCCACTACTCTGTGTCATGCAAATTTACTGAGACGCCAACCTTAGTCCATGCACAGCACAGATTTCCTTGTTTATTTATTATACTTACAACTATATATATATATATACAACATAGATGTGAATATTATTATTTTGGTATTATTGCTTACAGATGGCAAACATGAAATAGGGGCTCAGCGGGCGCGTACCGGGACGAGTGTCGCCGAGCGCTGCTGTAGCCCTTCCCCCACCACGCGCCCCACCACATGCATATATAATGCGGCGCGGGCGGCGGCTACCGTTAGTCGGTGTCGCGACATCGTTACAGGACTTGTGACGCAGCATACAGTGCTGTGTCAGATCATAGTTCAGCCGTATGTGTGTTGTGCTGAGTTTGTAATACACTGGGACGGTTTCAACTACTTTACACTCTCTACATAACATAATAGATAACATGTAATAATCTTAATATGTATTGAGATTCCAACTAAGTGATAATTCACTGATTCATACTTTTATTAATATGCCGTTTAGCAAATAAACCGTGAAACTGTCTGTGTTTAAGTTAACTATGCAAACTCGCACTAAGGACACTGTATACTTCTATGTGCAAGTGATGTACTGTGTGTGACAGTCAGTGCTTATAATGTGCAATGTTTAGTCTTCTATGTGTGATATGAAATGCTACATGTGAATCACAACGCCCGTGCTGTCCGTGCTATGAGACCAAAACATAGTATTTATGGTTTACAATCTTACGTTTATTAGAATTAATTTAAGTGCATTTAGTCATTTAGCTCTAAGTGTAAATATATGATGTTAGTCAATCCCATGTAGGTTCTTTGAATATTTTAGACTTTATTTGATATTATTACGTGCAGGCTACGCCACACTAGCGCGGCGTTTCTATATTTACTCTTCGCCGTATTTTTGTAAGGCATTTTAAACCTTATAGTTATCAACTTCAGGTGTAAATCGGCTCGGTGCCATAAGACTGAAGCTATTTAAGATATAACGTGAATTATACCACTTACTAACCTGTAGGATGTAACTTTTAATATTTAATGATTTTAGTGTCGAGCGTTCGCCGCTAGGTGGCGCTCACACTGAAATATATTACTACCGCATTTAACCAATTTGCTTATGAATCTCATTGGTTGGTTTGTACAAAAAAAAAATCTTTGTATAATATAGGGTGTTCAAAACTCAAATATCGATAAAAATAGTTATTAAGAAAATCACTGCCAGAGTATTAGTACATGAGAATAGTTGTAAAATACTTTTAATATGAAAGAAAACTTTTTTTTATTATTTATATTAATGATTTGAATATCTCTAGAATGTTATATTAAGTAATATTTTTACTCTCCGACTAGTCTTGACATCAGTCGTTATATCATACTATGTCAAGTTGATATTGCCAAAAAAAAATTCTCCGACACCGTTAAAATTTCATAATTTTCTCAATTTTAAGCTCAGAATCATGTTTTTTCCTGAATGTACCTCAATCACATACAATCAAGACACATCACACATAAATTTTCATTAAAATTATAATTAAGGGAAGAAAAGTAAGTAATCTCGGTGGTATTCCTTGCGCTATCATTACTAAATCAGTCTAATCTTCGAGCAGAGCTACAGTGTGTAACTGGCTTTATGAATAACTTGGTATCTAGTTTATAATGAATTACCAATTTACAAAAAGTTTGTGAACAAGATTTAGTAGGATATTCATTGTTTTTCGTTGTTGCACACCGTCAAGCCAACATTACCGCTTCATCAGTTTTAGTGTTAAGCATTCTATTTCTGTGTGAAAACATTCCTGTAAATTTAATGTAAATGTTTCCAGCTAAAGGTATTAATTAAAATTCAGGTTAAATTGGAAAAAGGAGGTATGTAACCTGCTAGTTAATTTAACAAAGAGCTTTGACGTTAAGGTCGATGACCTTTTCGTTCTGAATTTGATAATTTTTTAGTTTTTAATTCGAGATTTCCAGTCAATAAACGCGTAACTTAATAAAAACTATCGCGAAATTATTACAAAGATATAATTTGTTTCATTAATAATAGGATTTTGCTCAAATAGTCTTTTCTTATAAAAATAACTATTATAATTTATTAGTCAAATTGTAAATGAGATGTTCTCATTGTGTTCGGATGTTTGTGAACTGATTGTGAGGTTAAGCTGAACTGAATGATAGATTGTTAATAATTTTCGTGTCAAAATTTTATTGTAAACAACGCCATCTGTTGGCGTTTCCATTTAAACTATATTCGTATATAACTTCAGCGAACAATCTATTATAAAATATGTACTTGATCGTTAAATATAATTAATTTAGCTGTTAATTACTCTGTTAATCACTGACTCTTTATCTCGGCTCGCATAATAACTCGTGTGGGAGAAAAATTAACAAAATAAATGTCCCGCAACTTTAGTTATAACAAATGACTGAATATCTCTTCCACTCAATACTAATGGGGACTCGTAGTATTTAATGTAGCAACACTCGATGTTTCCGTATCGATTCATTCCATTAGTTTCTTAAACGGCCGTCATAAAAATTTGAGTTTTCAATACAAAGAGCCAGTAATATTAATTTATATTCCAGAAGTGTACATTAGCCGGTTACTCGTTAACGCTAGGTTTAGCGCAACTCCGTTTACGTTACTTATTGTATCTCGTATGTAATAAATATTATTTTTAATCTGTGTTTTGTTTCATTTTAATATATATTATGATATTTTAAAAATACAAGAAGCATTCGTCAGCCGAGGAAAGTCTTCAGAGAGTTCACAATTAAAAATATTTAATTATAATTATAAATATACATTATTTTGTATGAAAAATTATGATAATCACATTTTTCCTTTCATTTGTGTTGTGAGTTCAGTGCGACTTAAATATTTCGCATTGATGATTGAATAGAAAACTTGAACCGAGAACAAAAAAATTACTTCTCACCGTCACCGTCTCATTAAGTGATATTTTTTTTTGTCAATTTATTGATAAATAAGCAATATAAAATAAAATAATACATTTAGCGGAATTGTATTATTACGACATTCAAAAAGTTACCCAAACACCTTTATTTAGACAGAGGAGTGACAGCTTTTTTTTAAAGATATGTAACGAAATGATTAGCTAACATTAATCGTAACGCCTTTGTTTCCTCGAATAGCGAGTCATCACTTCTTGCCTTTCTTCTTGCCTTTCACCTCGGGCTCCGGCTCCGGCTCCGGCTCCACGGGCGGCGGCGGCCAGTACTTGTCAAAGAACTGGTCATCAGCCGCGAAGGCTAGCGGCAGGATGTGACACCGCCGATGCCACGACTCACGAGCCTGTTCCTCCAGAGCGTCCTGCTCGCGCTCGTCTCTGGCGCGGAGCTGGTGATAGAGTTATGTTGATTACTTTTAACCGACTTAAAAAAGGCGTAATAAAATTTGGGAACAACTATATTGTAAAAATCTTTTTTTCTCGACGAATCTCAAACGCTTTCTATATTCACTAAAAATTAAATATCAATTTAAACGAGCAATAGAAGGTAAGTTTCAGAAGACGTGTCTTCATCATCACCTGACCTCTAACCGATGAGTTTTCGTTCCCAGACATGAGATTTTACGTATTCTTTGTAAACTTATAATTTATCTTTGGAACATAAACGGTGTGCCTGGACATCAAAAACTATTTCTATAGGGTTTTCCATTAAGGGCGCTTGATCGTGCAGAACTTCCATCGTAGCGTGTGCTGTGTGGCACGTAGCGCCGTCCTGTTGAAACCACATGTTGTCCAGATCCATATTCTCGATTTCAGGCCAAAAGAAGTTGGTTATCATCGACCGGTATCGCTCACCATTGACGGTGACGGCCACACCATTATCGTTTTCGAAAAAATACGGACCAATCACGCCTCCGGCCCAAAATCCGCACCAAACAGTCACTTTCTGCGGGTGCATTGCCACTTGGTGAACCTCGTGTGGATTGGTCTCGTCCCAAATACGGCAATTTTGCTTGTTGACATAGCCATTCATCCAAAAATGCGCCTCGTCGCTGAAGATGATTTTTTTGCCAAAATCGGCGTCAACTTCCAACTGCTCTAATGCCCAGTCAGCGAACACACGGCGCTGTCTATGGTCATTAACCTTGAGCTCTTGGGTCAGCTGGATCTTGTACGGGTGCAGGCTCAAGTCACAACGCAAAATTCGCCAAGTTGTCGTCTGCGAAAGGCCGAGTTCCTGTGCGCGACGCGGAATTGACTGCCGCGGGTTTTCGAGGACACTGTCGCGCACAGCGGCGATATTCTCGGCAGATCTCGCGTTACGTTGACGCACGGGAACCGGCTGATTGTTAACTGACCCGGTTGACTCGAATTTGTCCACCAATCGACGGATAGTCGACTCGGCAGGACGATCATCGCGACCGTAAAACGGGCGAAGTGCGCGGAACGTTGCTCGAACTGAAGACCCATTTTCATAAAACAATTTTATGATTTGCACGTGCTGCTCGACACTGTAACCTGCCATGGTGGTTTGGGAGGACGGAATGAATATAACACACTGCATTTGACAGCTGTCACTCAAACAACATGGCCGCAATCAGCTGTCAAAGTTCAAGCGTCCCTATTGGAAAACCCCTTATTATTAAAATAGTACCAATAATTTTATCAATCAATTAGTCTACAAACATATGAGTATATCTTAACTACAGTCGTCCTCTCTCGTTACTTTGTTAATCCTAGCTTATGAGCTACTAAAGTCCCGTAAACCACAATGTCCCTCCGTACCTCCAACAGAGCCAGGTACTCCTCTGTGTCGACATCTTTCCTCTTTCCTTTACCTGCTGGAGGTTTGTCTTTTTTCGGCGACTTCGGCTCCTTCTTGGGCTTCAGTTTGAGGGGAGCGAATAGTCTCTTCGGATTGCGTATCTGGTGAGGAGTGTCGATGAGGCAGTACTCCGGCTTGAACGTGAACACGGAACGTACTAGATTGTACTGATAGTCGGTGCTGAAACTGTCCAAACACAAACTCTAATGTAAGGAAGCTGATGGGATGCTTTAGTCTGGACTATGGATTTTTAGTTTTGATCATTGTTTAACTTCACTCGGCCACATCACACTGGTCTACATTAAAGAAACGGGGTTATTAAGCTTCAAGCGCTTTCCGAGAGACGAAATAAACGATGTCGGGAATGCGATGTTGTATACAGCGGTTCTCGGATAACTATACATCTATATCTCTCGGGTTTTACTCGCACTCTATCGTTTTATATCCGAGGTTACGGTTACTTGTCAGCGAGCATGATCAGGAAGAGGAGATTAAGTTGTCGGACACAGTAATAATTAACGCAGTCTAGTTAAAACCGAAATTTTTTTTTTTTATTAAAGATATCCGCGAAAATGTTAGCTATCGTTGTCTAGAATTCTAGACCGAAACTCATTCCTGGACTTACAGATCATAAATATAATGTATAATGTGTGTTAGATCCCTCAACGAACACTCGTACGCCGCTCCCTCGAACGTCACCAGGTGTTTAGAGTCCGGGTCTGTGCGACTCACTGACTTTTTCTCTAAATCCTCTTCCGGCGATTTATAAACGACTCCAGCCATTTGCGGCGTCGGCAGATAGTCCTCTTCCGCTATAAACCGCGCCGCTGCCAGTATGTTATCCTGGAATCGGTATTGTTCAGGCATTAAGACTGTAAATGGAATGCACTGTTTAAATTAGTTCCTTAACCTGGAATCTCCTGAGCATACGACGCCTGTCAGCGGCATCGAAGTGCTGCATTTCTTTCATCCACTCGCAAAACCACAGAATTAATACAGCCTGGGACGCTGGAACACAAAAGAATACGAATAGTCGATAGGAAACTACGGATTTGTGAAAAAAAGCTCACGCAACCTTGTTAACCTCATTATCATTGTCAGGAACTCGATGAAATCAATCGTTCTCTGTTTGGACTCCATGTCTGAGTGACTTCGTCCATTACAACAACAACAAGATTATTAAATAGTCGGCTGATGTAGAGAATCAACCATTAATCTATGCAAGATCAAGTGATGCTGATAAATCCGGCGTAATATTTACACCAGCTTATTGTTTCTCTAGTATAACCTCAAAACTGTACCAAACATAATTTACTTCCCTATAATGTTCCTTTACCTCTATTCATTTCATCCTCCTGCGCTCGTCTTAACAGATTGGCCAAAGTGTCCAGAAACCAGTATTCAGCCAGACTCTTCTTATATCGACTACAGCCAGTGATTGAAGCCAAGATATCTATATATTTCTGCTGAGCTGTTGTGGCTATTTTTGGTATGGCGGTGGGGTCGATGTCCGCTTTGAACTCTTCTGGCAGCACGTGGATGCTATTGTGCTCCTGAATTCTTCTAATCTTGTCAGGTAAGAGCCTCCTCAATGACGGTGTTGGGAATATCTCAGGTTCCTCCTCAATAATCTCCTCGATTTCATACTCTTGAGTTTCCTCTTTAATTGTCTCATCTTTTAATTCTTCTTCCACTGTTTCCGGTGCCTCTGGTATGAAGTAATCTTAATGTACTACACACACCTCGGGATCTTGAGGGACATATTTTATGACTCTATCCAAATAATGAAACTACATATATTACGACAAAATAATTCGTTAGATTAGTATACAAATATAAATCCTATCTATGTATAAATTTATAAGATTAATATATACTGTAGCAAATATGACAGAAGACAAATAGCAGTCAATATCATTGGGCACTATCACCTCTCTGTTCGTCTTCCCCCGAGCTGGACGTCGAGGCTGGCGTGTCCTGAGCTGACGTGACACACTCCAAGCCCGATTCCAGCAACAGTTTGGACAGGAGATACTTATGCGTGTCTTCTATTTCACGCGAAGCCATCACGAAGGTCTTATATAAAATTTTCTTATAAGTCTAATTTATTATATTATTAAGTTTATATCTATGAACTATTATTAATGACAACTTGACAGATTCACATCGAAAATATCTTTTATTTTGTTTTTTTATTTTTTTATTAAACCATGAAGTCAAATATATTTTTTTATGTAAACGGAAAAATATTAATCATACAAACAAATTATTTATTATATTACGTTAGACTGTGACAGAATAAAAAAGGAAGCAAATATCTTGAAAACGCCAAGTTAATATGCAAATCGTAATAATGATGGAATTGATGTAAATTTTAAGATCACAGAAAATCGAGAATTCATTAATTTACTTTGACAATTAGTTGTATAATTGAGACGCCGAAATAAGGGCGAGGGAGCACACCCCAAAACACTGTGTCGTATACACAGTTATGTTATACACGACACGGTGCTAAGGGTTGAGAAACTATCCGACCGACTGAAAAATAAAAGGTTAATGTCTTTAACATATAGAACAAACACACATAAGGATTACGGAGCCACGTCCTGCCTCCGAAACCCCGGACCTTAGAGAACTGAATAAATATTTTATTATTTCCCAACATACTAAATCTTCACACCTTTTTATCAAGTTTTCAGTAACCGAATACGTCGACGTAATTGCAATAGTTATTAAATTATAATAAAAAAAAATTGTTAAAAAAAATATATTCCATTAATATCGTGAAAATCCTAGACAAAAAATTTTAATCACCACAAAAGCAAAAGTAATTAATATCCCCATACACGCCGCTGGCAAAAACTATTCAATTGAGTCGAATATTGTAGGTATACCCTCACACTACCGAATATAATGAATCTACCCTCCACTCTAGTTTAGGCTAGATCCATAGTCGCCTAAAATGCGAAGTGTCCACGGGACTCGCACGGCGAAGGTTTAAAAATACTCAAAAAATATTGATGGAAGTCCTCGGAAATACGTCAATTAATATTTCAAAAAAGTTAAATTACGTTTTTAAGACCAAAGCGACATTCAAATTGAACTGAATGTATGTCCCTGCGCTGTGACTTTAATATATTATATTTTATTCAAAAATATTAACAAGACTCACTGTCACAAGTAATATATTATTGTGAATAAGTTATTTATTTAAAAGAATAATATAGAACTTTCACGTAAAGATTTAAAACTATAGTAGGTATCTGCATAGTTTTTTTATCAACCAAGCCTCTACCCACGTTAAGGTATCACGACACCACAACATTTGGCGTATATGATAAATAACTGAAAACACGCAACAATGTGAACACACCCTTATTCACAACCCCTAAACGCTAGAGGGTTACTTTTCTCACAGAATGCTAGTATTTAGTTTTGCGATCCACTGTTTTAATTTAGACTAGAAAAGCTACCAGCTATTCTTATGTTTTTTCACGTTTTTTTAGATCATTTTAGAGCAGCTTTTGTTACTTTAATTATGGTCTCTTTGGTCGTATCTTTAATTTAGAATGTCTTATATGAGGGTCTTATTAAAAAAAAAACAGTGCAAAAAATCTAAATATAAATATTACTGTAGTTGTAACACGTGAACTTTTTTTGAACAGCACGTCACACCGAGCCCGTTGATTCCTAGTACCTTCTCATACATTATAAGCGTACTCGTACTAAAGTTTTAAGAAATCTCTTTTAAAGTACGCGAGAGATTTCCATCAAAAATCCGTACCCCATATACTTAATCTAAAAGGTTCTAACCACTAGACCAAAAGTAAAATAGTCCTAGACATGACGAAATATCGTTTATCGCACGCATAACGCGCCTGTGTGAGTGCGGACGTGCGTGTGCATGTGCGTGGACGTGTGTGCGTGTGTGCGCCCTCACACACACAGGGGACGAGTGCGTGCGTGGCAAAAATTCTCCACGACTTGGTTAAATATTGGACGCATTGAAAGACGTGGAGCTGTCATTGTTTGTTAAGAAATTACTTATTTAAAACTCCAGCTCAATCTTTCGTGTATTACTCATTGTGTTTATAGAGGCCATTGTCTTACCAGAGTATTTAAGTTATTTTTTAAGTACTGTGTTTGATGTATAAAATTGAAAATACGAAATCTGTGATGTTCCTGTGATAATGTGAATATCATATAATTGGGGTTTATTTAATTATTATTATTATTAAACAATGGCTTGTCTTATCTTATCTGACCATTATGAAGACTCGTTGTTCTTGAAGGTCCAGACGTTTCCTTGAATCTCGTCATCCGTCAGCTGTCTGGATTTTCCAGCAAAAGTAAAATCATCTGCGTCACTTCTATTCATGAAACCACGTCTGATGGTTTTGAGGGTTTCTGAATTCCATGTTAGAGTTCAATGTAATTTATTAACTATTGTTATAAAAAAGTTTCAATAAATAAATTATTACATCAGTAGAAAGCGGCTCGGAATTGGAAAAAAAATATTTATTTGCCTATTATGTTAACAGTATCTCAATTCTTCCGACGACCTCTTCGTCTTACCCTCAAAAAACTCTTTTCCCTCATAAATCAGTTTCGTTTCCGGTTTACATTACCAAACGATACATAGGATCAGCCGTCACACCTGATGCATCGTAAGTTAAGTAATTTATCATGAGTAGTGATGAACGAGGAATGTGGGTGATAAGTGACTTAAAAAAAATTCAGTAATTTTATAAGATCTTTCAAACATTATAAGGTTTCCGTTAGATTAGAATAAAAATCGTTAACTTTTGAAAGTAAAACAGGATATTATCGTTTAAGTCCTATTTTTATTGCGTCTCCTTATCATCTTAAACATTCTTTAAGAATAGAAATATGTATATAATATAATATAAATATTATTACTTCTTGTGTTAAAAATCTATTATACTATGAAATAACGAATTAAACGCAAAAATGACGTCACTCTCACAATATTAAGACCTGACAAAGATTCACTCACTCATACAAATACTAAACTTTTCGTTTATTTTTAACGTTTTTATCAAAATTAACATAATGTTACCAACGTCAAAAAAACAATGTTTATAATGTAAATCAGGTAATATTAAGTTTTAGCGTGCCGGAAGTCTCTACGCCATCGTTGCTCCAACTTCACCAACTGGCGAGGTGAACGAACTCACGAAATACACGCACACTTTGAAGACGTCAATACACAGTAATACACAAATAAATGTTTATATCCTAAAATGACACAGACATACACACGGAACATTATGTAGACGAAGGTGAATGAACGCTTTTTTGATTTTTTTTTTTTTTTTGGTGACGTTTGGGGAGTCACTCATTTGACATCCGGCGTAAATTCAGATGCTGGTTTGATTATGTCAAAATAGTAATAAAATTATTAGTGACAAGTCGTTATATATCTCATGTATAAGAATAACTATTTGCCCGCTTGTTTATAACGTGATGTAGTTGATGAGCTATCGGTATAACATCGATATATTTTTCAATTCAATCAAACGTATTTTTAAACACTAATACATCACTAAGCTCCTCGTTTCAATTTCGTTTCTTTCATTCGTATTCCAAACACTGTGTAATTTAACGTAAAAGGGAATTCTTTTCAAATCTACCTCCAATACATTAATATTTAGGGTTGCCCGTACAAAAAAATTCATATAAAAACATTCAATCTAATTGATTAATAGCCGGTTAAAGTGAATATTGAGTTAATTTCATAGTATTTGAATTGTAATTTATATATTAATGTTATATAAATATTGGATCTCACTTAAAAATCAAGAGGCATGCATCCTGTTATTGTAATTTTTCTATGTATCGTAAGTTGATTGACCGTATGAGGCAATTCATCAAAGTAATATTGTGGTCTGGAGTGGGGATGGACTTGTACTAGGGGTTGATGCAGACCATCAAGCGCAAAGCGCTGCATAGATTATGACTACTAGACGGATGCTCGCTAACAATGGTACATTACCACAAAAGAGAAACGTTCTTAAATATTTATAAATCACACGTTAAACGAATTCGAGTTTAATTAAATTCAATGTACTTTTTATATATTTTTTTTTGTTTTTTTTTTCTCTATTGTATGAAACACAAATATAACAGGAAGGTAACAATTAATACTGTCTTGTTTTTTTTTTGTTGTTTAACATTGAAAAAATGACATAACGGCCATATATAAATGTAATGTCCATATAAGTAATTGACCATTTTAGTATCATACTGGCAATACATATAAAAATGAAAAAAAAACGAATAAGAATAAAAAATATATTTTTAAGCGCTTAATAGAGCTGGATTTTATCTATGAAGCGCTTTCCGCTGATTTGTCCAAACCATCCCCTATCTATAGCTAGGATGGCGATTGGTTGGCAGTGCCTTTGTGGCAAGAACAAACTACATTTTTACGTTAATCCACGAGATACTGGTTCAATGGCCGATGAATAGAAGCAGGTGGAAGTAATTAGCAGATGTAGTGAAAAAAAATAATAATAAATAGAGTATTAACATTCCGTACGGTTGACCGTCGACTGGAGAGTTGGCTATAAACGAAAGGCATCCCTAATATTAAAGAATTCATTATAAAATCTCCTATAGAGGTGTTTGACCGCGTTCAACAAAACGACAACGATATCCCGTCACCTGCGGCACAAAAACGCGACGCGGCCGAGCCGGTTCGGTGCTGATTTAATGACATTCATTTTATACTATCTTTAGTTTTTTATAACAGTACAAAATACAAATAATTTAAACACGCTAATAAATGGGCACGCCCATTTAATATCAACACGGGATCGATACACGAAAAACACCTAACGCGCCGAACGACCGTGACTAATCGACACATAAAGAACCCAAACTAAAGCGGCCAATACAGAAAAAGCTTCCGAAAAAATAAATAAATAAACAATTCGAATTTAGAATCCCAAAACCTGAACACGTAACACGCACACACATAAAACATCCGACCTGCCTCAACAGGAACGAAAAAAAAAGACGTTACATATTGCGTTCGAATTTTAAATGGCATGAATTGTGTTCGCCGCTCAGTTGCTGTGTGAGTGTATTTATTGTTTTATTTTTGATAACATCCGATGATGTATCGTGCAAGATACGGAGAAATTTAACGGCTAGTTTAATATGACTGACATTATTATATAATTACTTTAAGTTATCGAACAAAAACGCAGGAACAGATCACGCCAAACGTAATGTAAAGCGAGTCATAAAAATTCAAAGAGCGATTTTTGTACCGATTCACATTCAACTCAAACGCAGAAGATAATTTTTGTCTCACACATTCAAAAGAACGCACACGCCGAATTCTAGAATGAGATGACAACAACGAATTTCATTTGCGAAAGAGGGACGGATATATTTTTAGTAGTTTCGTGAGTCCAAAATGCAGTTGATAAAGAATGACGTTTCTAAGGCCATTGGCCTTGGGTGAGTGCAGTTTGGCTTTAGTTTTTAGTTGTATTAAAAAACATACTTCAATGTTTATTGAAGTATAACTTTCTCAATCTCTTGCGCGGTATACATATACCTACTACAGTAATAAAATGTATATTTTTAACTCAAACGGGTTGTATTTTTTCTGTTCCCCTTTATTATCGCGTCATTATTATATTAGTGATAGTGTCATTATATTTTATTTTAGTTTTCGCTGAACCATCCTCGGAGTCGTCGACCGCAGTCAAGGCCGCGACGAATTCGTAGCTATGTTCGCTACGAAACAAGATAAGTCTTATTTTATTGAAAATGGGCAGATTCCAAAAAATTTTATAGCATTAATTCTATTAATATCAGTGAATAGGAAATATAAGGTTTCTGAGTAACCGAGTTATTATATTTATTATAATTCGGTTAAAAATTTACCTAAATACTTACGTACTTTATTTACGTACCTACTATATATTAGCTTTTTTATTTTTACTAAACACTAAGTATTTGAAACAAAATTTATTTGATATCCACAGACCATAAAAACGACTTAACGTCAAATAATGTTTTGATATGTGATTAAAGATATAAATTATATAGGGAATATAAAATTTATGAATACGAAAATATTCATAAAAACCGGAATCCATTTTTAATGTTATATATATATATATATATATATATATATATATATATATATATAATTATTTATCAAATCGTGAGTTACCATTGTTTCTCTCTCGATTTTCGTTCGCATTCAGGATTCGTTCCATTTCGTGATGTTTCAAGGTCGTTATTGCATCGCTGGAAAAAAAAATGGCGTCCCATTTGAATGTAGAGATACCCTCGGATATTTGTTTCGAAAATATATCAATTCTGATTTAACTTTACATGTAAATTATGAATCTACAAGAAAAACACTTAATTTGATTAAATTATGGAAAAGCAATAAAATAAATTACCCACATAGCTACGTGTAAACGGAATTATTAAAGTTGTTCATGGGAAGAGTTATAGGGAATTTTTGTTTCAGAATATTAGTTAGCGTAATTAAGGTCTTAGAATGTATCTTAAGATGACATAGACAAACAGACAAACAGTGACTGTTCAACATATATATATTATATTAATATCCACTCGTTGTCTCGAATATAAATTAAGGAATATGATTCATTTCAAAAATTATCATGAAAATGTCAACAAAGCACAATTGAGGAAGCGTAGTGACCTTGAACGATACCGAAACTGCATTACAGTTCAAGCTCAACATGAGATACAAGTCTTAAGATAATTCTTAAAATAACAAAACATCATGAATCCTTTAAATACTTATAAATATAAATAGTAATAATGTGAATGATATATAATAGGTATTTATTTATAGAATTAATATTTTCGTCATGTATGATTTTAATCCGGAGATGCTACCTCGTATATAATTGCGCCCGCGCAATGATCGAATCCCGTTTTGATTGTGTGTGTGTGTGTCTGTTTCTGTCTGGCTGTGTGTGTGTGCTGGGTCGTTGACACCGTTTTTTGTCATGCGCCTGTGAGATAGGTCATGGTTGTATTCAATCTCGAATGTTTTATTGCATGCGAAATGTTATGGATAAATAATATAAAAAAAATATATATACATATATATATTTTGATTATACAGCCGTAGTGATATTAAAAACTCTTTCTTTCCTGACCTCCTTTCCTGTATTTGATATACTTAACTTCTATTATATCCAGTATCCTCTGTTCGTGTCTGTCAGACGTTATCAGGATTCAGTTAGGCGAAAATATTGTTATCACATCAACGGTTCAGTTAAAAATAACTGTTTATATATTGGTTATAGTGAAGCGTGTTCCAGAACACAAGTGACAACGACAAACCTTCATCTTGACAACCGTTATATAATGTTTGAATCAACAATGAGAACCGTAGAATATTATTGATAACCGTAAATTAATAAACCTAGTTAAAATTTTACCGAATTAATATTTCAAATATATACACTTTATTAATTGCCTCGAAACAAATGTGACTTGACAATGAAAATTCGAGGTTATTAATTCGGTTAAAAAAAACATATACATATATATATATTATTTGTAAGTTAAATTTAATTTCAATGATAACAAGTAACAGTTAAGTAAATAAAAGTAAATTAATGTAATAATATTACTGTTATTTTATATAAAAAATATCTGCGGTATATCTCTTAATATTACCAAAATCAATCGTCTTAAATTCTTTTGGAGTGACATCGACCTTTTGTTTGGGAATCTTTGACCGAGTTATTTATTACTTTGACCTTTGACCTCGTACTAGACTCTTATAATGTTCAATTTTCATTATTTGGAGTATTTTCTAAACATTTGCATTTATTTTAATGTCGCATATACCTGTTGATGTTAAGATTAATTTTGAACTTATTTTTTATACAAGTTAAGTTTTTCTGTTAACCGATGTTTGAACACCCGTCTTCCTTAACATGTAATTACATTCAGTTGTACTAGAAGCTTAATCTTGACTTATTCAACTACAGTCCGCGTAGTTCGTACAGACTATATTAAGCCAAAATAATTTAATAGTTTGTTCCGAGAAATAAGTATCATTTCTCATTTAATATATATCTATATGTATATATATATATGTATATATATATGAACATCGGTACAACATGTCTGTGTGTATTCTAATGATAGGACGCGCCAGGTGCGACCAACACCGGCCCGCCAAATACGGACCGGAATTACAGGTTTATAAAGAAAATTACTTAGAAATAAAACATTACTTAATACAAACTCCAACCAACGTCAGCAGACCGATCGATGAGGGACTCTGTATGGGAACTAACTGAGATACTGTCAATTCTGTAGTCTGAAATGTGTGATGAAATTCGTTATCCTTAGTACGTGTTTTCATCGAAACGTTCAGTATCAGCGTGTTTTATTTAAACTATGAGATATTTTTTTTTATGTTATAATGCTAGGTAAGTATCCGATACTAGCTTTACATTAATGTCTTTCATTAATCTAATTCTTATTTAAAACAATAAATAATTATTTAATCTCTCATAGACTAGACTCTATATGTTTTGTGTAAAGAAAGAAAAATAAGTTACGTTATTTAGGTCTTAACGTTACGTGTATAGATAATTATTAGTTACCTATAGTTGTGTCTGATAACTTTGTTATCTTAGAACCACAGACGGACACTTGAATATTATGAGTAAGCTATAACAAAAAGTACAATTTTTTAAACAATGTTCACGAAAAACAATATGAAATATCTTAAATGTAAAATGTATGAGAAATTTTTAACTGTCACTATTTAAGTTACGATAACTAACGCGTACTAAGGTACTTTGGGTGAAGGTAACTTAAACAGGTGGATTTAATATTATCATCCGGAAAATTAACAAGGAATCGTTATATTAATATTTACACGAGATTGATCGCTAATTACACAATAAGACAGGTTAGAGTTATCTCAAAGTTATAATTTACAACCAACCTGCTTACTAAAAATAATATGATTGTTTAAATATATTTTATATAAGTACCATATATATACATATAATGTAAATTTATATCATAAAATATATTATTATATATAATAATTGATATATTTAGGGAATGAAATAAGTACGATAGATGTAACCAGTGAATAGCGGAATAAACATGACGCGTGTCTCAGCTCGATGGACACGCAATCACTCGCGATGTGATCACAGGACGACAGACTTTTATTACTTCAAAGCAAAACCGAATTACATCACACATATATTTAAAGTTTATAAAAAATATTTATATTTTGGCTGTTTGTTTCGGACCACGTTCCTTTTATATTGTCATTACAACTTTGACAGTTCGAAAATGGCGCGCATTTTGAGGTTTGTCAAATTAGATTTTTTTTTATAGATTCTTATTGATTGTTATATAACGATAATAGTTAGTGTATATGTTTTATTCATACGTGTGATATCATCGGAATCAGTAAATTGAAAGGGTTCCATTACATTTGGTTTTCCCGCCGCGTTCGGTTGGTTCGCGTGACAAGAGGCGATGTGCTCGGTGTCGTGGACTCACCCATTTTTAGTTTTAGGGACACAATTCGGTTTGATGTCTCTATTTATATCAAATTTAATTATATTTCGGTAAGTCTGCTCGTCGCGTGTAGACGGTTTGGTAATTCACCTCTGCGTCTTCGGAGGAATGCACGATGTTATCCATTATGGTAATGCCTTTTAAGCGAACAGTATTATTAGCGCCATCTAGTTATTTTCGACGGAGAAAAGTTCGTTCCTATCACAGTATATCGTAATGAAATTTGATTTTTTGTGAAAAAAATTAAATTAAATTAAGCTTATTTTGTCTAGCGATTGTCTTATATTTTTTTTATGTATCTATATTGGTAGATTATTGTTTTAATAAAGAATGTATGTATTGTGTTTTCTTTGCTTTGCAAAATATTCATATAAATATGATCTGTGACCGAAACTAAGCGGGTATTGACTTTGAACATGTCACGTACTTAGCCTTGGATGCTGTTTAAAAGGTTCAGTTAAATTTAAATCTTATGTATTAAATATAAGTTGTTTTGAATATTGTCTCATTTATAATTAGTGACAGTGATATTTATAATTCATTTAAAAAAATAAAATTAACTATTGATTAAATTCTTAATCACCAGTGTAGCTTCTTATAGTCACATCTCAATTCCATGACATACGTACTCAAGGTTATTCATAACTATACCTATACCTAATATAATTATAAAAATATATTTAACCTAATTTTTGCACATAATAATATATGCAGATGTTATCTTCTGTTGTTTCCAGTCGAGCGTCTCGTTATAACGGTGACGATAAAACTCATCGTAATGCCGTTTAATGTCACACTTACTAATTGAATGTTAAAACACTTAATTGATCGAAATACAAAGAATATATATATTTACTCCTTCGTGGAATTGAATAAAATGTATAAAATAAAAAGTGTATCGAAAATTGTCATGACGGATATACGAGGATGCTCTCCCTCATCAGGTCCTTCAAGTTATATGATAGAAATATCATTACAACCATTTGTTGAATAGAATGTTAACAGAAATCTTATTTTTGTTTTTACACCCATTACGAAATCCATTATTTACACCCTATATATATATATATATATGGTAAAAATCGTCCAAACCCATCCAGGTGTAAGCTGCAAGTCGTCAATGTAGTAAATAATCCCAGCTGTTAATCGAGCGACTTCTTACAAAGGATTAGGAAAGTCTAATAGTCCAGCAGTTAAATGCTCCTAGTTAATTGAGTACTAGAACTAATCTGGACTATAAAGATAGTCTAAGCCTAGTTCTAGCGTTACAGTAATGGGACTCGAATCCTCGAATAACGCAACTTAAAGATATTCTAAAAATATAATATTCTCGTCTAAGACTATCGCTGTGAGTATAAAACATTATCTCGTTCGTTCGGATTTTTTTATGTGATATTTTTATATTAGAAAGATAAAAAACAATTGGGAATAAGGCAAAAAAAATTATTTTAAAGATACATAGTTTAAAAAGTCAAAAATTTGTGATCAGCGTACATACATACATATTTTATAATTTTTTGAAAAATTAAAGTTTTTATAGAATATTATGTATATACGTATTTATATGGTAAGTGTGTTCAGTAGGAGTGTTGAATTGTAAGTGAATATGGTGTTTAGGGTGAAGTGGATCGATGGTGTCACGGGACATGTAAGTCAATGTGTCTGTATGTCTGTGTGAGGTCGGATTTATGATCTCATAAACACGGCTTCCTGCATTAAATGTGACTTACCACGAGTTCTGGTACTAATGGAATTATTCATAATTGGGAGATTTTCGATACAATACAATCGATATCTACGAACATTAATTATATGAATAATAACTTAAAAATAAGTGGCAAATATATTTTTTTAACCTAATTCTCATGAGAATATATTACGTAATTTTATTAAATTAAAATTGTTGATAATTCGTTATAAGTACATTGAATAGGTGAATGATTAATAAAAAATATGTGTAAAAAAGTACACGCTGTATCATCGAATTTGTATGGTACGTCTGTCACAAGTACGAACATGTTACTGTAAACGGAAAGTTTAAAGTTTTTCAAACATGAATTTTGGCACACGATATAATAAGATATATATCTATAGAATTATGAGTTGTGAGTTATGAAGATAGAAGTGAGTGACGAACTGTATAACCGTATGTAGTGTGACGTGAACTTGTATTAGGGGTAAACAGCATTTATTTTATTTAACATAAAAAAAATCGAGTATCTTAATAAAAACAAACACCCATATGATATTCAATGTTATTGTGATATAATTATAAGATCCTTTGACGATTATATTGACTTTAGCAAGATATAAAGTGATTAATATCAATGTATGTACCTACCCTCGAAAGATAACAAACAAAAATGTCCAGCTACCCTCGATGATAAGCACAATAATATTACTACTGAAGTGAGTTTCAATGTTAGTTATGTATCAGCGGTGACCGGATGACCCCGGTTAAAAATACCCCCCCCCCCCACGACACAGGTCAAATTGAATTTCCTTAACAGTTTTCATCCTCCAGAAGGTTTTTGGACATTAAACAGTTTCATATAAACGGGGGTGTTTCCTACATCACAGACATTTCACTAACAAACATCAGTTACGGAGCTGTAAGAGACATTCAAAGTGAAAGACGAACATTCAACATCAAGGTCTACTAAATGACGTCACATGATGCATGTTTTACGAATTTGCATTTGTCAATTGGAAGGTTTAATATTATTCTGCTTGTATTCTATTTAGAGAAACACTGAACGTATCAGAGGTCTAGATCCACTAGACCTCACGTTAAATAGTCAGGTGAAAATAAACACTTATATGTATGTACGTATTAAATCGTTTCTTTGTCGTTTTCGGCACAAGTTTATTCTTGTATGATGGCAAAAAAAATTTTGGACTTAAAGGCAAATTAGACCAGTGTTACTTGTCTGATGTCAATCTACCCACACAATGAGAGCAAATCTCTCACTGTTAACTAAAAATTTTTTAACTTCGGAGAAACTATTTATTGTTTTCGTTGACCAAAGGGGGAAGTCGGAGAGGGACGTGGAACTGCCTGGAATAGACCTGGCACCTTTCTAAGTACCAACGGTTACTCTTACTCTCTAAGCATATCCACGGAGTCTATGAGGCATTCAGCTTCACTTATACAATTGTTGTTATAACTAATCATACATCTGTTGTCTGTTTTGTTGTGTGTACGTGCTAATAACCGGACCTATACCTCTGAACTGCTCGCTACTCTTTACACTTACAGAATCCTGTCATCATAGTCAAGCTATGTCACTTATTTTCAATGATTTTTATAATCATTGTTATATATATATATAAAAATAGCTTTTCTAATAAATAAGTATCTAATATAGAAGAATGTCACCGTGTTTAGTGTTACTTGTTGATGGAATATATCTGCCACTTGGAATCCACGAAGCCAGGATCTAAATCTGGATTCCACTCGCATCCCTCACTCCAACAACGGTGTTCCCATTCAACCTCTCTGGAGTCCAAATCAACTGACTTTCATAGACCTCTTCCTATAAGATTCCTTCCTTCCTGTAAGATTTGGCTTTAAGAAGATCTAAGTTTTATAAAGACCTTCCGGAAGTATTGCTTAGTAACCACAACAAGTAAGGGTCCGCTGGAATTATAATAAAGCATAATACGTTGTAAGTACCTTCACTTCACTTCATCAATTAAACGGAGATCGGTTCTGGTAAGAGTTTCTGATGAACTCTGTTTTAAGACATGTAGAGGACCGCCACTCCTGATCCTTTTAACCTTCACGAAATTACCATTTCTTAGTTGACCAACCAGCTAATAAGGATAACCTTCTTAGATAGCTGGTGGGATTGGGTGGCAGAGTATGATTAAGATTGACCGGCACATGGTTATATAAATATTGAAATTAAAACCTCGAGTAACACTCCAAGACCTGAGGCACTGGGAGGAATTAGTATAATACTCCTCACACAGACCTACTTTCCGTACGCGCTTTACTGGCAAGATGTTTTCTTGTACTGCCTATATATACTAAACGTCCTAAAAGTGGGTACGTGTTGTATTAAATCCAAAAATAGTGGCACCAAAAAAAAAATGTTATCTGTTTGAGAACAATCAGTGGCTAAACAATAACATGGATACCTAATAACATCATACTTTACGCTACTTAGCATCGAAAAAGTTCTATCGTGAGCTCCCCCTCCTCCTCGCCCCCTCCTCCGCTCGGCACCTCAGCCTCCCTTCCACCGGAAACACACGAAGTTGTAGGACGTAGCCGGACGATTTCCGACGCGCCGATAATGTCCGGCGAAATGTAACAAAACTATTGTCAGTGTAGTTTTCTAACGATACGGTACAAGGAGGCTGGATGTCTGGATGCGACTCCTTGTAATATTACATCAAACAAACATCACGTTAATTTATTTACACGAAACATACAAATAAAGTATAGCATTTTTTTAATTCAAGGACGTTGATGAATTGAAATCTTGAAGAGAATTCTTCAGACTGCATTCAAGAGCCGCGAGAAGCTTTTTCACCTTTTTAGACAAGTTTTAAATGTCATTTTTGTGGAATCGATAAATACAATACGGAAACCATCGACTCCGAGTCACTCATTTAATTTGGTAAACCGGCTTCGCGGCCATTTAATGTTGGAAAGGTCAGCAACGAAACGAATTACGACAGCACCCCAACAACGGCTCCAGATCAATTATAATCACATAACTTTAACTCGTTTTGATATAACACTATCCAAATAATTACAATAATTTTACACAAACAACTCGTTTTATAATTTACTGAGACACTTTTTAACATATCAGTTTCCTTGGTACATTCTCGTCTCGAACACAAACCTGGGCACAAACATTGAATACTGAACGTGTCAAACATTACGTAACATAATACGCAAATAAATCTTTATCCTCTATTATTTACATATAACCCAATTTATTTAATTATTTAAATTATCTCACTACCTCATTGCACGCGTCCCATCCTGCAGCCCGAGCTCCGCAAGTTACATATTAATATGACAAGCATCTACCCGCGCCCGCCGCCGATAGTTTTTGTTCAGCATACGTGTGTTTGATAGTTTGTTTTGTAACAGTTCCGATATGAAAGAAGATTTTATTAATCGTCAATCATTATGCTTCCATCTGGAACTGCTCACGCAACTCAACTGGACAGCTGGAACTGCTCACCGTAACACGGATGTGACTGATACAGAGATGCGCTGGAACTTGGAGGTGATTGCTTCCATCACCATCATCAGCAGCTTCGAAGTTCAGCTGTTCGCTCCTCAAAGCTTATCACCTCACATCAGTAAACGCTATATCGAGTCATTGAGTCGTGCAGCGACCAGCTGTAGACAATAGTAAATATTCGAAAGAGCTACTAAATCCACTTATCGTCAACGGAAGCCTTACCTCGCTAATGCTCTACTTTAAACGCGCCTCTTTGTGTACAACTCTATGTTTAAAATATATTTCGGTGTTAATTTTGTTGTCTGAACTTTACAACGGCAGGACTTAACCTGGGACAACAAACATCACACCACGTAGAAGAGGATACGATGAGCACTGCTCATTTATTGTTGAGTTAAACAGCTCGTATAAGCTATTAGCTGTATGAAATAAATACATGAGAATTTACAAGAAAACTCGGTTGTTATGAACTCAGTTGAATTTTATATTATAAGAATATGACACAACGAAGATTCGAACCCCCCACGTCCGTGACAACAGCACAGTCACTGGTCCAACCAAACCGTCGCGCTACGGGCACTTGGCCCTTGGATATATAACTATTGTCATTATATAAAGATATATTATATGTTGATTTTTATAAAAGCATAAATTATTTTAAATATTATGCTGAAATAATTTTATTATTAAATTAACAAATTCGTCAGCGGGCAGAGGACACGCCGTAAGACGTATTATAATATGAATAAGGCGGAGGAGTTCGGGTTTTAGGAAGCGATGAAATAGCTGGTCGGAGCTTTTGGGATGGAGCCTGACGCCCACGCGGAAGGATGAAGGGAATTAGAGTTTATGCAGTGTTGAGACGTTTCAGGTTATAATTAATGTTATTCTTTCTATTATTCCAATTCGGTAGTTGGGTAAATTTTTATTAATATAATATTACTTATTTCTTTTATATTTTTCATGTTTTGAATATAATTCGTAGTAAAAACATTGACCGTGCATTTGTATACTATCTACTATTCTATTCTATTCTATTCTATACTATACTATCTCTATTGAGATGACTAAGATTCCGGATGCTGTATAATGTAGTTCATGTAATTTATATTTGTAGCTGTATAAAAAAATATTATTCGATTGTTTTAAATTTTTTTAAACTCATAGATACCAGTATTTTGTTAGATATTTTTTATTGTCTATGTCTGTTTTTTAAATTTTAATACATTTATAAATAATATTTTGGTAAGTTTGGAAACTGACAAACGTACTGTTCACAGAAAAAAAAAAACTATTCGTGAACTAAGCACCAACGATTATATTTTTAATTTCTTGAGAAAAAAAGATTACATATGTACCTATGTAAAGAAATATCTCTGAACGTTATAACAAAAACTTATAGCATATTGATTTAAAACCTAATAGTTATATTATGTACCTAGTTATAACATATTTGTTACTGTCTCCCTAACGTTACGAATGATCGTGAGTTGTAACAGACTGTACGCAGACTAAGAATATTTTCCATACAAACGTACCATTTAGAGTAATAACGTTTTTTTTTTTTAATTCTGATAATATTTTTTCAGTCCTTTGTTCGTGTAAATATATAAGTTTCTATGTTAATAATTTGAAGAAACATCCTTTTGTTTAGAAAAATACAGATCACTTGATAGCGAGATGCGGACAAAGTTCCAGGAGATTGTTAATAAGTTTAAAAGCATTGTCTGGACCGAGTTACGAGATACCGCGGAGACTAAGATAAACATACACACAATATTATCATCTTAACTATAATCGCTTATAGAGACAGACATACACATGGTTTCTTAAAATTATCTGTAGATATTTTTAATAAACAAAAATTTATGACTCCGTCTAAACTATTATCTATTACATTCCAAGTCATAATCTATCTATGAAGAAGAACTTATCCATTTTAACCTGACCGGGATCATTTCCGTGAACACAGATACAATATATTCTCTGTATTTTATATTTATATTAATTCGTATGTGAAAATTTTTGTTCAGTAGATATAGCTGTACAAACAAACAGCCGGGACCCATGCACTCATAACTCATAACACATAATCTCTGTAGTCTATCAGTTTCGTTTGATTCTATTACTATTCTACTATTAAACACAAAATCATATTAATGTTAATATAATATAATACTTTATTTGTGATATAAATCGCCCAAATCGGTTAAGCGGTGTTGTGTTAAACCAGCTGTTATAACGTGAAACTGAACTCCGAGTTAATTATCTTAACTGTATTTATTGTGACTTTTAACTCGGACCATGTTAATTGATGCAAAAGTTATTAGTATTGTAATATAGGTAAGTATTATAATATTCAATATGGTATGGTTACACACACAAGCGGAAGCGGATTAAGACGAGTTGCTTTACGACGTATAGTGCGGTGGCTGCTGTATGGAGACTAAAAAACTTTTGTAGATTAAAAAACAAACATTCTTTTTAATTTTAATCAATCAAATAAATATGTAATACGTATAGTTTTTTATACAAGCTTCTCCTCGCGACTCCGTCCGAGTGGATTGGACATTGCGTTCACAAAAAAATAATAATTAATTGTTTAATAAAAGTGCCATGGAAATAAAATAGCAATGACACGAAAATTAAAAAAATAATAATGACGTCACAACTCCGAAATATTGCGTTATAAAGATCCAAGGAAGCGACAGAAGACATCTGCTTCCACAGAAGACAGGAGATGAGCTTAAAAAATGAGAGCGCATTCAGTGAACACGTACTAGCTGAAAGCATTTGTTGAGGCATTACGGAGTGTGCCATCAGTCCGGCGACGACGAGACGCGAAGTTTAGAGTTCGTAGTATAAAAATGTCTTCCGAGCTCACGCCGGTATTAGATTTAACAATAGACAATTAAAGTAATATAATTCATAAAAGTAATAGTTTATAAAAAGCAATCAACTAATTCATATCGGCTGCGAGATTAGAACATCGAAAAGACATTCAAGATAAAAGTAAACCGCTGAATCAACTTAACGACTCGAACAACAGTAAAACGCTTAACTCGCCTTTATCTAACGCGGGTCTCGCTCCTCTTACTATTATCGGCGTGTTTTGAGCGTCGGTGACGTCACAGCCGCCTCGTCTCCGCCGCGGTGCAAGGAGCGCGCCTCGCATAGAACCCTCTGGAAGGCCGGAGCCGCCGGGCGTTCTCTATTTAAATATTTCAATTCCCCTCACATTAATCCTCGCAGATCATCTTCCGTCTCGCTCCCTCCACCGAATTCTTAACGACATTATTCTGATCACAGCCGGACACCTATTCACTAAATGCTAATGCTGCACACACGCGCGCCGCCGCTCCGTACGCACGCGCCCTTCCTGTGTGTGCGTCTAACTCAAATTCGGCCACTCGCACGCAACCGAATAAATTTGAAGACATCCCATTGGTTAATGTTCTGTTAGAAAAAACTTAGGAGGTATTTTGTCGCGTCACGGCTGAATGAAAAAAACTATAATAGATTTTTTTTTATTTTATTTCTAATAGTTTTTTTATGTGTTTACCGTGTTTTTTTTTAATAAGCTCAGAATGACTCCGTCGTTAATGTATTCTTTTTTTATCTAATGTCTAAAATGTTGTCGTGGGTTCTGTCAAAATTTCCGTCCACTCAGGCGCAGTCAAAAATTTTGTCGCTTGTCATTGGTTACTTTTGGGTTAGAAAAAAATTAGAGGTCTTTGTATATTGTATAGTGAATGGATGATATTACGGCGGATGTAACATCTGATACGGCTTATGTAATGTTGTTAGTATATAAGAAATGATATTAAAGTTTTACTCTGATGAATTTCAAAATTGTGTTATTGTTTTTATTGTCATGATCATCAAAATTAATACTATGGAAATGCGATTATATTTTTAACATAATTTTGTACGTTAGAAATGACTTGTTGATAAATTTGAGAAGAGAAGTTATACATTTCCACTCCAGTAATAATATTACATAATCGTAGGTGGAACAATATTTTATTCACCCTATATAAACCTAACTAATTCTAATACATTCATAATTTCTTCAGCGACAGACCCTCAGTAGGGACTTATTATCCATAAGCACCCCAATGTTTTTGAAATTCGAATTCCACATTCAAATACGTGTGTGTGTGTGTGTGTGTGCGCGTCTAACGCGCGCTGTCCCTCCCCCCACCACCGATACCAAAATTTGAATTGCGTTAGATGATTGGTCGATGCTGGTCATGTTTTTTTCTACAGTGCCAGTAACCGGTCGAGTGGGTTTTTTTGATGTTTGATTTATGTACTTGTTTTTTTTCATTTATTAGATTTCACGGCCTCTTCGAAAAAATGTAAATTATGTATTAGGTATGCGAGTTATGAATGGGTAGGTAGGTACTTATAACGAAACATTATATTTTATATTTTTGAAAGAGTGATTCATATAAATAACATACCCGAGTTTTATTAGGTATACCTAATACCTATTTGGTAACATCAACGAATGTTAGATCTACAAACATCAAGGTTACAGTAAAGTAACAAAATATAAGAATTCCACCCAAAAAACCTGAGTTCAAAATCAGATGGAGGCATGAAGGACAGCACGAGCGAATAATTAAACGTTTTAAATTCAGTAGGGTCCCGCTATTGTGTCGCTATAAAAAACCCCAAATTACACTCACACATCCAAAACTCACAGACACACACACACGCACACAGGTCTCCGATTTGAATTCCGAACGCGCGCACAGTTTCCGTGATGGCGGCGCGGTCGTCGACCCCCGTTTTGGAGGGCGAGTGACGTCACAACTGACCTGCCTCAACGACCTTGAACGGAAATTCGGTAGGGGCTTGACGTCTGTCCGCGTTGTTGACTCAGGTTAGTTAGCTTTGTTATGGACACGAGATAAACGCTGGATGAAGCTGACGATACGAGATCATTACTAACGTTAATATAAACAAATACATAGGAAAAGGATAATAAGTTTAAACGACGCACGCATTCTTTGTGTTACTTATTTGCTTATCATGTCGGCTCTCTGGTCTAGACTGCTTAAATTAATTAAGTATCCATTAAATTGAATCCTCAACCGAACAGCGCGTCATGCCATCCTTAAAGTCCGCTGAGTGTATTCAGGAGCTACGTCGAAACATTCATATCGAACTGACACACATACATGCATATTTACTTTATACATACTCTCTAATCGATGTATTTTTCGTTTAGTGAATGTTCACGGCCGACTGTTAACTTATCACCAGTCATCGACACCACCGTCAACATTCAGTCAGAAGTTTATTATTTAAAAATCATTGTACTCACACATAATACGAGGAAATGATATTAAAGTACCCACTATTATTGACAAAAAATATATTTCAATGTCGAACATTTCAACGACAATAAAAATACAAATAACCGAAAAAGAACCTGAACAAAATATTATAAAAAATCGACTGAAAAAGAACCCAAAATTGTTTGACAAAGACTGAACTGTCCGAGATAAGATAAGACACACACACACGCGCACAGACACACACACACACAAACAAATGATGAACAGACATGATTCAGACATTGAGACGGGTGCGTCGACCCCACATTTTGATGAGACACAGCATATTACATATCCATATAGGGAAATACGTGACACACATTAGACACCTTAATATATAAGGCATAAGGACCACAGTCGCAACAGACGACCCCGGAATCTTTGATTGCCATTTCGAAGTTTGAAAAAAGAATTTTCGTATTTAAAATTCGAACGCTTCAAAAAGTTCTCATTTGGAACGGATTTAGTAACACAATGTGAATGTCGGGTAAGTGTTATAGATGACTGCCGGGTTTTAATATATAAAATAATACTACGGTTATTAGAAAATGGCCGTGAAAGTGTAAGTTACACATGCAGTACATATTATAGCGAGTGCGTCGTATGTTGTGTGTAGTCTGGAGTTGAGTTTCGATAATATTATTTATGTCTGACCTAAATACATCCGACCGCACAATAAAAGTTTCAAATTGTGGCTCCTATACGAAATCTATTACCACGTTTTCTCACTTTTGAAACGGATCTGTTTGGAACAATTTAAAGATTATTATTAATTGGAAATAAAATCATTTTTATTTCTTTATTGATAACTATATGTTATCTAATTAAATAGTCTCTTACATATAGAGTGAGTGTGTGAGTTTCGAGTGAGTTTCTTGTAATGAGTGATGGTAGACGGTAGTGGTCCGTTATCAGGCGTCACTGACCCTTCCAATGACTGAAATGAATAATCACCAGCTAATTATAAAAGTTTAACTTGTGAGGACGACATGCAACAGACAGATATTACGATTACATACACACACGCACACACACACACACGCGCACACACACACGCACACACACACACACACACACACATGTACATACCTATGTAAAGCAATTGAAAAAGATGATTTTCGTAAATTTCTGTGCCTATTTAATTATCAAAATTCCATAGAAACGCTCTGAGTATATAATTCCATGATAATAATTGATATTTTGAGTCAAACAAAACAATATCTAAATATGAAGAACCGAATGAGCTGATAAATACTGTATTGATATACTATTCAGTTCCTTACGCTGAGCCACACGGACAGACGTCTTGAATCTTGATCGTTTGATATAAATAACTGATATAAATGATAGTAAATTTAACGTTTCAAAAGACCAACATCAAAACCAATGAGTATTACAAGAACTAAGTACAATCGGTCAAACAAAAAAAATTGTCGCAATTATTCTTTAAATACATTTGATAACACACACACATACATACTCCCCTATAAACAATGTTATAAACATACATAAATACATATATGTTTCATATTAACAAATAATAACATATAGGCGTATAACAAAAGAATATCCTGATTCCTGACTAAGTATACTTACATTGTTTGAAGGGTACGTTATGTTTATTAGAAATTTTACTAAAATGTACCCACGAAAATTAATTTAATATTTACGTGGTTTTTTTCAACAGTAGTACGTGGGTTTGGTTCTCAGAAAACTTAAACATAATCAAAATAACTTAGATTAAACTTATCACTAGTCTATACTAGCGTTACCCGCGACTTCGTCTGTGTAAAAAAAAAAGAAAAACGATTAAAAACTTTTAAGTACAAACTACGTAACCCCCAAGAACAAAACAAGCAACGTCCCTAAATGCTGTAGTAGTAAAAATAGTCCGACCTACTGAGGTATGTGACTCAACTACTATAAAACTCACAAAAATCACCTGCTGCTGTGAAGGGTAGATACTGCTGTTATACAGCATCTGCTGATGTACTCCTTATGATATGAAACAAATTTATAACTGTACCTATTAATACAGGGACACTTAAAAAGTAACAAAAAACAACGGTCATAGTAAAGTAATCAAAATATTCACGAAGTAATGCTGACCTAAAACAATACGAACGACAAAAATAATATTATAAAATAAACGAAGCAAATATGTTCCAGGGAAAAGTTTTAAAGATCGCCAACGGCGGGTTAGTCAAATCTCCTCGTGAGATCACCGGCTGGTGTCATGTCTGTGGGATGGCATCCCATCGAAAGCTATTTTGAACATCCTTACCAAATTGTTGTTCTGATGAAAAAACGTTTGTGATTCTTGAACAATGTTTCTCTTCGCTCTAGGACCGTGAGCACAGCCCTTATCGACTTCCGCATCGGACGTGCCCATAACATTAGTTTGTAACATGTACGATCTGCAGCTTTGTTAGGGGTAACAGCGACCCCAGTGAGTGATCATGTTCGTTGTATCTGTAATTTTTAAACATTTGTCCAATATATATATTAATACAAACTTGAATATTATAAAAAAATATATAACGAAATAAAACCTTGAACGTGGGCGTGACATTGTCAGGTATGTGCAGCACCAGGCGACGTCACCTGGGAACGGGTGCTATAATTCTGAATGTCGGCCAAGGTATGCCTCGCATCGTTACCATCCCAGAAATTAAAGTGTAAGGATCTGGTGGAGGGACTTCAGTAAATATATCGCTATATTTAAACGCCCTACAGTTTTAACAAATTATTGTCATCAACCCAATTGTTACTGATTTGTCAGCACAATAATCTGTGGGAGGATAGGTCATAGTGGAATGTAGCTCGTGCCAGAATCCCAGGAGCACCGCTTTGTGGATTCGCTCAATTTCATTATGTGGTGCTGTTGGTGTGTTTGATGTGCAGGAACTTGTGGTATTCTGAGCCTAACAACTTCATTCCCACCCAAGAAAGAACGCTTTTCAGTTCAGACATAGCAATACGATTATTACCTTTTTCCCCCGGGCCCTTCAGGCCCGAATTTAACGGGTGGGTCCCATCGGGCCACCCACCCCTCCCGGTGACGCTGTCAAAGCCTTTAGAGCTAACAGCTACAGTCGAGACGTAACTATAAAAAAGACTATTTCCTTGATCCGTCTCGCTCTGCTCATCTGTGCGATCAGCACGTTAGGTATCCCTTCGCGCATTGGATTGACAGCGTGGACCTAAGCCAGGTCGTCTCCTCGCAGGCATCGTAAACTATATCTAACCAATGTATGAAGAGCTCTCGCGCACTTAGCAGAGAAGTGTCTTCACAAAGGATCAACATAAAAATTGTACTTTACTTCACTGGTACGGTTCAAAGGGTCGCCGCGGTCTGAAGGCTGCCCGCACGGATCGGTAATTAATCATAAAGATATAATCAAGAAATAATCATAAAAACATACTATTTGTCTCAGTTATCGATCGACAATCAACATAGGATGGGTGAGACATGAGGTAGTTGGCAAATATCAGTGATTATAGTTACGTTCAGAAATTTAAAATAATCTAATACATACTTAACATGTATATAGGTACCTACATTTATTCTAACTTCTGTAGCCAGCAAAAATTAAGTTATTTTTTTACCTAATGAGGATAAATATTTATTTAAAAAGATATAAAAGTTCTAATTTGTCATTAATTTTAAACTATTCTTTCAACTTGATTTCTAAACAACTCGACGGGAGACGCATCAAAGGAAAATTTTTTTTTTTAATTCCGATCATTTTATATTACTTTAGGTACCTCTTAAACCTTCTCTGAACTACCGCGAATATTTTAAGACCTCTGTTAGCCAAATCGGTCCAGCCGCTGTCGTGTTTTGGCGACACTAACGAACGGCAATCAATTTTTATATATATAGATTTCCTGAGCTTACAAAGTAGGTAAACCTCTGACATGTCACCCACAAGTCCGCTGTGAAATAGAGTGGTGGGTGTAGCTAGATACGTAGCAACTGTAATGTGTACAACATAAAAACATGATGAAAGTGAACTCAAAGTTCGACGATCGATAACTATCAATAAATGTCAACACATTCAAATAAATATATTGATTATGTGCTGAATATTACAGCTACTAATACTTGATTCTGTTGTATGTCTGTCTACGTTTGACGTAGCTGCTGAACCAGTCTGATGGAACTGGAACAAGCAGTATACCTTTATAATAAAAATGAAAATTTTACTCCATACTAATATAAATTACTTTAATATGGTATATTTGCCCGATAATATATATACCAATACACAACGGAAGATGACGTCTTATATTATTCATGTGTGTTTGTTTTCCTGTTCTTGTGGTCTCCAAAATTCATAGTTGATTTCGGTTTCCGGTTGTCAAGAAACAATTAACGGCACTACACTATTCAGAGATCACGGGTTTGTCCGTCTTAGGTTTTCCTTGTTAATCTTTACAATATCCTTAGAAGTTCCTATTCAACAAAGACCAGTACTCTCTCCTAAGAATTACTAAGTAGAATAATGGCATACTTGTTTTAAATATGCACATGCATGTATTGCTAATTTAACGGCTGGACCGATTTGAGTAAAATTTTATAAGTATAATAAATTACGACTAAAGGTTGTCTTATAAGACGCAGACAAATACGCAGACAAACATTTAACAATAACATCTATATTGCTCTATACTACATAATGTGTAAATTAAATTAATTTTAACAGAACAAACGGACAGTATATTTTTTTTTGTGTCAGTCAGTGAATCGGGAAAATATAGTCACCGCAGTTTAAGTGCAGTGGTTAAAATTAATCGTTTCTTACAAAATAACAAAGGCAGCCGAAATTGTAATATAAATTCAGACGAAAACAGGAAAAATATTTAAAACAAGCGATGAGTTCTCAGAAAATTTTCATAAATTTGGTAAAAATATTAACAGCCGAATTTAATCACTGACCGAAATATATAGGGAATCCATTGTTATTTCCTTAAACATAAGAAATTAAAGCTCGCTACGCGCTGACTCGACTTATTTTAATGAAACTCTCACAAAATATAGATTATAATTTGGAATAACCTATTTCTGTCACACTAAAAGATCCGAGATCATTATTAATGTGAACCAATAATGATGTTTATATAACATTTGTTATTTATATCAATCTAAACGAGTCGTTATTTGAGGCAATACTTTTAAAGCACCTGTTATAACAGTTCATTGTGAGCAGAGAGGGATGGATGTATATGATAACTGTTGTGCGACAGAGACAGATATATAACATGACCTTACACAAAATGTGCACAATTGGCAGGTCAGTGACACGATGCGATAAGATAAAGAAATTTCGGGCAAACGGTTTACTATGACTTTGGATAATAATTTATATGACGTAAGTTAAATTTTTTATAATATTTATATAAATATACACATTTTACGATGATTCTCTGTGCTGAAGAGAAAGATCTTGAACTAAAAAATAATCAATCGTTCTAATTTTCATAACAGTATCGATTAATAATGAATTCTAAATGAGCTTTATTTCTTTTAAACTTAAACTATACATTAAGAATCGAGATAGACACCAGTCCGCTTAATAATATATCGAGAGTGTAGAAAAGTAATATCTAAAATGTTATCTGTGAACTTGTGCTGCCATCTGTGATGGTTTAGTTAACGTCAAAACTACTTTAAATAAAAACGTTAGTTCTGTTCTGCACTAAATAGCGTTGTTTTATTATAGGTTATGGGCCCAGAAAATTAATGAAAAGTAGTGTTTTAACAAGTATTTCGTCACGGTACGAGTGTTAAAAAGACTGTTTCGACACGCGTTTACACTGTGTTGTGTAGATTGGCTGGACATTCGTGAAATAAAAGTATTTTATTCAGAATTACGATGGCGGCAAACTACTTGGTAAATGTACCCAAATTACGCGGGCGGGAAAATTACAGCGAGTGGAGCTTCGCGGCAGAGAATTTCCTAATCCTTGAAGGCATGAAACATTGTGTAAAGCCAGAAGGAGCTGTAGTAGGAGCTGCAGACGACGAGAAAACTCGAGCAAAATTGATTATGACAATCGACCCGTCTTTGTTTGTACATGTGAAAAGTGTAAGAACAACGAAAGAACTCTGGGATAAACTACAACAGTTATTCGATGACAACGGTTTTTCAAGAAGGATAAATCTGTTACGGAATCTAATTTCGATAAGATTGGAAAACTGCAGTTCAATGACGTCCTACGTGACTCAAATTATTGACACGGCTCAAAAATTAAGTGGCACGGGTTTTGAAATAAATGACCAGTGGACAGGCTCATTGTTATTAGCAGGATTGCCGGATCGATTTTCACCGATGATCATGGCAATTGAGCATTCAGGCATTAGCATAACGGCTGATTCTATCAAATCGAAATTGTTAGACATGGAGTCAACCATAGAGGAACGTGATGAAGTTGGCGGCGCGTTCGCAGCTCGTTCGAATTCTAAGTACAAGAAAAATAAAATGGCGTCAAGAAAAAATGTCAATGTTGGTAGCACTGCCGATACGTCAAAGTCAAACGTGACATGTTACAGATGTAAACAAAAAGGCCATTATAGAAATCAATGTACTAATAACGAAAATAACGCGTCGAACTTCAAGGAAAAACCCCGAATGCAGTCTAATGCGTTTAGTGCTGTGTTCCTGAGCGGGAATTTCAGTAAAAATGCATGGTATATTGACTCTGGAGCCAGTGTACACCTTACGGCAAATGAAAGTTTGGTTATGAATGCGTCGTATGATCAGAAACAGGAAATTATCGTTGCGAACAGTGAAAAGTTGTCAGTTTTGTGTTCTGGCGATGTGAAAATTATAACTACAACTGGTGATATTGATTACGAAATTATGGTTGAAGACGTTTATTGTGTTCCAAGTCTGGCGACTAACTTGCTATCAGTCAGCCAACTCATAAGCAAAGGAAACAAGGTATCTTTTTCTGATAGTAGTTGCTCGGTATATAACAAAAATAATAAGTTAGTAGCAACAGCATTACTAGAAAATGGAGTGTACAAAGTAAACTTACAAAACCAGGAACATTTGGCTGCATCAGTTGTATCAGGTGTTACATGGCATCGCAGATTAGGACACATTAATAAAGACTACCTGAATCAGATGAAGACTGCAGTACAGGGTATGTCTTTTGATGAAAAAGTGGATATTGGTAAATCTTCATGTGATACATGTTGCGAAGGCAAACAGTGTCGGTTACCTTTCAAGAGTATCAATCAGAGAAGCAGTGACCTATTAGATATAGTCCATACAGATATCTGTGGGCCTATGGAAAATATATCCATAGGAGGATCCAAATACTTCTTGTTGTTTGTCGATGATTGTAGTCGAATGGTGTTTGTTTATTTTCTAAAACACAAGAATGAGGCTTTGAGGTGTTTCAAAGAATTCAAAGCCCAGGTGGAAAATCAAACTAAGAAGACAATCAAAGTATTAAGGAGTGATAATGGATTAGAATACTGTAATAAAGAGTTTGACAATTATTTAAAAGGTGCTGGCATAATACACCAAAAAAGTAATCTATACACACCGCAGCAAAATGGATTATGTGAGCGATTCAATCGTACTATTGTTGAAAAGGCAAGATGCTTACTCTTTGATGCCAACCTAGGGAAAGAATTCTGGGGTGAGGCTACTAACACGGCAGTATATCTACAGAATCGAAGCGTGGCTGCAGCATTGGGTAATAAGACACCGTATGAGATATGGACTGGCTGTCAGCCCGACATAAGCCATATCAGAATCTTCGGTAGTACTGCAATGGTCCATGTAGCTAAAGAGAAGCGCAAGAAATGGGACAAGAAGTCAGAAAAATGCATTCTCCTTGGATATCCAGAAAACATAAAGGGATACAGGCTGTATAACCCAGAAACAAAGAAAATATTGACTAGTAGAGATGTGGTTATAATAGAGCAGGAATCAAAATCTGAATGTCAGATGGAAGTTTCCTCTCAGAGTTTTGATTCAGTGGGGGAAGAAGAAGTTAATATAGATGAACCAAACTCGGAATCTGACCACACAGATAGCTCAGAGGACACATTTCTGGATGTGGTTGATGAGACATATAAACCTAGTGATTCTGAAGCTGAAGATATCCCGCAGATTAGACCTCAAAGACCTACACGAGAGAGGAAGCAACCAGACAGGTTCAAATGTTCAAATTTTTGTGCTGGTGAGAGCACATATGATGATGTGACAGGATTGTCTCTTCAGGATGCCTTAGCCGGACCTGAAAAAGAACAGTGGAAAATAGCTATGGCTGAAGAGTTACAAAGTTTCAAAGAGAATGATGCATGGGAGATTAGCAATCCTCCTCAAGATGTTAGAGTTGTAAAGTGCAAGTGGGTGTTACGTAAAAAATATGATTGTGATAATAACATTCGGTTTCGTGCGCGTTTAGTGGCGAAAGGTTTTTCACAAGTTCAAGGTGTGGACTATACTGACACTTTCTCACCTGTAGTGAGGCATACCACATTGCGGCTTTTATTTGCTCTGTCTGTTCAACTTAATCTTGATATAACACATCTTGATGTGACAACTGCTTTCTTGTATGGAATTCTTGAAGAAGACATTTATATACAAATACCTGAAGGTTTTCTGAGAAAGTAGAGAAAGGTCAAGTTCTTAAATTAAAGAAATCTATGTATGGTTTAAAACAGTCTTCAAGAGTATGGTACAAGAGAGTAGAGGAATGTCTTTTAAAAATTGGCTTTGTTAAATCTAAGATAGAACCTTGTATGTTTTTGAAAACACAGGATAAGTTAAAAACTATTGTTACTCTGTATGTCGACGATTTCTTCATTTTTTCAAATGATATTATAGCTACTAAGCACTTAAAAGATGTTTTATCTGACAATTTTAAAATTAAAGATTTAGGTGAAATCAAGAAATGTCTTGGAGTAAATGTAAAAGTAAATAAATGTGAGAAAACAATATCAATAAGTCAGGAAGATTATATTGATCAGCTGTTACTTAAATTCAAAATGAGTCAATGTAAAACTGTTCAAACTCCAATGGAGACTAAGTTACATGCATCTAAAGATGAGAATAATGTAGATAAGTTATTGTTTCCTTATCAACAAATGATAGGTTCTTTAATGTATTTAGCGGTTCTTACAAGGCCAGACATTGCATTTGCAGTTAGCTTTTTAAGTCAATTTAATAATTCCTATACCAAACAGCATTGTTCATATGTAAAACGCATATTGCGATATTTAAAATTGACCAAACATTATGGTTTAAAATTTTCTGCAGATGGGAACTCTGTCATTGAAGGATTTGTAGATGCTGATTGGGGTGGGAACACTATTGATAGAAGATCCTACACGGGTTTCTGTTTCACTTTGTCAGGTTGTGTAATTTCTTGGGAGACAAAGAAACAGAAGACCGTGGCTTTATCAAGCAGTGAAGCCGAGTACATGGCTTTAACTGAAGCATGTAAGGAATCTCTTTATTTAAGAAATTTACAGTTTGAAATAACTAATAAGAAGTACACTATTGAATTATATAATGATAACCAGAGTGCATTAAAGTTAACTCAAAATCCAATCTTTCATAAGAGAAGCAAACACATTGACATACGTTATCATTTTTCTAGAGAATGTGTAAATGATAATATTGTGAATGTTAAATATTTACCATCAGCTGAGATGCCAGCTGACTTACTTACAAAGAGCTTGTGCTCTAATAAGCATTATTATTTATTGGATAAGTTGGGGGTTCAGCACATATGTTAAAGTTAATAATTGTTCATTATACTGATTTTTATCAATATAACATTGTTAGATATAGTGGGGGTGTAGAAAAGTAATATCTAAAATGTTATCTGTGAACTTGTGCTGCCATCTGTGATGGTTTAGTTAACGTCAAAACTACTTTAAATAAAAACGTTAGTTCTGTTCTGCACTAAATAGCGTTGTTTTATTATAGAGAGCATAAGAATAAAGACAAATATAAATTTGGCGATAAATGAACACCTAAAATAAACAACACAGCAGTCGAGTATTCAGCCGTAGTGTTGTTCCCAGTTCTGTGCTCACAAACACAAAGGATTTAAATTCCGAACGCACATTCGAACACCAGCCAGGATTTAAAAAGTAAAATTCAAACCGATTCCAAAAAGGTGACAGCGAAAGTAAAAGCGTCGCACACATACACGATACACACAGACCTGACCTTTCACAACTTTAGTACGTTGGCCGAATACTTGAGGTCGTTGCCATCGAGGCCGATGCATTTGGCAGGACGCGTTTAAAAAAAGAATACTCTCGTTGAATTCGACGAGAATTCACTTTTGAAAATGGAATGCGATACTTGAATTGTTTCGTCGCTCGAATTATTGGAATGATTCATGTGAGAGGGAAATGAAACGTTTACGAAAATCTCATTCGTTTTTTATTATTTTTGTTCGCTTTAAAATATCGGTAACCCGCTTATTTCCTTGTTAGTGTTGGTACATAATTTTTGAGTAGTTTTATCGGTCGCCATCTTAAAGGACGTACCGATTAAACTCGCTTGTTGTGACGAAAGTCACTCCACAATACTCATTGTAAACATTTAAAATTTTGTCTTGCATTTTTAAGAAATATAATTTTGTAATTGCCTGTCATACGATATAACTTTCAGTTTTTGGAGAGACCAGTGTTCAGGAAGACCTTTTATAGATTAATTTCATTTAATGACTATATCTTAATATTATTTACATAACTTATACATTTGATGAAACATTAAGTTTAGTTTAACAATCTAAGAGATATCTTGACAAATAAAACAATATGTTTATATAACTGCGGTTCGTATTATTTTTGTTTTAATAAACGACCCACATTAAACATTTAATTTATGAATTAAATATTAAAGTTTATTTTTAGTATCATTTATTTTTGTAACATTTTTAATTTGCACACCGACGTATGCAAGTGATATGTTTTTAAACGAATATTGATTTAATGTATGTTATAATCACATTAAAAATTTTATCCAATTTTAGCTTATTAACATTATGTTGTATTTTATTTAATCCCATTAAGTAGTTGTTTTGTTTTTATTAAAATTATCTGTTTATACAAGTCCAGGACTATTCTGTTACACTCAGTCTCCAAATTAAGAGCTGGTTTTAATCTGTATAACATTTGAATGAAAATTTTATACATCAATAGTCTGTAGTATAGATGCAAGCGATATAGAATTACATCGTACGAAGTTACGTAGCGGCCAGTTTATTGACGCCTATGTATGAACTTGAGTTTAAGCCTCTGCGAATGTCATCTAGCCTCAGTACAACCACAGTTGTGTGTCCGTGTGCATCTATGCAGCGCGCGCAAAAACAAAACTGCCCGCTATAAACAACCCAATTTGGATAAAAAAAAAACTTTAAATGTCATTCCATTTTCAAAATAAATTCCCGCTCAACCAGCGCTGGAAAGAGACGGATATAGCTCTCCGCGACCGCTATTTCGGTGACGTCGTCCGGTGCATAGCGAAATAAAATAATGAAAAGTGGCATTCAGTAATTTCGTTGTGTTTACGCGCGTTGCTAGTTTCTTTGGTTGGGTACCGCTTTTTCGGATGCTCCTCGCAGGAGTGGCGCCATCTTCTGACTCGTCGGGAAGACGCATGGTGTTCCATGGAGCTGTCAAAACAATAATAACCTCGAAAACACTGCTGCATAAGAACACACAGCTCGCTCGTGATCATGGTGCCGTGAATTTGGTAGGACCGCTGGCGGAAAATTGATGTAGCGGTTTATATAATTTTTTCGAAACTTAACCTAGGACAATCTTCAGTTGCGCGCGAGCTGTGCCCGAGGCCCGCACGCTCCTCGTTACTCACACACCACACGGAAAACGACGAAAATCCGCCGAATGGACCTCGCCGGCGAACCGATTCCCGCCGAAATTGCTTTCCGAACTTTGCCCCAATCAAAACTTTTGAATTTGGAACGCGGATTTTTCTGAAATTTGAAGTGAAACTTTTCTTTGCTCAACATTGTGATGATAGACATAGTGCCTTATGTACAAACAAATATTATATTGTGATGTCATAGTGCAAAATTAGTTAGGAACTAGTTTAATGTGATAGTGAACTGTATATTGACCGAAATTATACGAGGACTTAACATTCATATTGCTTATGGACTGCTGCACCATATATATAAGGTAAGGAATCCGTCTCGCAGCTATGGCAAAAATAATTACAGTTATAGGTAATTTATGTTGAAGGAACGCCAATCTTAATCTATGAACTTGATTGCATTGACGCGAAGTTCGCACACGTCAAGTGCATTCCTAGTTCAACTAGCAAATTCAGTCATTTGTACAGCCAGCTGTTGTTCGTCGGATTTTGATCTTTATTGTATTAATTAACGCTATGTACATATGGTTTGTAGTTGCGTGCAATTTGTTTTTCGGTAGTATGAACTTGTGTGTACACTTTTAATAGTGTTTCGGTTCATTTTCCGTTGCGCTCCGATCGTCGTGAAGTTGTTCCTACCATCGTCTATCGCTCCGATGTAGGTACACTCTTAAGGTTAGTATTATGATTCAATTGAATATTTATTTCCTTTAACTATTCCAAGATAATAAAACTTAATTACACGTTTTTTTTTTCATGTTATTATTGCGATAGTATTTGTAATGTCTTAGAAGTGTTTAAGAAAATTCAAATACATAATAAAGTTGAGTATATTTAATGATCATTTCCTTTGTCCGTTAATGTTAAAATAATAAGGAAATGCAATCGCGAGGTAACAACTATAATATAATATCAGCAGAGATTGTACGTTCGTTCACATTGGCGGAGAAAGTTCAAAAAAGTTATTGTACCTAATGCAATATAAATGCACCATGATGTATAAGAAATTAAATATATATATATATTTTTATCGTTTCTTAAGCTATTATCCCACACATTGAAGTCTAGTTTTAAGAAACTCATTCAAACTGCGCAGTAATTGTTTTATGGAGTTGCTAATTTATGATAAGATAATGTCTTTAATAGACGAAACGAGATATAAGTTTTAAAGTATTCATTAACGTTAATAGTTCTCCCTCGCGTGTGTTACTTCATAACGTACGTTTGGCGTCTGCTTATAGGATATTATATTACATATTAAAAACATGAATCAGAAACAATAACCTCTATGACAATATCGATTAACTATTTCAATCGTGTGATACGAAACACTCGAATTATTCACAAACTTTTGACACAAATCAATATTTACTTGTTTGCTTTTGTTTTTATTATCAACCGGATTTATATGGTTTTAATTGTGTTGCGCAATAATATTATGTATATACGAAATTGATTAAAGACTTTCGTTTTGGTAGAATTGATGGGAATTTCGTAAAACACACACACATACACACACACGCACACACATATATATATATTGTAGGTATATATTTATTCAGGTAGGTATGTATAGCAGGATATATTTGTATCAAACATGAATTAAGTATATAGCACAAAAAAACAATGGCCAATAACTCTCTATTTGATAAACGATCGCGTTAAACAAGTATAACGCAGTGAATATTAGGAAAGTAGATTTTTAAATTATTATTTTTTTCGTCTTTTTCTTTGGCTTTGGTTGAAAATTCACGGAATAATATCTTCGTTTGCGTTCACACGACGGAGAATTCCACAGCACAGACTTCATCTTCACTGTCACTAAGAAAAATTCATCATCAAAAAACAAGTTCCATAAAAAAAAAATCAACCTTTTTCGGTGAAAAGCCCTCTCCTGTGAAGCTTCTAGTTACTCCTGTAATATAACTATACCGCCAACAGTACAATTAACGATTGATTCAATTACTGAAGTGGTTATTGTAATCAGATAATTCGATTTGTAAATAAAAAATACAAAAAAAAAAAACCTACTATTGCTCACATAAACCCATTACAGCCAGCCATTATTTACTTTAAGTACGCAGTATCAACTGTCAAAGTGGTTATTGCCCTTTGGAGCTATTTTAAACCGTTTTTAATCCTGAAAGGAAACGTTACGCTGGACTCTAGCTGTTTTAATACTTTAACTTTTATATATACAATAGTTCCAAATATATTTATGTTTTGTGTGTAGGCGGTATGTTTTTTAGCGAGTACATTATTTTCTGTCACGCCAGTGTATTGAGGTCGCATTACTCACTGTTTACACACGTCAGCTGAACCCGCTGCAGTTTCGATAGCTCAGTGGGCCACGATGTTATTTAATATGCTAATATGACAATAATAAACTCACAACTCGCACTGCTGGAGCGAGTGCGACGAGTCGTATGTTACGTCCGTGTTCAATGCGATATATAACGCGTTATGTAATATATATATATAGGTGCTGTGTGGAACTTCCGTAATCTGAGCGCAAGAAAACTCATCACGATGTCTAAGATGGCGGACTTTTTTGTGTGCGCTAACGGCGGCCGGGCGGTCTTCGCTCGGCGGACGGCGGGCGAGTGTTTTAGAACCAGTTTCTTTGCGTTTCATACATTTAACCTTGTCATTAGGCTCCACTAGTCATTTTTGAATTTCGAACGAACGACATAACTATCGTGACACACGACGCAAATTAGACTCTATATCGAAGGCCATACAACTCACAATGCAACACGGCCGATAGCTTTTATTACATTCCTGTAATGAAAAGTCATTTTCGTTTGAGAACATTCTCCGTCCATAGATAGCGACGACATGAAAGTATGCTCCGTTTTTCTTGACACTTTAACAAATAGAAGAATTCCTATATATAAAGCGAGTGATGTACTTAGTACGTGTAGATTATCGGCAGGTTTATTATAATAAAATTGTAGTTAACGAACAAACAGTTCGAAGCGAGTTACGTTGTATTATAACCGAGTTCACCAAACACAACGACACGCCGGCGGTAAATTGTTTTCCCCGTTTATTTTGGTGTATCGATTTTCAAGATTGTAATGTTGCGTGACTGTGAAATATTTAGTAAACCCCTGTTAAAACTCGGCCAAAACCAATACTAGCGTACGACTGGAAGCTTTCTAACCTGACTGCTGTAGTAGAACGTAGTAGTATGTAGTAGTGAACGTGATATCACACATCTATTCTATTAATAGAATTCTTTTTTAAAAAATAATATTGTTATAATTCTTGTCCTAATAAAAATTAATACTTTTCTACATATACGTAGTATATTTTCAATGATCGCTCGTTCAGTAATATAATTTTATATCAAGCTGTTAAAGGTGTTGTCCAGTTTGCCTTATTACGCTCCATGTGATTCTGGATACCTTTCGCTTTGCTTGGGAATTTTGATTTTTTTAATGTTATGAAGCTATTTAAGTTCATATGAATTTCGACTTACCTGAAAACTGAAGAGGCGGTCGTAAAATGTTACGAAACCTCCAAAATACTTGGACGTTTTTAATTTAGATAATACCTAACTAGGAATTAATTTCTGATGATAATGATGATATTCTATACCATGGTGAGATGCCTGAAAGAATACTATCCATCGACCTTTAAACCAAAGTCAACCCATTAACTCTTAGTGACACACGTTTGTTTGATAATTGCCTTACTTCTTAAATGTATATCGTGACCTTAAAGGTTAATTCATTTTTCAGGGTCTGAATTGATCAGGATTCAGAAAACTTCAATGTACCTTCGATTTCTGTCGCAACTGTCATTCTACTCTCTTCCACTTCCGGTCACTTTTCTGAGTCAGTGTATAAGAATATTTGATAAGATCAGAATATATGTATAGTTCCATCAGCACTACCTTCGTAAGAAAATGCCCTATATCGAGTTTTCTTCATCCTATATAATTTTAATATTACTTTACTTAAAAAAATTAATCAAAGAACTGTGTCCCGTTAGTTATAGTTGAATATAAATGTAATTGCTTTCATTAACAAACCCGGCGCCTGTAAGCTAATATCTCAATCTGATACCCCGTCTATCATGAGAGGAGCTGTTATCTATTCAATGGCAGCCGACCACTCGCCGCGACCCCTAAAACCGCCGACCTTACTGCCGTTACGTCACAAATAGTACTTACGACCGATTGGGAGGGAGGTCAATCTATATTTGTCAGCGGCGAGAGCCGAGCGCCTCCGAAAATAGCCGACCGGAGCAAGTATGGCGGCGCACGCGTCACGGTCTTGAGGTGAAGGTTTAACATTATATTGAAGCGAATTTGACAGTTCATGAGAACTCTAAATATGCGCGGCAAAGTCGATATTCGCACAAAATGGCCGCCGACTCGTAGTGTATCGCTAGGTAAATAGACACGCTCGTTACATTCATAGACTTGATCTTTACATTGATTTTGTTGTCATTAGTCACTCCCGTTCCCACGAGCTCCTATTCTATTTAATGTTGAAGATGTTATTACTTCTTTATCGTTGCTGCTTATTGATTTATTGGTGTGACGTAATCTATTAAAATCTTTGTACAATAACATTTTTAAATTACCACAGAGTAGGCGTTTATAGGACATTTGTATAACTGCTTTATATGAAAGTTAGCTTATCAATAACATCAATCCCATATAGTAAAGTTAATAAGATTAACATATGTAATAATTCATAGACAATATTAAGATGGAAGTGTTAATAGTTTCGCAAATCGGTACGTATTATAAGGCAATGCGTTCTTATCACCGTCGATTGTGGCGGCAATTCGAAACTGAGCCGCTAAAATGTCGCATTATAAAATACTGTCGCTTTTTTAAAATACATTAATATAAAACGAATATGTGATTAAAATTAAAAAAAAAAATTAGATATTGTCACATCTGTATCGCCAAGTCGACAAATAAATCACGTAATTAATGCATATGAAGTTGATTTGTTAACAAACATCACAAGTGAAACTGCTTACACAGTCAGGCTGGTAGTTGACTTAACATATTGGCAGGACAGTAATCAGTAGACTTGTGAACGGTTGCGAGTTAATGTTTATATATAAGAGTATTTCATAATTACTTCTAAACGGTTCACAATCGGCATGAAAACAAAAATAAAAAATTTAATAATATTATATTTACAGAAATATTCAATAATTAAAGCAAATCGTGCAGTGAAGCCCCTGTACAATATACTAACTCATGTACGTCTTCAGATTATTACGTTACCCGACTGTTGACATATTTGTTCAACACACAGTTTACGTATAAACAAATATATAATGGAATTTTAGGATACTTCTAACCAAAACTTAAATATAACGTCGATGTAAAAACGATTACAATACAATTGCAGTTACATGATGTTATATAATTTGTGGTGAATTAAACGTTATAGTAAATTAATTGTTTGTGGCTAAATTCAGGAACGGATGACGTTCAAGGTCACGTCATTGTCAACTTTGACAATATGCACACCAACTATCAAAAGTTCAATCATCAGACATTGACCTTTTTAACTTATGCTCTTCTGTATTCCCCCCTTAGTGTTGACCCTGTTGTAAATATATAGATAAAACACAATGTAACATTTTAGTGGCTCAACATTTGTGTTCTCAATTTAAAATCCGTTCGGGGAACACGAAAAGATAACAAAAATTTCCGCGCCAATTCCGGGGAAGGACACTCGAGCTATTGTTTGAATCGAGAATGCTTTCGGCGAAAAGCGACATTTCATTTTACTTATTGTCTACCGAAACTGTAATCTCCTTCGCTCTGTCATTTGTTACATTGGCTGAATAATGTGAACCTTGACCCCGATCACTATATAAAAATATATTAAAATAAAACGTCATAGACTTTTATTTTAAAACGTTAAACACTTACTTATTTGCAAAAAATATAAGCCTTATAAATGTATACCATTGTTTAGAATTCCGATAGATAAATATTCATTATAGCCTTTACCGTTTGTAGAGACAACAGACTATACCAACTGTTAATCAAATAATGCAAATAAATGTTAAAATCTCAACGACAGGGCCAATACATGTTTAGCCTTGACTCCCATTTAGTACGCAGAAACATCATCAGTGCAAAACAAATAAAAACGTATCTTATACGACAACATTAAGATTTAAAATTGCTTATTGGAACAATTTCAAGTATTGGCTTACGATATGAATAAATGAATGGCTAATTTACCGCCATCTAACGAAATTTGAATATTACTAATTAGAATTTATAGTTATTATGGAATGCATAGCACGTAGGTATTGTCTACAGAGAATTATTGCGTTTTTAACAAATCATTTAAGTACACACAGACACACACACACACACACATATATATATATATATGTATTCAGTTAACTACTAGAACTTATGTTCTTAGACTGTGTACGGAGATCGTTTTTTTTATATATAACTTATTTTAAAACACTTTCAGTGTAATATTATACATATTACACGCCCTACTTTCCTCACATCCAACTAGATATATGTAAAGTATGGATCCAGTCATTACGAATATACTATCTAGTATCAAGTCATAAAAATTTAAGATCCAATACGATAATGTGGTTTCTGTCTAGAATAGAACAGGATAAGGAAAACGAGATATTCAGAATGTAACGTCAAAAATATTCTTTATTATGTAACCGTAGTTTGTTAAATATTTGATTTATTTTCATTTAAAGAAATCTTTCGTTTCTGTACTGCGAGTGTTATAACCCTGTATCACTCATCGGCCATGTTTTCGGTGCCACCTCCATATATGTTACATGGGCCGTGTGTTCCTATTGATGGTGTTCCAATACTCCCATGGCGTCCTCATTCCATTGTCTGTTCTTAGTGACGGTAGGAAATTAAAATCATTCCTCGCTGAATATATTTTATAACACTTTGGAACGCGTCTTTTAAATCAGTCGCTCAAATATTAATGGCGTTAAATACAGCCATTAAATTTATTAGCTTATAAGAACTTATGTTCGTTTGTAATTAATCGATTTCTATTTGTTTGAAGCAATCGATTATTCATCGAGTTATCTAGATAAAATCGATTTCTTAAGTCGATTATAAGAAGTAATATCGACGAGTTTTAACAGCTACAATACGCGCTATTTCGTTTATTGAAAAAAGTCTGTAAGTCGGTTAAATCGGAGTTGCATATCAATAACACTCCGAAAGTGTGAATAGGCGTCTCTCGCTTAAAATACAATCGACCAAGAACGGGGGGTACCGTCCGCAGACAAACATTACTATACTATATCTCTATATAAGTGTTGCCATATACAATAAACAGTCACATATTAAATAAATACCACAAGTAACAAACTTGAATTTTAATAAGATTAATATATGTATGCGTTATAATATAAATACATATATATCAATAAATATGACATAGTATATTATAATTAATTTGTATTTATACTAAGTCTGTATGTGAAAACTGGTCGTATCAGCCGAGTGGTTTGTTAATATTGTGTGTGTGTGTTGTTGTCGGTACCGGTCGGACGTGAAGCCGGCGTCTGGCTCGGAATCAGCCGAGATTACCGAACGAACCGAAACTAAACGATACACCTGTACTTTAAACAGCAGTTACAGGATTTAACTGAAGTTTTAACATAACTACGTATTGTTGAGTTTCACTGCTGTCTTCTTTATAACTATTATTGTTATTGTTTAGTAACAGTTAGTTATATATATATATATTATGAACATAGTACATGCAATATATTTCATTGAATTACTGTATTGGAATTCAAAATAATAGTTACTAACGTATTTCGAATCAGCTATTTTAAAGTACGGCGAATGTAACGACCGAAAAAAGACAGAAATTTTTGAACCATTACCTGGTATGGTATGACTATTCAGAAAGCTTCAGGAATTTCCAGGATAATTGCAGAAACTGCAATTTTCCGGATGGCATGTTCACTTAATACGAGTAGTTTCCGAAAAAGACAAAAGAAATAAAGACTTATAGAATATAGATACGTTCACAAAAATTAAAGGTAGACAGGCTTCTGTGGATTGTTGCGGGTAGATGTAACTCGGTTGTGTAATGTACTCGTAGAGGAAAATAATATATATGTTAAAGGTAAAATATATTCATTTGGAACGAAACCTATTCTGAATTAAGTTTCATTATAATATATATATGTTTACATGTAAATGTATTATTGAAACCTTAAATAATACAAATTTGTTTCTTAATTTCAGTAGACTAAACATCGCTGTAAGTGACTATCGAGTTCCGTTTGGGACACTCGGTAACTGAAAATGAATAAATAACTCAGTAAAACCATTTTGAATGTGATTCAAAAAACAAAGAGGAGCCCAGCCGGTGTGTTACATTCATACATTCATTATAACATTCACTCATTGAATAGCCTCACTCACTCATTCAGCCGTCACAAAGAGTGGCAAAAAGTCGAAAAGCTGTCGCAGCCGTTACTACGCGAGCCGGATGCTGGACGACCATCTAACTAGTTAGCCGAATTTGACCAGGACAATATGGCATAGAGACTTCATTTTGCAAACAAATATCGACATACTATTTACCCTGTCTGCCGGAGGGTGGCAGGAAAATACAAGAACTTACTATCGTCTTATACACTTGGTTCCTCAATTATTTATACTTTAATTGTATGCTTTAAATAAATGCTTTTAATGACGGGTGGTTTGTATGCCGGTAAAATTTTATTCTATGGCCGCTGTGAAGTGGCGTAGTCACGTTTTTTGATGGTTTGTGTGCACTGTTATCGGGAACAGCTTCGATAAATGTTATAAACTAAGCTGAGGATTGGATTGAATCAACCCTTATAGATTTCTTCGGGGTGCGCTCGTGCAATCCTTGTTGTTCCTTTTTGGACTTCATCTTCGGATCCATAAGATGTAGAAGGCATGACGATATAGCGAGCATCGGTATGACGTTGTGATATACAGCATAACAGCTAAATAGAACCAGGTGGCGTTTGCAGAGATATCTTCTTGTTAGTTTCTTGTAGTTATGCTAGGACAAATTTAGTTTAGTTTAAATGATCGACGATTGATTATTACTAGCTCTTTTAAGTCCTTTGCAATAAGAGGCAGGCACAGAGAAGCTGATGCCGTAGATCGTATTAGGAAACGATCTTAACCAACCCCAAACCTACCCCATCGTCAATGCTGTCATGTTTTGTTTTTTGCATTAGCAATCGGAGCGAAAGGATTTTTTACCAAAATCTGCTGTTCAGGCTAATAATACGATGTAGTTTCACGCTGAAATCTTCGCGAGATGGGTTATTAGGGTTCTGCATAAATTTAAAAACTATGTACATATGTTTTTGCGGTTTTGTGTGTACTGATGCAATATGATGTCTGTGAGATCTGTTACTAATTGGTTTTGCACTTCCGAAAACTGTATGCTACTGTCAAAACCAGAGGCTCGTGTGGAACTATATTTAAGAGAATCATCATTTTGCTGAAATTTTTAAATAAGTCTAAATGTCAAACATCATTTAGATTCCTCGCAAAGAAGTTCAAAGTATCACAATATGATCTTAAAAGACCAGACAGAAACTTTGCTGATTCTTAGGGAGATTGTATATCACCTGTTGGAAGATTTTCAGTATATTATCGAATATGGTTGCTGTTTGAAGAAATTCAAAATGGCTATTTTCCTACTATTTTATGAAAGTCTACGCCACTTACTTCATCGCGATAAAGCCCTGAAGCCAGATCGAGGGCACTGAAATGTTGGCCCCCAAAAAGCTTTACTGGACCTTTGCAATATATGGTATGGGTTACTTCTTACCATTGAATTTTTGGTTGGACTTTTGTAAAATCAATAACAAGAACTGTTTAACTCCTTTCCCGATACGTCAGATTTTATGCTCTGTCCATATAGACGAGCACCCTGTAGAATCTGATGGCTTGTTAAGCATTTTGTTATTTTGGTCCTTTTTCTCTGAATAATAATCATAACTGTCTGTAGCTGTCACTATGGACCGGAATTACATTAGAAGTTTGTATCTTGTGTTTCATCTTGTTGGTTCATTTTATTTGCCAACTCTATTCACCTTCTCCAATATCTCTTATGGAACTAAACTCCTCATTTTGAATTATTTCTTTTATTATGAATTAATCTAATATTCTGTGTTTTTTCAAGCAGGAAAATTTTTAGCGATTACTTTTAAAGTAACTCAAAAAATTACGTCAATTAAAAACACTCAATAAGATATATAAATAACTGAAAGAAGCAGAGTTAGGGTCAACGAAGATTCAAAGTACTCATTGCGTAATCTCTACTACGAGAGTCTCATAAGAAGCTGTCACTTAGCTTTTCGACTTGGATAGCCAAAAAAGACAATTTTGGTATTAACTTATTAAACTTAAAACCGAAGATAAATAATATATATATATATATATATTTATTTAGTGCCTTAAGTAAAGTGGTTGAATCACGGTCGGGTAGGAACACAAATATCTGGTGAAATCATCCCTGGATAGTGTTGATTTTTTTGTGCAATAGAATTTTACGGCGGACTGAAGATTTAGCTTTTTCAGTTGGCCCCTGAACATCGTGACAGTGAGAGCTAGAGGGTAGTTTTCAAGCTCGTCATAATATTTTCTTATAGAATGTTCTATAATTACGACTACACAGAAAACAAAATCACACAAATGAAAAGCGTTTATCATAACAGAAAACAGAATCGACAAATGAAAATAATATTAAGACAACACCCGACTCCATTTCACTTCGAAACGAAACAGTTTTCAGTAAATCGCATCGGCATCGAGTGAAATTCGTGGAAAACAAAACGATACAACCTAACGGGGAAAACGGGCGGGCGGTGAGAATAGACAGTACCGAAAAAAATCACGCCTGGTCACTGGCTAATATTATATTCCGACGAAACGCTGTCTGTGTTACAAGGCTTCGAGTGCGGTGATGAGACGACGCTCAGCGCTAATTCAGTGATATTCACCGTAACGTCTCAGTACAGAATGGCGAGTAACAAGCAGTTAAAATGTCATAAATATTGTTAATTAACTCAATAGATTTGAACTGTTCGTTGTGATACGTATAAATGTACGGTGATGTCGGTTTTATCCTGATGTAATGCTTGTAGTAAATCGTCGGCTCCAAGGTTTCACAATGACCTTAAAAGGAACCGCTCACCGAAATCCTAGGTTACTAGTTGGCCCTAGACTAGATTAGCTAGGGTTGTCACTCGTCACCGCAAAAACGGCATTCATTATGCATTTATAGTTTCTAATTGTAATTAATTATAAAATTATTCTTAAAAATAATATTAAAATTAACGTAAAAGCCGGTGTCGGAAATAATTACTGCTTTCCACTTTCCAACATAAAATTTTATTGGCGTTATTAATGACTCGCTCTGTTCGCTGATGATTTGCAAGTTATATGTGTTTTATTATTCATTCTTAACCGACGCCGCAGACGAGGGTTAGGATACGTTCCGTAATACACATGTATTCCAACGCACCTACTGAAAGCCAGCCGAGCATCGAATAAAATCTACGTCGGTCTGTTTCTGCGTGATGTTCGTCCCTACATTAGGTACCAAAACGTCTAACCTAGATACTATTAACCTTGTACTCAATATATGTCCGTCATTGTTATTCAAAAATAGACATTAGCTGTATACATTTACGTTTTGAATTACAACCGATTATAATATAATTCAGTACCGATACCTACATTTGTACATAAACGTTCAATCTTCGATGTATTAGGAATTAAAATAGGATTAAAATAATTAGGAACAAACGTAAATTTATTACTTAATAGCTTTATTTTTATACACGTCTTCTCCGATGCTTAGAGCAATACGAGTTGATGTCAATATTTAAGGTTGTCAGTCATCAAATCTATAACGACCTTCACCGACGAGGCTGCCCTGTGACTTGTGTATGATGCTCTGGTCCATTCTAAGTTCCCGAGATGATGTCACAAACAGACTGACATGTATTTTATTATTTGAATGTATAAGCAAGTCGTGTTCCTGTGTCTGTACCGAGTGTCATGCCGGTGGTTTAGGCATGCAGGTAAACGTATCGACGTCCTTGTACTCGATGCCTTTGTGTGACAAGTTGCTATTGTTTTTGATTTTATATTCGGTTTTAGTTCGACGCTTCACTTCACTGTTTGTTTTTCTGTTTGTCCGTCTTTATATGCCGCTGACATTTAAGATCGGGTATTCTATCAGAGATAGCAGCTCAGCAGGAACGTCTTAAAGAATAACAAGATGCTCATCCAAGGAAAGGCGAACCGCCGGTAGGAGCTAGTATAAAAAAAGTCGAGTTGATTCATATACACGTAAGTGGTTATCATATTTTGATAACATTAAATTAATATCACACCTTTGTCATGTAGGTTTGTGAGCTACATTTATCGACGTTTGAATTTATTAACAAAAAAAGCAGCACTAGTTGTGATGCTAATGTTATATATACTTAAATAAAAATATCTATAAACCTCAGTCGGAATATTTGGCTCCATGTTGGAGAGCACAGCCGCCGTCCGGCACTAGTATCGAAATGCTAATGAATAAGTAATTATTTAGTGCATTCTATGAAATCGTTTCGAGAACGTGGCGTCATGTGACCGTGTGAATAGTGCGCTTAAATATTTCGCATGTAATGTGATCTCGCGTAACAATGATTACATATTAAAAATATATGTTGGTTCTCAAACGAAGAAAATATATGTTATTATAGATTACATTTATGTCATGTTGAATATTGTACGGGTTGACGATATAATGACGGGGAAGTAAAACATTTTGCTTATCATATATAGGATACGAAAATTCCAAATTTGTTGATATGTACCAAATACATTAAATACGCCTTCAGTGGAGTTATTAAAGGTAAATAAGAATTCGCCACGTTTTACTGCTTCGTCAGATCTAAAAATAATTTACTTATGTAAAATAACGGTAACATACTTATCATTATTATTATTATTTGGTAATGTATAGGTAATTATTTTTTTTACAACATTGCCATTCACATATTTGATTTAAAATAACTTACTCATAAATAATTATCTTAAAAAGTCTACATGATCTAAATTAAAACATTTCAATAGGTGGGTAGTTGTCATCTATCAGCCAGAAAACTAACAACTGGACTTATGCATTGTTTTGATTATATAACAAAGGCCTGAATTAAAACTCTCCGGATATAATTCACAATATCTGAATATTTTTTTTTACCGAATTAGTAAAAAAAATATGTTTACACTGCAAATGCAGTGACCTCGACGAAATGCAGTTTTGTCTAGACGAATAATAAAAAGGATATGACAAAAAAAATATATTATCCAAGTCCTGACACGACCTAGAAGTGGCCCGGCCTTCGGGTCTGCAGAAACCAGAATTAAATATTAAGGTTATAAGAAATGGAAGGGGAATTGTTTTAAAAATGTGATTCTCACTCCCGAGTTACGTTGAACGAACTGCTGGTTTGAAAAATACAAAAATTTTCTTAAACTAATGTCAGCTTTCCTGCCTCTGTTCATGTAAGTTTTTGTTATAATTACATTACTTCAATATCTATACGAGATAAAGTAATTGGTGACTCGTCAACAGGATTGGACTATTACCTATTCCATATAAAAATCTATTATTTTCCATTTCTAATTGACCTTTATTTTCTGCTTCTAAATGTCGTTCTTAATATTATATATGTTATATATATTACGAAACAAATGTAAATATATTGCAAAGCTCCGGATCCGTCTTAGAATATAACAAAGCGTGTTGGAGATGAATCGTTGCAGGTGCGTGTGTGTGCTGTATGGAGTATGGAGTATAGAGGAAATGTCTTAACAATACAATAACCGTCAAACTGCGCGGAATATTTAATAGTTATTGTAATAAAAATGATATCATTCAGGATGTGTCAAACTAAAATATTATCACATCACACTAGCCTAGGCCATTCACGCAACAATAGATTTTAAAACAAATGCTTTTGTTGGATGACCTTCCTCGCACTGAATAGGTCATGTTTTGAATACTACATTCCAGGCATCGGAAAATTAGACAATACCTAAACGCTGTTCATGCTTTATAACATATATTTATATATATTTGTTGAGCGGCAATCGAACCTGAGATATATCACGGGGATGAACAAAATGCGGATGTGACGTCACACGATGATCAAATAAATTATAAAATTATCGTCACTCAATGCATCTCGATGTCTTCATATTTCAGCCGCCTCATTAATTATTTCATATCCCTCAATTAATTAAGACTCAGTCGAATTTTTAATACTTAATTAAGTCAAATGGGTGCAATTGTTTTAATATGTAGATAATATTGTCACAGTATAATTACTGAGGCGGTCATATACATTACGCTGTATGTTATATGCGGAGTGGGCTGGAAATAAAATCTGTGCTGACATTTTTGCTAGGCGAAATTACCTGGCGTTTCATTACTTTGATGTTGTTCTGGGAAGACATTCAACATATAAATAGTAGTAGTGCAAGTAGTCGGTATGAGCATCAGCGGAACAGTTTAATCCCGTCAGGGTTCCCCGGAATGGCTAAAAGCGTTGATTAACGAACGACGTGATCTGGATACAGAGGACTTTATTATGTGTGATAGAGTTACGATCAAAATGCTAGATATTTAGATTTTAAGCTAAAAAAACCTTTTATAGCATTCAATTAAAAAAAGCAGCCAATAGAGACTTAGACTTAGACTCACTAGACTTAACTATTGTACGTTACACCAACGTAAGATTGCAACGTGTTCAGAAAATGCTGAGAATATTAATAATTCTTGATAGTTTATAATAAAACTGTGAAGACTTCTGCAATATCATGAATACTGAGCAGGACGCAGCTCGCAAACCTAACGGAATCCAACATTAGATATGAAGCAGCTCACCAAACTCATCAGACCCTCGTTAATGAGGGGTAAATATTAATTATTTGGTTTAAAAAACGTAAACTGAGTAGGGCGCCGTCCACTTAAGCTGCCACCCCTATTGATTTTCGCCCCCCCCCCTCACCAACCCATTTTAAACCAGACAAAGGTTCAGGCAATTTTTCATGCCTAACTTGATGTCTAGACTAAATAGGTTATTGACACATTATTTCGACTTCTTTACGTTTAATGTTCGGAGACTTCTATATTATGTATAAACAATACATCGTTATAGTTATATTTAGGGTTGGCACAATTTTTTTTTATTAAAAAAATAGATTAATTTAACTACCCAACCCATTGAATGTCATTCGTATAAACTGTGTGACGCTGTATATTTTTGTTAATATATAGTATGTGGGTCAGTGTGTCTGTGATACATTTGATTGAAAAGCGTTGTAACAGATCATTGCTCGTTTATATCGCTCCACTCAATACAAGCTCGGTACTGAGACTTCGATGGACGCGATACCTATCACCCGACTCGACTCTGTTGAGATCGGATTTTATGTTGGAATAGGAAAATATAAAAAAGGCACGTATTTATTGTGAATGTATGTCTTTGTACAGCATAAGCTACGTCATGTATCGCTATTTGTATTATTAATTTTTAAAATTTCTATTAATTTGATGTTAATATCCGAGTGTCCTGCTTCCATTGTAACATATTGTATGTATGTAGGTGTGTTCTATGTGGAGTTCGAGCGATCAAATCCGCGGGCCTGTATTGTAATGTGGGTGATGTCTCAGTGTCGAGGATCGAATAAAATCGATACAATAGAAGTGTCTTTAACGTCTCGTCTGTCTGTGAGAACGTAGCTGTGCCACTGGATGCAACAGTTTGGTACAGACGAAGGGAATTGTGGATCCCGCTATGACAATTGTGTCGGTTTGCATTATAGTTTGTTTGTAGTTATGAATACACGTTGATTGACTTTGTCTTCATAATGATTGTGACAAAATATACGATGATAATATCATTCAAATAATATATATACATATATTAATAGTTTCGTGAAAGTTAATAAAATATTTTAACACGTCGTATTTTAATATAAAACATTTTTATTTATTGTTCAACTGAACTGTAACGTATATATAATATTTTATATAGAACTTAATAGATATTTCATTGCCAAATTTTTAAAAAAAATCTTGAAAAAATATTATCATAATGAATAATTAATATAAATATGTACAAAATGTATATATATTATAATAGTGCGCGCGTGTGAACAAGGGCAGTGGTTGGATAAGCATAGCTCCGTCCTGAGGTCCGTCCTCGTGAATCGCTTTGAAATTTAATTAGACCTAGTTTTACGACATTTGCATCTCGCCAATGTTCCCCTCAAGGCTGCCGGCATCTGGGACACTGGTCTTTTCATACATCACAAATATCACACATTTATGTATGTATGTATGTATGTCCAACTCACGACCACACACACGTAACTACTGAACACATTGTGGTGAAACTTTAAAATAATGTAGACTAGAGCTGTGGATATATTCGAATAATTATTTATTCGAGAAGAAATTAATATAAAATAAACAATATCAGTTCTATGTACCTGCGTGTAAGTGTTTCGTAACGGCTGTGTTGTTCTGCGAGCGTTTTTCAAATAATTAATTATTATTCAAAGTAAATGGGATCATTCGAAGGTTGCAGCGTTAGACATATCGACGAGAACCATTCAACAGTTCCTTGTTATTAAATATCACACAAAAGGTAATGACCAATCACCATTCATGTTTTATAGCGTCACGTCCTGGAGGTAGAGTTTTTACTTCTCGATGATTCATTTATACGTTAATGTTAGAAATATTTTTAATCTGTGACCGCCAAAACGTAAAAAAAATAATTAAACAGTTACTCACGACGACATAAAACATGGCAGGTTCTGACATTCATTTAGCGACTCTATATTAAATATAGTTACTGATTATTATACAGGTACATACTGTACAAAGGCCTTTATTTACCTGATCTCTGATAAATTATTTTTTATACATGAAATTCCTGTTTATAGAGTCTAGTCTTAACATATATTAGCATAATACTGAATTGTATTATTTTTTGTCAATATATTTTTAGTCGTTCGTAATGCATTATTTAATTTTGTACCACACCTAATATAATTATGCTCAAAAATTCATTAACATATCTAAATAACATTGAAACTGCGACGCTCTGACACAAACAGACCTGCGCCAATTATTTTGAGAGTCGGTTAAATGTTACATTAAACGCTGTATTGACCGAGAGGCCGGCGAAATGTTGCGTTAATAAATAAATAAGCGACTGTCCGCAACACTTACAAATGTGGAATCATAAAAATGTATTATTCACAGACAGCTGTCAGCTGTACTCGTACGTAATTACTTAACTAACTCACTCACCGACTCTGCCTCCTACTGACGCGCCTTACGATACATCATACCGACGGTATAAATAAGAAAATTCTTTAATTGTTTGTTGCTCTTCCACGACTGAGCTACTGTATCGATTTTAATGAAACTTAAAAATGATATAGCCTGTGCATTAGAATGATATAAAGACTAAACGTATCCCAGAATTTGGTTAAGGTTCTACCAAATCACGTACTGTATAAAGTAAAGCGACTGCACTGTAAAGGGCTCAGTCGGTTAGGTTTTGATCTAAACGGTGAAAGTCGCTCAAATAAGCTAGAAAAATATTATCGAATTCAAATACTAATATGTTTTTATTTTTTTGAAATTTTAATTGAACATCGAAAACGTATAATATTTATTAGAAAAGTATTTTTAAATCTCTACTTCAATATAGAGCTGCCGGCCATTCACATGTGTTAGCTATAGATTATAAATCACTCTACAGTCATAACTTACGACACGTTTAGGAGATATCACCGCACTAACACACAAACATATAATATGTATCAGTTTCTATGGTCATGGGAAGTCGACGCCTGCTCGCTGAATTATTTCCGTCTATCGAACTTATAATCATTGGCGATTTTGTTTGCCAATTTTAAAAACGTCTGACAAACAAAACGATACGCGGAATGATTCATAGTCCAGTAAGGACATAAACCCGCTGGACTTTCCCTTAATGGGAAAATCATAATTTTGACCACCGAAACCACTTGATGTTGGCGACTGAACTGTCGGCTTTAGGCTTATAAAGGAGATAAAATTAATGTATATATAAAATAGCGTCTTTTTATTGTTTAATAAATTAGCAACGTAAATTTTTATTATAGTAATTAAGTGTGTGCAGACGATACTGCGTTTATACTGAAACAATACGTGCTGAACACTCCCGTACAATGTTCATTGTTAGAAGAAACGAAGATATTCAATTATTTGATGGAATTAAAAGAAATCAGTGATATCACTGCTGGTTTGGGAAGTTTCTAGAAGGTTTTCGTTTTATTGTAACAAACGAACACACACATTGAAATTGTCATATCATAGTATTACTATAATACGTATTCCACTTTCCAACATCCCCTGCCGACGTACCCGAGGTGCGCCACCTGTGGCTTCGTAAATTTAGTGTATACCCGTCCCTCTCACACATACCACTACAATATATACGTCTCGCTCCAGCATGTTTTCACAAATAAGTTGCATCCGAAAACAACATAGAAAACCATTTGAAAGTTACACGCGATAAACAACTGTAACTATACAAGTTAGAGTTCATATTCGTCCGATGTCCCCTTCACTGGAAACTCTTTGTTAGCCTTAACTGAAAGTTTCAGGGAAAAATAACCACCAAGTATTCTCTGTTTGTAATGTGATGCGATTTCAAAATAAACGGTGACGTCATAGTTGTGAAGTCAATTTATAACGAGTGGCTTCTGCATACGACGATGTGTTCCGTCCTTCTAAAACCATTTTTATTTACGTAAATATAGATTGTCAAACAGATTATTATATATGATACGTCCAGATATAAAAGATACTTCTCTTGAGCAGCATCAATAGACTCAAACCAATTACACGAAATATACGAGAGAATTACTCACAACTACAACAACCTTTCGTCCAATCATGTAAAAACTACGATATTTTTGTTATAAAATAGACAAATACGTTTTTAAATATGACATTTAGTAGTAACCAACATATATAATTCTAACTTGTGACATATGAAAACAAACGGTATATTAATTCAAACCGCCCTGTTTACCCTCCTCTGTTTAAAGCCTTCTATTTGAACGTTTGTCTAAACAATCTTTACTCATTTTTTATTGTACGTATAAAACGTTGCGTCTTTTCATACTTCCTTCAAAGTAAATACGGTAAAAATAGAGTAGGAATATTAACTTGTATATCAATTATCAAAGCACATTTAGTTCATATAATGTAGGTCGATTTTAATTATCTGTGACGTCACAGCGACTAATACAATATTCATGAAAATAACAAAAAAACGCCTCCAACTCGTAGAATTTCAAAGCAGTCTCCTTTTTCATTTGCCCTTTGTCAAACCATCACTAATATATAATGACGAAACTAAATTATTTTTAATAATATTAAAGTAATAATTGAACCTCAACAAGTACGTTATCAGTGGGGCCGCATTCTGATAATAATATCAAAACAAAATGGCTGCCAAACTATTATCTATCGTAGTAACAAACCTAGAACCGTTTGACCTAGAACAATTTACTAGGAAGCGTTTTGACATTGGGGGCGACCTTGAGGCGAGACTTGTGATTGGACGAAAATACAAAATGGCCGACGATGAGCATACGCATAGCAAGCATTGTTACAGATTATACATTAAATAGTTACGGTTTTGTTTTATAATTATTTGATTATTTATTATTAGATTAGACATTGTCATAATAAAGACATTTACTCCACACAGCCAACTAGCATAAACGTTATAAGTACACTGTACAGTTATATCAGTTAGAGATGATGAAATATTAAAACTCTGAGATTATATACGAAGAGGCGTACCCAGGGAGTAGAGACGTGACGAAAATCATATTAACATATATAAATTGACATTACATATCACAGAACACGATTGATGTGTCATCATGTATGGGGATAACCAAAATCTTCACAATAAGTGCCTACTCTGTTCTAATACGTGATGGTAATAATGTTATAAGTCCCGCGTTAGATTTGTTACTGCGTCGTGATTTTTGAATCATCTAACGACGTTTGTTAAACTAGTTTTATTTGCCATAAGGCATGTTTTCCTATAAATGGAATTTTTAATTCAATCCATATAAGTATACGAGAACATGATAATGTTTGAAGTACCTGTAACAATATTTTTTTATTATAATACTCTACTATTTAAAATATTATCTGTGGGGGTTTACATAAAAACTTTTTCATTATAATATAAAGCAGAGATGTGTTCGTGGCTCTTGTGCTTTTTTCTCCATACTATTTGGATATTTTAAGAAAAATAAGACAGAGCTCCCGAGGAACTGAGCGCTGGATATTATAACGTTTAAATAATTAGCATATCACTCGCGAAAAAACAACGCGGAAGCAACGATGAGGAATATCTTGTGCTTCACCTCAACAAGTTTTTAATAGTCGGGAAAAAGGAAAAAAACTCTAAAAAGGCGAGCACTTTGACTCTCAAAGCGCGCTAGAGTTGAGATAATTTGTGATAATCCGAGGAATGTTACAGTTTATTCAACAAGTTTAACTTCCACATAAATATATATAAATACGGAGCGAGCCCGCCGGCCGGGGAGCGATTGTTAAATTTACTTCAAGTCAACAGTCTACCTGTTGAATATTCAAAGATCATATTATGAATAACTTTTGGCTGTTCCCGTCGGAGTGAGACTAATTTATGTCGATTGTCCGCTCTAGGAGTCGCATCTTAACCTAACAATGTATTGAGATGCTGGTGATAGGAATTGTTACCGGTCGCTGATGGTGGACCTGTCGTTGGCGATACATTAAAGATTGTTCTGTTTGTTTAATTTTTAATAGGATACCGTGTCTCACTAAAACATATATTCTTTTAAATCCATTCAGTATGAGCTTCCAATCCATTTCTTATATATATTCTTATGGGGATATTAAAAAAAATACGCAAATCACACTCAATACGAGAACAAATATAGAGTTAGGTGTACATTTGAGAACTGAATTAAAATATCAATGTATAAAATAAAACCATAAAAACAACTTACCTTACATAATTTAATTTGCAATCAATGTTTTATACAAACGGCTTGAAGCAGTTACACGAAATAAAGTTAAAACGGGAACAAGCAATCCAATAGGAAAGATCAAGCCCGAGAGATTTAAAGTAGAAGTAATTTGTTTAAGAAAACTAAAAACTACATTAGCTCCGTACAAAAACTACTCGACCCGGCTCCCTGCGACTATAGATTAACGCTGCAAAGAAATTAACATCTAAATATTCAAAGGTTCAATTAACATAATAATTTAATGTCAGAAACACGGTATGAAGACGACATGCCTTTATACGGTGAAGGTGGTATAATACCGAGGAAAGTCTCAGCGCCGTGTACACGAGATTATGACGTATCTAATAACTTTGTTACAATAATAGAGCGAATATGCGAGCGGAACGGAACGAAAAACGAAAGGAGACGCGGTAATTAATATAACGTGAGAAGGACTGAAGACCGTCGATACAAATAAAAGGCGTAAAGACGATCTGTCTGTCTGCCTAAACAAAACGCACAGGAGCTGGGAGCGGGTCCGGCGCCGAGAGGCTGGCGAGGTGAAACCTAATTAATTATTAAGAAGAGCCGCACAAAAACTCCGCCGCGAAATATTGATAAAGGGTGGAGTGATAAGGGGGTAGTGTACTATTGATCGGCGCGAACCACCCAGCTCTATAGGTATAAAAAGCGTAACAAATTTTCGTCTTAAGAAAAGGAAAAGAAAAAATGTATACAGCCACCCTTCGGAGCGGGTGGGGGTGCCGCGGGGGCCCCGGGGGGATGGGGGTGCATTTTTCTCGCGGTGCCGTTCTCTCTCGGACGTAAGATGTTACAAAGGATTCTTTGTTGGTGGACCGGTTAATTAGATTTCGGATATGCAGTTTTTGGGCGTCTCCTTTGTCACAGAGCGTCTGCTGCAGCTCAGCTCCGTGGGGTCCTTTGTCCTCCGTTTGCACTTCTCAGGGAGATCAAAGTTCAGCCGGTAATGAGTTATTGGGTGCTCCGCTTTAGGTTTGCAACATTAGATCTATGCTCACGATGTTATAAGTTGAGAACTCGGGCTAACAAACTTCATTTACCAACATCTCGGTATACAAGTTTTAATAAGTTCGCTTTCCATGAATATAACTTACAAAAACTGACATTCCATATTACGGCGAGACACCAGTGTGGTGCACACTTGACAAAACGCGTCAACGATATACACACGCGGCATCATGTCCGAAATGTTAAGTGTAGTACACTAATATATATGATGCTCAGTCTAGGACAGTGGTACGAAATAATGCGAAGTCTTCAGTAGGTCAATGCGGTCACGATCCTAATAACAACGGGGACGAACAGACAATAAACAACTCTAAAACAAACGGCTTAAAGTAACAAATAGATGGGAACTTCACATAAAAGAAGAGCAAGCAAAATTATGATCGCCGTACGACAAACGATCACCGACAAACACAGAAGGCGATATTGTTAAGAACCTCGATAATATATCCAGTGACGACAGAAATACACGCCTACATGTATATCATATATAACATGTCTTAACATAATTCGGATTACAAGCTATTGAATATTAACTTAGAGCCGTGCCCTGTGAATAACAGCCACCTCATTATAAACCCATCATTATTATATATATCGATAAATTATAATTTAATTAACCCCCCCCCCCACAATCCTCCAACAACGCTATCTTCAAAACACATACAAACTTATAATTAATCATCCAACGTCTTCTCGCACTACCCCCCACCCCCGTCCCTGCTGTGTGTCCCCCTCCCTCGACCCCCCCATTGCCCCCCCACCACTTTTTTTCCCAGCATGTTTTCATTTTATATGTCTGGAAGGAGTATTCTCCGTGCAAATTGAATTTTGTGGTCACTTTGAATATTTAGAATATTGGCTGGTTTTAATTATTTATTGTTGTGTCTGATTTATGTTTGTTTTGTTAATTGCATGTTTTTTTTTTTGTTAATAATAAAATATAGTTCACGTGTCATTGCAATGTTTGTAATTCAACGACTTTGGAAAGCTTAACATCATAAAATATATACGGGTCAGCTGCTAGGTATCAACGGGAAATAACTTGAAGACATGAATGATATGATTTGATGATATCCAAAGATATGATGTCACGTGGCGTGGGGTGTCGTGGCGTGGCGTGGCGTGGCATGGCGTGGCCATTATATAATATCAAATAAAAAACAATATCAATTTAAACCGCTCTTAAGAAATGTTAAATTTAAAGTTGTCAAGTACCGACTGCAATAGGTCAAAGTTACTCTTACTTATAATATCGTCACAAATTTATGACTATTTAGTTAAATATACAACTGAGACACAAACTGTGTGTATGTTTATGATCCGTCTGTAACTTGAACAGACTGAACTCTTCGCATTGGCGTTATCGATGTCCCTGTAACTCGCTAACCGTCTAACACCAGACGGTGTCAGGTACATGTTATATGTATGTTCGTCTGTGGCGTCACAATACGTTCCTTGTTCTTATTTTATACTAAAAACTTATCCCAACCAGAACGATGTGAGCTCTCTATGTATATCACCCGATAGTGCTACACATGTCACGTTACAATGGTTTAATCTGTCTTCTAATTAGCAACGTTTTATATTAGTATCCAACAAATGAGCCGCGGTTTAATGTCATTTTAATATCGCAGTCAGGGGTCACAGTCAAGAAGATTATCCTTTCACGTCTTCCACATTACTTCAAATATAACATTCACACATTAATTTATTGGGGATGTTGTAATCGGTTCAATATATTTTTTATACTAAACTTATTAATAACGCTCTCCGGAGTTCCGCGGAATGGTTACAATGACAAATATTATAATAACACTGACAAATGGACGTGCAGCTTCTGCAGTTTTGTCTTTTCGCGAGTTTAATTTAAAATTTTATTTCTCTGTTGACCCGCGGGCCTCGGGGTGAGGGGTGGGGGGTGCGGGTGGGGGGGCGAAGGTACCCATTATGACCAATTTCGCACTATTTTTCCAACCATTGTCTTATGATGGCTCGGTTCTGTTAAGATTTCTCTCAATGCTAACAAAGTAATATTCTCAGACAATCAGTTCCTTATATATTACAATTCGTGCTATATTAAAAAGTTCTTTATACCTATATATAAATATTATTTTTTATTTGAAGACTTTTGTAGGTTAGTTTGTTTGGTTTGATTTTCTCAAACATCTGAAGTTGAACTGAAAGCCATTCAAGTACTTTATAATACGAGCATAAAATTAATATAAAACATATCTGTACATCGATGTTATAAATACTTAATGTTATATAAAATGTATTTCTATCAATCTAATTATTATAAACCCCCCTCTTTTAGGTGAGGGGGGGTCAAAACCCCTGGCCAATTTAATGTGCAGGCTGTATTGATTCCTGCATTCTTTCACACAGGCGCGGAGAAGGTCCCCCCTCACCCTCCCCCCCCCCCGGAACTTGGATAAGAGGGGATAAGACTTTTTTCGGACGATGCTAAGTTAATAGGAAGTATTGATAGATTTTAAGCGAACTCGTCGCTGGTTATACGATAGTTAAAGACCGCTTACAGAATACTATAATATATAATGTAACTAATCTTAAAGATACATGAATATTATAAAGATAGTTAAAGATTGGAAGGAACATTTGGATTTAGGTTTAATGTTTTCACAAGTTAAACTCATTCCACAAATATTTAGGGTGTACAGAATATAAAATGATGCATTGTTAGGTAAGAGTGTTCAGTACATCCGTCTGTGAGGCTTTCATAACAAAATCGTTCGTACCAAAACTAGCGATCAACAAAACAATAGCGACGCTAGCAACAGGTATTCAACCTACAGAATAACAACTAACAGCTCCCTGCTACAATACACTGGTCCGCGCTAAACGTACCGACGTACTGCATTCGCTGTCGAATAATAAATGTTTATTATAAATATTATACTAACAAAACGAAACTCTGAACGTTTAAGCCGTACAAATTATCAGCAATTGTATTAATGCAGTCTGAAGTTCTGTTTAAGTATTTCAACTATCAACTGTAAGTGGAACAGACAAGAAACTGATGGTAAGAGTAAATGACGATAATGAATACGAAACAGTAAAGTTGAACGCGATCTTATTGGTATAAAGTTTAATTGAATACAGCTTCAAACAATTTGGTCAAAGTTGCCATGACGCTAAAACGTAAAACGAAACGTCACCCGGAAAGTTTGCATTGTTCAAAATTCAATAGGCAACTTCACCGCTGTCCTCCGACGATATTTTAATATCCGACTACTCCACTACAAGCGTAGTGGCCACCATCGGCCACCAAACGTTGGGCCAGCGTCGGCCACTACGTACACGTGAACATACACATATGAAATATAAGGCTTGAGTCGAGCGGACGGAGGTAGTAAAAAGTAGCATCAGAAACGCCGCCACGTATATAATTAATTTTATAATAAATAATAAAAATGCAATACTAGAGACCAACGAAAACCGTTCGAAACTAATTAAAAACATCAATTCCGAGCTCTACGGGGGAATATTTCAAACAAACACACACACAGACTCCCACTACACACACAGGCACACACAGCCGGGACACATCCGTGTGAGAATGGACCGGGGTATGGATAGAACAGGGTAACTGATATCGATAATATCGGTTACAATTGATGACGACACGCACAAAATGGCGGCCGAAAAAAAATAAAACACATGTCATCACAAACACGTATAACTCTATGACAAGACAAACAAAACGCTTTAACATACCATCAATAAACTACCCAGTAGCCGAGTGATTAAAATGGATAAACTATAAAAACTCCTTTACCCCGTTTTCCGCTGCAGACGATTCTAGAATCTAACTAGAGATGGATATAGAAAGATGTCTTAAGACGAAGCGAGATGCAAGAGGGGGGTTATCGTAAATTGATCGGAGGGGCTGCGGGGGGTGAGGGGGAGGGACGGTGGTGGCCGCGGGGGGACCCAAATTTGACAGCGATTGAAATTGGCGGGAAAGATTATTGGTTGGAAGTTTTTTTTTTTTCTAAATTAGCATGCATTTGTTCGTATCGGAATCTGGATGCGATGAATAAATTAGTCCCATTTCACCCCTATCTCCCATCCTATAATAAATAACAGTTTTATTAGATTACGTTTTTTAAAACCTCTTTCCTTTTACTGAAACGTACTGGCGACGTTATTAAGACGATTACAACCTTACATTCTTTCGCTCGTTATGAATATTGTTTTACTAATGTATATTATCTAAAAGTTTTATATTAGTACTTAAAAATTTTCAATTATCATTGTGATATCTTAAATTCATAACCTTTTAGCTATCAATGGAACGGATTGTCTATGGTCAAACAACTTATCGCTTTCGGCCTCAAACCTCAACTTTAACCAGTAACTGTTCTAGTGACACAAAATACTAATGCCTCTTGTTTTATTGGAATATATCTTTTATTGCATGGAATCAAGGTCTTAGTTGGTCTGTAGCCGTCTGTGTGTATGTGTGTGTAGGGAGTCGCTGTCCAAATGTTTTATTCCCGAATTAAGCCTTACAAGCTATCTCAGTGAACTTGAACAATGTACGATGTTTCATGAATGTCATGTTGATTCTAATATTATAAATTCTAATACGTATTATGAAATAAAACTTAGGACACATATTCTATTCAAAGAAACATTAAAAAATATCCTTTTAAAGAAACCCATTGAAATATGTACCTACTTGTATCGACCCACATGATTATAAACCGCATTCTTAAGACCAAAAAGCACACGTAACGTACATAATAGAGCCATTATTTTTATCTCAAAGCAAACGTATACAGAGTCTTAAAAAAGTAATTATCAGTTCTAAATGTGAACATGCCGAGGACTTCCTTTGTGCCGTCTTAGGACACTCTTATAAAGAACAGTCACACACACACTCTTAATAACGAAATCGGAACGCTGCGAGCAATTTTAAAATAAGAATATCATAACTGGCCGAGGGGGGGGGGGTGATTTCGGTATAACCTCCACCTCCTTTAAGTTTTTAAAAAAAGATTTTCGGTGAAGCGTTATATTCTTTGCGGCCAGTTTTAATTTTATTTGTCTCTCGGTTGTTTTAATGTCTGGACTCTTTGTTTACAGTATTTTAAGCCATTGTGCTTATTTCGGGTTCTTTATTTAAAATGTTTGTCTTTTTCGAAGGTTTCCTTTTGGACTATAAATTAATTTCAGTTTCTGCCGTTTGTTATTTTAAGAGATTCATTAATTAACAATTAATTTAATCTTCATTTCGTTATTAACGTTATATTTTACATTATAGAAAATTTTGTTTTCCTAATAAATAAAATTATCATGAAAAATCAATGAAATTAAAATTATCATACGCCGAGGTCATCAAAAATCTTACATCAAGGATGTGAGTTAAAATATAACCGGTAACAACTTTGAAATACCCATACAATAGTTACTAGCTCTAAGATAGTGTTTATCCTACATCGCCAGACGTCAAACAAAAGTGGCTCAATTAATTTAAAAAAGTCAAGTGGCAATCAAACACGCGACGTGTCATACATTAAGGGATCTATTTTAATAAACTATTTCTATAAAAAAAATTATTTGAAAACCCAATCTCTAGGTATAGTGCGGTTCCCAATGACCTACTGACCTAGAGAATCCGATCAAATCAGAGTAACCCAGCAGTCGAATAATTAGCAGCCATATAATAATAAAATAGCATCGCACCTGACCAACATCGTTTGACATCTCGTTTCCCGCTCAGCCGTAATGGCGTCTTGAATAAAATAAGAAAATTATCACTGGCCGATGGTTAGGGGGGAGGGGGGAGAGGTCGAGGGGCACCGGGGGACGGTGGTGGATTTCGGAAGAACGTACCACCCCCTGAGGGTTTTAAAAAGAAAATTTCGGTGGAGCGTGATATTTTTAAAATAAGAACCTCTTCGTGGCATATTCCGTGGAGAGAGATTTTAAAATAAGAATAGTTTCGCGATACTCTCCACCCTGCAACCCCTCCCCTCACCCCGCCGTCGCCTTCGCCCCCTCCCCCCTCCCCGCAGTTCGTCTGGAGTTCGAAATAATGGAGCGTTCAGTCGCACCGATAGACATACGATATTATTGCATTATTTTGTATTATTTATTTTGATATAATTGAACGTACACCCTCGTGATGCCACCGGATGCGCTGTGCAGACGGGTACATGCGCCACCTTAAGATGAACCGGTGCCGTCTTCTGAGGGTGGAGGTGATTATTAAAAATAAATATATCCTGAGATTGAAGTCAGAGTTGATCGAGCAGCTGCTGCGAGACGAAGGCTCCTATAAGAATTCGGGGGCCAAAATAGGGTGGTTCGGGCATATTTGGGGGTGTAAGGGTGTAAGGGTGTCTTGATGAGAGGAGGTTTTTGGAATTCCGTTAGGTCGGGGTCGACGACCGGCGGACCGGGTACGATGAATGTTATAGTAATTGGATCTACTAACTGTATCCGACGATTGGATTACAAATATATTTAACTATACTAGTATTCGATAAAGATACCTCCGACTGTTGTATGAATATCGAGTTTATTGTGCCATCGAATAATATAAACATCACAATACATCGCGTGCTCGGGGGTAGATACAAATTAAAAGACGCACTTACACACGGCGGCTATAGCACGATCAGCTTTACGAAACTTTTACTGGTACAACTTAATGTTTGGTTTGGAGAGAGGAAAGGAAATTAAACCGGCTCCCTACGAGGATGTGGAGGGTAGACACACGTACCGAATAAGAAATAGCTATATTTATGATAATTATTCTAATTTACTTCGTATAACTATAAACATTTTAGTTTCATATATTTATTATTTACATAATTATTGTAAAATATAAATTATAAGTTGAATATTTTTTCTCTAACATGTTATTATGTTGACGGAAATGTCATGATATCAGATGATGATTCGGACTTTGAGAGTGGTCCTAACCGCGTGACTGAGCCAGTCTCAGACTAAGTCTCTGTCTCGGTCTCGGTCTCAGTCTCAGTCTCAGTGTGTCTGTTGCCTACAGGTCCAGTGTGAAATGGCGGAGTGCTCGTTCGCTCGCTGTCAACAAGAGCGACGCGCCATACGCAGAGAGCTCCAACGCTGGACCAAGAACATGGTCTACATACTAGGTGAGTCACAAAACACATACACATATACACACATACATATATATGTAACCTGACACGCAAGTTATATACGCACCAGGTTATATATGAATATGTATATAATAATTAAAGATCATTCTTCTTAAATTTGAATAAACAATATTTCGTTTTTCTACATTCAAACGGTTCACACGGACTCAGTAATATATGCAGTATATAAAAATATTATTGATGACGTCATACTCGTGTATAATACCTATATATGTATTTTTAATAAACGAACGCACGCACTCTATCGCAACGGTCAAACGATTTCCATTGGTATATATTTTGACAGTCGCGTTAACCTATATGGAGGCTTTAGAGCTAAATCCATTAACCTGAACCCAGCCGTGAAGCTCGACCGAAAGCTCCGGCTCCTGAATACACACTAATATATTAATACCAATATTTTTATATGCTGGTTCCGTACAAAATATCGCTGGAATAGTAAATTAGCTTCTAAACTAAAATGACTAAAAAAGTCGAGGCCGAGTTCAGAATTTCCTAGACATGTGTAGGGTTCGAAATTTGATATTAAAACTGACTGTGTGTTCGTCTGTTGAGAGCACGGTGTTAGGTAATATCATACTCATTCTACTTGCTTGGAATTCTGTTTACCTTGCTATACAGGAAGCTGCTTATGAACGAGAGGAGCGGGCCGGATACGAATATATAATCACAACGTTTAAATAATTACATCAACTACATGAAATGTTATATCTGACGTTAGCCATAATATAACATTAAATTCCGTTCATAGAACTGCAATATTGATATTATAATGTTATATAAAATATTGTCAATCGCTACATCGTCCGCTACCTCCTGTACCGAGTCGCAACCTTATACGTCATATCATGAAGGAAAGGTTTATTACGCAAAGTTGCTACTTAACATTTTGGAGAGTCAAAGTTCACGTGAGGATTGATTTCGTTTTGTATGTTTTAGTGAAGACAGACTCAGAACTGAGAACGTCAACATATTAAAAACTTTGAATCGATTATAACTTTATTTCTGTACGAAATTAACGACGAATCCTCATATAAATATTACTGAAACAAACAGGGAATATCCTATATTATCAGGTACATTAAAAAAATATATTTAAAAAAATAAACAATACAATCACTGAATGAATACAAACCAAACCATTTAATACGTGTATGAATATATTTTGAATTTAAAGTAGGTTTTATATTTCATAATAAAAGATGTCCCGGCCGAGTAACTCGGTTACAAAATGCCTCAAAACACAGCCCCCAGGAACGACGTGGATCACATCCGTATTGGATTACAGATAACGTAGATAACTTACGTTATTATACGTGGCCCATAAGGCTTCATTAACACTCACCGGATACAGCTAGTATTGACCGGAAATTCGTTAATGTTAATATTAATAAAATTTTTGGTTAACTGTTTGTTGTCTCAAGTATAACTCAGATTTAAAGCACCTTTATATTATTATAAATAAAAACATATATTTTTATAAATAATATATAAAACATGTTTACAACATAAGGTATAATATTGCCTACAGGCTACAACATTCTCAATAATTTTGACTTACACAAATCTAAACCAACTCGTTCCTGTGATGAGGAACTCATTGGAATGATAATAATAAAGATAAAAATAAAAAAATAAATATTATAGTTTTATTTAAACTCAAAAAAACAAACAAAATCGTAATTTGTCTTATGTCTATGTTATTTAAAAATAAGGATTTTTTTTACACAACAACTATTAAGTTATAATAACGATATACTAACAATAATATTAGTTTAAAAAATATCTTACAGCGATAATTACATCAGAGGGAATTAGTATTTAATAAAGGTCTTCTGAAATCCTAGTGCGAACACTCACAATACGTCTGAAGTGTGTACAAACCTTTACGGGACGAGGCTGAGGCGAAATTTGACATTTTCACTATAATATAGAGGAGAACTATCTTTATATATCAATGGTGACCGACACTTAAACAAAATATTGAACGTAGATATTGATCTAAGGGCTCGGTACAGCTCGCGGTCACTGAAATATATTGAACAATAGATTATTTATTAATATGTATTTTAGATGGGAAATTAATGTTTTATAACTATAGGCACAATAGTATTATTATTATGAAATATAATTTTCCAAAGAGTTCACAGAACAGACGGACGCATTTAAAAGACGTACAAATAAGTTACATTATATAAAAAAATATAACTGACCAAAAAAAGATGAGCTTCCGTCAGATGATAGATACTTTATTTGATAGAAGTGGTTTATTTGATTGATATGTGTAATGCTTTGTCTTAAGACGTTATGATCTCTGCACGGTACAGTTGATGACGTCTCAGTGTATGTCTGTCTGTGTGCAACTATCTCCCGTATCCTATCTTAGTGTCTATGGATATTGAGATAAAGGATACTACCTAATTCTACGCGCGGCTATAGAGGCCAAGAGCGTTCAAGATACACACAGGACGATTCTGTGTTAAGGAATTCTATGTTATAAAATTTTGATTATAACGTGTATTGAATTGAAATTAAAATCTACTCATCACTCAAAAGTAATCTGTTAATGTTAAATCGTGTATATAAAAAATATATATGTATGTGTTATGCACGCGTGAATCAATATATAAGTGTGTGCATGTGCTATGTTATATATTAAAATACAAAGATATGTGAGTATATGTAGCTATAATATTCGCGTAGTGAGGTCGGCTGCATCTTGTCCGTCCGTACGCATGCGTCGTCTTCACACTGTTCCAAACAACCTGTTGCAACTAGCCCGGCGTGCACCGATGCAATCCGTACTCTCCGTAATCAAAACTCCGATTATAAATATAACGATATTAACATCCGGAACAGAGAGAGCGTCGTTATCGTTGTCGTCGCCTCACTGTATCGAACAGTCCACAGTGATCCGTTAAACGAATAGTGTTGTATTAATTCGTGTCGAGTCGTCCGTCGTAAGTGCGATCCAAGTGTCTCAGTGCTTCTAAGACGTTAGTGAAGTGCCCCGTGAATAAATTCCAATAGGTGCTCCTTATCGATATATATTTTGTATTAAATTTTAAAGTGGACGATTCATATATATAAATCAGTTCCTGTACAAGTTCCGTTACCGAGTTCGGCTTAAATAGGCTTCGCTTAGTCGCTTTTTAAATATAAAATAAGTCGATAATAAATATAATTATCGTAATAATATTTTATAGTAACATTTGTTATAATTTGGTAGAGTTAAAAGTTGTATAATAATATTCGGTTCGCGGACAATAGCTGCGAAGGGTGACTAGTCGAAGTTTTCCAACATCGTGGAAGCGAGAAGTTGGGGATAGCAACAAGTGGTCGCCTGATGCCTTCCCCGGTAACTGTGCCACTGTTATACGACTTTGCATGGCCGCTTTGCGGGATTACTTACCGTCCTACGTTCCCCGGGAACGGGAACGGGATCGGGATACGGGATACCCAATTTATTTTCGCATAACATTTTTATTTCTTAAACTAGTTTTTCTCATATCTCTCTTAGAACACCGCTTCTAAGTCTTTGTGTTCGCTTTGTGTTCTTTGCGTGTCACATTTTTTTTTTCAAATATTGCGTCCGTTACATTTTTCGTGGGTGGGGTCGATACTTCTTTTGTTTTAGACGTGACGCGCCATCTTAGGTCGGCGACAAAAAAAACTGTCATGGCGGCTCCTATAAAAGGAATTTGCTCTAGTTTTTTCGCGAGTGCATTTAAGTTGTTAAGCCTGGTTTGAGTGTTATTCAAGGTTAATTTGCACACGCGACTGTTTTATAGCAAACGCTTCGCTATAGATGATTCGAGTTATTATTTACAAAATAATATTTAATAGAAGCTTTCAATGTTTTATGTTCAAAACTCACATGTTTAAATACAATCAATTTTAGTGAATAAATAATGTAAGGAACATTTTTTATCATGTCATTATATCTTCATCTGACATTTTAAACAATCACATCAACTTAAAGCGCACTATAAAACTGTAACACAGTACACTAAACAACAATCGAGTTCCGTGGGTCGCATTAAATTTAAAAATAGTTGAACCGAAAAAAAAAATCCCAATGAAAATGAACTGAGCCACCAGCTTCATATACAAGGGTAGACCGTTAAAATACGCACCGCAGAGCCGCCCGAACTGATATATACATCTGCGATCAAAAAAATATACATTCTTCACATATAACATAACATATTATAAACATGTTTATTCGAGATCTATTACATACTTAATAAAATCATATCACATTCTCATTCTCTATAGTAGAAAAAATCTCAGTATAAATTAATCATGTGTTTACGATTTATTTCATTAAAAACAAACAGACGCCATAAAAGCTGAAAAATTTAACAGCCTCAATAAACTCAGTGTTTATATTATAATAAGGTTAAAACGCACTACATCAATAAAAATTTTATATTCGCACTAAAAACAAATCACTAATGGTCTTATGAACCATTCAGATTTTCCCCTATCTCTTTGATAGTACCAGGTGGATGCAATTCATTTATTTTTGTATATAATATATAATAAATAGCTGGTTTTAGTATACATAGGTATATGTTGTATGTGGTCGTGTGTATTGTTGTGTGGCTCGCATCAGAACTGGCGAGGGTATTTATTTTTATTTTGATTGGATTATGCTGCGGAGGACACTCGACCTGATCATGGAAAAACGACTTCCTGGTGTACTAAATCAGACGTGATCCCTAGTAACGCTGCTGACGTTGCATCATGATTTATATGGTTAAGTTAAATAAGTTAACTATTTTATAATTACAACGACTTAATCAAAGTACATATAATACGAATGCTTTACGATACGTCAATTCAACCAGTCATTCCAGATCATGGTCTATATAATGCAAAATTTCATTCAGTAAGATCAAAACAGCAAACACTAACCCGATTGAGTTAATATTATTACCCGTTAATTTTATTTGCAAATGTAAGTAAATCCTTATTTTTTGTCGAACGACACTGGAATTTTTATTTTCTATTTTAAGCGAGGACCGTTCTGCCAAATAAAATGTTGACCGAAATTTTTGTTTCGTGTTATTGAAGGGCCGTCGTAAACAGACATACATCCAACCGACCGTAGTATATTCATGACGTTGACAAGACAACATTCAATTCATAAAAAAATTATAATATATATTTTTTAAATATATCAAATTATAATAAAAAACTTAACATTCATTTAAAAATCTAATAAATTTACTTTTAAATAACCAAAAATAAAATGTTTATTAAAACATTTAACATGGAATAAAAAAAAATGACGGGATATAAAAAAAAATATCTTGAGATTTATCTTAAGATCTGTAATAGTTTTATGACGGATATAAATCGTGTAAGGTGTTGGTGTGCTGTGTTCGCCTTCCAATAACACATGAGATAGAGCCGCACGTAGTCTCTACAAGTCGCAATGAACTTAAAAAATAATAATTTTAATTAATTTCACAATATTTACATTATATTATATCGTAATGACTATAAAACCAACATATACCGTACAGGACACAATCAGACGACATTAGTTGTTATATTAAATTACTTTAATACATTCATTAACATTTATAATGAAGCAGCAGACAAGAGGTCCGTCCGTAAGTGACGTTGACTAAGCCGGCAGCATTAACAGACTTATAACGAAGATTTATTGACCTTAAAAAAACATACTAACTACTAACTGTCATTCGACGATTGTACTGGGACGTGTGATTCATTACGACCTGGAGGGAACAGCCCAAAGATACCTTACATTATTAAAAAAAAAACTAGTACACTAAATCTATTAGACTTGTATTAACCAAACATAGCTAAGAACAATTGTAAGAAAACATACTTTTAAATTTAAAACCTCATCAAAATAGGAGCAGCCAACTCTGAGCTGATATGCCACAGAGGAATTCACCCAAACATCAAACTTGTACCCCCCCTCTATTCTATTGTTACTTAAAGGAACAAAAAATATTCAAAAATATATACAGAAATCTTTTTCTCTTAAATTAACTTAAACCTTTACGAGATTTTTTTTTAAATACAACACTAAAACATATATTTCAGTGAGTCCTATGTGTAGTTTCAATGTTTGAACAGCTTTCTCTATCCTGTGGTATGACAAAAGACGCCTTGTAATCGTTCTCGTTAAATCTTAACAAATAATTACTTCGTAGAAATAAAAAATATAAAACCTTTTTAAACTAACAAAATCATTGAATTGATATTTTTGGTAAATAATCGTTTTTTCAGAAGTTCACTTTTCGCTGCAACATAACTTGGTGACTTTAATTTCACTAAGTGTCGCACTGTTTATGACATATTGTTAGGAAAACAGACTAAAAATAAATAATATGCACAATAAATTATGAAGACGTTTTAACTTAAAAAAGGTTAGAAAAAAAAACTACCAACTTTTTGTTCTTAGGAGCGAAAAACTCTTGAATATAATAAAGTTACATATAATTTGTAGTAACTTAAAGCCCTTTACATTTAAATGACTTTAAATTAAAACTTATATTTAAGAGAAAAAATGTATTGTTAATTAAACGTTAGTATAATACGTAACAGTAAACAACAAACCCGCAACGCTCACTCACACCGAGAATAGCTCCGACTAACAAAACTTTTACAATCTTAATATCAGAACAATATCCCAGAATCCAGCTCCTTCCGAGTTAGAGGCCGGCTAGCTATAACAACATATTTACATAGAAATCTTTAAAAAAGCCTTTGAAATACCATTAATTGGTAGAGTTTTTATTGTGATCACATCCTGATACAATCAATGTAATTAACCGCCATTAAACAACTATTATCTTTAATAACCTTCAACACGTCACGAAATAAAATGGCTTCCTAACTGCGATTGGAAAATGAGTAGTCATGCTAGTCTCAAATTTTTATAATAACTAGCGAAGGAATCCGTCCCGTATTACTAACGCTGTAGGATCGCCTTCGGTGTGATGCTGTCCGATCATAATTTTTGATGGTGCTATTTGCATCATAGTTACAGCGCCATCTATACGGATTCCGACAAAATTTTTCACCGAACCATTTCTTACAAGAACTACTCACACAGGCGAGCCTCGTATGCAACACGCACACACGCGCGACCATGAATACACAATCGAACGCACCCACACTCTGAGAAAAAAACGATAAAAAAACTGCACACAAACACTAGTCGAATTCAGTTTGCACACAGACGCTAGGACGGCGTTCTATTTTTGAAATTTCGAACTTTTTTCAAAATCCCGAACCGAGGCCCTTCGGTGTCGGAGTGAAGGAAACCGTGATTAAATTCACAAGTCTTAGGGGTTATTATTATAAAAGATAAGATAAGTGAGTACAACTAAAATGCCCAAGGTTCGAATACAAGCGCGGGCACTCACACACGCGCAGCGCTCATCAACGACGGTGCATTCTGCGCATGTGTGCCGTGCACCGCGCTCGGACGCTCTTGATACTGGTAACGTACTTTACTTAATTCCATTACATATCGTCATACAATACACAATGATATATTTTGTACCAAAGTGGTCACTGTTCATACAAATATTTTAGATTTCTAACATATTAATTTTTCTTTTCGTGAGACATCTCCAACTTTACATTATATATTAAACTACGGATAACTCAATTTCAGTAAATTTTTTTTAATATTTTTAATATTGTATTGAGAACATTGTGGCTTCATAAGCGGTCCAAATTTAAAATTTAGTCAAAATATTCCTGATACTTAAAATAGGTCTAAATTCATGTCGACATATAAATACGTTCTAAGCGTTGATAATAGATATATAAGAATATTGATATTTTTAAATTGTAAGTTCGTTACATTTAATGTGTAGTATAGTGCATGGTGCATCAAGTATCAAGATCGTCGAGCTGGTCGTTCGCTCGCAGTAAATACAAGGTAATGGCTAAGTACGCACGCCGTCTAGTACGGAGTCGTAGTCCGCCGACGGTGCAGTCCCGCCTATGCACAATCCGTAGCGAGTCGCATTTCCGCTCCCACACACGCGACAAACGATAAAAAATATTATAATACAACCTCCAAAAATAATACGAAACAGGAATCCAAAATTTAAAAACAAAAAAAAATATTTAAAAATAACAGACTATATTTTTTATTAAAAGGATTATATAAAGTGCGACATATATTTTGGGATCTAGTGATATTTTACTGTGTTCGTCAAACTGCGATGCATGACATATCAGATAGCAACATAGGACCAGCGACTTGATAGATTTTAATTATATATATATAATATATTGTGTGTAAGGTGTGTGTGTTGTATTGTGATGTACGGCTGACCGGCCAGAACACCGTCAGGTGATTCCGGGGGACTTTAGTTTTTTTTTTATTTATTTTTTTTTTTCAAAAATTACCAGCCGAGTGTCAAACTGGACCGCGGGCGATCAAACCACCTCTGACGTATGTAAGTAGGACTCATTAAAACAAACTTACACCCTGTATGTGATTTAAATATTATTAATGTTCATGGTGAGAGCCCCCTCTATGTCCCCCCCACTTCTTTTCTATGCCCCCGCCTGTGTGCGTACTGCGAGCATGTGTTAATAAATTGCAACCTATATTTTGAATCGAAGGCCAATGACGGCATAGAGAAAATGCTATTCTAGATTTCTATTACACATTTAAATAATTTACAAAATGTGACGCGACACACAGCTCGACACAAGTTTGTGACACAACTTCTGACGACACGCAGTCAGTCTAATTGATGCTGTTAACGACATTTTAACAAAATATAATCATATACATATAATAAGTGAGTACAGATTGAATGACAATAGTATAAAGTGGGTTAAAGTTAGTTTGAGTAAGTTTTGGAGCGTGTTTTTGTTTTTTAAGTCGCTACGATGCTACGTATGGTCGGGGTCGTAGGCTAAAACATAGCCGTCGGAACTTTTTGTTGGCACGCTTCATAATTTGGAACATCCGAATTACGATCCTAACATCTCCATTGCCATAATTTATATAAAAAACACGTCGGAACTGTTAAATTACTTTATATTACTATTTATTAAACTAACAGACACTTGGGTTATACACAGAACATGAAAAACATTGTTCGGAAAAGAGTTTTTTTTTTCCTAATTTATAAAACATACATTTTTATTTATGTTATCAGTTAACAGATGTTGTTGGTCGTGATTTATATTGGCATTTTAATCGGGTCATGGGTGCATTCACGAAAATTTGATAACACATACCTAATATGTATTATAATAATTATACAATATACACAAAAAAACTATATATATCAAAATGTATCTAATAAAGAAACTAAATTTTATATATATTAGTTAAGGTCAATAGTTATTTAATTATCAATATAAAATTGTCTAACAAATGTGTAATTAAAGTTCACATTGGCTGTACGGGTATCGAGTCCTTGCGCGCGCGCGTGCGCTCGGCCAAGGCGTTACTCAACTGTCAATGTCACTACAAGTCGGCCATTTTAACTTAGAAACACGAAGGGTAATAACGAACTATAAACTAGAAGCGTAATAATACTCAATATTATTTAATAATCATTTATATCATATATATATAGAAAGTTTAAATGTTACGTAATGTGTGAATTGGAAAGTCCATAGCTGTATACAAACCAGCTAAAGATTTCTTTGAACAATAAAATGCAGAATGTCTTATTTAGTTTATGATGCCATGATTACTGTGAATTAACTTTTACTTGTGTTTTATGTATTACGACTCATATTTCGAGCAAATACAGTCTCTTTTATATGACTATGTGTTACAAACAAAATATATACATATACTCATTATTTGTTATTCCCATACACGAGCACATTACAGGCTGGTAAAGTCGATGTGAAACATTAAATATTTAGGGCTTACATTTGTCTATACATTTTTTTCATTTAAATCATATTAGGTATGTTTTAATATTTATTACTGTTATATTATTTTCATTATATATTAACGATGTGGACTACAATCCTCGCTGTCTGACTCACTCATTCAATTTATCCCAAAACATCTGTCGCTTCCCGTTAAGATCACACAGACATATACGTACATACAACTATTATGACATATTCATTAATATTAAATAATATATAACATATGTATGATAAAGTTCATACAAGCCTTATTATAATAAAAAACATTTTAAACGCACCAATAGAGTATAATTAATATAAGAAGTAGAAAATCTTTAAAACTAATAAATATTCTTTAGTAATGATCACGTGTATGTGATACATACTAAATGTCAGTGTGTGTGTCCTTTTGTGTGTGTGTGTGTTTGTCAAATTTACATGACCTCATTCCGAGCAGACTTTCGATTAAATCCTGTTAAATAAACAGGATACTCTCTTTATACGCCAATAAACCAACACACATATATAATGTACTGATATAATATAGATTTAAAATTTAAATTACCCATAGTTTGATAATTGATCGATATAACGGACTTATGAACATATCTTGTTTTTTTTTAATATAATTGTTAACGCAATAATTATTCATATATACATATATATAATATATTCTATATATATGTACACACAAACAACCGCCCGGTCGCATCTCATTGAACGTCCTTCATCTCGAACTAACAAAGCGTCTACTTTCACTCGCGTCTCCCGAATTGTTTGACCTCATTCAGACGGAGCCACAGATTCAACTTGTTCTCCTACAAATTAATAATAATTTTAACGTGTACGGTTACGGGTTACCCAATAGTTGTGATGTTTATCAATGTCGTGTTTTATAGCTTGTGAAGTATTCATAACATAATATTTTGTTGTTCCGTGTCTGTGTGTTTGTTGTTTGAGATGTTTCTACGTACCTCAAACAATATTTATCACACGCGGAAATCGGTCCTCGTGTTTATTTGATGATACACTAAAATTAAACAACAATACGATATACATATAATAAATAAGTGACTTCACTTTCACGTAAACATACGGCCTTCTAAAACGTTTTAGTGGTTAAGTCCCAGTATTTGTACGTAACATACTCACATACAAAGTACTTTCAAATCTTACTGAGATAAATTAGTAAAATTTTATTCTAGGTTAAGTTTATTAAAAATATTATTTTCGAGACAAATGTATTGTAGTCTAGCCGTTTGATATAAACACCGAATAATGGTTTAAGTGTTAATAGTCCTGAGACACTTAAGATATGAAATAATAATGAAAAAATGCGAGCCCAAGGAAACGATCTCAAGTCGAGATTCAAATCAAAATGGCGTGAGTTGAGGTCGAGTTTACCATCGGTAAATAAATAGCGCCGAGTAAAAAGTGAGGAAAGCTGGGTTCCGTACCAGATACTAGTGTGACGTCACAAAAACGACACTGACGGCACCAACTTGTGCTGGCTACATTTGTCCTGGGTATACTTCGTTGCTATTATTATATATAAAGGCAAATCTATAAAAACGAATTAAAAATCCTTTGTGAGCAGCGTGCGAGTCGCGAGAGCGTCCGAATTCAACATCATAGCAACCAAGCCTGAGTCTGCTCGTTTTTTAATTCTAAGCTACAGCGCTCTGTGCTCTGTGCTCTGTGCTCTGTGCTGTCCGTGTGTACTGTGTAGACCAATTCCAGTTTCTTCGGGATGTTATCCTGTAATATATAAGTTATTACGTGTCAGTGCGTGTGTATTTAGTTTGTGTGCGGGTAAAAAACAAAATAATGTAGGAGTGAACGACCGCTTGAGGTAGGGCAGGTTTCATCATCTCTCGTTTGACAGCTTTTGAGGCGTCCTTTTTGAACTGTAGCCATTTTTTATCAGCTATCGAGATACGGCCATCTTGTCTTGGCGTTTTATATTCTAAACCGTCTGTTACATTACACGACTTGGAACAAATGTAATTAATATGTAGGGATTTTATTTCTAGAATCTTCGAATGTTGTAACAAAGGAAAAACAATGATAAAATTATATAGGTATTTAACATGAAAGGTCAGTTGAACCTTCAGATCGTATCGCCAACAAAAATGGCGGGATTTAAAATGGCTGCCAGACAACGGAGTTGTTGTGAAGATGTATTCAATCGTTTATTAATAAGTAGTTCTTAAATCTTAATTGTTAATAATAATAAATTAATCAATTAATAAAAGTGAAACGAACCTTCGCCGGCTATAAATCACTTTTAGTATTTAGTCGTGTGATAAAATGTATCTATGGAGGTAATGTCATTACCGCGTCTCGTTCGTCGACCTGTCACATTGTAAATAGCTCATAAACATGTGTCGTTTGTACGTTACACTATAATTGTGACTGACCGTATTTTATTGAACTTACTATATATTACACTCGTTGTTATCTTCCCATATCCTGTGCTCTACCAACGGTCGTATATTGGCCGACTAATCCTGATTTTTGGATGCATCTGTCCACAGTCTGTGTACTGTCATCACTTTATATGAAACTTGTTATAATCTACAATACCCCAGATAATACCAACAGCATTAAGCCCCAGTACTGTCTTAACAGTTGATCTTTGTTATCCAAATCTCAACAATCGAAATGACAGCGTCGTCAGTCCGTCTGGACAGGTCGATGACCTTTGGATTTTAGTCAAGTATTAGACACAGATGTATAAGTATATCAAACAAACATACCTATACTCTTGTTTTAATAACTATACTCTATAACACTAGAAACTGGGATGAATAACTGGAGATAATGTTATGTGTCGAGATCAGTAAGTTGTAATATATATATATATATATATATATATATGATATCGAAATACAAACGCTATGATGCAACAAAAAGTTTAAGACAAAGCCCAGTTTAGACGATCGATGGATCGACGACCCAGTGAAGACGCGCTCCGAGCTGACGGGCTGCTGATAAGCCGTGTGTTATAATAAATATACACAGAAAATAATATAATAATAATAACTAGAGACTAACATAGATACTATCTAAATTAATATTTAATATAATTAAAAAAAAATAAATTAATTTTCATATTTTTTTCATAATGAAAGTTATTAAAACAAATTGTTATATTAAGATTTGGTTTTAAAATGTCCGGGCTATATTGTATGTAGTGAGAGGTGACGTCATATCCGATGTCATAGTATGTTCTTGCATCCAGGGGCAGACGGTCAAAGGTCCCCCGAGAGTAGACTAGGGATGAACGCCCAAACTACTGGAGGATATGCTTTATATGAGGGTTGTTGTATTGAGCATTAATATATTTATGTAACACATATATATACTTAAAATATATTATATATGACCAAAATTTATTAAAATAATATTCTCCGTCACCTCTTTACCAATACATTTAAATTATTTCCTATTTTTACTAATTTCTTTTATTTCTCTTTAAGTTCAGTCTCGATTATTCTCTATCTTTTTCTATACTATGGAAAATGTATGTTAATATTTTCATATATATTATATTCTCGGTAGTTCAAACAACAAACTACAACACGTATTATTAAAATGAATCACAGTATATCCACTAACAAAACAATCTTAATGTAATTAATAACAACTAGACCGATTTGTATGAAATTTCTAATTAATTTTTATGTTTCAAGAAATACAAAGCATATATTTCGGTTCCATCAAGTTACAATGTGACACGTAAGAAAAAATAATCAATATGCCAATAATATATTAGATGTGTTATGAAGTAATATAAGTTTACAAAGTATTGTAAACAATGAAAGGAGATGCAAATCTTCGCAGCATCCCAGTTGGCTGGCCGCCAGTCGGTGTGACACACTCTCTATGACACGACCACTGTTTCAATAAACACTAGTTGAACATTCATGAATATAAGGCTGTTATAGTATTGTAGTATTGTAGTATTGTTGGTAAATAGATCTAATATACTTACTTTTATAATTACATACGAATTCTAAAAAATAGCACGTGTATATATTTATAGTGTTAAATAAACGGGGGTAGTTGTAAATATATCTGTCAAAGTAAATTTCAAGGAAAAATTTTAATTAAAAATATTGTAAGTATTTGATAATAGTTTAATATCATCTTTTACTGTGATAAACTATCTCGTCTCCGTCAATGACGTCTGTGATTCTATCAGCTAAAGTCCCATCAATCCGTGTTCATCATTCACGCCGTACATCAACGTACTGAATCAATATTTAATATTAATATTGTTATATATTTCTCATAAATTTAACTTTTTTTTTCATTTAAATGAAACTAATATTTTTCGGATAAACTACGCGTGATTTATTTTTGTTAAAACTACATACTCCCGACGTTTCGGTTACTCTTCAGCAACCGTGATCACGGGCAGACGAGATGTGAATGTCCGTCAGTTGGTCCTGTTATTTATCATCTACCGTCAACGATTTATTAATTTTCTGACGTACCGCTCTGGATGCCGGCAGAATGCGCTCACGGTGTCGCGAGGTCCTGCGGTGTGGTCACGGATATGGGATTTTATATTTTTAAGAACGGGGTCCCAGGTGTTTGGTAGATTCCAGCCTTCTTCTCTATTGAAATTGGGATGTTTTTTTGATTTCACCAGCCTCGCGGATCACCCTCGGTCTATACTAGTCATGTATACTCGGCTTTATTCCAAACAGAACCTTAATAACCCCAACATCATCAGGTATATGTTATAACATTTTTCACGGCTATTTCCAAACGTCGCATGCTCATTTCATATTGATATTTCTTAAAACCTTACCTACATCATTTTTAATGTGTATTTCAGCGATAAATAAAAAAAATTTCGAGAAGTATTTTAAGGTTTAGATATATGTGTATTATTCTCAGCTAAAGTATTTGACTCATTACATTTGTTCACAAAGTATATGTAAATTAAATTAATATTCTTATATTAATTTAATTTACATAGATTTTCCTATAGCAATCCGTCTATCAATTTACTAAAGTTTATCATGTAACTTTCATAGTACTTTTAATAGTTGTCTAAAATGATAGTCTCCGTTGGAGTCTGGTGAGGTCATACAACAGTTTTTAATACGAATTTGATTCGATGATAAATAATGAACAATTAATATAATTATAATAATCACTGAATATATATCACGCATATATTGTTACTGTATTTGTTCTGGGTTTTATTTATATGAAAGGCCTTTGTTTCGGTATTATCGAATATTTTTTCGTCCATTCACAAACAATCGTCAGCCGTTTTGTTGTTGTTTATTCCGTATTTTAGTGCTTTTGGTCAATAAAAAAATTTCCCATTATACTCAGTTTTTTTCCAATGACAATGAGAAAAATGAGCTGTTGTTTTTAACGCTTATATTTTCAATGATTCTATATATTTTTTTCCTTAACATAATGGCGGTGGTATTTTGAAATCTATTATGATAATGGACGGCGAGCGAGCACGTCAGAGGACTGCATCACGGCATCGGGAGAACAAAACCCGGCGAGCGTCCCTATCCGAAAAACAGCGCCGAAATCATCAAATGAAAATAAAAATGGTCATTGTGTTGATGAAGTCAGTCGCGAGCGGCCCCGCCTCCCACGCCATTGGAGGGCTGCTTCGAAATTTGTACAAAAACCCCAACCTAGAACCGCCTTCTAAAATGTTTTTAACGAACCAATATGGCCGACCGCTCTATTTGTTTATAGAGCACACGGAACAGTCGCGGTCGGCTGCCGGCAGCGACACGTTCCTCCAGAACGCATAACACATTATACACCTTCACAGTTCAGGCCCTGAGCACAGACATACAGACGTACAGACGTACACATCAGAACCGAGTCCTCGTACAGTTTTTAATATCGAACCACTCACGCTAGATAATGTATGTTTGTGTGTATTAGATAAAACACAAATTGGCTCAGGGTTGAACCAATCGTGTGCTGTTATTTGTGCCCACGTTAAGTCACCTTGTTGAAACGTGGAAGTGAAAATTTATCAGTAGATAAAACTGGCGACATGACGCCATTTGTAGAATACGTTCCTTACATTAATATCTAAAAAACTTACTCAATAAATACTTCGTACAAAAAATCCATAGCTAGTAACATTTAATTATTTCTTATCACATATTACGCATATCTGTAATGACTCATTTTCCTGTCAAACGTGCCTCATGTACAAAATGTGTATTAAAACTAAATCATACCTATCTAATACCTACTTCTTATATTATTTCATAATTTTAATTTTGTAAAAATCGACCTCAATACGACTCGGGCCACGACTAAAGTCTCTGATTTAAATAAGATCTCTTTTACTTACAGAAATAAAAAAAATCACTGGCACAATACAACGTACACCTCAAAAAAAGTTACCAGTCTTTTTTTATCTGTCACTATTATACGCGCCAATTTGTTCGCGCGCGAACGTTAAGGCGCGTCGCACACTGAACACTTTTACTCTGATTAAATTGGGTCCAGTCGAAGGCGTGGACCGCACTGGCCGACATCGATGTTACTTCTTAAGACTTTCCTTAAGATAGAAACTTTTCGCTTCTCGAAAAAATAATATTGCAAACTAAATATTGAGAACATTTAATCTCACGTTAAAATGTATAGGCTCTAGATTAGTTTGTAGTGATTTAAATAATATATAATTTGTTACTTATTTTGATCTTAAAATTTATATCGATTGTCACTATCAAAATTTTGCGGACTTATAGTAATTGATTTGAAAAAAACGCTTAAAAAAATAGTTCATTCATAATCTATGAAATAACTCTACGTTGATTAGGTTTGAAACGACAGACATACAAAATTAAACTGTCCCTGTCAATTTGACAATGGAAACTCGTTGTAAAGGTACAGAATATAATCGTAAACGAATCCGTAAAAATCGGCAAATACTACGTGTACATTTGTTTTAAAATATTAAAGTTATTAAAACCATCTTACTAAATATTGTATAAATAGGTATTTAATAGAAATAATTCAACTTCGAACGTTACGGACGTGATCAAGGTTTTCCTGTTTTCAATTTAATGTATATAAAAGCCAAGTTAATTTAAATTAAATACTTAACATTAACATAAATATCACATCGAAACAAACTTATAAGCTATTGTAACTTTTTAATTAGCTCTCGTTAAAACGGAGCCCATTGTTTAGTGGTTAGCAGAAGTAATTAGACGTACAAAGTCAAATATGACAGATAAATACAGCACTTACACAGTATAAAACTTTGTTCTAATAAGTGCGGAAAAAATATATATTTTATGTAAACAAATCAATTCATATGAACAGTAATATATGAATTTTTAAAAGCGATATCTAAAGCTCATACATCCTCCACACCCATACAACAGGTAGTGTGTGTGTCCACCTTTATTGACATACGGTGTTTGCTCAGTGTGCGCCGGCCTTTATCCTAATTGACGCGCTTTTAAAAATGGAATCATTTCAAATTTTAAAATAGACTCTGTTCTTTTTAATATTTCTTTTTTTATCAATGTTCCATTACATTCAGATACCTGGCAACCTTTTATGTATCTGAAAGTTATTCTTTTAACAAAATGTAAATAACGCTATCTTGATAAAATATTAAACATTTTTATTTTAAAAAAAGGTGTTTCTTAATTATTTTCATTAAATCAACGATATAAGGATGACTTTAGTACTCGTTACCCAAATATAAGATATATATATGTAGCTATATATTTATTTTGTTGCGAGTAAAAATAATATTATTTGGGTCACGATGAAATCACAAAACATCCAACAAATGTCTTTAAATTGAAACGGCCGAAATGCCGTCGGCAACTAACTGACCTCACCAATTATTAAAACAAAAATATAATTAAGTGCCGCTCGGATAATTAACTAGACGGCTCTAGTTTATATAAATATAGTAACTAATATCACACACGGCACTATCGAAGTGTAATGGGAAGTTTTTTAAAAATATAAAAAAAGGCATTATACATCAAACATGAGTTTTAAGACGACACAGCGACGGCGAAATTATGAAGCATGTCTAAAAGCGTCATTAAATTCTGCAATTTCAAAAATAGAAGCAAAAAATCACAGTCCGATGCAATTTTGTCCACAATGTAATGACAAAATTAAGAGATGCGTAACACACACACACATGCACGCACGTATAGACACACTCACACGTGCATACACATGTATACATACATACACACAAACGCACGGACGCATTTTTTGCGTACAAGTTAACGCACTCGGAGGCATCCACGCACACATGCAAACAACATCTGTGTACGCACTTACACATAAACGTAAGCTCGAAGGACACGCGGCGAGGTCGTCAACCCCGAGTTTTTTGCGAGCGAACGCAGTCGCACCGCGTACTGCTCTCGTCGTACATTGGCCGTTGGTAGTTTATATATTTTTTTTTTGTAGATCCGAAAGATCGTTCACTCGATGGCATCGGTCGATACTTGAGCCTATGTGGGAATAGGGATATGATGTCAGGGTTTTTTTACAGACCGGTCCGACTTCTTCGCGTACCGTTTATTTAGATTACAGATAATCTGCGGCTTCGCTGAGCTAATTTATTTTGAAAGCGTCGTTGAGAGCTTTTTTTTATTTTAATTTGTAGAAGTCATGTGACTTTTAATTAATTATCATAACCGACGATCGCTCCGAAGCTGGTTTCTTTAACACATTAATCTTCTATCAATGCCACTAACGCTTCTAATTCCAGCCTTGTTCTGTTCACACCGGTTCTAACCGGTGACGGCAGGTTTTTACCAACTACAGAAATAAAGCTATATTAAACTATATGCATAAAAATCGAAAAATCTTCCTTCCAAGCCTCTGTTCTCGGTGCAGTCCAACGATATGTCCTTCTTGTAGATGGGGAGTTACATTCATTCCATCGATGTAAGTTGTGCACATAAAACAAATTGCCAGTCGCTGAATAGGATTTCTCTAATAGTTGACTTGGCCTATTTAAGTTGGTCGACCAAGTAAACTTCGTGATTGCTAAATTGAGATCTCAGTCGGAACTCTGCGGTCTCGGCTACATCGCAATTAGAGATGGTTATCGGTTCATATGTGTATTGTAATATAATGTTCGACTTGTGACTTTTATAACTTCCGTATAATTTTTCCGAGTGACGCTCGTAACGAGTCTCCGTAGGATGCTATTGACATTGCGAGTCTCCATTATGATTCATCAGAATGTCATGATTAGCGTTGCGGTCGTTCTTATACAATGCCTCGTTATATAATTTTATTCCAACAAAAGAAACCGAGTACTATTTATCTATAAATATATAAATAGCTAAATAAAGGGTTAGGAAACAATGAATAAAAAGTCCCACAGGCCAATTCTACGTTCCCCTACTACATTGTTCCTGACCTAACCCAACATTCGTCGGCCCCCAATTCGTCCCGGACCTACCCCAAGCTGACGCACCTTGTGTCTGTGTGTCTGTGTGGACTCCTTGTGTGTCTCTGTGTGCGTGTGTGCGTGTGTATGGAGACATTCGATTTACGTTTCCTTTTTATTTTTTCTCTGACGTTCTAATTTCGAATGTATTAGACCCGTCCTCGTATGTTTTGTTTCTTTACGAGCCGACATTCTAAATTCGAATGGTTCATATTATAATTTGTGGAAGTGGGAAGGTTCCTCGGCGAATAAATAATATCGAAGGAGGTCGGCCGCACGGATATCATCTTTTTATTGTAAGAGTAAAGATTAAAATCGCTTGCTTAGTAGTCAAAATATCCAGTTTCTAATATCGAATCGGTTTTCTTTGTTATATTACGTGGTGCTATAAATTAAATCGGAACGAAATGAAACCCAACGGACACTCGACGTTTGTTTATCATCCTCTCCATTTTAAAAATAGAAAATGGTTGACTTTGAATTATATTAAATTGGGATTCACGTCTCTGTACTCTGATAACTCGATTGGAATGAATGAAAAAATCGAACACGATGACTTAAATAAAGTTATAAACAAGACGTAACTTGCTTTGTGTTTGTGTGTCGACCCATATAATTATAGTTACATGTGTGCGTGGCCCACATAAATACAAATACATATTAATGTTCAATAGTGTGTGTGTGTGTATGTGTGCGTGTGTGTACGTGGCTTCTTCACGCGGAATTCCAAGTTTGAAATTGGAATGAATGGCCGGGTCACTGACCTACGTCAATCCTTTTATAAGTTATTTATTTTTTATTTACATTGAAATAAACGGAGGCTCTGATGTTATAAGTGTTATTTATTAAATTAAACGAAAATCATTTTTAATCATATTATTATTAAATTTAATAAAATGTTCATGGTATGAATCAAACATCATAGATTTTTCATTGTTACAGTTTTTCTAAGTTTTAAAAAAAAATTCAAATATAATCAACGACTAAATGGTATAAAAATAGGTTTTATAGTTATTTGAATCTCCTTTATGAAGGAGCGATAAATTGAAATACAATAAAAAAATTATAACTTTGGTAGAATAAAAAATAAAGAGAACGTTTGTCGTTAATGAATGATTTTGGTTGGAAATTAATTTAAGAAAGGAATTTAATAAATATTTAAATAAATTTCTACGTGAACGTACTGACTTAAGGTAATTTTTTTTTTATTTTGAAACATGAACTTCGTACGTATTTACGAAGTAGTTCATAAACGGAATTTTTGTATAATTTATACATATAAACGACGTGTTCATTGAAAAAAAAATATAAAAAAATACTTGTATCAATAAATGATGTTATTAAATATGGATTATACATTAATAACGACTTAAATTGAATTAAAATGTACGAAAAAAATATATATGTATATTATTTAAAAACAAATCACCGAAAACCAAAGTTCCGGTTATTTAAAAAAAATTAAAGGTCCTACCGGAGGCGTTTCCCCGCAGAGAGGGACGGAGGATGTGTGACGTATGAGGAGAGAGAGGGACGGAGAGATAGGGCGATGACCTCTAAAACAAATCGCTGGAGAGGGTTCGGTTTTAATATAGACAGCAGAAAAACATAGTAATTAATGTTATCAATATATAATATATATATACATATGTAATATATACCTACTCATACATATAACACGGGTAGCGTCAACTCTTGCGCTGTTTTTGCTGTCTACCCATCTTCTTAAACCGCTGCCAGTACTGTACATTATATTAACTCAAACACAAAAATCATTTTTATACAGTTCATCGAACCCAAGTTCCAATTTTTTTTTAAATGAATTTTTTTTTAATGTAGTGATATTATATCTGCTGTCTGTACGTGATCTAGGCACCCTATTCCCTAGCCTCGTTACAAACCTAGACGGGACCTAGGCGAAAAATTGCTAGGGTGTCCTATAATATAGATAACATATTTAGTGTATGTCTGTTTGTGTGCACCAAACTCCGACGGCGGGCGCTGATAGTCATTATAATTAATAAAATGTTACATCCGAACCCGCGTACACATTTAATATATTCCTGGCAGACTCAATATTGATGGGAAACACATCATGTTACAAATATCATCGAACGACATTTTGTATTGTTAAATTATATTATTAATTATATCGGAGTAATTCGTCCGTGCCTCATTAATAAGCCATTGTTTAACATTATCCGTTATAGAACAGTAAATCCATTCACGATTTTAAAATTGGAACATTTTCAATCATACTTGTCATAGAAAAAAAAAGAGAGAATTTAAATTTCGAATCATTTACCGTTCAACCCTTCATTACCGTATTGTCTAAACTGTATCTACATTCGCTAATGAGAGGGGGACGAACAAAGGTATGCGAAGAAATAAAATAATATCACAGGGATATTCCCATGTTTTAAATGTAAAGAAAGCCCTTTGAATTATCGATGTACATATTATATGTACGGTCCCTTATTACGGCTGAATAAAAAGACCTCTTTAAATATCATTAACGAGTCATGTCATGTGATGCCGATGTTTCGTTTTATTATTACGTCATATTCAAACTCCTTGCTAGTTTTTTTTACTTTTTTCCTATCGGCCAGTGGCTGTCAGTGTGACAGCTGGTTCGTATGGTCTAGCAGCTTGCGTGAGACCAGGTTAGCATACTTCATACATTCGTCTATTAAGAATGTTAAAAATACATTTTGTGTTGTATATACATATATGTTTGTTTGTATGCGAGGTGAGATTCGGCAGTATTTACAGGGACGTGTCCGCTCCCAGTTCGGACGGATTATTTGAAATGTAAACATTTTTATATTATTTGGGACACGATTGTGTTGTGGATATTTTTTTCTACAAAACCTATGAAATACTGCGGTGTGTATAATGACGTTATTAGTCGATAAATCAATAATAGGAAATCGGAAACTTCGTTACAAAGACTCATAGAATATTATTTACATTGAATGGAAAATTAGAAGGCGGTCCAGGCTGAGTCACAGAGGTTGAGAGATGTTTCCTCGTATGATGCAACTTTTCCAACGATCTTTTAGTTTTCACGTTTTACCTCTGTCATTATTGACGGGCGGTGGATTCGTTTCCCGTGGATGAATCTAAATTTTAAATATAAAGGTAATAAGATGTTACATTCAAAGTAAATATAATTTTGCAGTTTTTTTGTTAATAATCAAAATCTTGGCTACAGCTATTGGCTCGCGCATAATGAAAACATTAAAATGCAACGGTTTTCGTTAACTCGAATCTCCATACAGTTAGTTGTTAATTAAAGATAATCAAGTTACAGCAGCCAGTTCAGAAACGAGCAGCAACACGGAAGATTTTTATAATAAACACATACGTTATATCCGTTGCTTAATCAGGAAAAACGCAATAAAGTGTAATATTAAAGAAAATTAAAAAAAGGTCTCCAATCGATTGTTCCGAGACAAGAAAGGAGTCACTTTGCAAAACAAAAGGGGGAAAGAAGCAAGAAAAAGTCCCAATTACGAGCGGACTCTCCCCACCCCCACCCCCGCGGCCACCCTCAGGGAGCGTCCTCAGTGACCGAGGGTAGACCGAGGTGTGCGATGAGTATTATGATAATATACTTATATGACGTATTGAGATATTGATGATAGTTTGGGTTTCATTCCTATTGAGACTTATCTTTATTGTTGCTTAGTATTGTAGTTAAGCAATAAATAAGGCTTATGCCGGGATACATCTGATACTTATTGACTTATTTATTTAATAATATTTGTGTAGTTTATTCGATATTTTAACCACAGTATGTTCAAAGGGCGAAGGTTAGTAAGTTTATTAATATGTATAGAAGCGGGTAAGCCGCCGTCACTGTGACCGCACACCTCCTAGTTTTATTGCTCTGTCCGAGAAGTAATTTCGTAGGTCCGACTTTTAGTTTTAAGAAAGTCCATTTTCACCGCAGACAGTTTTTCTAGTCTTTCCTTATAAGTGTTACTTTGCAAAGTTTGCTGAAAATTGTGAAACAAAAATTACAAGTTATTTCACGGTTTAAACGGATTGCTGTTTAAACTTGAGACCGCTTTTATTTTCTGATTCAGGCGAACTTAATTTGTAGCTAATTATTATGAATGTTAAAACTCTATTACTTTTATTATTAAGAAAAAATATTTATTTCTTAATCAATATATCGTATACGTGTTATTTGAATTATAAAATGAATGAACGAACGAATGAATGAGATGTGAATGAATGTTTGTCGTTTACCGAAATGGTCGTGCCCTAGTTAACCGATGTCTGGTTCACGGACCGCGTGACTCCACTCGTATACGAGACTATGCTTAAATAATATTGACAATAGGAACAACATAAATATATCTTAATTAACGCAAAAGATACAAAGTTATGACTTGGTGTATTTCAATCAGCGAGCTGTGTAGTAATTCGTATATCTTATAGTACATATATGTCGGAGAATGTTCGTTTCAGACGAAGCCCTACAGGAAACCCTTTGTGGGGCAAAGGCCTACTAACAAGAAAACCAGCACTCGTTATACCTCAGATCACGGTTTACAAAACACTTGATTGAGACCGAAACTAATTACGCTCACAACTCACATATATATATACATACATATATATATATATATAAAACAGAATTACACTAAAGTCATTTAAACCTCTTTATCATAGCAACACTAAAGTTATATATTTTTTATCAATTTTGTCAGTCTGCCTGTTTGTTCAGAGCAAAACTCTCTGTTCTCTAAAATGGCTTGGTCGATTTTGATAGAAATTTGACTCGCATGTAGGTAATGCCGTATGAAGTAGTTTAGGCTTCTTTTTAACCGACAAAAAAAAAGGTTATTCAAAATTCGACTCTGTTCGTTAAGTTATTATTCCTTCATTAAAGTCGATTTTCAAAATTATTATTTTTAAATAGAAAGGGCGTTGTCTTGGGTAGTCTTGAGGTAGTCCCATTGTCTTAACCTCAGGATCTAGTCAGGGACTCATGAGAACGCGAATGTTCCTTATGTGTGTAATAAACAAAGACGAACCCAACAACCAGTCATCAAAGACTGTATGAAGATATATATAAATACTGTTAATGTTATATTCTCACAATTAAGTCATCAGAATATTTTAAACATTAAGTAACTAAAAGCATCCTTAGTCCGAGTTATCGTTATCGTACTCTACGTGCGGAGCGTTCCACGTATCTCAATCAGTGATACACGTTAAGACAGTAACGCGTTGAGATTTACGAACGGAAAACTCTTAAACTTCTGTGTGTAGTGTAACAACGCGAACTTGTAGTAAGTAATATATATATTCCAGCATCTGTCCGTTTGTCATCTTTCGTCTCGCTGAATATTTCGTTTTATGTTTTAATTAACGATGTCTCATTGACTTAATCTCACATAAACATTTAATGGATATATTTAATAGTTTTATATGATAATACAATGATATGATATGATTTAAATATTAACTATGATTTACCTATAGCTTTACTCGTTTGCTATATGATGCTATAAAAGTAACGATTCACTCTATTTCTGTACAGTGTACGTGTGTATGTGTGTGTGTGTGTGCTGCATGTGTGTGTTATCAGTGTTTGATAACTAGAGTCAAGTGCATTAGTTTTGTTTGAACCAAAATTGCACAGCACACATTACTATACACTAGAGTGACCATCATTCGTATCTATTATCATATAATTGATATTTACCAATCGATTTTCATATAAAACTAATTATTATAATGAATTGCGTTGTTTGTAAGTTCAGCGTTTCTACAAACTGATCTATCATTGAGTGGAAGTTTTACCATAATCAGTAAAATGATATTTTTTATATGAGCATGTAATGAAGTATTTACGGTTATTTTGCTACGCTACCAGTAGGTTGATTTGTATTAATATTTATGTATATTTAAAATAAACTAGTCCGTCTTTGGCCGCCATCGTGGCGTGTCTAGTACTAGATAACGCGCAATGCACTCCTGATAACAGCTCGGACAAGGTTGCATTTTGAATATATAACAAATTTATAAATTATAACCAACACAGCTATACGTTGTAAATTGGTAAAGCTGTCCGTCTATGCTGTTACGATATAACCGCTGAACTAAACATACTTTTATAAGTGTGACAGAACACGCTCTGATTAATGGAACTTTCAAATAGAAAATTAACTTGTTACATACATACATCAGGTATATTGAATTAAAATAACAAAACAGCTATAAATAATATATTTGGTATGAAAATTCATTCTTATATTTATTATCATTTATTTGTAATGATATCTTGTTGTCTCAAATGTTAGTAGTTCTGAACTAAACGTGTGACACACTAACATACATAATAATATGAACCCCGGGGTCCTGTATTGGCGACCTCACCCCCCTCAGCAGACTCTTCAGTGACCCAGGGCCGTCTCAAACCGCTGTTCGTAAAATACGTTCCGGTTACGCCATGAGCCATGACAGCATATCCGTCTGTCATTGACAAACAACGAAAACTCCGTAACATAAGTCTAGTCTTGTTTCAGCTGTGCTCCGTGTGTAATATTTATCTTTATAAACGAAATGACGTGTTGAGGTGATTAAGTGATATTATAATCTGGTGCTTACATAAACCTCTGCTATTGGATGTGCCAAGGTTTCGCGGATCAGTTGTTATCGTTTAAGAGTTTTATAGGTTCAGTTCTATTACACCGACACCGACTGCGCTGATGTGGGGTTATGTTTTTACGGCATTTAAATACTATGACGTTAGCGATATCAAAGATTTCTTTAATATCAAACGCATTCCAGATATATTTTTTTACGGAGAATAAACGCTCACCTACAGCTCTTCATCTCGCGTGGTGGGAGTACTTCCTATGTACTGTTCATGGGAATCTGCAACCGTCGCGTGGTTGAGGAACAAAAAGCGACGATTGTGTTCCGCCGTAACGTTATGGATATTCTCAAACTACCCACATTACCGACAATGTAACTTTGTAACGTTCAATTGCATCGTAAAAGGTCTCCTGAAGCGAACCAATAAACTAAAAAGCAATCATTTAGCACGTTTATAAACACACACACGCCTGTCTGGCCCGGGATTTGAACCAGTGAACCGTTACGAGTGCTTAATATGGCATGCTAATTACCGACATGCGCGCTCGCCGGTAGATGGCGCTCACTACAAGTAACGAGCGAGCCTCGGTTCAGATATCCTAAAAATATAGTCCACTAAATCATTTAGATAGTTAAATTTTATAATATAACATTTGATGTACGGTGAACGTGATGAGTGTGGCTCCGTCTCTATATAGAGTGATGTGCTGTGTGTGGTGTGTTGCAGTGTTGCCATGTGTACTAATGACGAATGTAAAAGTAACTAACATTACAATAATAGTTAGAAACAAAACATTCTCACAGTTTTAATGTTGTTAGTGTTTAATTGACTTTCAAAGGTCAGCTGTTATTATTCATAGACGGCGAGATAAATGCAATTAATATAATAAAAGGCTAGCATTTAGGCCGTAGTCGGAACGTACAAAAATACATCCGTCCCTTTTATATGTATAGCATGGTGTAGGCCGTTTCGTTCGCACGATCGAAATACCGTAAGCGAGAGCCGCTGTGGGCGGGATGGGTATTTTTTCACGGTTAGATAACGGCTCGAACGGTTTGCATCGACTTACCGCATTATGTACACTTTTGGATACTCCATACTCCATACTCCATATTCCTATTTAACTTTTACTACCAATATAGTTCCACTATCACAAATACAGGCACATAGACGAAGGATAGAGACATACAGCTTCATTATAAAAATGAGGAACATGTTCAGTACACAGCTAATAGATTTTGTTCTTTTTTTGAAATTCCATTTTCAAAAATACATACGAAGGAACCACGACATACAGCTTTACATGTTTTACCAACAAAAACTAATTATTTAAAAAAAATAAAAAATCAAATATCTATTTTTTTGTTCCATTTTCAAAAACAAAGGTAAAGCAATTTAATTTTAGAAATATAAAAGTATATTTGTATACTCGTACATGTACATATATGTAGCCTCGTTTGTGAAACAGGCTGACAATTCAAAGATGTTCGTCATAGAGTTGTTAAATCGTAAATCGCACCTGAATATTTATTGGGCCAATAGTCGTTACCACGATAATGATCAAACGGTGACTCCAAACTCAGATAGTACGACGGAGCTCGCTGCGACATATACAACGATATTTATGTTCAAACAACTATTTAATTTAATTAAATTAAAGCGATCGTCGCCTCATTGTCTCAGAGCTAGCTTTTTTAAGACAATGAAATAGAAGGGTATTTTAAAAAACTATTATTCTTCCTCAAAACACGGAAACAGCCTCGCCTAGAGCCTTGGACTCGCATAGAATACTAGATTTGTTAGAATTTCCTTAAACTGCAAAAATCAGCTCGGAATAATCATGTGACGGAAGACGTCTAATTGACGGCGGCTATAAAACAAAATGGCTGACTCCAATATAGGTAATACATACAGAACATTAAATTAAATATTCTCTCTTATTGCTATACATATACCCGCGCCATTCTCGACCTATCCCGATATACAAGTATCATAAAACTACCCGTGTTTATATTAGTTCAAAATTCATATCAGTTCAAAAACAAATAATCAGCGACATCTGTAATCTTATTTCTGTATGTCTTAATAAAATGCTCTCAAACAAACTAAAATAAAAATGTCCTTTATATAAAAATCATCCAATAATTCTTATAATCAATTCTATAAAATTACAATATATTTATTCTACTTGAACATTACATAGCTTTTCTATATTTGCATCTAGTCCTTCTAGTGTATAGATTAAGAAAATCTGGATATTTTAAACCGATTTATAGACTTTATGCATATATGTAGTTTGAAGTTTTTTAGTAACAAACAAACATACATACAAAAGTTAGACGCTTTTTGCACATCCACGAAAAAACTGCTGTACTGATTTTAATGAAACTTAAAAATTGTATAGATCATATATTAGAATGATATAAAAATTAAATGTTATGAAGATAATTAAAAATCGTTAATTGATATATTAGTGAGGCTTTTTTGTTTTAAATGCTTTTGATTTAAATATGTTTTAATAATACATTTAAGTGCAAGTTGGTACTTGTGATTTATATCAGAAATCACTTGTTTCTTGATTTATCACTCCAAGTACTTTACATAATATGTTTTGTATTAAGTTTTTTATTTCATTCAACAGATAATATTGACGAATGATGTAGGTAATAGTCTATATAAATAAAATAAAAAATGTTAAAATTTTCATAAAATTCGTCACATTTACACCACTGATACGATTATGAAGTATTATTTTTTTGTATTAACGAAAATGGAAAAATTACTAACAGATGGTAAAGAAGAAAAAAATATAAGTTTCTCGGTTATTTTAATGAGCAGACTAAAAGAAACGTTTAGCAGTTATTTCGTCTAAGAACAATAAACACACATCCCTTGTCACACACATGAATTATATAGAATATACTCAAAACATTTTATTTCATAAACGATTAAATAATCACCTCGTCATTTTTCTGTCAATAGCATAGTTATTACTTTGACTTCAACTTAAACAAAATTAATGATCCAGATATAGTAAGTTAGTGTTTTATATATGTATATATAATACTAATATTTTCCGTCCGTATGTATCAAACTGTAGTATTGTTTGTGTCACTAACGCTTTATGTAATTACATAGCCAATGTTATATAATACATAATAAATAATTCAATATCACTCATAAAGGTCAATAGCGCTAAGGAATTTTGATTTATATATAAAAAAAATAATTTAATATTTTCTAGTCAAATATCTTCCCTTTAATTCTATTCATCAAAAATAAGTTTATATTTTAACCGAATAATAAAGTCTGTATGTCCGTCGGTCGTTACCTAAACGTCTGAAACATTAGTGTGTTAGTATTAGGTCGAGCGGAGCCGGTCTCATTAACTAGTCATAATTAAAACAGCAATAAATACATTGCCCATATGACTTTGAGTGACACAGAGCGTCGCCGGCGAGCGCTCGGCAATAAAACTTTGTTAACGACTCCATTGAGCATTAACCGAATATTATGTACTTCACGGCGAACAACAAAACAAACACACATACCTGCCTCGCGGTAGATAACGTTGGAATTACTGGTATTCCTTGATGACGTCATCATACAAGAATTTCACTAATGACGTCTAAATTTTTCAGATAAAGAAAATTCTTTGGTAGAAAAACTTTTAAAACATAAAAACTTGAAATAAAAGATTTAGTGAAGGTCTACGTGATAAAAAAAATAATAATATCAGGTATGTTTATTAAACAGAGTATCTCAAATGTACTTAGATGTAAAATACCATATATCTGTTGTATAATCTACTGTTTATTTAACTAATAACGATATATGCATGTGCATGTAATGAAGACGACGTGTGTGTGTGTGTGTGTGTGTGTGTGTGTGTGTGTGTGGAAAGCAAAACAGGTTCATTTCAAATATATAGAGAATCCGCAAGGTCAGTGGAGTGAACATAATGCGTCGAGAGACTCAGGACAGTGTGAGAAAAGGGAGATGACAAGAGATGGAACAGTTTACTCTATTACAACACGAGAGAGAAGTTATTATTACAACTCTATATTACAATGGAAAATATTTTTCTTAACATCTACTTGTCTTTTTTACTTGTCAAACATTATATATAATTCTAAACGAGTACGTTTATTCCAGTTATATTCTATAGTAACCTATAAATAAATCAATACCTAAATATATAACGTAATGTATTCCACGTAGCGAATAAAAAATTCTAAATCAAATCATGGCCAACCGCTATGCGCCCGCGCATACTCTAACCTAGAAACGGGCTGGTTTTCGTGACATTGCGCCGGTGTGCGTTCATTCACTGTACACACGACACACACACACGCACACAGAGAGACACCCGAGTGACGTCACGGCCGCGCCATATACAATAATGAACTCTAATGGTATAGTAATAGGGTCAGGTATCACAGTCTAATGACATAATTCGTTAGATAGTTGACATGGCATTGGTTGGTTTTAGTTTGATGTAATGGGCGTTGATGGACCGTTTGGAGTGATTTGTTATTTGTGTTGTTTGATGTTAAATTTACTAGGAGGACCGCAGCCGACCGGTCGGGTGAGCGGTCGGCCGACTGGTCGGCGGACCGGTCGGATGTCAACATGGTCATTCGGTATTAGAAGGCTTCAAGGTCACTGTAATTTACAAGTGCGTAGTGTCTATGACATAACATTGCATACATACTCAACTTATTATTTTATTACTAACTTATGATACACAATGAACAACACGTAAACGTGTAACCCAGCACGTGGAGCTATATGTAGCCACCACCCGACGTCGCTCGCCACTGGCTTTGGATATTTGGAACCAAATAGTTGGTATCAGTCTGCTCAAATACAAAGTTGCATTGAGATCGATTCAGTCATTTAAGGAACATACAATCTTCAATATAAATGACATAATGTTAAGTGTATCAAACAGTAGGTAACACATCTAATTCAGTGAGTGACTCATCTAAATTCTAAACTGTGTAAATATCATAGTCGTGTGCATGACTTCCGGTTGAAATTTTTGTCCAATAGCGTATTAAACTGTGGTTATCATTGGGCGGTTCTTACAAACCACACGCTATCATGACACACACACACACACACACACACACGTACATTAAATTTTAAAACTCATAATACAATATAATATAATTATGTTTAATACTTAAATACCTCGTGTAAGTTTCTCAGTATTCCGAAACATAACGGGTTTCAGTCAATAAGTAGGTAAATAGGCGAGGGCTGAGATGTGCTGGACTAAAATTATAAAAAAAAATACTCCCTAATAAGAACTTAATATTAATAAGGTAGGTAATTTTTGCAATTCTCAAACATTTTCCTCCTAAAGTATATTTTCGTAAAACCCGTAATTAGAAACATTATTCTCTCAATTCTCTAACACAATGATTAATTCTCTGACAGGTTCATGTTTTGTATTAGTGTGTCACGGTCGGAGGTAACGAGATACAGACGGACATACACCTGTGTGTGTCCGCGTGCGACCTTCGCTTTGGTAATGATACCAACATATTAGTGCTAGTAACTCGAAAACTGCTCACATATACATTAAATGATTTTACTGTGTAATACATTTTACTCTAGCTTAAAACTTGAACAAGTGTGTTGCATTGCAATAAATTTTCACATAAATCGTTTTAGTAGTTATGTGAACCAACAGACAGACATACTTACATAACACGGCGATATAACAAGTATATGATCTGAAGTTATGATACAGACCTAAAGCGTGTACTATCAACGTCTGCAATACCTTATTCAGTTAGTAATTTCTCTATTTAGGTAGAAAGTTGACCTTCGACCCCACGATCGCTGATGCCATCACATTCTATACGAGTTACAACTCTATCTAAACTTGAAATATTACAAAAATTACAAACGCTTTAGAAAGTATGTGCACATTTAATAAACACTTCGAGCACACGGAGAGCCGGGGTGCATTATTAGATCGTTAAGTTTGAATAACTGTTATTAATAAACGTATAGTAAGTAACAGCATCCCGCGTCAAACGCGCGGACGCATTATATTTTAAAGTAACATAATAATAATAAACTCAGTCATTATCTTCATTCGAGTGTTTCAAAATCCTATGAAATTCGTACGATTCGCGCCGCGTCATTTCGTATCGTCGGCCATTTTTCGCGGGAATTCGTTGTCATCTGTCATCAGTTGGTGTTGCCATTGTGAAATTACAAGTTATCTATGGTTGAACTATTAAATTACTGGTTCTCTTTATTACCGGTGATTGTGCGTTTAAAAAGTAATTTGGCTTGAGAGAGTTTTATTAGGGGCGTATATTAATGTGAAATAAATAGCTTATCTATTGTTTTATATGTATGTTTTTTTGTGTTCGAGCTTCGAATATCTCGGACAGTATTGGGTACTGGATATTATTAAATTATGCATATTATACTCGTTTTAAACAATGGCGATGCAAATCTAAATAACATAACAATTTCAATGAGGATAGTTCGCGAACTTCCTGCCAGCCCGCGGCCGTCGACGGTCGCCATATTGGAATAGTTTGACCAACCCCGGACAATATCGCAGGGATATTGGCCCCGGATTGACAACCAAATATATTTACGACATAAAAAGGTTAATAACAGAAATATACAAGAAGTAATATTATGCACGTTCGTTTGTTCCGCACACCGTATCTCATTAACTTTGTTTTTTGTTTATAAATCGTTTGACTTAATTGTGAATTTCCTGGTAATATCGAAAACAGTAGGTACCAACATTACGAGTTATTTCCAAGGAACGGTAGCTATTCGTCCACAGCCTTATATGTCAGCAGTTATTCATCTAATGGCTTAACAATAATAACCCAATCCAAAAACGTGCAAAACCATTACAGATTACTCAACACGCACCTGTTGAGTGTTGCCCGCTCATAATGTATATTGTTTATGATTTTTAAATGTTTCTAATCCATTAAAATAGATTGTTATAATAATATAGCATGTTTAAATAAAGCCATGTTTAGTTTTCCTTTGTACTTCCAACCTTTATTCTTAATGTTTTTATTTTTTTGTAACCTAGGATTTAATAGTACATGTCATGCGATGGATCTAACAGCGTCTAAATATGTTGCATCATTGGTTGTTAGTGATGAAAATAATTATTTATATGCACAGTTAACCGAGCAGAAACATTGGTTCGATGCAAAGGAAAAAATATATACCAAATATGGCAACACCAAAGTCACGGCTGAATAGAGAAAGGTCCGTGAGAAACGACTCGCACTAACAACTATCATATATTTCATTAACATTTAGATAACTTTTTATTTTATTTATTGTTCTAATATTCTTTATTAATGATTTCTGTATAAGCGTCTCGTCCTGTGTGATGTGATAATCTGTGAATCTTAACGACCGGCCGCTGTTTATATAGATGCAAATAGCATTGCGTTCAACTGTGTTCAACGGTTAATGGTTAAATAAACAGTTCCAATATCAATAAAAAATACTTAGACAAAAAATAATAATTTATAACCTATCATTGTTTTATCACATAAAAAAATTAACAACACCACAGAGGTATCATTAAAATACATTTATTCAGTCAATTATAGTCATCGATCGTAACTCAATCATGTATATCATTATAACGTACTGAATTATATATGTCTAAAAATTTCAAAAAATGGCGGCACGTCATTAGACAGCTGTGGAACTGTCATTAGTGACGCGACTCTTATTATATAAGAAATAACAAACAATGAAGGAACGCAATCCTCGACCAATGACCGGACCGCGACAACAACAACAACAAAAAAACGACCATCATTTATAATTTAAAAATCGAACCCGCGCCCATCGGTGACCTTAAAAGGAAGCCATTCGATGGGAGATGTATTAAAAATTGAAATAACAAGTTGCGTGCATCGACCGTTTAGATAGAAAAAAAAATTATAGGCGAGCCGAGTCGAATAGGAAATTAGATCCTAAGGTAATAAATTTAAAGAGCCGATTCGAATAAACATTAGCGTAGCAGATGTTGTTCGAAACGAAGATTAGGGGAACTAAGGCATAAAAAGCGGTCAGCCAATCACGAGCCGGTTCTATCCTCTATCCCTTTCTAACATCGGCCGCACCATTCTTTCTAATGCTCATATTTTTTGCCATCTTATTCTAATTCCTCATTCAAATGGCTCGCATCGGATTCCAGAGGCGCATAACCTTTCTACTACGACTCTTAATTACATTTTTACTTACCGCGTCTAAGGTAAGGCATTTTGTTCTATTGATGTTATGAGAATTTTTAATTCTTTACAATTTTCCGTTACATAATTATATCGAAACATTAAAACGTTTTATTGAAATCAAACCATATACTAACTATCATGCTATGTGTTTAATGGAAACGATAAAACGTGCGTCAGTATTTCCATTCATCCGACCTCAACCAAGGAATGCTAAGTTAGAACTAGACATGGTCTCCTTATAAGGTTTTACATTAAAAAAATACAATATCGTAAGTGGCTTTTAACATTCAAATTAGCTAAAATAAAAGTGTCAACAGTTCAGACGTTAATATGAGGCGAGGTCGCAGCCAACTGGAATGAATTAAATTCATACTGTATGTAAATAATATAAATAAGTATAATGATGTGATCGGTTCGCGCCCCTGTAACGTATCGTGGATGTGCAGTCGTCGCGACTGTACCTGTCCTAGTGACGTCACCGCCGTCCCCGCCAGTACTCACGGCGGGTACAGTCGCGTCCTTAAATCTCAACAGAACCGGGCACTGTCTCGTGAGTCCTTTCACTTTCTCACAAACATTTGTCTTGGCGACTGTAACTCGTTACCCGTCTCTTTATATATAACTTAAACTAATCGTTATCACCCAGTACTATCACTACGTGTCTAGTTGTATACTGTATAGTGTATAGTAACCTTGTACTACACCCGCCGCCGTCCCTGTAACAGATATTCTACCGACTACGATACAATTACTGCGACGAGTTCACTAAAATATAATTAAAATAACAGATACATGAAAAACAAATTAAATAAAAATTACGATATATGATATCACGTTTGTTAATTAAATCGTATATATGTTACGTAAGGGTATCGTGTTCAACAATTCGACACACGTGAGTTATTGTGTGGCCGCAGTCAACACATACCATATAATAAATGTCCAAAGAAGGACAATCATAATTATAATTAAATGTGTGTATAAAGTTATGTGCATATTGGACTCCGCACAAGGACATGTGCGTTTCCTGGTTGATTCATCGCGTGGCCCGAGTGACGGCGGCCAGCGGGGACCTAGCGAGTGCTCCGTTGACGAAATACTGATAACGAAGTGTCGAAACTATATAAAACTTCTTTTGATATCTGTATGAACATTCAATAAACATTTTTTAAACAACTTTTGTTGGATAATTATATAAAGGATTTCAAACAAAGGAAACTTTATGTGACAAAGGACCGACCCTCAGACACAACCGAAAGAAATACAAAATGTCTGTAAAAAATAAAAAAATATCAATGAAAACGTATTTCTCACATGAAATAAATTTCCTGAGAATGTTTATAAATATTTAATAACAACTAATAAGTAAATAATCACTCGGCTGAATAATGTTCATTACATGTAACCGGTGAGGTTTATAGTTTGAGGTTGTTTACATCGCATCAGATAACATTATAGCGCACAGCATTCGGTGGAACACATTTTGAGGCTGAGACTATTGAAACCGACCGACTAGCGACTTACATTATACAATATCCACCTCACAATGCACAGCTCGGTTGTGTTGGCGCATTTTAAACGGGCGACCTTGAAGCAGATAGGTATATTTAAAAGGCTGTTTTAGTGTGTGTCTTGACGACGCGTTCAATACAATAACTCGGAGAACTGAAAGCTAAATAATACATCATTTAAACCGAACCACGGCTCTGTTTACTGATCGTAACAGATGCGATTTAGAAAGAAATTAACTGTTCAATATGTTAATGAAACTGTTGGTTTTCGGATAACTACGAGTTATTTTATTGTTTTAACCGCGATCAAGGTTGCTGCGAAGTAACCGACACGCCGGGAGTATGTAGTTTTTAATAATAATAAAGTAACGTGTAGTAAACAGAAAAATATTAGTTAAATTTAAATGATTACTCGCGATTGTCTTAGATCTCATAATATTTAATTAAATTCTCATAAACGTCTGGAAATCCAAAAATCTTAAACTTGAGTGACTTTAACTTTTTTACTAATACTCTAGTTTATGCAAATTAATACTGTGACTGTTCCCTCCGCTACCTCTCATACCATGGACCAAACAGTGACACGCAGCGAGCGACCTTGAAATAGACTGGTCTAATAGTAACGACCAATCAGGGACTACGGACATGACGTGATGTAACACACACAAACACACAAAAATACACACAAACACACACAGATTAATGTAATTCAAAATAAAATGAGATATATTCAATGCATTATTTTTTTTTTAATTTTTCCGTGTCTTTTTTGAGTTAGTATTAATTATAATGCCAGTACACCAAACTCGGCTGAAGAATGTCGATCGATTTAATATTATAACAGTATGGGAAAACCGATTATATTTTATAGAAGTTGAATAAAATGAATTATACGACGGGCGTTTTAAGACGATTACTAATAAAAATATTTTATGTGTGAACGCAATAAGTAAATGTAGACTATATTTATTAGTTGCACAATATAAAATATTATATAAATTTTTAATCTGTGACATTGTCATTTTTAAGGGATGTGATGACGTCACAGTATAATGATTATCATAATAGCGAGTGGTATGTGCCATGTGGTAGGTGGTAGGTGGTACATTACGGTGGTCGTTGACTTATGGTTTTGCTTCAGTTGCTTGGGTTGTTATAAATTACATGGTATCAAGTATAACAGCGTGACTGAATCACGTTCGTTAATTGAACTTTCCATACATATATATAAATATTTATTGTACTTAAATATCAAACACGACAGACAGACGAAGTGAACGATCGGAAATTGATTATAATAATTATTATTTTGTTTCTTCACAAGAATAACGTTTATTTTGCGAGAAGAAAAAATTAAGAAAAATATTATTTTTTTATGATAATAAATAAAAATTTACTATACCTCGTGAAATATAAATGAAAAAAATTATATCAACATCTAATCTACTAAAATACCGTACCTATGTATGTATGTATGTTTATATATATATATTCAATTCCTAAGTTATCTAATAACTTTCTTATATAACATTTTGTTCACGTTCTCCATACAACTATATTTTATTAAATTCTTAATAACTAAGACATGAACGTGATTTTTTGTCTAACCGCCTGTGTTTTTAAACCTTTAAAGCGGCTGAAACATTTTTAATGAGACTTTCGCTGATTAATAGATTAATTGGCTGGATTACGGCTATTTACCAATAATGTAGGATAACTTTTCGCAATACTTTTAATATATTTCGGATAAATTACCAGTTAATATAAAATGAACAGCTTCCGTAAAAACTAAAAAGGTTCAATTTGTTAAAGAGTTCAAAATTCGCAGTTAAAGTGGATCGAGATGAAATGCTCTTTATTACTGATGGCTTTTAACTGATGCGTTGATGAGTGAGATCGATCAAATCATATTCTATAGTGTTGGTACGCTTACCATAAGTTACACAATCACACGCAACACGGACAGTTAATAGTTTTACATACAACACTTAACATTAACACTAACATTAAAATAACATGGTCATCGAACGAGTGACGTGAGACGGTTCGTATGTAGGTAGCGTGACTATGGAAAACTTGTAGTAATCGTAGAGATTTATAGAAGGTTTTTTTTATTCATTATATTTTTTTGTACGTCCGTATCTATGTTTAGTGTAGCGGCACTGAGTACATTAATGGCTGCGGTGTTATATTTGATTATTGATTATAAATATAAATATATTTTATGTATATTTTTACTAAATCTAGTTTCTTATATACATATATTGTCGATAAATAATATCTTAGTATATAATATTGTATGTGTGTACCGAGTACGAAGAGATGTAATAAATTTTAAGAATATAAATGGAGATGTCAGCCATTAATCATTTGTTATCGATATCGAGAAAAATATATATACCGGTCCGACATCACTACACACAGATGTTGTCTAAAAATAACCCGCAAACATTTTAATACATTGATATTATTAGGAATTGAAAATATTGAAGGATTAGTGAGAGAACATCTATAAAACAACGTTGCTTAGTTTTAATTTGTTGACGGGAATCGAACCCGCCGAGGACATAAACTAACATAAGCACATACCTAATCATTTATTTTATAACGATATTTTTTTTTGAAATATCTTGTAACTAATATAAACCTTTGCTGGTGACATGCTTCACGGTGACCTCATTGGAATACACTAAAAAAATAATAATGAATGTCTGTCTGTATGTTACCTCGCTACTCCCGAAACTTACTTTGATGTCATTTATTGTGGAACATAGAACCTTGAGTAAAGGTCCCGTGTTCATATCTTTGTTTGTTTAGTGTATGTTAGACTAACTGTTAGTTAAGCTGAGTTGGATGTTTTTGTTGGTTATCGTTACTACATGGTGTTGTGTGATGCATCAGGTCTAGAACGGGTAGCAGAGGAGTTGATGGGTCGACGGAAATGGAAACTATATCAAGACGGTCTGATACCAAAGAGGATAGAGGGCTCGGGGTCCAGCGACGAGGACCCCTCCGCCGCCGAGCCCCCGCCCGCGCTCAAGATCAAGACGATAGAGGAGATCAACGCGCCGGGGGCGGAGCCCGCCAGGAAAGAGACCATCCTGGAGACTCTCATCAAGAGGCCCGCGGCGCAGCCCCGGGGGGAGCGCGACAGGGACGAGCCAGCGGACTGGAGGCCCGCCGACCGCTGCTACTTCTGTGTGGATGGAGACACGGCCGCCGAGGAGGACCCCGCCGCCCCAGGCGCCACTGTGAGTATCCACCTGCACCAGCTCGCTCCAGCTGTTCCCACATAACAATACACACCAATTTACATCCTGTAGAATTAACTGATGATCTCTGACAGCCAGCCCTTTAACACCTCCTGATGTGTTTTCATCACCAACACCTCCGCAGCCCGCACGTCTCTCTATCATCACATACAACCTGTATACGAGTAATATGATTAAATTATATTTCGACATTAACTTATTTATATAAATAGCTTCTGTATGTCCGTGTGTTCGTCGGTGTGTTACACAGTAAGTAAACTAGTAACATTACCTTGAGGTGCCTTGCATATCCCCTTTTTATAACGTATTCGATTCTCTATAACAACTAATAATATTCATGTCTTTATTAGATGCTATATTTTCTATTTAAAGTCCAACTAAAAGATACATAAAATTTATTCACATCACAATCAGAATACTCCCAAAATGTCTATAAAAATTTATTAACTACTAGGTAATTAGATTTTGTTTATAATTTAAAAAACTAGAATTTGATTTAATTGTTTATAATAAAAAAAATAAAAAAAAATCAAACAACACAATGTAACTTCGTGAGCTCGAATTAGTCGGGATATAATATCTATTCCAGTATTTGTTCGTAACAAACAAACACACTCGTTATACCAAAGTTATATTGAAGCGAACAGTATAAGGATTTTTCAACACATTGTTTAAATTTGTAACTTTGTTGTGGGAGAATGTTACGAACTCCGGGCGGCTGGATGCTGATGAGAAAAAAACAATTTTAATAATAAAAATTAATTAATAACTTACACCGCCGCCTTCCTGGGAAGTATCAAGCAGAGCGCTTGGTGTTTGTATGTCTGTATGTGCCTGTTATGATTTCTTATATCTATTAAAATTAAAGTTTTGGCTATAGCTTAAATTAATTCGAGCTATGTTTTGTGAAATTCGGTTCAGTTATTAATTTATTTATTTTTTTTGTTAATTTCCCATAAGTAAGTTTATACCTAACGTCGTATAAACTTTTAAAGATCCGTAATATTTGACATATATTTTTTTTATAATACATATTTTAAATCATCGGCATTCTATTTTTATTCATATTAATGTTTTTACTTTGTTATTTGTATTTTAACGGACGCCATAAACATTTCCTTATAACGATTTGTTGAAACGGACAAACTGACATGTTATGTTATATACATATAATATATATGTTACACGCAACTATCAACGTTTTTCTCGTTGTCTTATTATATATTAGTTAGTTGTCTGTTCGTCCGTAAAGTTCTGTGGACATAGACCGTTGTATGCCTATTATATAGGTATATATATTTATATATATATATAATATTAATATATATAAGTATGTATGTAGGTATGTATGATCCGTATCAACATTTCTAATCATTGTCTGTTCATAATTGCTGTATATTGTAAACCCTTTAGCTTACAATAGCAATTATGTACCTTGTCTAAACCAAGCTTTATAACGACCAACGACCCGGAGCCCCCTCGCTCCATACTGACGGTCTGAACGCACCGGACTCCCCTTGGCCGGGGGACGACGGGGGATCATCTTACGCCGGTCGGAACGCTAACCATAGTTTCAATTTACGAAACAATGCCTTATCCATTTGCTACGATTCCACGTCAAAGTAGAAAACTAGTATTTTGATTAATACGAGAGAGAGAAAGAAAGAGAGTGAGAGAGACGGGACGAACAGAGCGAACCGAAATGAACTCTATTAATATAGGAGTGAGAGTCGATTGTTGAATGGAGGGCGTTCGGTTACTGAAATACTGAGCATGTAGGCGTACAGAATGAAAAGTAGGCAGTGTTTGAACAGAGAGTGGAGTGGACTGGAGTGGAGTGGAGTGGAGTTGACATTGTATAATTATACATTAACATGAGAGAGATTGTATAATTGTATAATAGTTAATTAGACGGAACAAGAAACAACTCGACGACTAAACGACTTATTATACTTTAGTTGACACTAACAACTAACGACTTAGTGCGAGAGTGTCGCTACGAGAACTAGTGATGTTATTATAATAAAAATAACGAGTTCATATCGATACAGCCTGGCAAAGAACAGATTTAACGAAATAATTACTGAGACATACATTCAGGTTGTCTGTCCGTTAGTTGGAAATTTCTCATATTATCATACAAATTGTGACATTACCGACTCTGTAGGTACTAATATTATTTCAGTCATATCTCATATCAATACTAAAACTAATTTATATGTGAATGTATCGTCTCGGATAGCGTCAGTTAGCGGCACCCGCTCGTCATCTCTTGCGAGTCAATATTGTCGTAATATATGTAGGGAATAAAATAATGCCGAGCCGCGGCGACTCCACGGCGTTCCCTATCCGATCGGTTAAACATCATAGGCCGGACAGAAAAGCCTATAGGGGCGGTCCGCAGAGGGTGGAAACCTCGGAAAATTCACGTGAAGACCCACCCCTCAGCGGAACACGTGCGGCCAAATAGCCTCAGTGTACGACCGCCTTTACTAATCATTGCCGCTCGTGGCTGAAAACAACAAAAAAAAAAAAAACTAACACATCCAGCCAGTTTTGACGTTTAGAGATTACGTTCACCGAAAATACTTTCCCGCGGTTTCGTGCCTTCAAATATGGAAGCGCTTCCGGTTTGAGTGTTGTTGTTTCTTGTTGTTATTATTTTTTTTTCGTTAGTGCGAAATGGATGGAAACAGAACATGAGGCTATTTCATGGTTAGTTGGTTATTTATTGCGTTCGGAACTTTATATATTTTTTTAATGTTCCATTTTTTAATATGTTGTAACGGTTGTTATATAGGTATATTTTGGGCGGATGTATGACGTATGTCCTTTTAGTTGTCATTTACAAAAGTGCAATGACTTCACTGAGAGGTCTCTCGTGACGAGGGTGCTTGCCTTGTAATGGACCACAAATGAAGTCTCTATTAATAAGTGAAAGCTTTGCCGTTACTATTATGAAATATTAACAATAAATAAGTAGGTGTATATTTATAATATAGCTTTTCAAAGTTTATTAATACAATAACAATGTTTCGTAAAGTGAAAAAATACATCTATTTCAATTCACTAACATCGAATCCTTTAGGATAAGACCAAAATATTTATTTTCATTTCAAATATTTTTCACAGAATATAAATATATTTGATGTTTTTTTTTTTAAATAAAAATATATTTAGCATTAGATATAGAAAAAAATAACTCGAATAAGTATATAGTAATAACCAAGTAGGTACAAACTCAACATCTACCTTTAACAATATTTATTCTACCGAAACCTTCCTTAATAAACATATATATACTTATATATATTAATCTATCTCAAACCTGTCCGACCTTGTGTTTCGCTAATCATAGATGCCTTGACAGTCGTGAACAACGGTATGTAACACGTACATAGACAAGAAAAAACATATACTAGGAAAAACTAAAGAATATATCAGAATGTATTCAAATATTAGCGATAAATTAATGAATACGTACATAAAAAATAATAGTTTTACAGATACAGATACTTAATTAAATATAATACTGAACAAAATAACAAACAAAACAATCATAGCTATAAAGAGATAAAACTAACTGGCATAATTAGTTCAGAAATAAAATTAAAGAACGTTTGACGAATAAAAAAAACTAAACAACAACATAAAAACAATCCAATAACAAAGATAAACATATTCCATATTTAAATATTCAAACTCCAACAAACAGACCATTAAAATGAGCACGAAATAAATAAAACAATAACGAGTTCAACGCATTTTAACGGCGGTCATTTAGATAAATAACGAAATAAATAAAATTAATAAATAACATAACAATAAGACTCACAACAAAACTTTCTAACCCCATCGCTGACAGCTGTTTGAACTTGAAAAAAGAACATAATTAACTAACCAATGGGGTCTACATTCTAATTCTAATTCCCGGCCAATCAGGTTCGAGGACAGGCCAACATGGCGCGTGGGAACTTTATTATGGATAGTTTGAATTTAGAATTACATTTTTACATTTGTTTATATTAACGTCGTTCTTTGGGCGGCGATCCTTAACGTGCGACTGTTCAGTGTTCTGTGCGCCACAGAGTCGTGGCTATTTAATTATAGGTTTTATCAGATATACTTTAAAACACACGATTAATGAACATATCTTATGTTATCACGTCTTTAATATATTACAACACTATATATAATTAGTTCTCGTTTGTATTAAAATGTCTGTCAAAACTATTCTTGCATTTTCCTGTTTGGGTACCAACCGCTTGTTTTCCACTCGTCACAGCATCAGGGCTGTGTTAAATACAAAAAAAAAAAATATTACACATATGTGTTTTATTATATTAATGTAAGATAACTCAACATATATATTTTTTTTTAGAAAAAATCACAAGATATATAAATATGAATTACAAAGAGAACATAATTTTTATCTTAACGAATACCTAGCACACAAAAGAAGCGGCAAAATCAACAAAAGCAGAATTGACATCCTTACACGGACAAATTCGTAAATATTCTATATATAATTAGACAAGAAAAACATTATCTAATGATTTAAAATTTTCCGATGTCAGTAATAATAGGATTTATTTTATTATATCTCACTTTGAGTCCACAGTTAGTAACAACAAATAGATTTGTCTCTTCAACAAATTATCAGCTCTTAAGATAAGTATGGAGTCGTGATGCTGTGTACTATTATAATAAACGTATTAATTTATTTATTAAAGTATCTATACATACATATATGTGAAAAAAGATTTTTTTAAATAAAATCTATCATTATGATCGATTTTTATTAGATTAGATATAAGTAACAACGAAGTACATAATACATTATATACTACGTACCAGTTATATATCTCATACAAACGTCAACCCTATATATATATTTCCTTATTTACAACAAAACTATAGGTAATTTTATTTGTAACAGATCGTCTTAGTTATGGAATGTTTAAAATTATTAAAACTATCTCATGTATTTTCCTTCTAAAATGTTTCATAATAGTTAGTTAATGGCTTATCAAACAAAACATATACATTATATATAAAATAGTGGTCGTGGTGGTAAAAACCCGCCTCTCATGCAAGAGGCTGCGGGTTCGAAACCCGGCAAGTACCAATGTGATATTTCCGAGTCATATGTACTTTCTAAAAGTATTTAAACATCACTGACAGACGGTGAAGGAAAATATTGCGAGGAAACCTGGTCTTATAATTTCAAATTATAAGATTGAAATCGCCACCTCGTCTTGAGCAAGCGTGGTGATTAATGCTCTAACCTTCTCCATGTGAGAAGAGGCCTTTGCTCAGCAGTGGGCTCCGATTGGCCGATGATGATGATGATATATAATATATAATAATCATATATATAAGTATATTATATAATACACTAGAAGATATGTATAGGTACATTCTAATCTTTTAATACACACTAAAACATCTTTCATCCATATCAGTCAGAATTCATTACATTAAAACATTTATTCTATATATTAAAATTTAAATAAAATTTTATTCACACTAAAATAAATGAAGGCTCTTCGTTGAGCTCCGACCGCCTGGACCCGCGATTCCGTCCCCTCTATAATAATTATTTCGAATTAATATTCAATTTAACCACAACATCACTTATATCCATTCAAAGTTCTATTAAAATCTGTCCAGCTGTTAGATACGACGGAACAAGAATCGTTAGTTATTGACGTGTCCCGAGAATTGTTTGTATAAAATATAAAATATATATAAGGCGTGTTAGATTATAAGAAAATCGTAATATTTATTGAGATTATTTTAATTAAATTCATATTTAAAACATCAAAGATTAACTTTAAAATTATCCTCAATATAATTTTCATTGTACAAGAACAGAGTATAAATGTATCCTTATATAAATACAGATAAATATATTAGCATATGTCTTTGTTAATAATGTTTTAAGGAGCTTAAAATATCTGTTTAATAAATTTAAAAACTTTCCTAAGTTCTAAGTAACTAAAATAGTCGTAGCGTTGTAAGTTTAGAAGTACATTCTAAATAGAGTCGTCTTCCAGAGTCCCGCGTCAGAGTCGGACAGCAGTTCTGTGTCTGGCGCCAAGAGTCCAGCTGGTCCGCCACTTCTGCAACACCTGCTACAGCTGCAATTGCAAGGACAGAATCCGCAGGCCATCACACAGGTGAGCAGAAACAGGATGATGATGGACTGATTCGTAGCACGAGTCGGCACGGTGTAACTACATACGAACAGTTTGTAGTATTCATGTATAAAAACGTATAGTAAGAACACAGAGGTTAGACAGCCCAGGATAGCTTTCACAACGCAGTTTGTACCTAGATCATTATTTGAACCGACGATTTGAAATAATTTTCTTTTATTGAAATTGGCTTAAATAAAACACGTGACAGCAATGAAGACGCCATGTCTGTGTGTTTGTCGATCACAACGACTAGTTAATGATCAGCTGATTTGGTGATAGGTGATAATATTACCAACTTGGACGAAAAGAGGATGCGATATAGACGTAAGAAATATTAACATATCATACAAACAGTGCAAAAGTTTATATGAACTACATGTAAAAAATAATGGAAATCATTTTATATGACATTCCTGATTCTTTATATATGTGTTAATTATCAAAATTCACAAAGTTAGCGGAAGTAGATTATGGAGAGTTCGGTAATCATAGACATATGGCAACAAGCTGACGACGGTGGTAGGAGGTCCAGGGTACAGTAGGTGATGAGTTTAGTAGAGTTGATGAAACAGCAGGCGGTGACGGAGATGTGTGTGCAGTTCCAGCAGATGATAGCGGCCCTGGCGGCGCTCGGCACGGGCCTGGTGCCGCCGCTGTCGCAGGCCTGGATGATGCAGAAGATGATGACCAGGCCGCAGGCTGACAGGTCCGTAGATATAACACGACACACACACACACACACACACACACACACACATACACACACACAAACACATATACTTACTATATATATATGTATCGTGATAGACATGAATACTGACCCGTGAGTAAATTACTATGTAATTTTTTTGTCCTAACTTATTTAAAGGTACAGTTTTAATAAAAGTAATTTTGACATCATTATAACACCTTATAGGGATAAGAAACTTAATCTCAACAATGGCGTCGGGAACATAAAAATATTTTTTTTTTATTTCAAGTTAACGAACGTTACTATTGTAGAAGTCTTTAAAGTTTTTTATTTAAAAAAAAACCGGACTTATTAAGATAAAATCTATTAACGAAACAGTTTTAAAACGTTAATAAAGATGCTGTGCAGATGTAATTGCTTCAACTGATAGCTAGAATGTTAACGCGGTAGTTATTTAAGACCTGACCTTACATTCAGTCTTTGTTGTTTTATATTAAAAATAAAATGTTTATAATGTCCCAAATTAGTACGCTCTCAGCATCATTCAAGCCGATCACCGAGAGATTCAATCGTTCACGAATATTATCATTCAGATTGTGACCCTTCTAATGGCATTGAAAATTTGAATATTTTACTGATGTCGCTAGGCGCTGATTTTAACCTCATGAAACAAGGTTAGGACATCCGACAGACGGCCATTATCCGCCTTCTCTTATCCGATACCAAAAAATCATGTCACAAATATTAAATCATATGAAAATCGTCACAGTAAATTCAATGCTCGATATCAGTGCCATTACAGATTCGAGATCGGATCGATCTCAAAGCGACTCTACGCCGACGCGATAAGGTTCCGTTTGGAGCGCGACACAGCGCAGGCGAGTTTGTCCCTATAAATAAAGATGAATCCTTGAGACGTGCTGTGTTACTAGATACTGTACTACGTATATAACGCGGCTTCACCTAGAACCGGTTCGAACCGGTTATATGTATATCTGGTCGATTATCATTCTACTGAACCCGTTGTCAAGGTTGATATACCTTTTTTTGTTCGTGTAATAAAGTTTAAAATTCATTGTCATACAGCTTCGTATTAAATCTGTTCTAGATGTGAGTGTACGTGTTTGTGTATATAACTCGATAACTTTGTGTAAACGACAGACATACATAGCACTGAAAATCCACGATCTGGGCAACCTTCGATGATCGGAGCTGTGTTAGCATTATCTGTAACATGAATACAAATGTGCGTTTGAAGGGAATTCAGAATCAGTCACTTACAAATATATTATTTGCCCAAGTTAAAATATATTTAAACAATATTTACGAAATTGAATTTTCCTTCGACCTCTGCGTACAGTAACGGATGTCCTGAACTCTCCGCGAGCTCGCAACAAACGTAGTCAGAATTCGTTACATCCAAAAAAAATAGGAATTATGGTACACAATATCAACATATATTTTCCATAAATGAAAGTAAAGAAATATAAATAAATATGTCATTAAAAATATAATATAATCGAATGTTAAGTTTCTTACCCTCGCGCTAAGCGTTTGATGAAGACTATCATCACGAAACTATATATATTACGAAAATAATATATAAAAAAGCGGTATAATATGTCCGTATATCATAATGGTAAGTATTTCGTATCTATAATATAAGGAGATGAATTTTAAATCTCAATCCCATAGCACACGAGAGCTGTCGACGCGGGGTCCTCCAAGGTTGCATATTTAGACCAATTTGAAATTGTAATTCGTCCAGTACACCGACCATTGTTCGCGCCGCCACTGGGACACTAATTACAGTCGCACTTCGTTTACTCTACATAAATGTTGTTGAGGTCACACGCGCACCAATATTAAGATATTTATTCCAAACGAATTTTTTATATATAAAATGTTATAGATGATTTAGTGTCTATACCCAGCGCGGACGGTAGCCACAGAATATATATCGCAGACATTTAATGACACCTGTCAGCTGTCAACATTCTGTACATAATAACCAGAGCCGTTCGCCTATGTTCTGATAACAGTTTAAGTGCTGTGTTTTCCAGAGCTGGCTTCTTATTTTATTTTTTTCATACATATAGTTAGTTTTTATTCACACACGAAGTCATTTCTGCGAATGAGACGATAATAAGACACGCGGATACATCTCAGCGGATGCTGCGCCGACAATCTTTACAGTTCATTGCTTACGGAGATGGGAGATGTTACCTTTAGATAACAATCGTTAGTACTCTCGGCTTATTGAATATTAATATATCTCTGTTCTATTGAATTCAATTTTTTGTTTTTCATATATTTAAAAAATATTTCGTTACATTCATATATACATAATACATTATTGAATACCATATACAAACAAACAAAATAGTTTTAAATAATAATATAACGTCTGATTTTGAGTTAGCTATGCTATAAGTAACTATAAGTTAAATGAAAATTTTATACCTACTTCATTAACTGCTTCAATGAATTTAATTCCAACTAACGAGTGTGTTTCTGACAAACGAATTGATAGACGTACATACATTAATATATTCGTAACTAAGGGAAATAAATAATATCATTGGGTCCGTCAACATATAGTTGGCGAACTTGAGTCGGCACACTGTGTAGAGTAGTAATACTAATGGTGTAGTATAGTTGAATATTAACATATATATATGGATGTGTGTGTGTGTGTGTGTGTTGAAAGCAGCTACACGCGACAGATACTAATATGTAGTATCAGTAATATCGGTGCCTTTTGTACTCACTCAGTTAAACATTTCGCTCCGCACGTCCGATGTATTGACTCGCTCGCCGACACATCGCAGCGTACGTATTTATTGTATCTCGTAACGTGACGTTAACGTAAACAAAGCTTTGTTTTTTACGTCGCCTGATACCAATTATGTTTTAATTAATTCGCATTATATACGTATCTATCGATTCTCTCACGACCGTTACATTTCAGGTCGACGTTTTCTTTGTGTGCTATCCGTGTTTCAATGTAGGCACGTCACACGTAGTACGTAACTACCTACAATTTATATAAATTTTATATAAACTAACGAACTGAATAACAAAAAAAAAACGATTTAATATAATACTTTCGCTGAATATATGAAAAATTTCGTGTTTATTACTAATTTTATATAATTTTTTTATTATAAACCTATATCGGACAATATCTGAAAGGCTGTAGTGAATACATCGCGAGAGGAGTCGGGCACGCCGAGCTGTAGCTGCTGTGACATATGACATAATAAGGATGTTCGGTTCGCTACCCCTTTCATTACTGACGCGAAATGTCTGAAGGGAAACTCATAGAAACGGGTTTATGAAACGACTCAGATATAATCGCTCAAACTATATTAAGAAAGCGTTTATATATAAGAAATAAAACATTATGATTAATATAGTTATATTATTATTATTATTCATTAGTGGTTTTTTAATCTTCATTATATATACAGCTGATGACTCCATATAATAGATGTATGTACTTGATGTAAATCGTCCTGTGTGGATATCAGTTAATTCTGATACTACACATCACAGGAAATGCTCGTATAGTATGTGTACTTTCGTCTCAAACACAATAACTACACAACCTTTATAAAAATTAACTAACAATTATTTAATAAATAGATGTTTCTCATGAAACATATATTAGCAACTAACGAGTTATATGTTTAAAACTTTTATATTAAGAACATAGAAGTTCCTTGTGATAACTCGAGTATTATCATCAGAGCGGAGGACAAGCCGGGGAGTTCCCCGACCACGGAACAGCCCCTCGACCTGAGCGCCAAATCCACCTCCAGCACGAGTGGGACCCCACCACCGGAAAAGGTGACCGACACCAGGTGAGATAACTAGTATCACAATCGCAATAACCACATATAGCTCATAGATCACCAACGATATCATTCAAAATGATTTAATTCAATCTCATATAAATATAAAGGAATCGTTGAATAGAATTTTTTTTCAGAAACTTCAACCGCACGCTGAAGTTGGTCGAATTAAAAAAGATATGACGTCATCGTGTGTTGACCCCTTGACTTTTAAATTAGCACAGATTTGATAGGACCTTATGAGTTATGAGTCCCATCGGAATGGGTTTAGGAAGAATAACAAAGAGTTAGATATAACCGCGACTATATTTTCATATTTAACTGAAGTAGTTATATCAGGTTATTATTTTGATTTAAACTCGTCGTTCTGATTACTAGTAGGTGCCTACTAAATCTACTAATACGCGAACGTAATGTTTTCTCTTGATACAGATTTAGATCTAAATCATTTATCTGGCGTAATATAAAATGTTAATTTATCGGTATCAAAAAACTACTTTAAAAGGTATATTTCACCGTAAAAACAGATATTTTTTTAAATTTTTAATCTGTACATATAAAAAAAAGTGTTATAAATGGAGAACAGTTAAATTAATGGAAATCCCTGATAACCTTCCGAGTATTCTTCACAAAAAAATATTTAGGATGGCGAACAGTCATTTAATATCACGAAACTATGACAAATAAAAATTTCCTCGTTACATACAAAAAATATATTAAAATCAACAATAATGTGAGCATTATTGTAAATTACTTACAGTATACAATTTTCTTCAAATAAGATTAAAATATTCGTGTGTGCAGGACACAGAAATTAGATTTTATTCTGTGGAAGTGTACCTAATTTAAGTTTTATATTTTTTTATATAAGAAGGAAAAACCATTTTACAAAATAAGCCTTTTTGTATTTAAAATTTTGTATATAAAATAATAACACGTTTTTATTAACGAATTGAGAGGAAAATATTTTGAAATTTATTCACAAAATCATATAAAGTGGATACAGAATATCCGGGAAACACTTAAAAATATTGGCTGGGCGTTACGTTCAGAAACTACCAATATAAAACAGCGGAGCCTCGCGGGATCTAAATAACTTAAAAAAAAAACGCTTTTACAAATTAAAACACTTATATCAGACGATTTGTAAAGAATCGTTCGGAAGCTATCTATCGGAACGATTTAAATCACACAGTTATCTGCTTATGTATAATAACAGTGAATTGTGTATAAAAAAACAATATGGCGTCCACACATTACATAACACAGCCTGCGGCGAGTAACAGCTGATCACGACATAAAGCCGGCAGTCTGAAGCCATCTCACAAGCGCCCTAAATATCGAGACGAAATTTCCGAGGGCCCTTCACAGTCTATTGAATATTCGCAAACTTGCATAGCCTCCGCCCTCGACGTTGCTCGTTCACTTCAACCTAATATTATCAAAAGACGCCACACAATCCAATGTATATCAGACTAGGCTTAATATCGTTTGGGCCGACGACTTTGCTCGTTAAAAAGAACTATTAATTGTAGACTTAGTCATGATGTCAGTATGGACGCGAGTCACGAGTTATTGTGACCAAGTGTAGGGTTTCTCCATCTCCCACACGGCTCTAATACAAATTCCATCAAAATCGATTCAACAAAGGATACATACACTGATTCATGCTTTTGATTTCTCCCAAAACAACCAAACACAAATAGATTTGTCTTTATACTATTTACAATTTATATGAAAAACCTCGTCAGGATCGACTCGGAGATAATTTGGTAGAAAAATAATTGAATAAAAAACTTTACTTTTTCATTAATAACGTTGCTATATTTATTCTATAGTACGTAATTATATTTACATTATTTGCAACATTAAAATTATAGTTCATCATATATTTACTTAAAACATTATAACGAAGTACATATTTATATATATGTATATCTATTTGGGACACGCGCAATACATATTTGTTATTTAAATAATATCGGTAATTCATAATATGGGCATATATTATTGGTGCAGTGCACGCCGCTGGTCGATTGGCCATGGTCCGAGCACGGGCCATAACACCAAGCAATCGCAGCGTTCACTTCCCATTGAAATATGGCACCGTATTACATAAACAATGTGAGTGAATGCACCCATTAATGTCGGAAAACGAAACTTGGAATAAGTTCAACGTACTGCAGCACGATTGAAACGCCCTGATGTGCTCGAACGACGGAATACTAACAACGGGATCGAGTGTCCCGTACACGAAAAACAAATGACACCCGACTGACGGGCTGACGACGACATCGCAACACTAATACAACAGACGTAATCTGTGGGACGGTTCAACGATCCGTCGCTGGGAACACGCGGACAGACGGACAGAAATATTTGCATTGACGTGTAAATATATTAAAAGTAAATAATCGACCGAACGGTTACGCGGCAGGCCTTTATAGATGTCATAATTTTTATATCAATGTTTGTATTACGTTACGACGTAACTGCGAAACTGAATTGGTTTAAAAATAAAACTAGGCACATATAAGGGGTGAAACAATTAAGTTTAGAGAAGACTTACAATACGTACCAATAAAATAAATTTCAAATAACATATATATTAGAGGTATGTATTATATAATATTTTATATATAATGTATATGTATATAATGTTTTATTAACGAACATTGAATGCATAATTAATTAACGTATCGCTCCACTCGAAGCGTTCTCAAAACGAGGAGGATTTCATCCAGGATACCGGGATGTATAGGACAAATATAAAATACGAGAAAAATAATAGTTTTATAACGTTACACAGAATAGGGACGTATACCTCTACTGATATATCGCGACTTATGTTTAAAGATGTCGAGTTGATCTTAGCTATATACTTATTCATGAAAAAATATTTTAATAATTTAAATTTACTCAAGAAGATAGTATCTTAAATTCATGGATGCCTCGAGATCTGAACCCGTTACTTCAACATCTTATCCGCGACGTTTTCTAAATTGAGCTATCGTGTCTTAAAGCACAACGCCGGTAACATCATGATATCCGAAATACATATATATTATATATGACATGAAATATAAAGTTAGCAATAGCGATGTACGTATGAGGAATGTTCAAAGGCACGAGCTTCATGTGATAAGGTGGTCCGCATCATTGGGTCCACAGACGCGCTCGTTACCGTCCACGGACGTGTCCGCTCCAGCTAAACACAAAGGAGCTGCGAAACGTATCGGGAGACGAGACGTCCTCGCAGCAGCGGGAGTCGGGACACCGATATTATGCACGATATCAGATCGATAGCTGAATAAATTCATTCGGCTCCGCGATGTGGGTCGCGCGACCCGCCGAAACAAATAAAAATGCAACTATGGCCGGTGCATCGACCTTGCATCCTCGCCGTACGTCACCACGCGCGCACCAAAGCCCTCCCTACGCACGAGGCAGCAAGGTCCGAGGTCCCGTGACTCGGCTCGCTCAAAATAAGAAAGTAAAACCCAAGATGAAACTGAAGACGAACGGCAAAGTTCACAGCGAACGAGACCTTATAGCGATAGACATAGAGTTGGATTCGGCGCAGACGCGGCCGGGAAATAAAAGACGAAGGGAAAAGATAAAGGCGCATTCATAGCGGCCCGTTATCGGCGAGTCCGTGAGTAAATATTTCGCGGGCGGCGTTATCTGGAATTAATAAGACGGGCGGTTTGGAAATATTGAATCTAGACGAGCCGCGCGACCGATTGCGGCCGATTGCGACCGATTGCGACCGATTGCGTGTCATCGACCAGCTTTTGACCCACATTGCATAATGATTCAATTTTGTATGATTTCTTTTGCCTTTTTTTTTGTTTGGCTACGAAGAGCTGTTTGCTCTGGCACTGATAGGATCGATGTCTCAATATGGAGACTCATTGAAATTGATTTATCCAAGTACAGGTAGGAAGTATAAACTTTACATTCAAGATAACGAGGACACAGAACCCGAGAACCCGAGGCGTACTCGCTGAGGAGTGGGGTCGTTACTCGTTAGTGATAGTGCTGCAGGGAACCATAAGACGACCCTGGAGACGTTTGATTTAGAGGAAGAACAGGCACTCAAACTCCTACAAGACAGAGATCCTCAACTTCTTGATATCGAACAGCTTAGAGAATCCTAACTTACAAGATCACCTTACTAAGTTATATTTTTCTTATATTCGTTTGACGTAGAACGCGTTTCAGATTTATGTAATGTTTGTTCCAGATTAAAACGTCCTCCGCTCGAGGCTTCGGGGAACAGCACGCGGCGGACGTACACCGAGGATGAGCTGCAGTCAGCTCTCAGAGACATCCAGTCCGGGAGGCTGGGCACGAGGCGGGCGGCCGTCGTGTACGGCATCCCGCGCTCCACGCTCAGGAACAAGTTCAACAAGTTCGGGCTGGCGGCGGAAGCGGGCCCGGACTCCGAGCCGGACTCCGAGTCCGACAAGCCCGACTCGCCGCCATCCGTCATACTTAAGATCCCGACCTTCCCGCCTCCGGACGAGAAGAGCCCCTCCCCGGCCGCCCCCGTCACCCCCCTCACTCCGCTTCTGCCTCCCCAGCCTCCCCTCAACCCTCCGTCGCAGCTGCTCCTGTCCCCATCCGTGTTCGCGGACCCCTCCACCCCCCGGCATCTCTTCACGTCGCTGAACGACGTCATCGCCAAGAGCATCAGCCAGAAGTTCCAGCAGCCCTTAGAGCGCCCGCCCCCCGCCGACCTGCAGTACCTCCGCCCGCCCGAGAGACACGTGTCCGTCATCAAGACGCCCCCCGACAACCAGCGGTACTCCGCGCCCGGGAACTCCAAGAACAACGGCCAGCCGCCGGCCGGGGGGAAGGGCACCAGACCCAAGAGGGGCAAGTACAGGAATTACGACCGGGATAGTCTGGTGGAGGCCGTGAAGGCGGTGCAGAGGGGGGAGATGTCTGTGCACCGCGCCGGCTCCTACTACGGAGTGCCCCACTCCACGCTGGAGTACAAGGTCAAGGAGAGGCATCTCATGAGACCCCGGAAGCGCGAGCCCAAGCCGCCGCCCGACGTCAAGCAGCCGCCGCCCAAGCCCTCGAAGCCGCCGACGAAGCCCTTCACGAACGGCCTCAACGGCCCCGAGGCCTACCCGGCCGGCTACCCGTTCTGGTCGGGCGCTCCGCCCTTCAGACACGCGCCCGACCTGTACGCCTCGCACATGATGCGGCGCCTGCAGGAGGAGGCGCCGCCGCCCGCCAACGGCTCCTTCCTCGAGGGCATCATCAGGTCCAGCCTGGAGCGGCCCGGCGCCGCCCTGCTGCAGCGGCTGGGAGCACCCGCCTCGCCCCCCGCCCCCGGCCCCGGTCCTGGCCCCGGACCCGGCCCCGGCGCGGCGGGTGACGCACTGCGCCGGCGACCGGACGCCGCGGAAGAGTCGGCCGCCAAGAGACCGCGCCTCGACACCGACCACCAGCTGGCGGCCGACATGAGGGAGGCGGTGCAGAGGCTGCGGGCGGACAAGATGAGGCCCAGGAACGGCACCCCCACCCCGCCCCCCGCACCGCCCGCCCAGGAGAGGGTCTAGCCTCACCGGGCACCGACATCACAATAGTTACCTTACACACACACACACAGAGACGACACACCGGACGGAGGCGCCCGGCGGACCAGCACCGGCACACTCCCCCCCCCGACCCCCCGACCGGCCCGGCCCGGCCCGGAGACCCTCGGTGCAGACCTCGTTATGTAAGAGACAACCAAAAGTTAATGTTATGAAATCGACTATTTAAATATTTTTTAAGTAATTAAAAATAAAAATAAAAAAACATTGTAACAAATTAATTATAACCTAGCTGCGAGTGTAAATGTTATCGTTTTGTAAGTGTCACGATACGCTGGTTTTGTGCGTCGTGTTTTTTATATTAGATAGGTAATGTGTATCGAATGAGGCGGAGCACGCGCGGAGGCCCGCGGAGGCCCGCGGAGGCCCGCAGAGGCCCGCAGAGGACCGCAGCGGACGGACGAGGACTTGTGCAATTATTACTGAGAGCGCGTGTTCGCGGAGGGACGCCGGCTGGTGCGTCGATTCCATATTACTGAATGTGATATTTAGCATAGTGCGGCGCGCGCGAGCCCGCACGGGGTTTACACCCACACTAGTGATCTTAATATTTTATGTACTATTATCGTATCTTAAGAAGATATATTCTTATTTTTCATGGTCCAAGTTTTAAATGTTTTATCGACTATACAAAAATATGAATAATCATTATTATATTCTTGTCGACTTTAAAAAAATAATTATAATTAGCCCAAAAGAAAAAACCTCAAAAAAAATATGATATCTTCACGTTTGTGACGTTTTTTGGTGTTCAGTCGAAAATATATTATGAACTACGGAAACAAAAATAATGTATACGCTCTCCCGAGGAAGTAAACTTAGGTAAAATTATTTGGCTATAGATAATCGTACGGTTAACGTAGTGAGTAAGGTGTATTCGCGCGCCTCGTGAGTGACACTTCTTTGTATTATGTATACATATATTATACCTATACAAATAAACTATTGTCCTGCGTTCCCTCGACCACTCGTGGAGGGAGAATTGGGGAGTGACCTCGACATTTCGACACAAATATCACAACAGTACCAGGAAAGACATTGTAATATATTCAAAGAAAAAGTTTATATATATGTATATACGACGAGATTATCAAACATATCCGATGCCGAGATGTCGAACACACTCGAAACAAAAAAAAAAAACAAAATTTTTATATTCGAAATTTAAACTAGTCGATAACATGTTTCACTTTCGTTTCGTTACGTGCGTATAATTTTGGACGTCTTTTTAATGTTTAATCTTCGACAAAAAAAAAGTTAAATGATCTATTGTAACTGTTATATCGTGCATTTATTTTGTTAAAAGACATGTAATGTATTTATAAAGACATATTATATTAAGGTGTTCGCCCCGAGCCCGCCGGACCGCATTACTGAATGATTCCAAATTCAAATTGAACCGATTCCTTTGTTTTTTTTTCTCTATACGTACACAGATCACGTCACGTGACATATGTTGATGTAATGGTAACACAACAACAACAACAACAGTTATTTTGTGTAAGTCTGTACAGAAATAATAGGATGGGACAATTTGCAAAGAGAATTTAGATATTAATGAACATTCCGTTTAGAATGTTAATAGAGGATTTTTTTAAAATAATAATTATAATAATAATATAAATATAATTTGTCATCGGGAACAAATCATTATGTTGTTTAATCTTATTTGGTAACGTTAGTTAATTTTTAAGCGTCTTTATTTGTAACACTATATACTATTATATTATATATTGTGATGTTATACATGTCATTGTTTACGCGCGTGGTGAGTGGTGCGTGGTGCGTGGTGAGTGGCAGTGGGTTCCGTGCCCGGACACAGAGAGGATGCGACTGACTTAGTAATAGCCCCGGGCGCTAGTTCGTTTTGTACAAAGTGTATACGCCGCCTTATCACATAACTTTTATCTCGGCGGCGATCTCCCCCCCAGCCTCCGCTGTACGTCGATCGCTTCATGTTTTTTTAATATTATTCTGTTACGTAATCGATGACGTCACGGACCGCTTCCGGTCGGAGCGGAACTGCCAGCGAGATCGCCGCCGTATTAGGGAATCGTTTTATTATTGTAAATTGTTCGATCATTTTTTCCACATATTATTAAGAATTTTTAGTTTATAATGTAGCGTAATTTTTGAATTCTAGTTAGGCGGTAGTGATTCTTTAATATTTTTGTTAATTATTATTTTATTTTATTTTTTTTTCGTATTTGTAATAAATTTCTCTTAAGCGTTAGGTTAGTCTTGAACGGTCCTCGACTGATCGAACAAAAAGACAATGAAGGGAAGTTGCATTTTAAAGAAAACACACATACGTTTAAGATAAAGGGAGGAGGCTGCGGCGACGACACGTTCACCGACCGTTAAACACACGTTAGACACGCGTTAACTGTCCGTTAAAGTCTCTTCGCCGCAGCCCTCGGCCCCGCGTGTTTCATCATTTATAAAAGACATTGCCAGATCTTATTTCTAATCATAACACATGTTGTTTGTTTGTGTGTGTGTGTGTGCCTGTGTGTGTGCGCACGCGCATCGAACGTTCGTATATCGTAAGCTTCACCTATTTTGTTTTTCTTTTTCTATATCTATGTACTAGAAGATTTTTTTTTTTTAATAAAAAAAAATTATCGTACTTTTATAATAATTCCTTATACTTATTATAATTATAGTACCGGGGTGATTTTGTTTTAAACAAATACCAACAGTTCAGAGGCGTGGGTTGCCACGTTAAAAAATATGTACAACACAAAGCATTTAATGTTAGAACATATTAATATAAAGTTATTAGATACGAGGAGAGAAATTAAAAATATGAACGAGTTTCCTTATTTGTGTAATATTTATTTCTCGCGAGACGCTTACGAACCGACATCACACTGCTGGGGAACATTTGTTTGAATGTTATATTATTATATATATGTATATTATTTGTGATTCGATAAGAGAATGTTTTAGGTAATGGACCAATGTATCGGATGCTGCGAGCGCATCTCGACATGAGCTAAGATCAAATTATTGTATTGTTAATTATTGAGTACAAGTTTTAATGCTATATTTTATTTCAATATACATCAATCACCTTTGGTTTTTGTTTTTTGTTTTACTCCTTGGATGTTGTATGTTGTTTAGTTTACGCGACTCGTTTGTTTCAGCGTTTCTAAGTTTACATATTATTTTTGTACTGTACTCCTGCGACGTATGGCCCTCCTCAGTAACTAGTGATGACAGACACTGTCTCCATGTGAATTATATTTTCGAGTTCACTTTCATCTGCTAAGCGAGTTTCGGTAAATTGGCACTTCTGTATTGAATCTAGTCAAATTAGAGCAAAACAAATTAATGAAAGCTAAGCTTCCGGCGATTCGACTGAAAATATATAAAAGAAAATATGAGAATTAACGTCCAAAAGGTCGCTTGGCGGCAAAATGTTGATTTGAAAATGTGGAATTGTGCACTGTGTATGTTGGAAACAGTCTCTTATATCATATAGCTAACGTAGCGACATTCGAGGTGGACATTCTTTCATATTGTGTAATGACATTTTATCTTTAAGACCTTTATATCTTACGTTAATATCTTAAAGTTGATGGCGAGAGCGGTGAGGCAGATGTAAAGGTGTGTGAGGATATTTAAAACAAACTGTATACAATAAATTTCTTTCATTTGTTGAAATATATTTTGTTTTATTTTTCACACCACACATATTCTATGCATAGAGATTACCCCAGAACTTACCCCAAAAAGGGGTAATTTTGTGATATGAAATACTTTGAAATAAATACGTCTGCGATGTATATTGGCTTACAAAAAAAAAAGTCAAACCTGACATGATAACCTCGAGACCCAATTTCGAAATTGGTCCGCTAATTTGACACTTCCTTTTACCGACTGAAAGAAAATTATAACGAAACATAATGATAACCGCAAACGACATACAGCCAATGCGAACTTTTTGCTTCGCTTTCCGTTGGTTACATTTTGAATTTCGAACAGCTCCGGGCCACTGGCACTTGCTCTCAAGGTCTCTGTGAAAATAAAAAAAAAACATGGCGCTAAGTAAATTTGTTTCTGCATTAAATTGAGAGAAAGAACCCGTTTCTGAGGTGGTTATATTGTTATCAAGCGTGTATCTGGAACTGTGATATTTATTTTAAATAATATTCAAGATATTTGAAGAGCTCCGTTTAATCGATGGATGCCTGTCCCTATTCATTGACACTTCATTAGCTGAGTGACATTCCAATAGAGATGTAATGTTCATTATTTTTACCTTTAGAACTAATTACTGCAATACGTACTAAAAAGTGTTACTATAAATTTATTCGTTTATATTCCAACTTGCGTGATCTGAACTAATATATACATATAATTCATAATTAATTAAATTGTTAGAAATAATTTAATGTTTAGGAAAAACTACATGCCCTTTAAATACCAACCAAAAGTTAAACAATGCTGTCTGACAATAAGAAAAGTATTTACATCGACCTTTTTCAAAAATACAAAATGAAAAAAAAGTTCATTTTAAAGTTATTTACTTCAATAAAACCCGCGATAATGTTTCGACCAACAAGAGAGGTTTTTATCCGGCCCGCCGTAAAAAGAAAAATGCGCTTGCACCGAACGAAACCGAAAACAACCGAATGTAACCATGACCTTATACGACACGCGCCTGTGTGACTGTCGTGAGCGTGTGTGTGTGTGTGTGTGTGTGTGTGTGTGTGTGTGTGTGTTTGGGTGTGTGTGTGTGTGACGATGTGTATGTCTGTGTGTTTGTAATTCGGGTACTTTGACTGGCTGTTGTTTCCTTTTTGTGGTCCCAAAGATTATAGAGTAATCGCAATAAATCTCTTTAAACATAATTTAATTATTTAACCATATTCTTTGGTCAACGTCAGTATAAATATTATTATTTCATAACACCTACCTGTAAATTCAACTCATCTTACTTAAGGTTTGTATATAAATAGCAGTTAATAATTTGACAAATAATTTATCAGTATTTAAAAAAGGAACCAACAATATGTAATGTACCAATAATATGTAATAGAGTTATAGATAAAAAAAAAAACAAATAAAATGTAACAAATCTTATGAAATATTTCACTAGCCCGATTACTTTTGACGCTAAAATAAAATGTGTTGGTCAAAGTTACAAACAGAACGAGATGTCTTCAAGCAAACAGCTCTGCAGGCTTATGACTTATTCTTTGCCGCGCAATTCGGATACTTTTCGTATAGAGCATTGCACATGCACATACAGCATGCATGGGTGTGTGTATTTTTCAGTTGGGCAATGCACTCTGGCACAATAGCACTGACCTTGGCCACGCAGCTGCGTGGACGTTGCCGCCAATTTAGTATGGGACGGGTGCTCGGAATTCGGTGATGTTCTTATTTTAAAATTTCACTTTTTAAATCATTGGCTGAAAACGAAAGAGGTTTTTCGTCATACATTCCGTTTTGGTTTTAACAAGTAAAGTTTACCATCAACGACACTATTAAAATTTGCGAATAATGAATTTCTTTTATTAAACTTCCATTTCATATTAATTAATTCACAAAATGTAATTTCTCACATTATACTACATTATGAGCAACTCGCTAATAAGTAAACTTTACATAGATATGTTCATGAAACGCTTTTTTTACATATATACATAGATTAATTTGTTATTATATAATATAATAAAACTTTGCTATAGCGTTTTACAAGTAGGAGACAAAAAAGCCAGTAAGCATCACCTGTCAGGGCCGTGGCGTGTGTGGAGCCATTACAACTAATTGTTTCTATTTTAATTTTTTTGTTCAAATTAATTAATAACGAGCGTGTATTTCAAACTGATCAACTTCAACGATATCACGCAGATAAAATAATATGTAAAAAAACTAATATAATAAATTATATTCTAATATTTTAAAACCTCTCTGAAGTCTAGAAACTAGCAACTACAACTTTGACTTTTATTTCATCCCTATAGGTACTTCTTTATTTAATTTTCTTCCAATCAACCTTCACGGTCAATTTTATTTTATATTAAAATTATTATTTAATAAAATTTCATATAGCATATTAAAATAAATCAAGGAACGAATTCAGAAATAAGCGAAATATTTCCGCACGACAATAGGTATTAACTATCTTTAAATATCTTTCTTATCCTTATTTTTTGTTTATACGAAAACGTTTTAATTAAAAGCATAACACTCATCCCTAACTAATCCTAAGAACATTCTTTAAAAGTGCACATTAAAAGGTTGAAAAACAAAAGAGTTGACAAGGAGTTCATGAAAACTTTATTATAGAACAGAACTAGCCATTTAATTATTTATTATAATTATTGGGATCAGGTAATATTTCAATAAAAGCAATTGTAAGAATTCTTATAAATCACGATATATTTTATTAACACAACGTCATTACGAGACAAAACAAAAGAAGAAAAAGAAAAAAATGAAAAATGCCTCTATCGGTAGACACAAAAACTTCGTACAAACATATACAACCTTACAACTTTATAAAATTACTTTCTCAACAATAATCACCTCTTGTTCGCTTACCCTTTAACATTAGTTTCATTTTTGTCAAACGGAAAATCTGTTCACTGAATACTTTATCCCGTATCGTTCGCTACCTCTGTATTGCATAGCATCACTCTCACACTAAACCCCGAGAAAACTTATTTCTTATTAACAAATCTATTACAATTGATGTAACATATCTAACGTGAGTTCTAGAACCTTCTAGTGTTTACTTAGACAATGCAAACTCTTATCAGCTCATAATGTTTGTAGAAAAAGCAATCGAAAGTTTAAAATCAATTTAAAAATATTATTAAATCAAAATTTCGTTTATTTCATATGAAGTGCAGTTATTCAGATATTAATATCCTAAATTTAAAGTCTATCTGGCTTAGTCACCTAATAGTATTAAAAAATAGAGTTATCACAGTAATTTGTCCTCTACCGCCAGTGCCATCTATCGTGTGTGTTGAGCAACTTAATTTCATATACATCTGTTACACCGCTTGTCGTGTGAACTTTATGAAAAAAAAAATAGTATATTATATAATCTTTTGATGAATTAGTTTTGTTATATAATGATTTATAAAAGTTAAGGTAAAATTAATTCTCCTGTTTTAGGTGAAAGAATATAAATTCAGTGGGATCTACAAATTTATCGATCTCAGACATGATTGAGGGTAATTAATTAATTATGATAAGACTAACTACGCAGTGAATAAGTCAAAGAAACAGAAATATTCGGTTAAATTTTATTTTTGTGTATTGCAATGAGATACTGTGATATGTCCCTAATGCCAACTCGTGAACAGATTATTTTATCTTTAGTTTTTAGCTGACTTATGTTTAGATTTAATATCGGGCCTTTGATTTGTTACTTTTTAAATCATTAATATTAATCTGGTAGGAAAATATAAAATGTAATAAACATTCTTTATCAACATAAAACTAAAACAGTGTTGCTAATATATCTACAAAATTACTTTTCAATAACTTTAGATAAATAATGTATAATAGTATCTATTGAATGAGGGTTTTTAAATTTAAGAAAAAAATATATAAATATTATTTAGAAAAGTTAACCCATTCTTTAGTAAAAAACAAAACTAAGTCGCCAGCGACATCTAGTATGGTTAATTTTCATTCCTGATATAGTTCTCAGTTATGACTAAAAGATGTCGCTTTAGTCAGTATATGAAAGTAAGATATTTAATTGTAAAAGTATTTGGTTAGTTATTCCTTACTTTTAATTATACATTAAGTAGACTAAGAAATATTAAGTATAATGAGAAGATTTATAATAATATTTTATCTGTGAATAACTTAATTTATTTTTAACAGCAATACTAAAATGTCTCGGTAGGTGTTTCCGAAAGTGTTGCCTTACTTTTACATGTTCCATTTTATTGGGCATGAATCAAAGAATATTTTGTTTTAGCACTTTGATCGTCTTTATTCTTTAAAAACAGTGACAGAAAAAGGATTTTGAATTTCTCTAAATCATCACTGTGTATAAAAATATAAAAATATTGATTATTAAAAAGTATTTCTTTGTCACAGATACATTTAAAAGTATTTTTCTTTTGCAAAGTTTTTATTTTTATATTGTGGGAAAAAAATTATTAGACATATGACAACACCAAGTCTAGTCCGTACTGATTCTACACGACGCACCATCGTTTTTAAACGTCCGCGAAGCTAACAAAACTCGTTGAAAATGCATACATCAAAATGGTAGAATCATTGCAAATGTTTTTATTTCTTTTCAAATCAAAATACAGACGAAAATATTCGTGGTTCTCGCCGTTCTTGTGTTCAGTGCTCATAGTGTTATTGTTTTGTCATGGTGTACTATCGAAGTGTAGTGATCACAACTGTTTTAACGGTGTATGTAACAATGATACCTGCGTGTGCTACGAGGGCTGGCAGGGCTCCCAGTGCCAACACTGCGGCGGGAAGATTAAGTAAGTAGTGTTAGACTTTTAATTCAACAAACCCGTACGGCCAGTTCACTGACCTATTTGACAGGAGGCATGTCATCAAGTATTAGTACAAAAACTTCGATACAGCATTATCCAATTATATTCTTTGGCTTCTCTGTTTGATTCTGACATACTTCTGAAGGTCGCATGCACTTTATATAAACGGTTGCAATGCTCAATACAAAACTAAACATGTTCTAGTGCAGAAACTTTCAATGTTACTTATTTTTTGGTACACTTTTGATTTTGATTACTTGTAACACAATTTATATGACATTAACAGTTAAAACATTGAAATTTAAGAATATTTTCATTTGTTTGACCCCAATCTCAATATTGTATACTGTGCAATCTCAATTTGACAAAATCTTGTAAGATTTTCTAGAATTATAATATTAAATAGTGCATTAAAATTTACATCAAAATAGAAAAAAATCCTTAATAATAAACGGCCTAAAAAGATTGATTTATCTGAAGACTATTTTTTAATATCCTCCCATTAATATTTTCAAAGTTATAGTGTGCTATTCTAATGGAGACAATTTAATCTTCAACAATTCTATGATCAGTTAGACTTTATATCCTAATTGTATGAATTTTAACATTTTTGAATTTATTAGTAAACATTATAACATTTGTATGTGTTTGAATTAAGCTTCCCGACTCTTAAAACATTGGCTTTAATTATAAAACTATTTTGTATCTTGCACTGTCACAACTAAGTTAACCGAAATGATCGTTTTATTAAAGTATTTATCAATAAACACAGCAACGATTCTTAATATCAAGCGAAATCTGTAACCGGGAACAGGAACAAATTTATTTGTTAGTTGTTGTAATGTTAGTATTAGTATGTAATAAAGTGGGGATAACTTTTATTACACCTTACATAATGTGTGTGTGTGTGTGCGTGTATGTGTGCGTGCTTGATACATATTATATATATGGAAAGTTGTAGATTAAAAGAAAGAAATAAATCAATATCTCAATATATTTAACTGACACTATTTACTTTAACATGTTGTTTGTTACTATATAAGGTATATGTTAATTAGATTTTATTTAGCTTACAACATTTAAATATCACAATATTTATCACAAACATATTAAAAATATATAAAATTTTGAGAAATTAAAAGGGATTTTGTATAAATTAATTGTTATTATCTTGATTTTACTGTCTTGAGTGGTTATTGACTAATAATTCCTAATATTACTTTGGATACGGACTCATAGTCTCACTGCCGAGCTGATTTTATCTTATCAAAGGTGAGGAACGTTGCAAAGAAAAAATTGCTCAATTTGTTGATGAGATATAGTGGCAGCAACAAACACAAGCTTATGTCAGCGGTTAAAAATAATGTCTTTAACAGCACAAAATTTATATTATGTCATTAAGAACAAATATATTTCAGAATTTTGTCCATCGTTCATTGTCTCTCATGATATCATTCTTGTCTGGAAAATTATCATCAGAAGGCACTGACACTTCTGAACCCATGTTTGATGTTATATATTTTTGTCAGTTTTCTTTTATAGGGGTGACTGTTAATATCAATCAACCAATTGCGAGTGAATTTAATGTATTAATTAATTAATTAAAGTTAGACATCTATCAATTATAATGGGTTGTTGATTGATATTTTTGTTTCACACGACATTGGTTTTGTAATTATCGCCTGCTCTGCTACAGACATGTTAGCATCTGTTTTAAACAGTCGTAGTCACGAAATTATACATTAGTGGGAAAAAAAATAAAATACAATGGCCTGATTTACATTGTTAAAATCTACATATAAGATAGGCTTTTATCATCACCATGGCTGTGACAAGATTGAATCCATAGTAAAATATTTAAATATATTTTTTTTTTGTTTATATTCTATTATAAAACTGTGTTTAATAACTGTCCGAAATATTTTTTGTTGAGTAAGTATTCTTCGGATAAATAAGTGTATTTATCACAGATTAAGAAAGTTATTATTTTTTTTATTCTATATATTTCATAAATAAGTATTTTGGATTTTTGGGTGTAACGGCTTTAGAATGATAATGTGCTGTTATTAAGTACCAAAAAAAAAAAACTGACTATAACTTTTCATTGAATTATGTACAAATAATTTCATGTTTTAGTAATGTTTATCATCAAGAAGGTTGTATATTAAACGATATGCTATGAGATACGTACGGGAATTTGAATTTGTGTATCATTAGCCTTATATCATGACATTAATGAGCTAGCGTCTGCTGTAAAATTTAATGTCATCATGATTTGTAGATATTTTTATATGAAGCATGTGTTATCAGCCACAAAAAACTTTCTATATCAATATAGACTATTCTTAGCAACTGTTTTTAGAGCTGACTATGTTTTGTTTAATATGGTCACCCATGCCTGTTTCCTGCGACAGATTGACGGAGACGTCTGGTGTTATAACCGATGGTCCCGGTAATTATAGCGTTAGTACACAATGCTCGTGGTTGATCACACCGCCACGCGTGGGGCCCACGTTGCCCACTGTGCGGGTGACACTGGAGAGTTTTGCCACGGAGTGCGGATGGGATCATTTGTATGTATACGATGGTGATAGTGTCCGAGCTGAGAAACTATTGGCTGTGTTTAGGTCAGTTATGTTTGTATTATAATATTATATATTTTTTTACCTTATTTATATAAATACGTAAATATTTTCTCAAAAATTATATCAAAGTTATATGGCGTTTTTATTCCTATCATTTGATTAATTGCTTCAAGAAAACGTTATATGTTGTATGCTTATTTGAATATATATAGTGCTGTCCTTTTCTTGATCTTTCATAGTAATTTTGTGTGTTCGGTCAAATATTTTCATATTAATAACTATTTGGTACATATAATAACTTTATATATAATATGCCTGTTACTTTCCAGTCACGACGTAACCGGTTCGCCTCTGTCAAGTGAATTTGTTATAGTTTGTGATGCTAACGTAATTGTTCCCGTAACGAATATTATAAATGTACCCATTAATATTATTATTTTTGCTAGATTTCAATTGAAATCTCTAAAATTGTTACTCTGTTGTAAAGTTCTGTATATATTGTTTACAAACGAACGATTTTAAATATTATAGCAAACCAATTAAAACGAGATTAAGTATTTTTCTTTTGATTTCTCTTAAAAAAAACTTTCATCATCATATACTACTATAGCTTCCCGACTTGCCTCACAAATGTATTTATTTTTTAATATATATTTCCAGTGGGGTTTTAGATAAGAACGAGTCTAACTGGACTCGCCAGGTTATAGCGCGGTCAGGTAGTGTTCTTTTGCATTTCTTCTCTGACGATGCTTACGCCATGGAAGGTTTTAATGTCACCTACGATGCCTACTCCTGCCCATCCAACGACCACAGGACCAACTGTTCCGGTATGTAAAAACATATGTACATGTTTCATATATATATAATGATATCTTTAGAAGCTCTGTCGTTAATTTAAAACCGATAGTTACAAAGATCTCAATCGTTATGAACTTAAAGTATTTAGTAGACAGATCAAACTACGATAAAGATATTTTTACGTCCCCTTTTAAAACACAGATGTCATAATAGATAAATTGTAAACTAAATAAAAATATATTGAAACTGGTCGCTCTGAAAGATCCTCGACATTTATATGTACACCGGTTGCTAGGCAACGCTTTGTTATTAAACATTATCTCTTTACGTTGGAAAGAAAGATAATCGTAAATTTAAAGCCGATTTTAAATTAAAATCCAGCGAAAAATATCCTGAAAGCAATTTAAAGTATCTTTCGGACGATTAGAAGCTCGCTAGACGTCTACATAAGGCTTCGAAGGATTACTCGTGTCTTCACTGAAATGATAACAAGTTTAAAGGCGCTGTGGAAATACAGCTTACTGTTATTTTTGTACTTAACTATTTTTATATTTTGATTGCATTTCGTATATTACATGGAATGGGTTAATTCTTACTTATATTGTGCATATGCAACATGCTATGACGTCACTCAGTATTTATTAAGAAGATCTCTAATTGTATATTATTATAGTTATAAATTACCTTCACTGTCGTATAAAGTGCGCTTCTCATGTATTGCTGTTAATTCCCACTACGACATCCGATACTTGGCGTTTTTAATTTTTAACAAAGACGTTGTAACATCAGTAGTTGACCTTTAATACAAGGTCAAAGGACATTTTGAGTGCTTTCAGATATGTCGACTTGTACTCGTTCGTGTTTTGGATACGTATATATTTGTTAATATTATGTTAGTTTTTATTCTATATAAATAGAGTCTGTTATGACCAGAGAAATATTTTAGAATTGTTATTTCTTTGAATTAAACAACTTTTTAATTGAGACTTCATAAGTAAACATGTACAATATATATTATTTGGAGCTTTAACTTAAGTTAACGATTAAATTAATTTTTCTTGAAAATCAGTTATCATATTTCGCATTGCATTCAATAAAACCTTTTATACTGAGTATAGCTAAACATTCGTTAAGTTATTTATCGCGTCGTTTAAATGTGGTTCCGGTTGTGGCCCTGCCGTTAGTGAGATTCGTTTGTATTAGTTTCGTTAGTACTGAAGTAATTTTTTATTTTTAGATCACGGCGAGTGCGAGGAAGGTTCCTGTCGGTGTGACGATGACTGGCTCGGGGTAGCCTGTGACCAGCCTTTGTGTCCCAGTAAGTAGATAAATCACACATCTAGAGAGCTAGATACATAGAGATGGTAACATTAACATAATGTATTAATACGAGGGTAGGTCAATAAGTTAGCTGAATAGAGGCTATGGTGGGGAAACAGCTCCACCTTTATTACCTGTACTACTTGTCACTCCTCCCTATAGTCCAGATTTAGCTCCGAGTGATTATTATTTATATTATTTATTCCCAAAAATTTATAAAAAGTTCCCAGGGAAGAAATTTTTTAGTGATGAAGAGGTGAAGAGAGCAATTTCGGCCTATTTTGACGACATAGACTAAACATTTTTTTTCGACGATATAAATAAATTTATTCATCGATCTAATAAACGTGTTACAGTTAAAGGAGAATACACGGAGGGGGAAAAATAGTTTAGAGCTTTATTTCTTAGTTTGTACCCCGCGTTAAGCGAACTGTCCGACCCCCCCCCCCCCCTGCATTACATTATAATGAATTATTATAGTAATTGATCATTAATCGGTTATTCCAGACGACTGTAACGCTATGTACGGAGCTGGGTCGTGTACGTCGTCCGGTTGCGTGTGCACGCCGTCCAAGACTGGAGCGGATTGCAGCCGGGACGCGTTTATATCCGGCTGGGGGTGGGCGTGGCGGGAGGAGGGGGAGGGGGGTGAACGACCACGGAACATGCCGCCGCCGACAGCTGGGCACGTGCTTGTCAACTATGGTGACGATATAATAATGGTGGGAGGGGAAATGTTCCAAGACGCAGCGTTTATGTACAGGTACCGTAGTCTGCCAAGTTCGTGAGTATGTATGTACGGGGCGATATTTGTTCCGCCCACATCTAAAACACACTGAACGGGTTTCTATGAAACTCTCACTAGCAGCCTGTGGCCATATTGATATAAGGCGATGTTCACAGATATAAACCGAGCCTTAAGGAGTGGAAGGTAGTTGAGGCCCGGGGCAAGGCGCCACAGATGCGGTTCGCCCACACGGCCATAGTCTACGGCGAGGAGATCATAGTGTATGGCGGGGTGGTGGTCACCGACGAGCTGGAGAGGAGGTACCACAGAACGTACTCCATTAATAAAGGAAATCGCTAATGTTATGTACTTATAGTCTGAATAGTTTTTATGCGCTTGTTTCCTTCTGGGACTCTGGATGTCCACAGAGCTAGCCGAGTAGCGCGTCGCTGTGATACGTTACTCATAATTCTATACTCAAGTTCATAGAAATTCAGCCGGAAGTCCGGTACTTGTGTAGTGAAGTTACATAAAGTAGATAACAGGTGGCGCTGACGGCCGGCAGGTACTGTTAATGTTTGTACAACACTCTGGTTCTGTACGAATCCGATGTCGGCATCAGCGCCAATGGAGTTTCTGTTAACAAATACTAACCTGTGTGAAGTCTGTCGTGGAAGGGTTTAATGTATCGTAATATGTGTGTGCGTGTAGCGGAGGTCTCGCGGGGGTGGAGGGGCGGGCGGCGTTCGTCAGCAACGAGATCTGGACGGGTCGGCTGTCGGGGGGCTTCGTCCACTGGACCAACGACACGCCGCGGACGTGCTCTCCTCACCACCCCGCGCCGTTCGACCACTGCGGTATGACACCTTCATGTATACTAAGCTGCCGTCCTAACATCCGGCCATTTAAAATAAACAAAGAGTAAGTTTCTTATGGGCCGGCTCCACTAACCGTCGAGCGCCCTATACAGCAATGACTTCCAGTACTCCTTACATACTTTCCGTCCTGCACCCCAGGCGGGCTCCACCTGTCGGGCCACTCGTCAGTCCTGGTCCAAATCGGCCCAACCTCCAAGCCCGTGATGTTGGTGTTCTTCGGCCACTCCCCCCACTACGGCTACCTGCATCTCGTACAGGTTAGTGATGAAGAACTCTTACCGATTATAAACGGGTAGGTTACGTAAATATAACCTAACGTGTTTCGGATCGCTGCGCGTATGTCATTGTCTCACGCGTGCTCGCGGCCGCTGCAGCAAGCGGACGTCGGGCGTATGAAGCTTTTGGAATAATAAAATAAGCGCAGTGATTCGAAAAGTATTAGTTTCAGTGAAAAAAAATAAAAGTCTTAGACCTCACTAGACGGGTAACCTAGTGTGGACCGCAGTGTTTGTAAGCCCTGGTGTAGGAAGTCTGAGTGTATGCGTGTCTTAGCCGAGAGTAGCTCCTAAAGGGATCAACGTAGTCCGCTGCTGTTTCTTCGCCTGTCAGCCGGTGCCCGTGCGGGGTCCGCTGCGACACGTCACAGCCCGTCCAGTGCGTCAGGCGGCGTCGGCGATTTTCATTTTCGCTATAAGTTATTATCGGCTATATTTATCATCCGCTGGCTGCTAGTGGCATGATATTCCCACTAGTAATGTATTGTCAACATTCATATAATTTGTTAGGAAACATTGATATGGGAACTATATCTTGGAGACGCTCTCAGCCGACATGCGGGTAGGATGACATTTTTTATGTACTATTTATTTGTCGTTTTTTCTAATTCCAGGAGTACTATATAGAGGAGAAGGCGTGGGGCGTCGCCCGGACCCGCGGCTGGCCGGCCAGGGGAGGGTTCGCTCACACCGCTGTATGGGACGCGCTCAGCGGCAGGGTGTACGTACACGCTGGACTCGTCTCCGAGTCGGAGGCGACACAGGTGGGAGAGAGAGAGAGAGAGAGAGAGGCGGGGCTTCATGTTATAACATCATGAACAGACTGCTCGTATGATGAGAGAGTTGCCGAGTGCTGTCAAGGGCCACCATTCTATACACACGCAGTCAGTTAGTGTCTTTATGTCCTACCCCTATCAGTAGCGTCGTCTCTGTCTACTGGGTTTCGTATACAGGTGCAGAGGCTCCTGTGATGATAAGGTCTCTCAGGACCCGTTTCCGTCTATAGACCCGGCGTGATGTCTAAACATCCTAGCTCTAGATATTAAAATCAAGCTACGATTTTCTTATTTCACATTTCGTCCTCAAAATTTCCACTTGCTGATATCAACCGCGACCGCGGGAAATTGTGAAAAAAATAAAATAAAAAGCTCAGATCCCTCAATAAATCTTTTGCGGTACAAAAACCCATTCGTGGCCAGTATGCTGCGGAGCCTCATGTGAACTGTGACATGTGTAGCGATGACTCAGTACAAGCGTTTCCGCCAGGCGCCGTCCGCCGCGCTGTACGAGTATGAAGTTGAAGCACGGATATGGCGCCCGCTGCCCTCCGCCCCCACGCCCAGATATCTACACACCGCCATATTTATATCGCCAGGTAGATAATATATATATTTTAATAAATAAGCAATTGTAAACGTAATAAATAAAAAAATGAACCAATTTTAATATGGTTCTGTTGCATTGGATAGTCTTGCAAATTGATACAATGAAAAGATGTTCAAATTTCAAGGCAGACATAAAACATCAAATATATTAACATGTATATATTAATCGCGCGCCGCCCCCGCGCTGCAGGGGTCATGTTGGTGTTCGGGGGGAACGCCCACAACGACAGTGCTGCCGCGGCGCTCACGGCCTCGGGCGCGTCCCAGTGCTACGCGGCCAACGCGCTGCTGTACTACGCCAGGTCGGTGCTACGACGTAGACCCGCTACGATCGTGTGTATTGTATGAAGATGTGGCGATGATATCGAGTGATGTGGCTCAGACATGGCAATATTTATAATTTATCTGTTTATTCAGCGTAAGATCCTCTTAGCTTGTGATAGCCACACAGCTACAGCCTGTGACCGTCCGTCACAGTTTTCGTTGTTAGTGTGTGCTGTATTGTGTTGGTGTCAGGTGTCGCCAGTGGATGTCTGCGGGCGGCCTGCTGGGCTCGCCTCGCGCCGGACACGCGGCCGCTCTGCTTCCGGCCAAGAGACCCACCGTCATCATACATGGCGGGTGAGAAGCTAATTGTGTATTATCTTCTTATTGATTAATGCTGACAGGAAAAAAGGTACTTGTTTTGTTATAATTTAATGATGTCTGATATATATATATATATAGAGGATATGTATTTATTAAGAGAAAGTGATGGGGACTGTGTATTTTTTCAACCTTATTATATACATGGTGTTTATTTAACTGCGACGGTTATTCCAGCTTCGACGGCCGCCTTCGCTCGGACGCGCTTGTCTTCGAGTCCGGAATGCGCTGTTCGTGGTACAAGGACGAAACGTCCTGCATGAACAGCGCCAGGCACGGCGTCTCGTGTGTGTGGCGCCTTAGAGATATGCTGTGCGTCGGGGTGGGTGGCCTGGGTTTCCTTTGATAGTTAAAAAAAAATCCTCTCTGTAGTATAGACGTGACAGCTCAGTTTGTGAAGTGATTGGAATCATTACAAATGTAGCAGGTTTGAAACTGCTTTCTGCTTGTTTTGAGGTTTTTTGATTAAGTCATCTCGATGCCTTATTCTGTTTTAAAAAACCCTATCTGGTCCCTAAAATGCATTTTAACTTCCTTCGTATATAATGTACGTGTATATTTATATTTGCCTGCTGTCAATTCAGACCCCTGTGTTATCAGGTTGTGTTATCAGCAGTGTGTCGGGTGTATCTGACATTATGTATAGAGTAGTTTTTAATATTTGTATTTTTTCTTCCAGATAAAGGAAGTAGGATGGAAGGATTCTTTCACGGATGCTGTGAAAGCCTGCATCGACGAGCCAGTAGTCGGTGAGCGATGGAAACTGATATATACTTAATAATACTAATAACTATAAGTAAATATATAATAATAAGTTAAGGCTCGAACACCGGCCGGCTCGACCGGGGAAGTACCTCCCTCTGACAGAAGATCGGCATGAAGCAGTAGTGGCTGCGTTTCGTCCGATGAGTGAGAGAGCCGGTAGTTTCTTCTCTTTCCCCCCTTTCCTCTCTCTCCCACAACCAAGGTCGGCAACGCATTCACAACATACGAGGTGTTGCGGATGTCACAGGGTCCGCCAGTTTGCCACTTTTCTCTCAATATCAACTCTAATCCTAGTGGTCCGTGTCGGCCTGTATATTACAGTTCACTCAGCCTGTGATCTCTGCTCCCCAGATGAGTCTCGCTGTGCCGTGTCTTCGTGTGAGGCTTGTACAGCGCTTGGTTGTGCTTGGTGCGGCTCGTGTCTCCCGTCCGCGTATCACTGTCGACGATCCCGGACGGCACACGGACCGGTGAGACCACTGACCGCTTCCTATTATTTATGGTTCTTATATCCGACCAGTCGGATTATTCGGACCGCGAACACGTTTAGAATAACCGAACATCATAAGACTGTTGTATGCATGCAGCTTCAGATTTATCACATTCGTTGGTTGTTGCTGAACAGAAAGCAGCGATAGGAAGAAAATATTAAGTAAGCTATTATATAGATACATATTAACCTGAAATGTATTTTTTTTCTCTTTAAATGTATTTTTTTATATATAATTCACATGGCATTTGTTATTAGATTGATAATCACATTTTTTCTCCGCTTCGTTTAGCGTACCTATCCGACTGGTCGTATGTATCTGACGAATCGTACATCCCGTATATATTCGCAGGTGACCCTGTCCGTGTCGGAGTGTCCTCCGAGCGGCGCGTCGTGTTCGCGCTACCACTCGTGCGCCGCATGTCACGCGCATCTACACAGACACCCTCATGTATGTCTGATGTCTTGTTCGTATATCCTGAACTCCAGTTATTGTTTTATACACAACTCACATCAAAAATTACGAACCAAAAAAAATAATAGTAAATAATAAAAATAAAAGTATTGGATATATTTTCATATTGATAAATGTTTGCAGGGCTCGGAAGACTTAAACCAACGGGCGTGTTACTGGGACTATGACACGGTGAAGTGCCGGCCTGCCAATGCGACCACGGATATAAGGTGAACACATGTGTGACATGAGGCACCGCTTGAACAACTATTGTGAAATGTTGATTATATATATATATATGTCTCTATTTTCGTGTTTCTTATTAACAAATTTATATAATATGTAACTGTCCAGGGGCTCGCCGAGTGTGTCAGGGTCGTGCAGCGCCGCGTGCTCGTCCTATACCACATGCGGGAACTGCACCGCTGAAGAGTGCATCTGGTGCGCCTCCGCCGGGAGGTGCGTGGATAAGGTGAGGGAGGGGGAGGGAAGGGGAAGGGAAGGGGCAGACCATAACGAACATTTGTTGCTCCTTCGCGTAAAATATACTGAAAAGATTGTAATTTTTATAGTAGTGGATATTACACATCACTCCGGGTAGTATACAGTGAGAGCTAGTAATATATATATATAGTAAGTAGTATGTCATAGTCGTTTACCTTGTCATGTATGATTTCAGAACGCTTACGGAGCTTCGTTTCCGCTGGGCGGGTGTCGCGCGTGGTCCACCAGCGGCTGTGGAGGTGTGGGGGTGACGGGGGGTGTCCCGGGGGGCGGGTGCTCGTCGCACGTGTCGTGTCGCTCGTGTCTGTCGGAGCCCGCGTGCGGCTGGTGTGATGACGGGGCGGGCGGCGGGCGAGGAGCCTGTCTGCCGGGAGGTGACCGTCACCCCCACCATCCCCACATCTGTCCCAGGAGACGGTGAGATATACATATTATTTATTTATTTTCAATAGCTCGTAATAATGCTAAGTTAATTAAATAGTGTTTTTTTAATGATATCTTTTAATGTGTGGATCACCACCATATTAATGCAACGTAAAACAAAAACAAGAAGATATCAATCCAAGGTGAAGCTCCTAGTATATAACGTCAGTAACCTCCAACCTCCGCGTGTGTGATGTCTGTCCTCTCCCCGCTAGATGGCACTTCACGTCGTGTCCGTCGTGTCAGTGTAACGGCCACTCGGTGTGCGACGCGGCGTCCCGTTGTGTCCAGCCGTGCGGGTCCCGGGCCGTGGGCCCGCACTGTGACACTTGCGCCCCCGCGCACTGGGGTACCCCGCTCAACGGAGGGGTCTGCACGCGTTAGTACAATGAACACCCTGTATATACATATATAAGAATAGCATTGCATTGAGACGGTGGAGCCATCTGTTGACTGCTGTCGAGTATTAATTAATATTTGTTTTCAATAGATCAGGTACATTGCATTAAGTCGCAGTTATTAACAGATATCTATGATTTGAACGGGAAACTAAATTTTAAATTAATATCTTAATTAAAATTTACCTGAACAAGATTGAACCTGTGTGTTAGTATCTCCAATGCCTTATATGTGTGTGTGTGTGTGTGTTGTTGTTGGCAGCGTGTGAGTGTAACGCCCAGGCCGTGTCGTGCGCGGCGGACACGGGCCGCTGTTTCTGCAGCACCAAGGGCCTGGCGGGCGACAGGTGCGACAAGTGTGACAACACCAACCACTACCACGCCGACGTCTACAACAAGGGCTGCTACTGTGAGTACTGGCATACGTGTAGCAAGGGAAGCTTCGTAAGGACTGGAAACGGGAAGCGGTAGAAGGTGACTTTTGAAAATTTGGAGTGTCATCCAAAGACAAACCTTATTAACATTACTTAAGAGTCACAGTTGATCGCCTGCATTGAGCGCCTCGCATTCTCCCGCTCTGCCTCTTTCCAGTTCCGAACCCCGGGCGGGCTGGAGGGCAATAGCTATAACATTCTATATTTGCAGACGACCTAGCCGTCGACTATCAGTTCACCTTCAACCTGTCCAAGAAGGAGGATCGTCATTTGTCCGCCATTAACTTCCGGAACGCTCCCGTCAAACCGGACGTGGACGCTGACTTCAGTATCACGTGTTCCGCCCACGCCAGGATGAATCTCACCGTCAGGACCAAATCTGATCCTGAGAGGACGTTATTCAGTGACGTCAATTGCACCAATTTTAGATACAAGTGAGTTTTTTTATCAGTTTATTTCAGTTTTTTATCAGTGGTCGTAGAATATTTTAGTCTTGTACCTCTGATCTGACTGGCGCGAATAAAAAATCTTTAGAAAGTATTTGTATCCAGTATTACTCTGCCTAAGCAACTTATGTTCCATCCATTTTAATTTTCAACCTGTGTCCTGCGTCGCTGGGTGTACATTAAGATGCCTCCGTAGTGCCACTAACGATGACTCCAAGTCCGCTCGCCCTCAGGTTCGCCAAGTCCGAGCACGCCTTCGGTGTGGAGGACAACGTGACGCTGACGACGTTTTTCGTGTACGTGTACGACTTCCGGCCGCCGCTCTGGATACAGATCTCCTTCTCTCAGTACCCGAAACTCAACTTGCAGCAGTTCTTCATCACGTTCTCGTCGTGCTTCTTGATGCTGCTGTTGGTCGCTGCGGCACTGTGGAAGATGAAACAGGTTTCACATACATACTATATATGTATTTAGGATTACAACAAAATCATTAAAAAATATATTTGCCTTAAAGCCAGTACTTTTAAATGAGAAATCAAACCTCGACTAGAACAAACCAATCGTTATCTTAAACCAAAACACATTAAATAACTTAACTTTAATTTACAAACACACGTCGCGTCGACTGATACTTTCCCGCGCTAAGCGAATAAAACAAATGTCCCCGCTCTCACGTCGCCTCGGCTGCGGGCCGGAGTTGAAAAATTCCGTTGAAATAAATGGTGTCTCTGAACATATATATATATATATATATATATATATATATATATATATATATATCAAGACTTAGATATGCTTCTATTCTATTCTACAACTATCTCCTTGTGCTGAACAAAGAAGTTTACTTTACATTCAATAATTTACACATAAACTGCTTTGTGACGTCATGTGTCTTATTTACACACAGCCATTTCCCTCTAGCGTCCATCCAACTGTCATTCCAATATCAGTCGTAAGGCAGTATTAATAAGGTTGCCTATCGCGCCTCGTTTTCAGAAGTACGACCTGTACCGCCGCCGCCAGCGCCTGTTCGTTGAGATGGAACAAATGGCGTCCCGACCCTTTAGCACAGTGAGCATAGAGCTGGAGCGGGGAGGGGGCGGTGAGTAGACGCTGAGCTAGGAGACACGCGCGCTGGACCGCGACTGCTGACGCTGTTTATATGAATAATGATTGTTTTAAACATTCTTGATATAAGCTGATATATGTCATTTTGTTTGTCGTCTCCGTACAGCGCCATCTATTGATATAACTTCTCTAACAATGTCAGTTACTCTCATCTATAATTGATCATCTTCCTAACTTTGAGAGTGGTGTCTGTTATAACTAACACATGTGTCATGTGTGGTTCCAGAGGGCGGAGTCCCGGCCCCTGTGGCGTTGGAGCCGTGCCGCTGGGGTCGGGCGGCCGTGCTGTCCCTGGTGGTGCGTCTGCCGCAGGGCGGGGCGGGTCGAGCGCCCCCTCAGGGCGGACTCGCTCTCGCCTCGGCCCTCGTCACCCTCGGCCACGCTCACCACCACGACAGGTGACAAACGCGCACACACACACAGACACGCGCGCACACACAGGCTGCAACACTAAACTGACATGTATTTTTTCTGGATTCTCTCCTTATTATTGCTTTGTAAAATTTATATACAGAAACCAACATTTAATACGATCTTGCTTCTTATTATGAAGCAACATACAATCTCTTATTAAAATATATTAAAGGCGAGCAGGATATTACATTATATGTCAATTTAATTGAGGTTTCACCCCCCCCCCCTCCTGTGACCTCACCCAGGTAGTGAGTCTCGCTATCAACATACCTACACCTGCATATCTCCTTACAGACTCCTATCAATTTTCTTATGAGAAGGTTTGCCTCAGTAATTGTATCCGTAATACATGTCCGAGCAGTTTACACTCGTTAAGGGCTCGCTAGTGTCTGTCAGTGTTTATATATATATATTATTATTATTTGCGTCAACGCCATCTTATCTGCACAAGTAAGCCAATATATTTAACTATTATATTCAAATATTCCATTAAAATTCTTATTACTTACTATTTTATTTAAAAAATAAGACCAAAAAAATATTTTTAAATTTCCCAAAAATGTATATTATTCTATTAGATAAAGAATCGTTTTGATTATGATACAAAACAGAATAAAAGCTAGAAAAATTGTAAATTTTTTTAATAATATGCTTAACACGAGTCCACACGACCAACGAAGCGTTTACCGTTTCCCATGACTCTCGTCAGTAAGTCTCACTGCCTCCCGCACACAGCACTAAACGTATTATTCACATTTATATATGCTTCACGCTTTTTATGCGAACTCGTGCATTACTTCGCTTGTATCAAAAGTGTTTACTTTTTTTCAGACTGAGGCAGCAATGTAAATAGGATCCGGACCTGCGAGCAGCGCTCGGGGCCTCGCCGGACCCCAGGTGGGGCGGGCGGTGAGAGACGAGTCCCGACCGGCTCACGGCCCGCGACGTACGCGCTTCGTTCAGTGTCCGCAAAGCGCTTCCTCTACAACATTGATTCGTATCGGCTAGGAATTTTTCTGTTTGACTATTATTAAGATTAAAAAGATAAAAAAACGAATGAATCTAACCATACGTTAGACATGACTTCCGGCGCAGAGGTCGCCGGACGCGGTTATGCCAAGCGATTGTTCTGCGGACATTTCCATCGGCATATTATTGAACGAAGTCCCCTCATCTTCCGCTGAAGTCCTTCATCTCTCGCCATGGACCTCACTGCCTCCTGTCCTCGGAGCTCGCTGCCGGTTTCCAGCCTCAGCCCACGGCCGGACACGCGTCACAACGACCTGTATATTGTGTAAAGTGATATTTTTCTTACGACGCATGTATATCGTGTATAAAACGTATCGTGAAGGCATTTAGAGGTGTTGTGTACAGTTAGATATAATTTTATCTACATTTTATTAATTTTACAAAATTTACTCAATATATAACTTCAAAAACGCTTAGGACAGACAAAGTCACATCACAAACTAACTTATATATATAATCCTAAACCCCCTCCCCGCCCTGACGGTATCACAACACCAAGTTATTTATATTGTAAAGTGCTAGTTCCGTAGCGGGGATTCCCTTAACGTTATTATAATTTTACTAATCATATAATCTGATCTTCTGCCGTTCAAAGGCTCCTCGTGTTAAGTTCATGTAGCCTGTAGCCGGCCGACATTTTATCTCTAAGTTATAATGTATTTCTATATCGGAAAGTATTTGGTTTACGTTCTTGTACGTCGTATTTACGTGATATTTTTTTTATCGTATTTATTACATCACAACACGTTGTTGCTATCATTAATCTCTTGTAGTCGTTTATTTTTAATGTATTAGTTGTTAGTATCGATACAAGCAATTAACCAGCAATGTATTTTCCCTGCCGAGGTGCCAAAAAACTTGTATTTCTCACAATGATATTATTTTTTTTAATTAATTTTGACTTCAAAACGGAATCTTTTTAAAGAGTCCTAGTCATGATATATATATTTTTTATTTTTTGTGTGTGTTGTTTTTGTATACGTTTCGCTAGTCTACCTCACGAAAGCAATCATGTCTGTCGTTCTGTCAGTATGTCTTATTATTTTTATTTTCTATATATAAATGTAAAGAACAATTAACCAATCACTATTATATAATAAGATATATATAGAATAAAATATCAAAAGTTATCGTAATTTTTTATGTCCATGATTAATTTCAATGATTTTTTTTTAATTGTAATTGTGAACTGGCAACACTGTGTGGGTTTAACTGTCATTGTGAACACGTGCCGCTTACTTCGTATTCGCGAGACACAGGTTTTTATTGAAATGTGTATTATTTGAGCTTTCTAGGAAGTGGAGTGTATTTTTTTTTGTATCCAACGCGTAGAGTCTCAGACTGGGATGTGCGAGTGCCGTGGAAATGTAAAAATAACTATTTAAGTATAGTTTTTAAGCGAGAAGTGAAGCGTACCTTGTAAATATCCTGATATAAATTATTGTATTTCATAATAAAATTAACTGATCACGTTTCGTTTTATTTTATTTTTGACCCGAACAAGTCAATTAAAATTAGAATTTGTTTTATAACAAAATTCATATTTGCGTAATATTTTATTTCCTGCCTTTTTTCACGTTTGTTTGTTTGTTGTTTGATGGCCTTCATCCGTGCGAAGACTTGCACAGTATATTCTGCCAATGTCCTCGTTTTCATGTATCTGTAATTTTGGATAGTATTTTTATCTGTCAACATTTTTGACTGAATATATTTTGAAGGTGTCAGAATATTTATTTATTTGTATGTAGTTTATTTTTATATATTTTGTTATGTTTTCCAAATGTATTTCATGTATCATGCCAGATACGAAAATATTTCAAGTCGCAAGAAAATTTAATTAACAATGAAGTGGAAAAATGGGTGATTAAATTGTAAAAGTTTTGAATATATTATTATATCGAGGGGTATATTTTATATAATACGCTATAATGTATTCTATGCTTATTCTTCTGTATGATATTCTAATAATTGCCTCTGCGATGCGGAGTGACGACCAGACATATTGCACTTTGAGATATCGAAGGCTTTGTATGGGGAAGGGATCACACGTCGCTTGTCAATTTCCTTTGGTAAATTTTAGTTCATTTGTACTTTGTTAATAATACGAATGAATGAGCGAATGAATGAACTATATAATATTTTTGAATGTTTAAGTTATAGAAACTAATTAATGTATAACTTTTAGCCATTAGTTCGTTCTGTTAAGTTAAAAAAGCCGCAATTTAATAACCTTGCAGTAGTGGTTATGGAAACGAATGAAAGTACAAAAAATCTATTTTATTAAATAACGCGTTCATGAATAGTCTTCGTATTATATCATGAACGTAAGGTCGTGTTTACATTAAGATATACATACGTGTTGAATGGATTGAACTATTTAAGAATTATTTTTAAGATAGTGAATAATCAAACGCTTGACTTTCAGCTGATAGTAAAGTCAGTCTTAGTCGCTTACAATTATCTGAATAAAATTATGCGTAACATGATATTAATTCACAGGCGGGCGCGGGGGCTTCGTGTAGCAACTACACTAAAATCAAATTCACTAATGTTTTAAAGCATTTCGTGACGAGTTATATAAACAGGTGACATATATCACAGAGTTATCTAAAGTACAATTTTGTTTATATCCTTGACAACAACCGGTTGTTTTAATCTGTCCCGTGCAGACGACGTCAGCGGATAGCGTCGGGTTCCGAACGTGTCCGCGGCGGTGCTCCTTTACCGCGACCGGAAGTAATGATGCTTGTGGCATGTATTGTAATATAATATTTATTACGCATTAGCCTTTTAAATATACAATGCTGTTTGGGTTAGTTTGAGCAAAATTCCTCACAACATCTATGAAGTTCAGTAACATTTTTGTTTGAATGTTTAAGAATTGAAAGTTCCTAATAAATAAAATATATTGAATTGAAAAAACAATTTCACTATACAAAGGACATGCTGATCGTGAGCTCATTATGAACAGATACCGAACTTATCCTTTATTTTGTAATTTGCTACTACATTCATTCAATCAACAATGACTTTTTTAGGTGTGGGACAAAGAGCTAGCCTTTCTGGCCCAAAGGTTGGCAGACCAATGTAACTTCGTACATGATGATTGCCGAGCTACAGGTTAGCTTACAGTGCTGTATCAATTTACATAATCGTATTTTACTTTATAAAAACGGGCACACACAAAACATATTTATTTTTACTTAACTTTAACAATGCTAACGTGTCCGAGTCCAAGTATTTCGACACGCTGTTTGGATGAGGTCTCTTTAGTTAGACTTGCACATATTTAATTCAATTTATAACACGTGGGAGAAAAGTGAATAATAATCTATTATTGTTACAATCGTATCTTCTTGTATAGTGAAATCATTTAAGTACATAGAGTAATAATAGTTCAAATGGTATTGGGCTGTTAAACCTTCCCAGTTCGTTATCCTTACGCTGGTCAGAGCGTGGGTGAAGTGCATTGGAGAGGTACAGAGGAGCTCAGCCTCCAACGAGCGATCAGACGCGTGTTGGACGCCTGGTGGGGGGAGAGGAGACGGGTCCAGCCGGAACAGCTCATAACCCCCTTCAGACTTACTAACAAGTATGATTATTAAAGCTGACCAGCCGATAGGGATATTGGAACAGAATTATTATTATATGTGCACATCTGATGTACTTTATTATAAATTTAGATGACATGTATCATAATTAATTCCCTTAGAGATTTTTCTTATATCAGACAGCCCGTTTTTAAAATGAAATTGTTACCATACAAATGTTTCTACCCACAGACATACCAACGTCAACTTTAAAATCTCTCTCTCTCTCTCTCTCTCTACTCCACACAATCTCAAGGTGTTCACGTTAACGTTACAACACGTGCAGTATAAGCTCTCATCACCAATCCTCGTAAACAAACTACATACCAGAATTTCTAGTTGTTTATTCATAAATTTTCTGACATGACAGTATAAACGCTAGTTTACTTGAATGTAGTGACGATTCAAATTTGTGCTAAAATTTACCTTCGAAGCTGGTCGGTTTAATGTCACAGACAATAAACATGACATATTAATATCCGTTGGAGTTTAGTGACGACCTTTTCTTTCTGTTAGTTGAAAGCTGGTAATGTTTACTGTATATAATGTATGCAGAGGCAGTGTTTGGGGTCACTTCAGCCAATTGGCGGTGTGGTCTCTCAGGGCTGTCGGTTGCGGTGCCGTCATCCACGGATGGGATTATACTCGCCTGTTGTTAGTCTGCGACTTCTCTCACACCAACATGTTGGGACAGAGGACCATATCCCCGGGACCTCTGGCCCCGTGTCCGATACACACTGTGAGGAAACAAAGAAGTCCTTATCCTTTATTGTGTGCTCCCGTGAGTCTATTTAAAGTATCCACATACTACATGTAGACAGATGAGTAAGAAGCGTTTTATGTTTAGTAAATCTTCACTTAAGAAAATCCGAGATATCCTTTGATTGTATAAATAATTATAATAATGATTTATGCTGTCAATAACTTTGGATATAGTATATTATGTTTATAATGCGTCGAAACGATAATTTTGGATACTCTGTGTCATGAAGTATTGACTTAAAATATGATATAAAGAAAAACAAACAAGTACAAGGTGAAAATTATTTGCTTATATGTATTAAGTCATTTTAAATTAAATCATTTAATTATGGTGTTTTTTTTTTTGTGAAGAAATAATAATTGAAATATTCGATACTTTATGGATGAATGAATATAATATAAAAAAATGCTCTTAAATGTTATCGTATAAGTAATCATATTACAGATTAAGCGATCCTTGGACACGGAAAATGAAGAAAACGATCTGAACAACGATTATCAGAACACACCAGACTATGACGGGATACGTGACACGGAAATAACAAAAAGATATTCTATGAACACGTATAAATATGACGAAACAACTAAAAATAATATGCTGTCAATTCCAAGGAGATATACATGGCTGAAACATTCAGGTATAGCGAGTAATGGTTACGTGACTTATAGCAGATGAAAAAATGTATTCGCTATTTTATAGAAATAAGTGATCAGAAAACGTCTGATTTGCTGAAACACAGGATCAAACAAATGAAATTGTGGAATAGTGTAAGGACGAGTATGAATTTGAGAAAGTATAACCGATGGGAGTCATGGCCGACACGCGCAGACATGAGGTGATATGAATGTTTTTAAAAATTAGATTAATATGGTATAACAAACAGAGTATTAAAAATAAAGTTTTTTGAAGCCGTTCTGAGAATATTTGCAACAGTAGATCTTGGAATTTTTTTTTTTTAACGTATACCTTTACCTTGGATATTTACCAACATTAAGGAATAATAACAATGGCGGGGTTAAAATTTAAATAAATGTTATGAAAATATATGGTCGTTCATTCCTAAATTGCTAATGAGTTCAATGAGGTGCTAATAAAACGTAGTTCTTAAATGGTCTTAAATATATTCAATAAAATATTCCTTTCGCTTTGAATATTGTAGAGAAGATCAAGAGAACAAAGGGGAAGCAAAGCTGTTCAGGGCTCACAAAAAATATAACGCGCATAAAGATAACTTTCGATTCTCCGAGCACTCTAGAAGAGTCACTACCGAGGCTGGATATCAATCACTTCAAGTAATATAAACCAAATGACACAAAATTTGGTTGACATCTGTCTAAATTCAATTTGTTAAAATCTGACAATTGACAGCTGACAGCAAATACGTGATATTATGTCCTATGGCAGCTGACAGCTGCGATTATGACAGATGACATTAACTAAACGACATTGACTATCATTATTAGTTGCATGCTTGTATCGGAACGACAATTAAAAAATATACTTTTAATTGCAACGCCGCTTGTTTGTCGATTATCAAAACTGGATGTTGACTCTTTAAAGTAATTTTTTTTTAGGAGTTTACCTCAAGGCATAGATGGAAACAAACAAGAATAAGACAAATGAGGTGGGTTACGAAAGTGAATTACATTTTTTTAAACAAAAGTATATTTTTGCATCTGTTGAATGTTTGATACATTAAATTTTAACCATTGTTTAGACCTGGAGCAAAGGCTTTATTGAATAAGCCGCTCGGAAAACTTCCCCAAAAGCCAAGCATCGTAAGATCAGATTAATTCAGATCAGATAAGATAAAAAACATGTAATCTTAAGTAACCAGCAATTTTAGCCGAAGAACCTATTGAGACAATTTTATTAAAAATTTATCACAAAAAAAAATATTAGAAATAAACTTCAATTTTATAAAAGTACATCTCAAACAATATTGACAAAAATTAAATAATTTTAATCTTATTTTAGGCAAGATGGAATCATTTTAACCTTTTCAGTCATAATTATTCATGGACTATAAAATGCTGTTCTATCGTATTTTGTTTCATATAAAACGATATATTACTATCAATATTACTTGTTCATCATACTTTTGCTTATATAATATTTCGTAGTATGAGTGTGGGTTATACATTTTTGGTAATTAATTATGACTTTTATGTAAACAAAAATATCAGGCGTCTTTGATGATTGACCAAGATGACGTCGAGCAGCTCTACAGAGACACAGGGTTTCACCTCTACTTAAAGAAACAAACAGGAATTGAATAAATGTATTGTTCGTAAAATTTAGTTTTATTTAACGATTATCTAGATATTTATTTTGCTGTTCTCCATTTTTTAAACTGAGTGACGTAAAGAAAAAACCAAGAATGATAAAACATGGATTACAGTTTTCGAAAAACAAATATACGAGTAAATAGCTGTATAAGTTTTTTATTGGAATTCCTGACAAAAGAGATGTTTGAGATCAAACTGAAAGTGGCCAGTAGGACGAAACGCCAATATCATATGTAAAAAGGCCTAATAGAAAATACAGTCGTTATAATGTTTACTTTGCGCAAAAAATATCTACGTTAAAGGTTTTTTACGCGCAGCTTCTTAGCGACTTTGTCTTGGATGGTCTTTGGTATGCTCATGAGCATTTCATTCGGTGTTTTAATAAAGGCATTTTGGGACTACATACTTTTTATGAGGCGACTTAGCTGTAACCTTGTCAAAGTTATCGTAAATAACAAACCTTATATGTATTTCGATTTGATAGCTAAATCTAAACGTTTCTTTGCAAGCTAGTGACGTAATCATATCACGTGACCCACATGTCTGGCGTTTATAGCGTTTTGGCGGTCTTATTTGTCATTCTACCTTAAATTATAATTTTTATGTAAAATATAGCAATTTACAGAAAAAAAATGAAATGAAGAACCGAATGAAGATTTAAAGTATATAGGCCATATGCTATTCAGATTTTTTTAAATCAAAGGTCGCAAACGGGCAGACGGTCAACTTGATGGAGATAGTCACCATCGTCCATAGACATCTACAACAGAAGGGAAGTTGCGGATAACCTTGATTGTGGAAGCGGTAGAGGAAAGGGGGGGAAAGGGAAAAGACAACCGGCTCGCTCACTCATCTTTTGTGAGAGGGTGGTACATGGCCGCTCGAGCCAGCCCATGTTCGAGCAGGAACTTGACCACAGCTAGGCTCTACCGCCTATGCAGGTGGTATAGCTATGCTCATATTATTGTACTTCACTTTATACTCAGCAAGATACTGGTTTATTGGAACAGTAACCTTAATACTAGGGCAGAAAATTGTTTTTTGGTATAATATTAATTTGATTACTTAATGCTCATTGGCTTCATAATGATTATTAGCCCAGAATATTATTGAAAACAGTTACTAGTGAAAATCGGATTTAAAATTAATCGACTCGTTCATGAAAGACTTCTTATAACATTGCACCTTTTTGTTAAAATATATACATATATATATTTATAACATGTGTCAAACTGTCAATGTTGTGCTTGAGCCTAGGTTTATTAAATTTAAGAATTAAAAATGTAATTTAGTTGTTGTAAGAAACTCGCTACGAGATAAAAAAAATATTTATATATCGAAAAAGCACAAGAAATCAATTCAAAATGTAATCACTGGGATTGATGAGAAAGCTAAGCCAAATTACTTACTTGAAGTAAGTTAAAGCTGAACTCCAGTTTAGAGATGAATTTAATATACAAAACTAAAATTTAACTTAAATTCAAAAGCATGAATTGCTGCAATGTGCTGCTGTTGTAGCAACTGTTGCTGCCGATGTTTACGGATCTTGTGTTGTATAGCGTGCTGCATTTGGTTGCTACGTTTGTGCGGCGTGGAAGAGTGTTGCGAGGATTGCGTTATGGAAGACATGGATTGAAATGAAACAACAGAATAATGAAAGGCGTCACCCAACAACAGATTTATTCGTCACTCGGATCACAACATTTAACACATTGACAGTCCAGCTCGACGCCACACAGATGGAGAGCGTACGCTATAAATGTAAAGCAAAATATAAATCGGAGGCTGCCGCAAAAGTTGCAACAACACATTGAACAGATGCCGCTCGAAATAAAATAAACGGCTTAAGAACATTTTCGTTTGTGATTTTCCCTGCTTATTGTTATTGCGTTTATTTTGACGTCATAGTTGTCACAATGCTGTCATCGCTATACTTGTTGTTAGATCTCTTAGATATGGACTGATAGAATATTTTTTTATCTCTGCCAACAGTGATAAAATTTATGTAAATATAATTTAGAAATTAACTAGCCGTGGGAATGTTGCTCGTTTCGATTTATTTTTGTATTCTTGTGTGGAAGACGACACTTCTCATTAAATTCTTTTATCGAGTGATAGTTGTGTGATATGTTTCCCACAATAAATTGTACCTATATGATATTGATATTTAATACAGTCAATCTTTGATTGGAGTACCCAATACCTATGCATATATGAAAGTTATACATAACAATTAAAGTTTTAATTGTATTTAAATATGATGCGTCCAACACATTGGAAGAAATATCGAAATGTAAAAGTAGAATATCAGTGTAGGTATCTATAAAATCAGTGTCAACGGTTTATTTTTAAAAATATTCTAAGGACCTACCTTCATTAATCTCCGCACTAGGGAGCGGCGATTATTTTACACGTTTTACATTTTTTCTTTCGAGTTAATCATATCTTATCTACAACTGTACGAGTAGAATAAACATGAAAAATATTTAATTTTAACAATAGACCAATTAGTCACTGACGTCGTTTCGTTGATTATGGAATGATTAATTGAATCGTCTCAATAACAAAGATAACATCCGAAACCCAAATCATAATTCTGACAATTTAAAATATCGTAATACGAATTTAATTAATGAACAGATAATATGTAATATACCAAAAATATAAACGTATTAATAAAACATTTGTTACTCAGCTTATCTTATCGACTCTGATAACGCAAAATATTTACAAATATTACACCGTACTGAATCATTTTGAAGGTATTCTATTTCGTAATCTCGAGGAAAAACAACCTGGGATCAGTTAACCGTAAAGAGTACTTTTAAAGTTAACTGTGTCAATGCTTTGTTAGTCATCGCTTGATAATCAATGATACAGGTCTATTACAATCATATTTATATATAAATTTCTCGAGTGTTAACTCAGGAAGAAGTTTTAACTATTGAAGTGAGAGTGTTAACTTGAGAAGTACAGTTAACATGTGTTGTTGTTGCGATTGTGGTTCATGTGGGAAGGTGTTAAGGTGTCTTCTGTGCGTGACTTTATTTGTTTATCTGTTGAAGATGTGCGGAGTTGATGTCGACGATAAATGCTGTTGCGGAGACGACGATTGAACATCAGTTAACTTTAAAGCAATTTTTGTTAACATTTAAGAAGTCTCTGTTACGTTGCATTGTGTTTTTCTAATAAAATCCGTGTGTTAAGAGAGTTTTATTCCAAACTTTTCTAAACTTAAATCAATTTTAATTCTATTGACAAATAAATAACGTTTTATCTCCAAATATTCTATTTATTTATAGCCTCATATTAAGATCTGTGTCTTATAAGTTAAGGGAAAATAAATATGACAAAAAGATGCACAAGGACGTGTTATTTGTGCCATATAAGTAAAATACTCATCTCTATAGTATACAAAATACAGTAGGTACCTTTGTTCCATTTAATATAGTAGGCATTCTTTAGTTAAGGTGCGTTCTCACTGATGTGGGCTAGCGGAACGGATTGCGGAAGCGTTTTGTAGTTCAATAATTGCAATAAAGCGGTAATGATAATATAAGTAGTGCTTATTATTATTGGAGAATAGTTTTCCGCTCCACTCGTTCATTGTGGGCTCATTATATATTTTATTGCTATAACCGACGCTAGTATTATGCATCATTTTAAAATATCAAAGATAATATTGAAGAAAATTTGAAAGGAAATTGTCTACTAAAGTCGTTTGAAAATTTTTTTTAAAGAAAAATTAAGAAAATAAGCTAGTAATGATTAAATCAATCAATAATATTTTATTAATAAGGCTTCATAGCTTGGATTTTTTAAGTTAAACTAGCTGTTCCCGCGAATTGGTCTGCGCGGATTACCATTATTTATATTACTTAATTTTAAATAACAGTAGTCTAGGTAATAAACATTATGGAGGGTGGTAGTCGAGAACCGGAGGGGATCCATAGAGTGGTGGACAGTCGACAACGGCGTGCCACAGGGTTGGGACCTGTCCTGTAGAACGTCGGGTACGACTGGGTCCTGCGAAGTCACCTCCTCCCCGGGATGGGTGTCATTTGCTATGCAGATGACACCCTCTTCTTATCCTGGGGACGGAGCAACAAGGAGGCGGCGCGGCTGGCCGAGGTCGGAACTGACGGCCCTCCTCTTCCTCGGGACTAGGAGGAAAGGACCCCCGCCGGGTGCCACCCTCCTCATAGGAGGAGGGAGGGTCAGGGTGAGCCCCACCATGAAATATCTGGGGCTCACCGTTGACGGAGGGTGGACCTTCGTGCCCCATTTCAGGGAGTTGGGGCCGAAGGTCATGAGGACTGCAGGTGCGCTGGGGAAATTCCTCCCGAACCTCGGAGGTCCCAGCACAGCTTGCAGGCGGCTATACTCTGGGGTCTGTCGGAGTATAGCCACGTACGGTCCTCCCGTTTGGACTGATCGCCTGATGAGCCACGGGATCAAGGCCCTACTGCTCTCGGCATAAAGTGCAACCGCGGTGAGGGTGGTCAGGGGGTACCGTACGGTCTCCTGGGTCGCAGCGACGGCTCTTGCCGGCGATCCGCCTTGGGATCTTGTGGCGTTGGTTCTCGCCGAGGTGTTCTCCTATGTCTCACGTAGGAGGGCTCTCGGAGAAAGACAGGAGGAGGTTGCCATGAGTGCATCGCTGCGGTGGACTCGGCCCAGCACACCCTCGAGGTGTGCCCGAGATGGGCTGCGCAGCGGCAAGACCTTGTGATGGCTCTCGGCGGAGTGGACTTGTCGCTTTCAAGTATCGCGGAGAAGATGCTCGAGAGTAACAGGTCCTGGCTGGCGGTGTCCTTCTTCTGTGAAACGGTCATGTCCACGAAGGAGGCATCTCAGCGGGAAAGGGAGGATGTGGCTGATGGACCCTCCCCCCACAGGCGAAGGACGGGGGTGCGCCGGAGGCGGTATCAATGCCTCCAATAGCGCCCTAGCACTCCGGGCTAGGGTCGGTCTGGTAAGCCCTCCTCTTTTCTCCTGTGAAAGCCCTTCGTCGTCGGGGCGATCCTAATTGCCGGATTCGCCCCTTTCTCCGAGGGAGTAAGTCCGATCTTTGCCAGAACCGGCCAGTCGCTGGTGTGCCCTGTCGCTGACAGATCCGGGGTGCACCAACATAGCGGCCCATGGCTTTCGCAGTGGTTTTAGTGAGTAGGGACCTGCCCAGGTCGAGCCTCACACATCCTCTCCGGCCCCACCAAGTTAGGTTAGACGGCTAGCAAAAAGAGTTTCCCTGCGTCATCAAAAAAAAAGAAAAGGTAATAAACGTTATATAATGAAAAATTATTATAAGTTCAATTATTTAGTATATTTGATATAAAATTTTAAACAAGCAAATAAATAAATTTATATATATATATATAGTAATGCTTGTAGTCCCGTCGTCATCTCATTGTTTTCTTTATCTTAAAATTCTTGAACGCTTCGTCAGTTCTTCCACTTTATTGACTGAAAAAAAATATTATTTACTGTTCTAAACAATAAAATATTTATTTCAATATATAATAATATTACTCTATGTCTTGTATACATGCTATATAAGTTAAATGACAAGTATAAAGTAACATAATTTTTATAATCCTCCTACTCTAGTTAGGATGCTGTTTCGATGACGTCACCTATGACGTCACACGCAGTAAATTCTATATTCCGCACATAACAATACAATACGTATACCGTGTCTCTGCTCATGTTCTCGGCCAGTATGTATTCTTCGGACTGCGGATTTAATGTCATCTTGTAGTTGGTGAGAGCGTCTCTGTCCTTCTGTTTGGCGTAAATGTCTATAACCACTGAATGTACCTACAAAATCATATAATTCTATAAGCGAAAATACTGAAGATACTGAACTTTTCCTCGTTTAATGCATTTTAAGATTAACCAATGGGAAGTCTGGAAACGATCAGCAAGTACGACTACGAAACGTATGGTGAGATATAGAAGCAGCTGAGAAGTGATCACCGATTGAGAGGTTTGAAGGCTTCCATAAAATAAGATCAAACTCAGAATATATATATAAAAGATTTCCACCTATACATTGATTCATCACGATATCTCTGGAGATGGTTCGAGAACCATAAGTCGTAGAGATTTGAAATTAGGTAGGAATTCCTCTCAACGAATACAGGTCAGATTTTATGTAACTCTACCCACAAAGTGTGTTGCAGGGACGTCCACAATGAAAAAATTCCCGTTTATATAGTTCCTGTATACTCCAAATTTATTAGGATAAGAATTCTATGTCATTTTCTATAAGCGAAATTTACAATAATGATCCCGATGTAGGCGTTAACGATAACAATTTTAAATATCTGTATTTTATACCACGAGAAGCTGGTAAAGGCTAGTTGTATTTATATAACAGGGCCTTTCTGGTGCTTATATAAAGATAAGCCTTATGATATATATAAAACAATAAATCTAACACACTATATAAATCGCTTCTAAACGTTTGTCTAAATATTAAGAAGTTACCATTACCTACATAATATCACAAGTATATAATATCACATATAACTATAAGAAAAAACTTTCTAAGTATTTCGAATTTTTTGTTAAATAAATGAACTTAACTTATCACATGATATTCATTTTAAAACAGAACCAAATGTCTTTATAAACAAAAATTTGTTGCCGAGTTTCGTTCAAACAGACATACACATATTAACTTACCTTGTACTTCTGCGCCAATCTCAATCTATCTTCAGTGTTAGTTAATTTATTCAGGCACGTGGCGATAATTTGAACCGAAGCCTTAAGTTCGCTTAAACGAGATATTAAAGTCTCTATCGGTATGTGAGACGATACTGTCGTCCGGCCGAGCCAGTCCTGATGTAACATTAACAGACAATTGTCACTTTCGAAGATAAATTATAAGTGTTAATCTGATTAATCATGTTAGTTGTAGATTTAACAAATCTGATGATGAGGATCAAGTAGAAAATAAAAAAAAAAACACTTTGCAAACACGATGGGTAAGTTGACAAATGTATTAATGAAAGCATTAATTATAACATGTCTTTTATCTTTATACATTATATTATTAATTTATATTTAAGTAAATATTATGGAATTTGAAAAACAAATTACTATTTTTCCGTTTCTAGAAAAAGTTTCTAACGTGAAATGGAACTCACAACGTGAAAATTTTGAATAAATCTTAATAAAAAAAATCGTTTATAACTTTTCGTTTAACTTTATAACTGTAAGTTTGAAGTCAGAATGATAACTTAAAGTCACATAAGTGACATCCCATTACCAAATGGAAATATTAACATAATATGTTAGTACAATTATTTTTAATATAATATATTTTTCATAGAATTTTTCATCGTACATTTTCTCTCAAATAATTCTAAGTAAACATATGCCGAAGAGGTGTATGAAAATGAGTTAGGTATTTTTTTGGAACAAGCAACAAACACACATGCGTCCAGAAAATGGAATAACGTACTTTTTTTGTGAACAAAGATTCAACGACGTCCCATTTATTTGTATTAGCGTGAATGTTCAACACAACCCAATCATACTGAAGCGGTGTGACCTGTAAACAAATATTGGTATAACTTGTCTATGTTCTAACCGACTGCAAAAGACGAGCTTCTGTATTGCTTCAAGAGTTCGTGAACTAATCAGGTAAGTACATTATATGACTGTATTATTAGTTTAAATCGTACTAAACTTATACAATCTGGCTATAAATTGCAAGATTATTACAAAGTTACATTATAAGGTTATAATTTTTTATCTATTAAAATTTCATATAACCTGTTGTCTCTGACATAGTGTCAATGGTGACATCATATTTCCCGCGCCCTCAGTCCAATGATGTGTTACACAGTGTAATAGACAGGACAGAGCTGATGCGTTGTAAAGCTCTGGGATAGAGCTACACTTCTGCCATTCTAATGACATTATAAATTTTTTGTCAGTGTAGAACAAGCTTTATAGTATTAATAATAATAAATGTAGAAGATTTTTTTAAATTTGTTAATAGTATTAAGTTATAAACTATACAATATGGTTCGTATAATAAGAAAATATTGATTTGTTTTTAAGTGATCATTAATGTTGCCATAACCAACGGTCAATAGGCATGAAGACATTAATTAAAAAACGCTAGATCCTATATTTACTAAATAAAAGTTAATGCTTGGAATATAAAAAATATTTTTTCTTTATTAAGAGTGTGATTATTTACTTTTATAAAATAAAACTACTAAATAAAGCAATCCGCCGTGATTTCTTGAACACAAGTTTAAACCACTCGTTTCGTAATGTTTCATTGTGAGGAACGTACACTAATAACCTATCAGGAGTTATTAAAGATGTGTTCTCACACTTTGGGAACCAAAAACGCTTAAACACTTTCGAATTCATATTTATTAACAAAATTATTTAATTATTTAGCGAGCGCAGCGACACTAACGACATCACAAGCGACGCCATGACACTGACAAGCGTTTTCGCGCCGGATTAAAAAATGGACAGAGAAAAATGCAATTATGTATTTGATGAAAAAAACTTCGTATTTTCTTTAAATAACTTTCCGTATAAAATAGGCGTATACCTACATCATACAAAGGGATTTAAAAATTTGTCATCATGCGTATATTATATGTAAGTAAATATTTCATTTTAGAATTGTCTTTTAATATAAACTATTATACCTAATAGTTTAATGTAATCCGCCACCATTTTGTTCTGATGAGCGTCCATACCGGGTTGGTTGAAGTGATTTGATAGCAAATTATTCACTTTCCGTAACAAACCGTCAATACTGTTCCCTTGAGTTTTTACTATGTGCTGGAATTGAAAGACCTGGACAAATATATACATACATTATAAATTCATGTAATTATTAATTGTATAAATTGACGTAATTATTAATTGAACAACTCACAGCTGCCTCAGAACTTCTGCCTAGCATTCTGAAAATTGGATAAAAATAATCAAATTTAATATAATAAAAATAAATTAAATATATTTCCATATATATTATACTCACGTTAATAAATCAGTTAATTCTGTTATTTTCCCCTCAGTTTGTAAAAAACTAATATAATGATTTAATGCCAAAGGTCGAGCGCTCAATAGTTCATACACCAATTTCTTATTCAATGTTTGTATCAAATATAACACGACCTGAAAGATAACATATTCGTACATTTGAAATAGAATTAAAAGCATTTTTATCAAAGAAATTATACAGGGAATACCAAAACAAGGCACAAAAACTATATTAGATTCGTTACATATTTATTGCTAGTAGCGACACTGAATGATGGAACCTATCATAGTAAAATCTACCTACACACTTGACATATTATTTAGCAATACCAAGCAAGTACACCTAATACATATTCAAGTGTCTATTTGTATTTTCATATTAATATCTTTTCACTAAATGCATATAAAATTATATGCTATACTACTATCATAAATGATTTTTAAAATTATTTTGTTTCTTTGTTCTGACTAATTTTGATTGGGCTTGACCGTTTTTGATAGAATTGTACTTAAGTTCTAAGGATAATTTTAGTTTGCTTATACTATACTTGTTACTCAATTAAATACTGATTTACAATTTTTTTCTAATAAACAACACATGATCCTTAAGAAATTGAAGAGGTTCTATATACAGGCTTCATTCAACATACATCTTGTAACATAAATATAAAACTGTTACCTTAAAACAAAACTATTGCAATTCAAAACAAAAGTAAGCAATTTAAACTCACAGTTAAAATTGCATTTCCGTCCCCAATACTTATAGCGCCATCTAATAATTCTGTTTTATTTCTCAAGCTCTTGTATTGATGCAGAGAGAATGAGCGACCCAATATAATCCTCTTCAGTGTTATTGCTAAAGTTTGTTCGGAATCTTTGATGTTGTTCGGATCTCTGCCCGACTGTGCTAGTATCACTGTAAGGTAACATTCGTAATTTTTGTTTACAGCTATTAAAGTTAAATGACAATTTTACTGTAAAATCTATTTACTTAAAAACAATAATAAAAAAATTTCTTCCACATTTTCTTCTATTTAGAATGATGTTTAAGGCATTCCAATATAAAAGTAGTCTATTAATAGATATATATGAAAAGACTTGCTTTGGAGGAAATATTTAAAATTATGAAACATAGGGTACAAACATAAATACAGCTGTAGTGATGGTATACTGAGATATATTTTTTACTTACTCAAGTCTAAAACTTTGGGTGACACTAGACTGGATATTGGCAGCAGTTCATTTCGGGCATCATTTAAAGTAGTAAACACACTGTCAACTGATTGACCAGGGTGTGATTTCTGACCTATGGCCAGAATCTCGCGAGTTGATAGCTAAAAATTAATATAAAATTCATATTGAGATTATAACAGGCTTAAAAATAGCACTCCTAAAAATAAAGGTAGAAATATATAGGAAATGTTTATACTTCAGTGATCTTTTTCAATAAGAAAATCTAATATTTTATAGTAGTTTTAAGTCTCATATAAAAAATATAGTACACGTAAACAAGTCGTGTTAGAAAATTTTTCAATAGTAAAATATTTTGTTACCACATCATCGTCGAAACTAAAAGCTTTGGCTTTAGTTTCGCTTGTATTCCAATAATCATCATCATCCATTATTTTTTAGTTATAAATACTATTCCACGTCTTTTTTATATATCCCTTTTAAATATATTTCAATTTTACGTAAACAAACAGCTTTTATGGGTATGACAACTAGTTGTCAATTTTGACAGGTAACAGAATAAAAATAAAGGACAATAAAGAAATTATAGAAATTGTTGACCGTTGGTATTAATTAAAAATGGTAGTATGTTTAACAAATTTAGTTTAAAAAATAGTTTAAAAGCTCTATAATTAATATTAATTTTAATTTTTAATGTATTCATATAAAACAACATAGGTTATTTTTAATACTAGGATTTATAACAAATATTTGTTTTGAACACAATATTTTGAAATATTTTGTCTTTGCTAACAATCGTTTGCTATATCCATTAACGTGATGTTTCGTATGGTCGTGTCATGAATTTTGTAGCTATCTGCACTCTCACAACTTTTTATATAATTATGACTATACTATAATTTCAAGTACTTCACGTGATGTGTTTTGCTCTATCAATATTCAACATTCGTGGTTAAATCCTCATTAACTTTTCATAGTAATTAATGTGTGCCACAGCAAGCAAAAAAGGAAGATTACTTTAAATTAATCTAAAAGTTTTATTTTAAGATTTATCTTCGTTTTAATATTGTATGTCTAACAACACATTAAGTTATAACGAAGTAGATATAGAATCCTCATATCACGGTCAGGTATACAACTGCATATTTTTTAAAACATTTTCTGTAATTCGTATTCACATAATCAATCAGTTTTTTAACTGGTAAAGAACATAGTTATTAGGTAATAATCATTTTGTAATCTAAGTCAATATAATACTTCTATTTGATGTTTGAAATGACATCAAAGTTGGTGTCATTAGGGTCGGGGAAGTCGAATACGGTGTAATATGTAATTAGGTGTATTCATGGAAAATTATTTTATTTTAAAACATATCCAACATTTGACAATATTTTTGATGAATTTCTTCAAAATCATCCGTACAATTCATCGTAATATTTAGTCATTCTATGGCCTAAGCTATTATCATTAACGAATAAAAAAAATTTAATGTGTTTTGTTATTGTTTGTTTCTATTTGTTGAACGATTCTCTGGAAAAGACATTTGGTAGTTGTGTGTAAGGTGACGAGTTTTTTTAATGGAACAGTTTTTAAAGTATGACATTATAAATACAAATTTAAAACAAAGTAATATTGAAATCTTTTTAATAACATTATAAACGATTTTTAGTAGTGTATTTTTTATCACGTGAAAGGTGGCAAACGAGCAGACGGCCTACTTGTTGGGCAGTAGTCTCATTCGCCCAAGGACTTCGCAACATGTCTGTTGCGATTGCGTTGCCAACCTTGGTTGTTTAGGAAAATGGAGGAGTGGCAATAAGGATATGACAACAAAGGGTGGAACAGGAAAAAGGTAACCGGCTCTCTCACATATCGGACGAAATGCAGCAATATAAGACTACTTCACGCCGATCTTCTTTGAGAGGGTGGCACTTCCCCGGTCGAGGCAGCCCATGTTCCATCTCTAGTTACTTGACCACAGCTAGGCTCTACCACCCATAAAAACTTTAATTTTATGTTAATTTTGCTCATTTACAGTTTTGTCTGGCTTTTAGGCTCCTTGACCTGGCATTTCATTGACCTTACACAACGATTCACTTCTACCTCATTAATATTTATGGCTATTGCGATTTTTATTCCATCACAAAGCTGTGATAAATCTTATTAAAATAAAGAATGCTTACGATTTCTTCGAGACCTATGTTCGGGTGACATAATAACGTCTTAGCAATATCTAAACTCGGATTGCAAAACACGTTTGGGTCCCGTTTGCGATATTTTTATGTCCCTTACATCACAGAATTTTAATAGGCATCGCAAAATTATAATAAAGTCATCGAAAGGAAAAGGAAATTTTGGTAGACTATTCAAGTTTATCAAATGTTACTTACCATAATAATACAAAGCAACTTATACTTACATCTCCTAGACTTAAACAATTCCGCTATAAAACAAAAAGGTACCTATAACTCTTATGTCTGTTTATGTGGGATTCTCACAAGATGATAGTAAAATAGGCGAAAATGCTTGGAGAACTAAGAGGAGATAGTTTTTTTTAGATGTAGTATGGATACTTTAAATATAAATCCAAGAACCTCTTTACCTATTAACGGTAAAATTTACATCGAAACACGTTATAATATGTAAATGTATTACGATTATTAATCATAAATTTATTCACATAGTTACACAACTTGTTGGAATGTTGTCTTACATATTTTAATAAAAAAAAATTAAACTAAGTTGTATTTATCTGTTTTCGAATAAATATTTTCATTTATGTTCCATTTTATTTACCCGTCCAAAGAGGGAGGTTTGTTTGAATTGGAAGGGTATTTCTGCATTTAATATATTTTTTGATTTGTTCTTCCGTTTGTTTGCACATGAAATAGTGGTTTTATTGATTAATATTCATCAAAATAGGAAGTTTAAAAAGAGGTGAAAAAGATGTGCTTCACGAATAATTTAGATAAGTTACAATATAATCATACTGTTTTAAATATATCTTCTTCGACGAGACTATGGAAATGTACGGTGTTTATAAAATTGTGGATGAATCCTATAATTCAATTAGTGAAGTTAATAATTTTGTTGAAAGTCGTGGTGGCTTGGACGTTAAAGGCTCGCTTCTCATACGTGAGGGCGCGGGTTCAAAACCTGGCAAGTAACAATGTGTTCTTTTCCGAGTCATATGTACTTTCTAAGAGTATTTAGACATCACTGACAGACGATGAAGGAAACCATCGTGAGGAAACCTGGTCTTGTAATTTCAAATTATAAGATTGAAATCGCCAACCCGTCTTGAGCAAGCGTTGGTGATTAATGCTGTAAATTTCTCCATGTGAGAAGAGGCCTTTGCTCAGCAGTGGGCACCGACAGGCTGATGATGATGATGAAGTTAATAATCTTAAGTTTTTAATTACTATTGGAATATAATTATCTTCATAGAAATATGTATTGAAGGTTAAAAGAATGTTTTATTTACTGACCCCATCTGTTATTAGCCCTTATTCATGGTTTTTGATTAGGATTCTGTGAATCATTGATAGGATGAGACCAAGGTGATTTGACATGTGTTATTATATAAAGTCAGTGATTTTCAAGATGATCTCGACAATTTTAACTTTGAATTTACTTTATTTATAGTTGTTTTCATATAAATGATATAAAAAAATATAAATAGTTTTTTTTTATTGCAAAGATAGAAAGAAGTATTGCAATTTTCTTTCATTTAAAATTAAAAATATAATTTATTACACTATACGTGTTTGTTTATGGTTGTAAAAAGTAATGGTTTGTCATGTAATAATAATATTATATAAATGAATTAAAATTGAAATAGAAAATATAATTATTCTACACTATAGCAAAATAATAGTGGGTCTATGAACAAAATTAAAACAGTTTTGTTGGAAAACTAGTATGAAAATTATTTTGATAAATAGGAATAATAGTAAATAAATAAGATGTTAGATTTTTGACATTATAAGTAACTAGGCAGAGATTTATTGTTTCGTTTCATATGAGAGAAATATTTAATCTCATTATTGTCTTATATATATATAGATTCAGATCACGTGTATGGAGTCTACGTGATATCATCTGCTTTAGTCTTGTATGGATTAGAGTTGCTTTAAACCAATATAAATAATTTATACAGTATGTTCACATGGCGTATATACAAGTATTTGAACAAATGTTCTATGATAGAAGTGAACTGATGTATTTATAGAGTATTTTTTTAAACCATTTTTTTATAACTAGGTATATAACCAACGAATCTATAACACATATTTTGGTGACCGTCTTCGCCCTTCTCATAAAAAAAATAAACAACTCGTATATCTATTCTATAAAGAGTAAATATAAGTAACGGCGCATATCGGGACCAGCTTCTTGTTGGAAATTATAATAATGGAACTCATGAACTGCATTCATTATAATAATTATTGTCTCGTTAGTATTTATCATTGTTGTATATTACGTTTCGCAAGCCTACATAAAAAAAATGCTCCGTAGCGTTTCTTTTTTTTTTAATAGATGATGTATTTATGACAAATGACAAATTGAATTGTTAAAATCCATAGAATATAATGATTATTCCCTAGTTTCGCATGTAAACTGTATTTTTAGGATAAAGATAACATTAATGGCAATTGTTTTAATTAATTTAGATATTTATGTAAGTTAGAGATTATTTGAAACAATTACTAATGAAGATTAATCTTCAGGAATTAAATTAAATTTTTCTAAATCAAGTGCCTTTGTCTTTAGATTGAATTGAAACTAGGCGACTTTTTACCCCGGGAAAATGATGCATTCCCATGGGAAAATTCAGGTGGGCCGATCGCTTTTACGCCTAAACTACTGAACAGATTTAAATGTAATTTGGTAAGGAGATAGTTTGAGACTTAAGAAAGGACATGAGTTACTTTTGACCTCTGGAAAACAACGCATTCCCAACCCTTATGAAATAAGTTGTCGAACATGTTAAAATTATCATAAACGTATATTAATGCGGGCTTGAAGCAAACTGTGGCTCCCACCAAGTTCCACAAAAAATAAACTTAATAAATTCCAATATCTGGCTAATTATGGCCTCTAGGGTGAAATAGTTCGCCCGATTATTTATAAATATATTACTAATTCTGAAATTAACGCGGACGAAGTCGCGGGCGAAAACTACTAAAATATATAATGTTTCTATTATTCGGTAGTGTTGATTTTCTATACAATAATATTTTAAGTACTATAGACATTTCATGGTTATTTAAAGCACGATTGCACGCTGGTTATTATATGTTTGTGTGTATTTGTTTTGAAATAGGTTAACGAATAGCTTCTCAATTATCTACACTAATGTTATTACGCTGAAACGTTTCTTTGAAGGTCTATTTCTCTTGAAATGTTTTACCCGTGTCTGGTCAATTTATTGATTAAGGAAAGCTACTTACCACGCCACGAGCAGTAGGAGTCTGGTGTCAATGGAATATACTAGTAAAATACGTAATTAATAAAAATAATTAAATAGCCTTTTGAGTTCTTTTATTCCCGAAAACGTTACTATTCCTACTTGTAATATCTCCACGTACCTAAACTAGTTCTGTGGCATACTTAGGCTATACATATTTTTAAATTCGATGTTAACGAAGTCTCTAGCAGAAGTTTGTTAAAATACACGTAGTTTTAAACAGTGGTATATTATAGTAGTACTATTTCTTTCTCAATATAATGGATAACTTATCGTTATAAAGTAATTTAATTGAAATTTCGCATTAATATATAATGCAGAGTTTTTAATATATATACAATAAGAATGTAAATTTAAACTCTATACTATGCTACTACACTAGAAAAATATACAATCTTTATTTTTGTGAATTTTGACGGCAGCGCACTGACAACATGTATAAGCAAGAGTTGGTTATCACCTATGATTGTCAAGTCACTTATGGCACTGATACTCATTTTATTAGACCCATAACGGAAGAAGACCCATCTTGTAGACCGATTTTGTAGGTGGTAGAGCCTAGCTGTAGTCATGTAACTACAGATCGAAAAAGGGCTGGCTCGACTGGGGAAGTACCACCCTCTCACAGAAGAAAGGCGGGCGGTTCGGGCGGCGCTGTATTCTCGAAATCAATCCCCAGTGGTACAATGAGTGTGGTTGTTGTGTTATAATTGCAACACCTCATTCAAAGTTCATCTATCCATCATATAATATATGAACTCCCACAAATATATAGGTCTAAATAAAAGAAAAAAGGGTATTACACGTCCTCTTATTCAAAATGCACCTAACATCCCAGTTTTGCACACTATTGCTTTACTATTTCACTGCCACCGAAGGGACAAACAAGGCGCATTTGCTTTTTTGGTAAGGAAATAGAAGTCCTTAAGCTCAACTTACCGTATAGATAAGATAAAATTCGCTTTCAAAGTTTTTCCCCATAGAGTCTCTGTGGCCACTGTTTGGTTAAATATAAATTGTCGTGACCTTTCCCTGATTAGTTTTACGATGAATGATGAATAAAATAAATGAAAGGTACATAGTACATCAGATTACTATCCGATACAGCATATGTTGATGTGATACATCGAGAGAAAGAACACTATTCTCCTCGTTACGCCGGGACAGCTTCTCTTTAAATATAACGTATTTTTAATGTTAGGTTGTTCGTTTCATCGAGTGTTAAACTTGAGTTTAAATAAAATTTCATCTTGAAGAACTCTCATTAAACTTCAGTCCTTAAACTTTCTTATACAGGAAGCCTTAAATTTGTAAAGTATGATTGATAACAAAAAGCCGTTGTCCTTAAAAAAAAGTATTCAACGAAAACATGTAGTTGTAAGTGGGTTGTAATATCGTTCTTTTTTTCTACCGGTGATAAAGTGATGGCCTGGAGGTTAAAGGCCCGCCACTCACACGTGAGGGCACGGGTTCGAAACCTGGCAAGTACCAATGTGTGATCTTTGTCGAGTCATATGTACTTTCTAAGACGCCACTGACGGACGGTGAAGGAAAACATCGTGAGGAAACCTGGCCTTATAATTTCAAATAATAAGATTGAAATCGCCAACCCGTCTGGAGCAAGCGTGGTGATTAATGCTCTAACCTTCTCCATGTGAGAAGAGGCCTTTGCTCTGCAGTGGGCACCGACAGGCTGATGAAGGTGATTATGGTGATGTTTAAGTAATAAGAGGAGAGAAATTCCTGAATACTATATAAATACCTTTTATAAGGTTCTCTACTTATGCACTATCTGCATATTTTTTATACGACACTGTTCTTTCTTTTGATGAGTATTACGTGAACACTGAACGTTTTTATGTGTGCATATCGCAATAAACATGTAAAAATAGTATTATTAAATTTATTGTTATTGCAGCCCCAAGGACTGTCATGCGTTTTTTAAAGATTTGTAGGCGTTTAAGTCTTACCCAACTATAAAAAAAAATTATGAATCTAGTCATTATGTGTAACTTTTGTTAAATAGAATTATTCTTTCAGTGAGAACATCGAGGTTGTTTGTGTACTTTGAAGCATAAGCGGGAATATAGCTAATAAACATAGGAACATAGCTCTCTCTCTCCCGTGTGGAGTTGGCAGATCTCCCATCGGGCTCGTCCCCAGGTGGCGAATAGGGGAACGCCCCCTAGATATAAGGGGGTATCGGGCTTACGCGGCTCGGACCAAAACTGCTTGGAGAGGGCGACTTTGTTGCGACCCGGCAGGCGTCCCGAACTTATTCCGGGTAGCGGCTGCTGGGTGGGGTGGAGTGCCGTCCCGTATCGGGCGGCGGGCACACTCTTTCGGGGATGCGCGGCTGACCACCGTGCCCTTCGGAGGAGTGTGTCGAGGGTGTTTGGCGTCTGGACGTGACGACCCTATCGCCCACCGGGTAACCGGTGCAATCAGTCACGGGGGGGAGGGTTCGCCGCTGAATGCAGTGAACGGGAACTCGGGCCTCTTCGGAGGTCCGGGTCGCTTGATGGCCAGTCTCCGCTCTGTCGTTGTCGTTGGACGCTTGCGCTCGGCGGTGGGTAGTTGGAGACTGGCCGCGTGGGCTTGGGTGGGAGGGGTAAGGGGTTAACCCTCTCATGATTAAGCAAGCCCGCACGGCGGGGGGACGCTCCCTGTCACGTGGAGTGAGCCCTCGGGGGAGATGGCCGTTCGCGGCCTGCCGCCGGATCGTCGCGGATGCATGCTTTGAGCGATTCCAGCGTCGACGCACCAGGCGGTGAGGAGAGTGACCGCTGGTGTTTTAGTGGCCCGTGAATCCCACATTAGATCCTCCGTCTCCCCTACACGAGGGGTAGGTATAAAACCTTTCACCGCGTTAACAAAAAAAAAAAGGAACATAGCTCTCGCCCTTGGTCCATTCCAATCATATACGATGTTCAATTCATTCATAACGATTTTAAATGCATTATCAACTTTGCCAGTTCTATTTCTACCTGATAGCCCATTTGATTTTTATTCGAAAGGTAAAAAATTGGATATAATATATAAAAATATACTACGAAGAATTGAATATATTGTTTTTTATATAGGGTGTAAAGAGGAGGCCGTAAAAGTTCTATCACTAATAAGGGATTCTGGTACCATCGTCATGAAAGAAATAGAAGATTATAATTTTTTGAACAACAAGGACAATATGACTGTGGTGTCGCTTCTGATGAATAAATTGTTCAGAAAATTTCTTTTTTTGGGCCTATTAGTTTGTGTTGGATCCAATTCACTGGGCTGTAAGGCTATATGCTTTTATTTGCAATTTTTTAATCAACCCATACCAGCTAAAGTCCAGAAATATCATAGGTTATTATTGGCTGTATTTAACTATTTGGAGCTTTTTGTACTTAATTTTTCACAAATAATTATGGCTGGAGGCCTATCTTAATCATTAGGTATTCAGAATGTTTTTGGGTTTGGTGAATTATATTTAAAAGTAATATGGTAACATTTTCTTTTACTTCCCCAGAATTTTTGTTCTTATAGGCACCTATCGCGAATTTTTTTACTTTACATTAATTTCAAGAGAATTAAGCTGCTATGAAGGGAGAAGCAGCTATTATTTCAAAATAATATTTAAGTTTCGTTAGCAAGCTTGTCAAATCTAATTTCTTTTCTTAAGTAAATTTTGTTTCAGGTAGGTCTTGGTATATTTTTCATGATCAGCGGAACAGAAGGTTACATAATAACTGCTTTCACGAACTGCTTGCCTCTAGCGTCATTGATACTTTTCAATAATTCCTATGGCGTTGGCAAGTGATGTAAATGCTTATAATTGCTCCGTATGGAACACAAGTGACTCGTGGCGTGTTTTATCTTAATTAATTTAATTCAATTATGTTAATGAATGTATAAACAACTTTATTGTCTTCAACAGTAGCGAATCTTTTTTCAATATATCTCTTATTTTATTTTTCTGCTAGAACACTATTTGATCGTCTATTTTAGTGGCTTCTTGTTGCTGAAATGAAATTAGAATTACGTTTTATTTCTTAGATCAGCTGGCACATAATGTATTTTCAATATCTGAACAGCATAAAAGATGAAACCCAAGAATCAAAAATCGTATTTTTATCATTATTACAATGGGAACATTTTTATAGGATTTAAAATATAGGTTCAAATTACCATTTTATCGATATGTTTCTATTAAGGTGTTGGCAATCAAATCTTCGTTGCCACAACTGAATTATTCGACGAGCGAGCTCGAACTTTTGGGTTTTCATTCATTTCTGACATCTAAATATTTTAAACTGATGACGTCAGCACTTGGACCGTCTGCTACCTTCTTATTCTTCAGCTTCATGTGTTTAATTGTCATATTTTTAATAACTTTATTTTTACCTGAAACTAAAGACAAAACATTCAGTGAGATCCGATCTGTGTTGTCCAGTAAACTCATTCAGGTACAGTGCTTTAGAAGAGGGAATGATAAGTCAGAGAATGAATAACTAATAAGTTAGTGACGAATTAAAATAACTGAAGGAGTTTGTTTTTATGCATTTAAATTCAACTTAAGGTGCTTGCTATACAGAACATTAGAGTAATGTATTGTGTTTTAAGCATCTCACAAGGCGTATTTGATATGTAATTGTTTGTTATGACCGCGGCGAGATGTGATATAATTACGTAATGTACTAAAAAACACAGTTTTGCTTAATTGGCTAGTGTCTGTGCTTAAAATTTGGTCTTGTAGTTATCATTATTTAATGAATATCATATGAACCCATGTTACTTACTTAATAATTGATATATATTTATTTGTATAAACAATTTTGTAAATAAATACATTGTATATTATCTGTATTTACCCAATATACTTCTGATCTGTTAAAAATAAGACTTAGAACATTTTATCTATTGTAGCGTATATATTATTGGAAGCTAGTTTTTTGCATATTAAGAACTAGCTGTTGCCCGCGGCTCCGCCCGCGTTTTGGTCGCTTTTCGTATAACCATATATATATATATATCAAACTTAAAATTGACCATAACTTCTTTTTCCCTTACGCAATTTTGATGAAACAAAGTTTTGACAATGCTCCTAATGCTATGTAATCCAACCGTGAAAACCGCGTTTAAATCTGTTGAGTAGTTTTGAAGTTATAACGTACCAGACAGCCAAAACAAAAAAAAACCTCCAAAAATGATTTTTTTGTTTTCTATGACTCTTCTTTAATTGCCTCCTCAGTTTTTTGGAAAAATATTTAATGTACAGACATTCTATTTTTACTGTCTTATTATATGTATATCTATATACATGATATCTATATGATTATCTATATTTTTTATAATTATTTAGGTGTATTGTTAAATATCTATGATTTATGTACGTTTGATGAACGTGATAAAAATGGAAATATATTCACTTTTTTTAAACAATATTTTTTTTTTATTTGGTGTTTATTTCAGCGATTATAATTTCTTATAAAAAAAATGTGAGGATGAGTTTAATTTAGTCCTATACTGAAATATAATTTGTTGTGGTTTTGCATACTTTTATGTACATTAAATATCAGTATTTAGGACATATAAAAAGGAAAAGATTAAGCTGGAAGAAGACAAGTAGTCCATGTATAAAATGTAGATTTCTTGTTAGCATGTAAAGAAATTCTATGTTATATTTAAAAATCATTTATACAAGTATCCATTGTTTAGGTTATCGCTGGAAATTTAAAGCATTCACCATAACAGGTAGCGTTTAATACTCACTCTTTATTTATGGCATTTACATCGATAAATTTGTGACTAATTGCGCTGGTGCCCATTAATAATCACTTGGAAACACTATTTGAAAGATATATTTTACACGCTTGAGTAATTTGTGATGTATGAAATGTCTAACGAAACGTTAAAAGTAAAGTAAATACTGCTAATATTTAAAGTAACAAAGTGACAGTTCTTTCATAATAGAACAGATATTCCTTCTACCTTCAAAAAATTATACAGTATCATAATTGTTTGGGCATACATATTAAAATTATTTAAAAAAAAAATTTTCATAATTTAACTTAAGTTAAATATTTAATTGTGATTGTAGTTTAAAAACTAACTACTTTTGATATTTTTATTAACAAAGTTAGAGCATTTATGACAGTTTTGAAAAAAGAAACTAGGAGATGGTAAATGTGTCCTGTTATGATTTTTATTATCATACGTGCAATTCTCAAAGTATCGACTTTAGTGTAGTCACGATGTTGTCATCTATAAAATATACTGAGACGTAACAATAAAATCACATGTAAATGTTGGCATTACTATAATATTCTCATTATTATTTTATATTTACAGTATATAAAATTATACAAAATTATTTGCTTTAATTTTTGTCTCTCAATTTATTATATCTTAACACGCGAGGAACCTTTTCATTATAATACAGGCTTTTTGGATATTTTAACCTTGCAATAAGGTCTATCACACAACTTCACCTTCCTTTAAATCTATGTTATTTTGCAAATTTATGGAATTATTCACAAAGATGAATTACTTATTATTTGTTAATGGAAAAGAAAATTAAAGGAATTTAAGACTACAACTGTTTTGATTGAACGTTTCATAGAGATTCTTTTTAACCTTGCCAAAGTCCAGCAGATAGTTAATATATAATAAAAAATAGGACGATGCCGCTGGAGTAACATCATTGTATGAATAAAATGTCAACATACTGTGAGGACTGTCTCCTTGCTGTGAGAATCAGATTTTAAATACCAAGTAAGAAATAATGTCATTGCTCCTAACATCGTATAAATCACGTCGGTATAGTTCCCATCCATCCTCCCCTTCAACGACGTCCTAGCTGAGATCTGGCCTTTTAGAGGCACCCTTGGGACGGGCGTATCTCCCTTCTTTTAATTATATTAATAAAACAATTAGCTTACATTCACATTATAATTAATTTGAATTACGTACGAAAAATAGTTCTTTGGTCTGAGCACTGAAATAGGCATTGCAGTAATTTTGGCGAATACTGCTACTAGGTTATAAGAAATTCCCTTAATAATATTGTGACTTTTTAATCGTTGGATTCATTAAATCAATTTAAATAAAAAGCAGCCTAACAAGTTTGTCTTTCTTTGTCCTCAGTTTCATTATTTTTTCTGCCCAAGGCTGTTTGAATCTCGCTGAAAGTTTTCCCTTTAGTTTCAGGAATAAAAAAGTATATTAATGTGCAAACTAATGCACACATCGCACTGAAGAACCAGTAAGTGTTAGAGGGCCCTAATTTTAGAGCCATTTCAGAAAAGTAGTTGGTAGTCAAGAATACTATTAGTAGAGATACTAGAATGCATATCGAGACACCGATAGCCCGTGCTGCTCCTTCGAATAGTTCAGCTGTAACTACAAAGATTAGACAGCCGATACCTGAAATAGAACAATAACAATGAGTATCCAACGGATAAATAAAACTATAGAAATATAGTGTTGCTCTATAATCGAAACAGATATTGTAGTATCTAAGATATATTTGCGAGAATTACTTGTTTATAAAAAGTGTTGTGTTGTGAAAATGTTTTTGCTGAAGGCAGAGGTCAGTTTAAGACACGAATGACGTTTGATAATTTTGCCTTAATAACTTTAAAATTCCGTGACTCTGAATAAGTTTTCATAATATATAATTCTAGGTACCGGGATATAGTACTAAAGTACGAAAATATGAGTTAATTTATTCCTTGAAACCTCCCAAGGTGAATTTTATATTTTAAGATATTTGTATAGAAAAAGCAAATTGAAAAGAAACTTTAATCCGGTTAAAATTATATTTAAATATTATTGCTTTTTGTACATATATATATTTTTAGTAATCGATATATAGGTTACGTATGATGTGACGCCAAGTTTTAAATTAAAAATCGTTTTCTGTTAAATATAACGACAACAAAGAACAGCTTGATTTGAACTTCAGTCGTAAGTATTTTTGTTTTTTGTAATTTTACCAGCATGGAATATTTTAATAACATTTAGTGTTAAAATAACCAGCCATATTACTTACCGACATTAAAGCAATAGGTACAAACTATCAAAGAAATTATTGGAAGATAATTTAGAAAACCAGTCACAACATAGTTTTCTTTGGTAGTAATTTCGAAGAAAGTACCGAGTCCAATCTGAAAGAGTAGGTAATATTAAAATTAAATAATAAATAAAATAAAAGTAATTTAGTATAACGCAATATGCATATTATGTTTTCTCATTAAAATTAATGCATGGAGTTCGTTGTGTTATATAGCTAGCTATAATATATGCTAACAACAATCCAAACTTGAAAATGTTTAAATCAAATAATTTCTTAGAACTTAATGAAATCTAAGACTTTCGCGAGTTTTATTCATTTAAATGAAACTAATATTTTTCGGATACACTACGCGTGCTTTATTTTTTGTTAAAACTACATACTCCCGACGTTTCGCTTGCTTTTTAGCGACCGTGATCACGGGCTGACGATATGTACATCTCACACGCTTAGTATATCCGAAAATATTAGTTTCTTTTGTTAGAACTACTAAGAATCGAATAAATTTTTAACTATATTAATAATATAAACATACTTTGTTAGTAGTCTTATTCGTTTTCGTTACTGTTTTATTTGTTACTATCTATGTCTGATATGTGAGCAATTGTGAAATTAAAAGTATCAAAAAGCCGAATATAATGAACAATATGCAAAAAAGACGAGCATTTTTTTTTGGACAACATTAACCCAAACATTTGTCGTGGTAAAATTTATAATCAAGTTCAGCTTACCATTCCTAAAAATAAGCCAGCGAGGGTGTATATCAATATAGGTCGTCTTCCAAAAGTATTATTAAAGAAAGAGGTACATAAAGCGGCGAATAGTTGTATGCAACCAATAACAACTGACGCATGCTCAGATTGAACGCTGGTTTTAGTCGAGTCCAGAATAGTTTGCAAATAAAATGATACAGCATTATACCCTATAGCATTGGACCCAACGCAAATTAAGATCCCCAGCGACAGAGATTTTAAAAATATTTTGTCTCTGAATAAAGCCAGCGTATTGATTTGCACTCTTTTTGCTGATTTATAATCTTCAATTTCCTGTTTGATGACGTCATCGGAGGCTCTAATTTTTGATAAAACTGTTAATGAATCGTCGATTCGGCCTGAAATATTTACTTGTATTGTAAAACATAACAATAGCGACGCTAATTTCATTTTAAATAGCATATTTTTTTCAAAATATAAAGAAGATCGAATAGAAAATTAAATATATGATTGTATCTAAATGAGCGTAGTTGATATAATCAAATATTATGTGAAATAGTATAAGTTATGGTGACAGGAAATTATTGAGAGTATTCATAAATAATAATTATTCGTGGTTAAAACAATGAATTGTTTTACTAGAAGAAAAAAAAACTACCTTTGGTATATAAGTAAAATGGGCTGTCTGGTAGAAATGGCAAAGGCAATGCCGTTATAACTATTACGCCAGCTAATATGGCATTGAACACAGCGTATGACAGAAATGGTCCCACACCGAGAGTTATTACTATGCCCGTACATGATGAGATATGTAGGAATGCACCAAGGGGTCCGCGGTGGTCTTTCTAAAAATAGCACAGTAACAGTTACGTATATTGCAAAAAACACATTAAATTTTCGATAGCTTACATCAAATAAACGATTTTTACTCACACTAGCGATTTCTGATACATACACCGGGATAGCAACAAACATGTAGCAGTCAGTCAATACCATGACAGCTCGGCATAGTATCAACATCCACACTTCGTTAGCGAAAATGGTCCAGACAGATGCGCATATCCGGGGTACGGTTACCAAAATGATGCAGTACTTTCGACCGATTTTATCTATAAGAAGTCCTCCTAGGAAGTTCGCTGCAAAACATAAATATCATTCGGTTAGGTTAGGTTAGGTTAGGTCATTTCGTAATTTGGTGAAGCTGATAATATTATATCATATCCTGACTCGATGCTGAATCTTTAAAATATATACATTGTAATAAATTCGAAATATTCATATTAATATCAAGGTATAGCATATCGAATATACATATATATGAATGTAAATTAAATTTAAATAAAACGAGTAGGGCATACTCCCGATTGCAGCCAAATAACCCCCTGAAACTATCCACGAGCCTTCTCTCTCTGTGATGGGTTTTGGCAAAGGAATGTCTGTTCCATTAGACAGTTTGACAATCATTGGGGATGTCCAGTACATACTCATGCCAGTTGTCAGCGATCCTAAATTTACTGTAACACAAATAAATATCTGTTTTATTATAACAATATTCTTTAATAGAATATCTTTTTTATAACATAAATTATGCCTCTATAACAATTATGTAAATATATAAATATACAATATAGAGTTAAAGAAATTACCTACATGAGCAGAGTTCGCATACTAGTGCTATTGAATACATATGAGTATTATTTATTAGTACTTTTGTTAAATTTTATTTTGTAATTTTTTGAATAGCTGAATAGATGTTTGAAGTAAAAAGGTCGAGTAGTGTCATAATGGTATTAGATTGTTAAGATTAAGGTACTCTAACAGTGATAAGATTTCAAAGAAGTATCTAACTATTGATAGTATAAGGATCTGAGAAGTAGATCAATATGCGAATGGTGTAACCTATTAGATATTCAGACACTTAATAGTTTCATGATGTAAAGGTTTTTTAAATGGGCATGTTTAAGTAAATGGTCCACAATGCTTAAGAGGGTTTTCTTATCGTTTTGATGACGACCGAAGCTGCTTAGTAGATATGTTTTGCAGAAACAAACGTCTAGTTTCTACCTAGTTAACACGCTAACTGTTATGAAAAAAACATTACAGATATAACATCTCTTGTAAGTGTTGAATAAACAAAAACAAATACAGGTATCATAAGGAAATTTATAGCAATTATAAGAATTCTTTTTTTTATAAAAAAATGTATATATTAGTGTTTCTAACTTTATTTTTCCACTCAATGATAGTAAAAGTTTGTGTTTAAATGATACAAATTGTTTAAACTACGCAGTTGGAATTGACGTCTCAAGGACATACACTCAGCATAACCGTTATTGTAACTTGTTGTAGAGTATTTTCCAAAGATTGTTTAAAATTATTAGTTTTACTATATGTGTCGTGGTAGATTTTTATTAATGTGATGGACGAAAAAATCTCAAAGGCTAAGGTCCAATGGCAACATAGGCTAGTGATTATTTCGTCATTGAATGTAAGGGGGCAACTTATATTGTTTTTTTAAAACCAAACAAGTTGAAAAAAAAATCAACCCACTTAACATATAACAGATTATTTTCTAGATGTAAATTTTACAATAATTTATTTTTAAAGTAACCATTACGGGAAATTAACGGGGGCACGACATAAACCAGATCAAAATGTTTAATGATATTAATTAACTTAAAAAAAATCCTTTTTCTGTTTAAAAGTTGTAATATATTTGGAAACTCGAAGATCACTCAAAAAACATTTGTCTCGTTACACAATAAAACCTGACATCCCTCCATTTACTGATAAAATGTTTTTCAATGGCTGTTTTCTTTCGACACGCGTTTTTATGAGTTATATTTATCAATGGATTAAGTTCTTGATTATTAAGCATGATTTGAAGACACACTAGCAAAAATACACTAACAACAGATATTCCATTTGCAGATATTATTTCATACTTTTGAATTTAAGTCCTTTGACAGCGAATTTAAATTAAATTTAAAAATCTCATATCATTAATATTATAATACTACATATGTGTATTATATGTTATATTAATATAAATTATATAAAATTAGATTAAATACAAGACAAATAATGATAAGTGTTACTATCTAGGAAGTGTTTATAGGCTTAAGCGTGTATGAAGACGATATAATGAATTTTATCGTAATATTATTACAAAAAAAAAAAACAAAGGATTATTATGGGATTGATAATTTTAAATGTATACTTGTTATATTCATTTATGGAGCTATAGACTTAAATAATATATTTTATTGCATGTTATATATGTGTATATTGATGCGTCAAAGCGTTAACAATCAGAACATATTTTATGTATTTTAACGTAATTTATCATGCATTTATAACGCGAGGCGATCTATTACATAGTATTAATTCTAAATAAATATATATCATTGTTATTTTACCGACTTTATACCTGTTGCTTTAGATATACATAATAACATACGTTTATTATTTAAATTTGATATGAAGTTCAGCTCTATATTCAAATTACAGACTATCGTAACAATTGACATACATACATATCCATATTTCTTATAATAAAAAAATTATCTATGAATATTGAATTAGAAAATTTAAAGTCATAACAATAATTTAAAATAATCAATTATTAGTTTGCCATAGATAACAAAATTCCCTATAAATTCCTATTAAAATTTCCTAGAACTAAATTTCAATAGATGATCTCATTAATCGAAGAGATTCTATTCAAATATAACACGATGAAGTAAACATCTATAATAAGAGAAACAAATAAAAATTCCTATCGATTAGTCGATATTGTCGAAGTCGTGGTGGCCTGGAGGTTAAAGGGCCGCCTCTCACACGTGAGGGCCTGGGTTCGAAACCTGGCAAGTACCAATGTGATCTTTTCATATGTACTTTCTAAGAGTATTTAGACACCACTGACAGACGGCGAAGGAAAACATCGTGAGGAAACCTATTCTTATAATTTAAAATTATAAGATTGAAATCGCCAAACCGTCTTGAGCAAGCGTGGTGATTAATGCTCTAATCTTCTCCATGTGAGAAGAGGCCTTTGCTCAGCTCAAATTTAATAAAATTATAATTTATACTTTTGTACTTTATATAATGGGGCTGAGTTCAAAATAAAAGATTGAATGAACAAAATTAATGTAAAAGGCCCCTTAGTTTTATGTAAAAAAAAAAACAGCTTTTTTAATTTGAAAGAAATTCTAATAATGTTGTCTATTTTCAATTCTATTTTCTATTTCTATTTTCAATAGGTCTCATTAGACCTATTGAAAAATTTATAATTTAATTGTTAATTTAAAAAAACTCTGAAAATAGTAAGTTTCTGTTATTTTTAAGATATAAATATAAACAAACATTAATAATGACCAGACGAAAGTACTCAGCATTAAATGGATTCACTGATCGGGTGCCGGTTGCAATCACGTTGCAGGGAGAGAAGCTTCAACAGTGCCTGGGGCTTGCGACCCAGGTGTAGGTTTAAGGGGCCCCTATCTAACGCGCGTTAAACGCTCACCTCCACCGTCCAAGCTCCTTTCTCTACCTAACCAAATCTGAAACGATCCTACTAGGGCTGCATTCTAAGTAATAATGAATTGAAGTTATTTCTTAATTTAGTTATTTATTAATTTACGACGAACCTATTCTTAGTGACTTCGTAATACTAATTGACCTTGGGGGGGGTGGTCTGTGGGGGCGTTGGTTTTCCAAGGAACCGTAACATTTACTGACACAACGATATAGAAATATTTTTTATCTGTTAATATCAAATATTTAATCCGATATTTTAAAAGAGATATTCAAGTAAAAATTTAAAATTATAGTTGTCTTAAACAACTTCTCTGTCATTTTTTTAGTATTTGAAAAAAATTCAGCACCTCCAGTAATATGGCCACTTTTTAAGAATCGAACATTAACACATATATATTTTAAAATAAATTTGACAGTTAATAGAATAGTTATACTTACCAATTGTGACAATTACATATTGTCGTATAAGCGATGCAGATAAAACTAATTTCATTTTAGAGGTTTAGAACACTGTCATGAAAAATTTGATAAATAAGTCAGTTGTATTATTTTATATTAAATGAGATGCATCGCATGCATCGCCTTAAAGGCACGTTTCACGAATACTTGTACTACTGTATAAACTAAAAGAGTTAAAACGAGACAAACTTAACTCAGCAATAAAACGATACGTTAACACACAGTGCCATCTAGAACTCACTTGAGGACTTGAGAGTTGCTAGGTTCGTTTTATAGTTTATTTGATTGCTTGTATAACTTTTTGTTCGACATATTAATTGTATAATTAAATTATTTTGAAAGAGCACAAAAAATATGATAGTTTGAAGTTGTTTAATACGTAAAAATTTTATAGAAAAAACACGCAGTAACAGTGTGATTTCAATATCGTCATAGTAATTATTTTCAAATCGTTTTGCGCTATATATGAATAGAAAACAAATATGTGTCATCGATGGTAAAAATCAGAACATTTATCAAGTTTTTAGTCGTGCCTTCGTTAGTCTACGTCAAAAGTTACATAAAACTTTTTACTCGGTAATAATTATTACGCAAACGGAAGTGAGCCTGGTCCTTACATCCTTATCATAATCTGACATGAAGTTGTATAGTTATTACATATATTATTAAAAAAAAAATGGTTTTACATTTGCGCATATAGGTTTATTATTGCTGAAATTTGTTGCCTCAATTTATTTGTTTTTAAAACAATAATCTGCCTGAAGAAGGTTAAAATATATATGTTCATTTAGATCGATCATATACATACGTGTTATACTAATCAATACAAGACATATTATAGATTTTCCTATCATTAGTATTAAATTCCATTTCTTACTTCCATTGGTTACTGGTATAACAATGTGGAATATAATAAACTTGATGAATCTCAAATTCTTAGTCCATATTTAAAAAACAAAGTACGGACACAAATAAAATTAAAAGTGTTTTAGAGAGGAATATGCGATGTTACCTACAATCTGGTTTGATTTTTATTATTAAATCATTTTTTTTATTTCGTACATTGCCATAATTACCAAGATATGACAGATAAGAGATATGAGAGATATGTATGAGATATGAGAGATATGAGATTTAAAACTATGAGTTGCACATACAAAACACTTAACAGATAGAATTATGTATGTACATAATGGGTTCCTAGAAAAAAATATCTTTAATTCTATTTAGATTGATTTGAAAAATTATATCTTAGTACTGCGAAAAAATCTGTAAATCTTAGCATATAACACAAAAAATAATAAGCGGCGATCATAACATAGTTTTATTACTAGACACACAAGTACACAAACAATTCAATCATGCACTTGTGTGTAAGTTTATTAAAGATCATAAAACTTCCATAGCAATGCTAACGTTATCTGAATCACACGACGTTTAAATCGTAAACTGTGTCTATACTCAAATTACATGTAGTAAAGATAGTATAGTTTTTTTTTAATTAGTTGAATTTGGTGTTGTTATAAATACAAGGAAGTGTTGTGGATCGTGGCTCTTCGTCGTCACTTTTACGACAATATGTTATTGGAGCGGTTGATGATCATTTATGTAACTTTTTATTTTTGATTAATATTAAGTTATTGAGAAAAAAAAATCCGTTTGTTCTCAAAGTTTCCATTGGCTGTTAGACAAATATGTTAAGTATTATAAATCTAGTAAAATAATTATCAGATATTTTTTGACTCGACCGCTAAAATTTAAACAGCTTTTTGATTTCGTTTCAATCATTTTAAAATATAGAATGGGTGATTATTTTAATAAACAAATTGTTAATTACAAGTTAAACTTTGTTATGAAAATTATGTTCGTTAAAAAAGTATTTTTCATTGAATTTTTGTTTATCAAATATCAACGAGAACAATTTAATGAGAAAACAATTATAGTAACATTCGTTTTATCAAAATAACAAAAAAAATAATTGATATTCCTTTAAAGCGAAGGACGTAATTGTACCTAATACAATAATTCTGGTTATTTGTTTTACTATGTTGTGTTATTTCCATAGTAATACAAACTTATCTCGAGTGATTGTAAAATTGCAAACGATAAATAAGTCGACATTAGTGGTTTAATGAGTACTTATTGTAATGATGTTCTTGAAATAAAAGTAATTATTATTAATACAAGCGCCCGACGAGTGATAACAGAATCAATATATACATAAATAAAATTTTATATTCGCGTCACTTTTATATTGTTAAATGAGTCTATATCCCCAGATTTGTCGCCTCTGTGACGTCTTGTTCAAATTCTCATGATCCTTTATGCCTTTTGTTATCAATTGTAACTTTAAATATATATATGTAATTGACAGATACAGCCCCTCCCTTAATGCTCATACATTTAACATAAAGTAAAACTATATTTATCGGATGTTCTTCAAGTATTCACACATGTTACTCGAGTTTTAGGTTACTTTGCGGTAATTGTGATCACCGGAGAATGAATTGATGGTCAATCAGTTCCTCTTGGTGTTTGTCATCAACCTTAACACTCAAAAAACAAAAAACAAAAAACAAAACCGCAAATAATAGTTTTATTTATATGCGTGCTATCAAAAGACTTAGATTTCATATTTTACAGCATCTTAACTTCTCTATATGGTTAACGAGTGAGCCGCTAAAGAAATTTAGAAGTAAAGTAATATTTATTTGGTCTTAACGGAAACAGACCTAAATGTAACGTAACGTAACGAACGAAATTAGTTTTTTGGTTACAATTAAAAAAATTAATAAATTGATGCCATACTTTCCACAGCACGTCAATAATGGTCACACTGGACATATTCTTTATATTTATAGAATGCGTAGTTTTCCTTAAAAAAATATCCTATATATTATTTTTCTAAGAAGGAATGCTAGGGTTATTATTATTTTTTTTATTTAGAGGCAATTTACTTATATGTATTAGTATTTATATTATTTTTTAAACCACAATAAATAACCTCGTCCTGCCATTGTTTTCCATTCTTGTAACTGAGTCATAATTATGTTTTGAAGTGGCTTATTGTTTATGTATTAATTTTGTATATAAAATGTTAGTGGCCCAATAAAGTCTTCATGGTTGGACCTCTTTAGCGTTAGTACGATCAAATGAAACAAAATGCTGACAGTTTTTGTGGTTTTCCATTCATAAATTAATTATTTTTGATCCGTGTATAAAAAATGTATTTGGGAAGCATTGAAGCCAAAATTTATTTTATATATTTTTTCATAGAGCAGAGATTCAGAAATTCTTTTTTCAATATATCACTTTTAACTGGTGCAGATAGGCATTGTTTACGAGGGTTATCGGTGGATAGGGCTTCAGTACGTTATTATCAGCTTTTATGATGAATAGTACCACTACACCCCTACTCCATGCTTCCGATGGAATACAACTGCGGACAACGCAATTAAAGAGCTATGTCGTTCCGTTCTCCTATATTTGGTATCAGCAAGTTGTTTGAGTTATCTGTGGGTACCCCTGGCAAGGTGACGATTGCTCCTGTTTTTATCCTGTTAATGTCTGAGATGTCGTTCGTTAGATTTGTGAAGTCGATCTCGTTTTAGAGACACCTTAGGGGCAAGACGGAAATTCATTTTTGTTTTGGGCCTTTTCTGAAAAAATTAACAAATCAATAATAGTTCTTGAGCCTCTAGAAAGTTCACAAGAATTTAAACGCGGGTATTTTTTTTATTATATCTAAGGCGGCAAACGAGTAGATAGCCTGCTTGGTGGAAGGTAAGAAATTTAGGGAAAATTGAAAGAGCAACCGGCTCCCTCACTCATCGGACGAAACGCAGCCATTAAATGCGACTTCAGTCTTCACGTCGATCTTCTGTGAGAGAATTGTACTTCCCCGGTCGAGCCAGCCCATGTGCAAGCTGTAGTAACTTGTCCACAGCTACGTTCTACGACCAGTATTCAGAGCCTAAAGCTAAAATATTTCTCACCTCGATTCCTTGTCTTCGCATCTTTCCATTTTTCTTTGAAGTTACTAATAACAATCGTATAAAAAGTTTAGGTAAGAAAAATTGGCCATAACTACATCTCGTCATAACTTTCAACACGTACTCGAATATGGCTTCGATCTTTTTGCCAGGTTGTGCTGTTGTAGGAGCGTATACTTGAAAAATCCTAACAAATGCTTTCTCATCTTTATTGCAAAGTCCAGTTACCTTTCTCAAAGAGATTATCATGAGGATGTCAGAGATTATTAATTTTTAATCAGCAACTGAAATACTAACTTCCATTTAAGTTTTCTAGTGAAGTCCCGTAATATATTAACTATAAATGTTAAAACAAGAGGAGACAAATTTCGCAAACAACTTTTATGGAGTGAGGCGTGCTGATATTTTTTTTCCTTTTACATATAAATTTGCTTATAAGTATAAAGTAAGCCACAGTCCCTTATTACACAGTTCCAAATTGCGCCAACAACCCCTTTAAAAATGAAGCTAATATTTTTCGGATTACTACGCGGATTTCATTATTTTTAAAAACTACATAACCCGACGATTGATGATTATCATCATGTGTGACATCTCGTCTACCCGTGATCACGGTTGCTGCAAAGTAACCGAAACTTCGGGTTTTAACTTCTTCTTTTCTTATCTGCCCCATTCTTAACTTATCTGCTCGATTCATCAGAGATTTGACGCCAGATGTTTCTATAGATGTTCATTGTTTATAATATGAGTCATGAATTTTGATACTATGTGAAATAAGCGCCGTTGTCGGTAAATCCTTTTAATTCTCGTTTAGTAATAATAAAAGAAAAACTTTCTAATTCCTACAAAATTTCCCGTTTTCGGAATTTGGGGAATCAATCATAATATTTTTTAAATATTACCAAAACTTTTTGAATTGATAACTTCTTCCTTTCTTAATGTTCCACGAATAGTTTTCTTATTACTGGAAATAAGTTAGTCTTACAAAAGCATAAGTGTATATAATACCTATAATCTAAATTATAATTTGTTATTCATAAAGAAACAAAAAATACCACTTTGTAAAAAGTTAATCATCAAATATTGCAATAGGTTACTCAAACTCATTTGTCTTCAATAAGTAAATATACTATTCCCTTATCAAAATTGATGTATTTTCTGTTATCTCACTCCCTTTAAACTAGTTTCGATCCATGTGTATTCGTTGTATGTAGATTATCAGGTTTGATAATCTATTATTCTTATGTTTTGTATATCGAAACAAAAACTATTCATACTGTCAAAATTTAAAAAATGACCCAAATCTATGACACTGTTTAAAAGGTCGTTGACATGTTCCAACGATAGATATTTAAAGTTTTTACAAGAACAAGAACAGTATAGGTACATTAATGACAAAACAATGATTACTGTGTATCAAACTAACTAAACTAATAACTTAAACTAGATTCACCTAACTTGGTGTCATTTACAACTGGTATAAATTTAATCTGGTCGTCTCCAATGCTCGTGAAACTTAGAAGAGACAAATGAACCTGTATTTTACAGACCCATAACCGATGAGGAAGGATCATGGATATGAGAATACTTGGCTGCACTTGGAAGTATGATTCTTTAATATATATAAAACGTACATAAGTTTATTCTCGTACAGAGAAGTAATTTTTAATATACGTTACTTTTTAGAAAGAACATCGCGGCTCTCTTGGTGCATTTTTGCACACCAGTATATATTTATGTTGTGGAATTGTGATAACGTACGCTGTTGGATCATTTCTTTCTTAATGTGGTTTTGTGGTTCTAGCTAAAACCACTGTTGTAAAAGCCCAACCAATTCCTTTATTACCAGATAGCCCTGTTTTTTTTTATATTCGAATGGTAAAAAATTTTCATAAATATTTAATCAATCCATGTTATTTCACTGTCATTATATATCGTGGGATATTTTGTTTATTTCTTTAAACAGTATTCTAAATATCCTATGGAATTAATGGCCAAGTTTATAGCAAATACTCCAGTTAATTTTTCTCTTCTATGACGTTAAACCATTATGATAACTGTGTTATCAACATTTTTAGGCAGGTAAAGCAAATGAAGCTATTGCAATTCTTTAATCAAGAACTAGAGGACTATGAATCGAGTAAGGATATAATAATTAACAAAATTCCACTGTTAAAAGACATTGTTTTTAAAGTCCCTCTCATTGAGTGTTTTAATGCATTGAGGCTAATGTAACTGGTTATAGTTTCATTTTATTTGCCAACTATTTTGGAATCAACTCACACCAACATAAAACCAGAGATTGCATCAGTTGTAGTTGGTGTGATACAATTGTTCGCTGCTTTATGATCTTCCATATTTAACAATATATTTGGTCGTCGGCCATTGTTGATTAATTCAGGTATTGGAGTATTTTTGGGTATGTTGACATGGTTTTTGTATAATTAATATATTTTTGCTTCTCCTTGTAAATTTATTCCATTTGGTTGTTAACACGGATACCAAACTACAAAACTATTAAAGTATTTTTCAAAATCAGAAAACCTATGTACTTATATGAAATAACATGTTTATCTAGTAATCAAAAAAATTAATTGCAGATAAGTTTGGTAATATTTTTTACGTTGAGCTTTTTAAGGCAGGGGTCGTAATTACTGGCTTCTTGAATAACCTCCCTCTAATATCTTTAGTAGTCAGTACATATTGCTTTAATATCGGTAAGCTATTGTTTATATTGTTATCATTTATATAAACATATAGGTGCTATTTACTAAGTACTTAAATATATTTTTTGTTTTGGCTGTTTAATATTTATGGTGACTGCTGAACTATTTTGAATTATTTGGCCTGTTGGGGCCAACTCATTTTAATTCGGAACTGAAAGGCCTACAAATAGGCAGTGTCTTCTTTAAACGTACAGAAAAGTCTATCCAAAAGGCAATTGGAGCTTAGAAATTAGTGCAACAAGAACAAAAATGTCCAAATTTCAATTAGATTTGTTACATAATAATAAATGTACGACTACAGCTATATTATGTTTTATTTAACATTAAATTCACTGAAAAAACTTTTTCTTCCAATTAAATACAATAAAGGTGATATCACGCTGAAACCATTTGTAATATTAAGTAAATCATTGACATAAAAAAATAATAAAAGTGATTCAAAATTTCTTAATTATTTTTTTGTAGAATTGTATGTTGGAGATTTTAAAGAAATTAGTTTTCATTTAACTACTATTTATTTTATTAAGATTTCTTTGGTGATAGTTCATCACGTTTAAAAGTAATATATTTTGTTTTATGAACCGAGTCATATATTTTCGATGTATTAAAAAAAATCAATTTTTTACGTTAGTACATAAAAGCCTTCGTAGTCAGTAGTATATAATATATTTTTTTGTTTCGTATAAAGTAACGGATGTTATCTATTTGTTATGGGAAAATATTTTATTTTTATATTGTGTTATTATTATGTTAAAAAATAAATAAATAATGAAAATTGAGACTTTCGCGAGTATTCATTTAAGTGAAGAAACATTTATCTGACCAATATTTTATTTATATATTAATACTTCGTTGTTTGCTAAAACCTTTTATGAGACGTCTTACTATATATGTGTATATATAAATATTTCTATATACATTCTTGTAGCACGCTTTTCCACACATCGTAAAAACAAAGATTTGTAATGTTTCAAGTGACAATTATCTTAAACATTCCGTCATCTATTGTTCGATTTAAGAATAAATTAGGATTGGCCGATTGTCTGTTATTGCATAAACTTGAATTGAGATACTTAATAACGAAGTTCAGATTTTCATTTTTAGCATTTATAAAGATGCATTTTTTTTTCATATTGTCTTTGTTATTTATGTTTGTGACAGTCTAAAAACTCGCGATTCTGTACAAGATGCAATTATTTAAATTGTAAAATAAAAGTTTTATCAAAGAATAAAAGCAATACAATATTCGCAACATTAGATAAATACAACTTAAACCAATGACTTTCCTCAAATGTCTGCAATATTTTGATTATAATCAAAAAGTACATTTATTTTGTAAACACAAAATAAATGTACTTTTTGATTTTTATTATTTTATTTGTGTAAGGGTATATACGTAAATATGTTTTTTTTTTGTACGTCTGTTGACAGATTACTGTCAATGATGCAAAATTTACGTCAATATGGCAATACAATTATTATAATCTAAATAAAATTGAAACTTTTTTTTTTCAAGATCAATAACTCTTTTATAGCTTAATTTATCTCCAAAAATAGATCACCCTTTTCTTGTTCGAATAAAAAGTCATACATGTTTTAAAAAAAATAAAAAATCATTGTCAAATGTATTAAGTTCGTCTCGTAGGGATAAATTTTCATTTATGCTTGTTTAACATATGTATGTATAATGTATATATTTTTTAACATAAATTTGATGTTTGTATTTTAATAACATTAAAATTATTAAAAATTTATTTCATGTTAATTGTTTTGGCTCCATCATAGATTGTATTTTAATAAAGAAACATTATCGTAGCTTTCGTAACGTACTACTAAATTTAAGTAATTATAAGTTTTTGTTCCTAAGTAGATATAAAGTTTTAACTAAAATGATTTTCTGTTCCTCTTTTATTACTTTATCCTTTCTTAATATTTTTTCAATAATATTTTTTCAACAATACTATTTTTCCGGTTGTATACTAATTGTCATTGATGCCAAGGCTGTGTAGATTATCATAACGATATCCAAGTATGCTTTTTCTTATATGGCTTGAGATGCATCGATACGCACTTTCTTATTAAGTTTGGAGGATCTTCGTTTTTATTTAGGTGAGTGTTTATCAAATGTATTAAATATAAATTTCAATGTGTAAACACATTATAAGGCATTATTTTTCAAATAAATAAAACATATAAATCCTCTTTATATTGACTGCACTCGAAAAGTTATATAAATTCATTTATCATGATAATAAATATTTAAAGTTATTGGTACATAGCCTATAAAATGGGATACATAGATTAAAAAATAATAATTGTAGAAGTGTAATTGATTTTAGATTTCTTTGTCGAGTATTCGTTTAATAGTTCCAATTGTTAGTTTTTATAAATTTGTTTATATTGTGACTTTTGTTACATGGTACAGATGTATTGCAATATTTTATAATTAACAATATCTGTAGTCTATTGGCAATCGTTATATCGTCAAGGACTAGGAAGCTTTACAACTAGAAATATGTTGATATATGTCACGACAATCATGCGACGTAACGATCAGTTTATCCGTGAACGATCTTCTTCCGTGGGTGATCATTTAGGAATTGAAAGGGTTAGTTTTGTTATTGGGCATTAAAGGAAATTGTCCTGAAGATAGGACAGATCAATATTCAAAGAGTGTTGTTCTAATAACCGAGTCGTCTTCTGGTCACTGCTTTGCATACGCTAGCAGCAGTCAGGACGTTGATAAAGTTTGGTTTCTTGATTGAATGGATTGAGTGGATGAGAGCGGTTACCATCACGAATGTACACACAGATCCTAGTCTAGTTATTAAAATTATACTCGATAATATAAGTTATAAATATTTTGTTTTAACACTATCAAAATTGATAAATAAATCCACCAGTTGACAAAAAATAAATTATAGAATTTATTGGCTTTCAAAGAATAAGACAGTTCTTGAATTCAGCAACCAACGACAATGCAAATTTCGGTACGTCGTAACGTATGAGTGTGGAGCAATTTATTGTCAAAAAAATTCCTTATATATCCAAAGTATATAAATATAAATACTTTTAAATGAAACTAATATCTTTCGGGTATACTACGCGAGCTTTATTTTTTGTTAAAACTACACACTCCCGACGTTTCGGTTACTTTTCAGAAACCGTGATCACGGGCAGACGAGATGTGAATGTCTATCAAATGAAATGTCGGGAGTGTGTAGTTTTAACAAAATATAAAGCACGCGTAATATATCCGAAAAATATAAGTTTCATTTAAATGAATAAAACTCGCGAATATCTTAGATCTCATTATATAAATACTTAACAATTCAAATATTAACCAATATTAGGGATTTCCCTTCCATTTTAGTGATGTCGAATCTCAGTCGCTTAACCACATATATATGAATAATAAACGAACAACACAAACACATACTACCGAACAATACATACGTACGTGTTCTACAACAAGGCCGAGTTTCATTAGCGTATTACAAACGTCACTAAAATCCGTAAATCTAGCACGTTTTCCCTAACACATGTATTCAATATCTACTTAACGTTCTAACTACGCGAATGAATAGATTTAAGACAGTTATATAATGAGATCTAAGATTTTCGCGAGTTTTATTCATTTAAATGAAACGAATATTTTTCGGATAAACTCGGTTACTTTTGAGCAATCGTGATCACGGGCAGAAGAGATGAAACGTCGGGATTATGTAGTTTTTTAAATAATAAAAATCCGCGTAGTTTATCCGAAAAATATTAGTTTCATTTAGACAGTTATATATTTAATTCTCGACTACAGAGATGGCTGAAATATTATCATGACATTGTAAACTAATATTCTTTTGGTAACAATTTATAGTCTTTTTTTATTTACACATTTTTTGACTTACATTCACATTACTTACTGTTTATTGTAAATTGGAGTGAATATATCAAGGTTATGAAGTGGCTATTTATTTTTGAAAATGAGATTAAATACGTCATTGGTGAATTTGTTATAGACGTAACCGATATCCTGATTTTGATGATGGTGAAGAGAGAGAATGATAAATAAATGAGGAGATGGTTAAAAAGCGGTAGTGGGTACACTAATAATACTGAAATATACTGAAATTAATTTATATTGTATAAGTACATTTTATTCAGCGATAGTTATAAACATGTGTGATAAGTTATGTGTGACATCCTTAAGGACTGTTAACTTGGTCACTGAACATTTCTGTGACATTCAGTTCCTCCTTTACATTTAGATTTTAGACATTAGTGAATTATTTGAAAATTTCCCAACAACTGGAAGTAGATTAAATAACTGAATTCAATTCTGATTTTATATAATATGTTTATTTAAATAAAACTAATAATTTCCGATTGCTACGGATTACTAGTTTTATTTAAATGATTATTCGCTAAAGTATATGAAATCATTATTTTGTTTATGTTAGAGCTATAGATCATATATTTTTCAAATTAAATTTTGTAATATGAATGCACAGAGAACCTAATTTTTTGATTTTTAAGTTATATTGAGTGTAGTTCGCGGTAGTCTAGTAATTAACATATTTATGTTCAGTCTCCTGTCTAACAGTTGGATTGAAAATCAAAAAACTTACAAGTTTTTGTATTTATTCAAACATTATAATACATAGCAACGTATAATTACATTTATATAGTATAGAAATTATTAAAAATATTTATATTTATACTTTCAATGATTTGGCAACGGTCTCATTTTTGTATCTTGAAATTTTAAATTAGTTTGAAGGGCGCAAAGTTACTCTAAGGATGTGTTTTACTCTTTGCCGCAAAAAAACATGTTAATGTAGAATCTGCCTTGTTGTTTTT